>NC_092348.1:61623770-62254772 GCF_963676685.1 Mytilus edulis
ATGTAATGCAGTATATGGGTTTTGCACATTTTGGAAGGCTGTACTGTGATTTATTGTAGTTTACATTTGTACATCTACATCATTTTGTGTCTTATTGGCAATTATCAGATTATACCACATCTCCTTATTTTTATTACAAGAGAGGTCTTGACAACAGTCAAACTCATGTTTCATTATCACTTGAACAATGTTGAAGAGAGTTTACTGTAAATTTTAGAAATAAAAAATGAATTCTAAATTCTAGCCAACATGCATATTTACAGCATTGACTTATTCATGTTATTGGATAGATATGATAAATTTTAGGACAAGCATTCAACATGTTTAATCGCTATAATATACTATATAAATATTGTATTTTAGGATTGAGAAAAGTGTACCCATACTATTTTACATTTTCATCATTTTGCAAACAGCGATGGAATGGTACAACAGTACTAGACATCTTTACTAAAGATTTCCATGGAACAGAAACAGAAGAATATGTAAGAACTCATAAAAGCAGATGTACTTCTAATTTATATTATACTTTAATCTGCATAGATATAAGAATATGTGGTATGAGTGCCAATGAAATAACTCTCCATCCAAGTCATCATTTGTTAAAAGGAAACCATCGTACATTTAGGACAAAGAATGGCTTTCAAAACTGAGGCTTGGCTCACACCATACAGCAAGCTATAAAGGGCCACACAAATGACTAGAGTGAAACCATTCACAGGAAAACTAATGGTCCAATCTTTTAAGAAAAAACCAGGAGCACTTATTATAAACAGCATCAACAAACGACAGCCACTGAACAACAAGCTCAGACCTAGGACAGGTGCAAATAAATGCATCAAGATTTAACAATCCTCAACCTTCACCATGTTCACTATAACCTGAAACAAAAGTGAAACATTACAACATAAAAAGACAGACTATTAAATATCAATTGAAATGGCTTACTAGATTAAAAAAACATTAACAAAAAAAGTAAACATACACTGAACAAACAAATTTGATTTATAACACAATTTAAATACAATATTAATAAAAAAAAATGGGATATAATACAAACATGTATTTTTGTAACTTACATGACTTATGGGAGTAAAAATTTGTTTGCAAATGAATCACAGAAAGTAAAATATTTATCCCTAAAACTTCCCATTTCAGGAATACGTACCACAACATACATTTTTCATTGCATAAACTTTATTATTACCAACCTAATCAAGCTTCTTTTATGATAACACCTTGGGGATGTGGTGAGTCTATAAATGATAACACCTTGGGGATGTGGTGAGTCTATAAATGATAACACCTTGGGGATGTTGTGAGTCTATAAATGATAACACCTTGAGGATATGGGGAGTCTATAAATGATAACACCTTGAGGATGTGGTGAGTCTATAAATGATAACACTTTGGGGATGTGGTGAGTCTATAAATGATAACACCTTGGAGGTGTGGTGAGTCTATAAATGATAACACCTTGGGGATGTGGTGAGTCTATAAACAAATCAAATACAAATCTTCTTGACCTATTTACCATGCTATTTACATCTTTATTTTATTATTAACTATGTTACTGTTATCTTATAGATTGATGCTATAGAGAGTGGTAGAGTAACAGTAAATGGTAAACCAGTATCTATAGATTACAAAGTAAAAAATCATGATTTTCTGGAACATACTCTTCATAGGTAATTTGTTACAAACATGTCTTCAGTAGAATTAAGTCGGTATGATGGCAGTTAAAGAAATTTGAAGAATTAGGAATGGATACATAGAAAACAAAATCAATTCAATTAAAAAGTCAAGCACAAGTACCTTATGTTTTAAACATGGCTTTCTTTAAAAAGCAGAAAAAAAATATGTAACTTTAGCATCTATGATAATAGTATATAAAGATATGGCATAATTTCAAATTGATTTTCATCTTCTATAATATATTAAAACTGCATGCATTTCTTCTTAGTTAAAACTTGACTTTCATGACGAATTAGTTACCAAAAGGTATACCTTACTGGAAAATTAACTTTTCACAAATGACTTAATTAAATATACATAAAACTAAATATAAATAACAGTAGTATACCGCTATTCAAAAGTCATAAATCGATTGAGAGAAAACAAATCCAGATGACAAACTACAACACATCAACTATAAAAAAAACCCAACAAAACAACAAAAATTCTAAAGTGCAACAAAAACAAACGCCAATGCTACATACATAGAAACAGACTATTTGATAACAACTGTCATATTGCAGAATTGATACACAACATTTTAAGAAAAATTATGGGGGGGTTGAACCTAATGTTTTGGCTAGCAAAACCTCCCTCTTATATGGCACAAATGTCATTGATTGCCTAACAATGAAAGTAACAATTGCATAATGTTATTGTATAACAAACATAATAGGGGACAATGGTACTACATAATACTTCTAAGAACTGATATATTTTTTAATCATAACTTTACCAATTTCAGACATGAAAACCCTGTCAGTGGTAGTCCATTGAAGATTATCCATGATGATAAAGATGTTGTAGTTATCAACAAGCCACCGTCCATTCCATGTCATCCCTGTGGAAGATATAGATTTAATTCTATAGCCTTTATACTAGGCAAAGAATATGGATATCCTAATCTTAGAAGTAAGTTTTTGTACATGTATGTTCGTGTAGTTATTTATGACTCAATAATTGAAAAGTTTTGTCTGCATAAGACTCAGGAGGGGCACTCAAATCTGTTGGAAAACCAAATCAGTAACGAAGTTGAAGGGCATTTAACACAAAATATTTCAATTAGTTGTCACCATCTAGCTTAAATCACACTAACAATAAAAAAAGAGGAAAAAAACATAAGTTTTGGACTGATTACCATGTGGTGTCTTTATTGCTTATTTCATGCTTAGATTGAAATTCATTCTAACATTAGTGATTTTACATCTTATCTAGTTCATGAAATTTTTATTTTGTATTTACAAATAGAAACTTTTTCAATTAAAAAGGGGCAGCCAAAAAGTTGATTAATGTATATATGAGTTAAATCTCACAGTTTGTACATAGATTTTCATCAATTACTTTCCTTTGTTTTGTGGCACCTTTTAATTTTACAAATAAATAAACAAAAATTATAATTTTTGATAAACCTTCCTCTCTTCCGTGCGATCAGATGTAATTTGTTTACACACGTGACCTAGATATATGGGGATATATCCTAAGATTAAAACAGGGAACCAGTTTTACATCAGTTATCTCCCTTAGTATTGGAAGTAACATTTAAAACTTTTCATAGTTATTTATCTGTCATGTCAGTGAATTCAATATATATACTTTGACTATCTTGTTTTAGATATTTATAGATTAGATCGCCTGACATCAGGTGTTTTAATATTAGCTAAAACACCAGAAAAAACAAGGCAACTTGAAGATGAAATATTTGGTAAACACGTACAAAAGGAATATGTTTGTCGTGTGGTGGGAGAATTTCCACAGTAAGTATAATGTCATGGAAATTAAAATGAAGATAAAATGTTGATGATTTTGTTTGTACATTGCTACTTCTAATATAAGTAGTATATATCTTTTTTGTTTGAATTCAAAATCATAATTCTAAAATTAATGAATGTAAAAGATTTCAGTTTTATAAATTTGATCATTTCAACCCACATGACCCATACGGGCGGGCGTATCCAACTATTTTTAAAAAGGATGGTTCCGAACCCAGGAAAAAGTAGGGTTCCAACCATATGTCCCTATTTACAGATTTAAACGCATTGATCAGACCAAAAAAAGGGAGGGAGGGTCCAAAATCATTTAATAAATTATTCAATTCAATAAAGTTGAATATATATCATTGCTAGGTTATGAACAAAAGATATGAGGTATGATACTTCAATGAAAAGGCAGACCTAATTTACAAAAAAAAATAAAAAAGACGTCTACTTTCATTTGTATTTCATTCATTTTTTTAACACACAGGCATTGAAAGTTTTTTGGAACCTACAAAATAGTTTATCCACAATTATGAAGAAAATTATTTCTCAGAACATTTCTCAAAATTGTATATTGAATAACCAATCTGGCTGCAAGTGTTCATGTTTATAGATGAAAAATGCATCCACATCTCATCTGATTACGGAATATATGGCCCAAGATTCAAGGGGTTCATTTTGGTGCGCAAGTACAGTTACATTGATTTATACAGCTATAATTAATAGAATTTTATTGAACATCTAAATTTTCATTTAAAAGGAATATTTCTTTTCAGAGAAGAAATAACTTGTGATCAACCACTTGACTTAATCAGCCACAAAATTTCCATGATGAGGGTAAAATCTCCTGGCAAACCAAGTAAAACTGTCTTTCAGAGATTAAGTTATAATGGAAAATCCAGTGTTGTCAGATGTAAGTCCAGGTTTAAGTGATTGATTTAATATTAAGTAATTATATGTATAAATTTGTGGTGGTAATTATAGAATATTGCTATTTTAGATTTGAGATGATCAACGATAATCTATAATTATCATTGGTCATCTCAACAAGATTGTTTTTCTCGCTTGAGCCTGTATGGCAAAAGTGAGAATAGCATTCAAGTTGAGATGACCAATGCATGCAATGATAACCAGTTTATCACTATTCTACATAATTTCATTGACAGCCGCACGTGGACTCTTAGTTTCTAGCAATAATTTTTCATATAACTCTACTGTGCTGAGAAAGGAAATTATCAGTCAGTAAGATCAAAGGAAAATTTTGTAAGATAACAATAATTTAGATTTATCAGATAATTTTCTCATACTTTTGAAAAGACTATTGTATTAGTTTTATGAAGTGTTTCAGGGGTAGAGATGGATATCATCAAAACAAGAAGAAAATGTTTAAATCATCAAAAATATTTTTTAACATTTGGATATTTATTTCAGGATTTATGAATCTTTTTCTTACTAGAGCCTTTTATTTCAGGTTTACCCTATACTGGAAGGACACATCAGATAAGAGTACACCTGCAATTCTTAGGTAATACTGGTACCAGAAAGTCATTGTTATTTAGAAACAGATCCTTTTTTATAAATCCTTTGATTTTACCATTTCATTAAGGACTTTTCGTTTTGAATTTTCAATGGATATGAGTATTTTTGTGATTTTACTTTTCTTTTTTTTATGAAAGAGACATTGAATAGATCAATACATAGTAAATCCTCCAGCATGCTCAAAGCATCCTCATAAGAATAGATTTAGGACTGTTTTTCCCTCATTATAAATTACAAGGGGTTTATAGGAAGAGAGCTATCTGCACATACATAACATAACATCATGTAAAACATGTCTATACCAAGTCAATATAACAGCTAGATTAATAATTAAGAATATTCCATTAAAAATTGAGTCTGTTTAATGGCATTCTTCAACTGCCCCATGACTATCCATTAGACAAAAAGTAATATGCAACGAACATGGTCTTTCAACTCTTTTTATAAGGCTAAATCCATTTGTGGGTAAAATTTGGAATAACAAATTTACTATAAAAACCAAATTTAATCACATTCCAAAAAACAAGACCTGCATGAAGAAATGTTATTTCACTACATGAACAACTGATTTCAAATTTATTCTTAAATTAATAAAAGATGCAAAGCTATATGTGTTAAATTTGTGCTGTAATTTTTGTTAAATATTAACTTGTTTCAGTTTTCCACTGCACATATTCTTTCCATAAATTCCTTGTTTGAATTTGCCCTTTAGCTATAAACATCGCAATTAAAGACAGGAAATTTTGTAACAAAATTATTGTATATTTATGGTGGTACAAGATCATAATATTACTATCGTATTTTCAGGATATCCGATAATAAATGACCCATTGTATAATAGTCCAGCTTTTGGTCCAAATAGAGGAAAAGGAGGTGAATTCTGGAAATCTGATACAGAGGTAGGATCTAATGAGAACAAAAGATAATTAAGGAACTTTTCAAAAATATGTTTGATTTGAAAGACCCTAAAGATTTTATTATAACAAATGTTAGAATTGGAAAAAGTTTTAAATCCAGATTTCTTATATCTGGGTTTTGAACAATGTTGAAAGAGAGGCGAAGACCAAAGGGACATTAAAAAGTTAAAAAAAAAACCTGACAATGTTGGGGCAAATATAAAAAATGACAAAAAGACTATGAACATATTATACACTAAAAACAACATACAAAACTAAAGACGGCAACATGAACTCCACCAAAAACTGGGAGTGATCCATGCAGGTGCTGCAGAATGGTCAGCAGATCCTTGAAATTATGATATTAAACTTAAAATTGCTTGTTGAATTCAAATTCATGATAAATACAGAGTAAATTGGATGTTGAATAACTTAAATTGCTATCATGATTACAAATATTTACCTTTCTTTAAAATCTGTTACTATGAAATTAAAATTTTACAATTGATTTTTATTAAAGATAACAGATGAAATACAGAATTTACATAGTGTTGGTTTATGGTATAATGGTGAAAATCCTCTATATCATAAAAGATTGAAGGAAATAAAAGAAAGTCAAGATAGTAAAGTGTCTGAAGAAAAAACAGATGGCACAGACTGTGATGTTAGATGTACAGATTCAGAAACAAACACTGAAATAGAGAGTTCAGAAAGTGGGACAAGAAAAGATTCTATTTATAGTGATACAGAAATAGATAGTTTAGAACCTAAGGAAAAGAAAGCTAAAATTGATCATACAGAGACAGAAGATAAAATCTCTAAAGTAACACTCTCAGAAAAATCTTCAGGTTCAGAGCTCAAATCAGAATCTGACTTAAACGAGGATAAAATTTTATGTTGTAATTCTGAATCCCTTGACAATGACAGAGAGATGGCATGTACAGTAACAAAGGATGATGCGCAAAAGACAATTGTTTATCAGACTTTTGATGAATCGAAATGGCTTCCTAATGAACATTGTAGTAGCTGTAAGAGGAATTATATAGATCCTGGACCAAAGGATCTAGTCATGTATCTCCATGCATTGAGTTATAAGGTAACTTATTCAGATACTGTGGATTCATTTATTTTCGTGGGTACCAATTTTCGTGGACAGAGGGAAACTTGCATATTCGTGGATATTTAATTTCGTGGTTTTGACAAAATTCACATACATTCCTATAGAAAATATGCAGTTCGTTAAACATTTAAATTCGTTGTTTCCCTGTCCCACGAAATCCACGAAAATTGGTATCCAACGAATATCAATGAATCCACAGTAACATGTATATTTAAGGATGTTTGCTGCTCAGTTTCAAAATAAATAACTTTCCATAAAACTAGTATATATGGATAGGGGATTAATTGAGGAATCAAAAAAGCAAAAAAAAATATAGGGGTCAATGTGCTTGTTTTCGAGATATTAGCCATTGGAATATTGGCGGGAAAATGTTCTCTCTTGATTTTTCATTGCTTTATCCTTGACCATTTAACGTTCTCAAAAACTCTTAAAAAATAAATAAAATTTTATAAGACTTTTACAAATGGCTTATAATTATACATGTAAAAGATTTATAAAAAGAAAAATGGGGGTTCATGGGCAAATTTTTTTAAGGCATTCAAATGGATAAAACCAGAGGATTTCGAAAATCTGACAAAAATTCCAAAACATGACAAGCAAACATCCTTAATTAAATACATATGCTATTTGCAAATTTTATTGCACCATCCATAACCTGTGTATAAATCATTTCTAATTTATAAAACACATCATTTATACATCATGCACATGCTATAGAATTTGCACTAAAACAGAGCTTTATTTTTTATTTGAAATTTCATTCAAGTAGGACATGTAAGGACAAAACATAACTAAAGAAAACGTAACACCTGCACTATTATTAAATCTTGGGCACATATATAACTCTGTAAACAAATTAGAAGATGTGGTATGATTGCAACTGTCCACCAGAGGCCAAAAGGCATAACAATTTAAAACATACTATACATATTTGAAAGTATAAGAAATAACACTATTTAATTTAATCTTTTATTCATGCTGTATATTTGCATTGAATTATAATCAAGATAATGAAAGAACTCAATAATCTTTTAGTGTAATACATTAATACACATAGTTATGTTTGGCTGATTTAGTAACAAAGTAATTGTTTTTAACCGGATTTTTGTGACAAAAATGTCGGTTATTGATTTGGGGATGTACGGCGGGCGGGCGGGCGGGCGGGCGGGCGGGCGGGCGGGCGGCAATCAAATGTTGTCCGTGCATTAACTCATGAACCGTTCAACCAAAGCTTTTAAAATTTTAATATGTTATTACTGACAACTATACGAAGGTCAAGTTCAATAATGGCGATTTTGACTTTTACCGTTCAGGAGTTATGGTTCTTGAAAGGCGGCAATCAAATGTTGTCCGTGCATTAACTCATGAACCGTTCAACCAAAGCTTTTAAAATTTTAATATGTTATTACTGACAACTATACGAAGGTCAAGTTCAATAATGGCGATTTTGACTTTTACCGTTCAGGAGTTATGGTTCTTGAAAGGCGGCAATCAAATGTTGTCCGTGCATTAACTCATGAACCGTTCAACCAAAGCTTTTAAAATTTTAATATGTTATTACTGACAACTATACGGAGGTCAAGTTCAATAATGGCGATTTTGACTTTTACCGTTCAGGAGTTATGGTTCTTGAAAGATTGAAAAATGGAGTTTTCAGTCATGTCCATGCATTTACTCATGAACTGTTCTACCAAAGCTTCCCAAATTTTAATATGTTGTTACTGATGACAGAATGGAGGTCAAGTTCAATAATGACGATTTTGACTTTTACCGTTCAGGAGTTATGGTTCTTGAAAGATTGAAAAATGGAGTTTCCAGTCGTGTCCGTGCATTTATGCATGAACTGTTCTACCAAAGCTTTCCGAAATTTTAATATGCTGTTACTGATGACAAAATGGAGGTCAAGTTCAATAATGACGATTTTGACTTTTACCGTTCAGGAGTTATGGTTCTTGAAAGATTGAAAAATGGTGTTTCCCGTCGTGTCCGTGCATTTTCTCATGAACCATTCAACCAAAGCTTTTGAAATTTTAATATGTTGTTACTGATGACAAAATAGAGGTCAAGTTCCATAATGTCGATTTTGACTTTTACTGATCAGGAGTTATGGTTCTTGAAAGATCGTAAAATGGCGTTTCCATTTACGTTGTTGCATTTACTCATGAACCATTCAATCTAAGCTTTTCAAATATTATTATTTCAAAATGTTGATACTGATAACAAAATGGAGGTCAAATTTGATATTGATGATTTTCACTTTCACCATTCATCAGTAATGGTTCTTGTGATATTGCCAGGACACAAATAAATGTAAATAAATCCGGTTTGCTGTCGTTGTGACAGCCTCTTGTCTATTGCATATAATCATGATAATGTATACCTAAAATTTATGAAAAGTAAACCTTATCTAGTTTAAACATATTTTATTGTTCAAAACAACAAATTGATCAGACACATGTTTTACAACTTGGTAACGTCTTCTCCAACCTACAATTACAATAATACTTTGTATTTAAGGAACTAATAAAATTAATGAAATTATATTTGTGGTATTTTTTCAGGGATCAGACTGGGGATATAGTACAGAATTACCAGAATGGGCTAAGGAGAACTGGGTAGATGACACTTCTCAATAACACTAGCTATTTTAGAATAAACACATTTAAATTGTAATTCTGATATAGTTTTATCATTGTAACTTACATGTACCTGGCCTAAAAGATCATGTGAGTGTTTGCCAAAACTTGGCGTCTGTCATATGTGTAGACTTTTTTTAGGTGTAAACTTGTTTTAAAACCTACTTCATTGAACCTACATGTGTTCTGCTCAGAAATTTCTTATATCATCCAGCTGGTAAACAGGGAATTGTAAAATACCTTCTTGTTTCTATAAAACATGGCATCACATTTATAACACTATCTGTATTACAGTAAGAAACTAATTTCAGATAACATCACAATCCAGCAATGCAGTTTTTGAACTATATAAAAAAAACTAGAGCAGTAAAAGTAAATCAGACATAAAATATTTAGTAGGATAATTTTTATCCCATGCAGAATTTTTGGACAACATATTTTAGAGTTATTGCCCTTGAAATGTCAATTTCTAGTATTATCATGGTTTTTAGCTTATATTTCAAAAACTAAATCAGTTAGAGCAAATTATTCATGCATTTTTAGTAAGAATTGATCAGCAGGTTAAGGTTTCAAAAGCCAATCTCATTTGGAAATGTTTGGGGAGATATATAAATTATAATATTCAAAGATATTCTGTTTGTTTACGTACTGGTTCCAAGATACGATCTCTATGTTTCATCTCATAGAGAAATACTTTTGGAATGTTACCAGTATAAAAGCACATGATACAGGTGTTAATTTAATATGAGGTAGGCTTAAAGTGAAGATAGGGGTATAGAAAGTTTAAACTTTTAGAAGTTAGGGGAATATAAATGTTGAAAATATGCCGCACAGCCCTATGTTTTTACTGTTGAATAAAAAAGTAGTGCATACCAACTTGTGTTCCAGGATATGATTTTTTACGAAATTTCATAGTAAAAGTGGTACAGCTTGAAGCACAAAGGGAGTTTCTATGGGAAATTGCATTGTCTATGTTAACAGAAGGTCCATCACCTGCTGAATTTTCAAAAATTCTAGAAACAAATTTTGGAGTTATTGTCCTTAAAATCTTCCTTTTTTTTTCTTTTTTTTTTTTTAAATTTCAGCAACTAGTTGTTATCTTGAAAACTATAACAGATGTTAAACAGAATATGATTCTACAGGTAAGTCTACATTAAGGAATTGTCCTAGGACCTCACTTATGGGATTATTGAACAGCTTATTTAAAAGAAAAAAATCCAAGAAATTATCATGATTATAATGTTAGAGAAAAATTCTAAATAGCAAATTTAAAGAGCTGAAAATTAGTAGACTTGGCTTAAATTGTGGTTTGATCCCTGATAAGATTTATGGCCCTTGAAAGATTATATTTATCCATTTTTGCAGAAATTATTATAGATAGAGAGAAACTGTAAATAGCATAGATGTTAAGCACAAATAAGAGCAACCAATATGCATGGATGACATTTTAAAGTTAACTGACTCTTTTTAGGAGTTATTGCCTCTGAATGACCATGTGCAACCATTTTAAAATTCTTACCAAAAACAAAGACAGAGAACAACAAAATAGATAAAAAAAAAACTGTGCTTGTCCCAAGTTAGGAGCCTGTAATTCAGTGGTAGTCATTTGTTGCTGTGTTACATATATATTTGTTTTTCCTTCAAACCTTTGTTCATAAATTAGGCCGTTAGTTTGTTCGTTTGAATTTTTTGAGATTTGTCATTTCTGGGTCTTTTACAGCTGACTATGTGGTATGAGCTTTGCTCATTGTTGAATGCCATACATATAGTTGTTACTTTCTGTGTCATAAGGTCTCTTGTGAAGAGTTGTCTCACTGGCAATCATACCAGAGCTTCTTTTTATTGTTTGAACACTGTACAATGTATAGTGAATAATGGCTACATGTATGCTAGTGATGTCAGATATCAAGTGATTGGGATTGCTCACAATGCCTTGAATGTGATAGGCTAACATAGCAAAATAAAGAAAATACTAAGGATCAAAAAGAAAGTTAAAACATGAACCTTACTAAACCTTTTTAAAATAACATGTATGTCACACAAAATAAGCTAAATATGACCGTTGATGACCCATGATATGTGTGCAATCAAGCATGTAAACCATATACTTAGATTATGATGAATACTTATGAAATATTTGCCACTGGTCGTTGACACAAAAGGTAGATATTCGACGCTCTAGTTTAAAAAAAACCTGCTGACATATGTATGCACTTTAGAGAGAAAACATGGACTGTGTCGAAGAGACAACAACCGACCTAAAGATGAAGGTCTTGGTTCACCAATGTAACATAACTTGTATTTTTTCTCTAGCAGTAGTGATGGGACATTTTCTGTTTGCCGATACATTATTATGGTTTTTTTTTCTCACAACATGCAAGTATTAGGGAGCTACCATTTGATTTTTATGGGGGGGCTAGGATGAAAAATTTTGTCCTGCTTTTTTTTTTAGTTGTAATCTCTGTCCTGCCTTTTTATTTTTTACTCTATTCGGTCCTGCCTTTTTTTTTTACTAGTTTACCCTGACTTTTTTTACCCAAATTGTCATCCTGCCTTTTTTTTTTGCCAAGATGCTCATCCTGCCTTTTTTTTTACTCAAAACTCCTGTCCTGCCTATTTTTTTCAAATTTCATTCTAGCCCCCCCCCCCCCATAAAAATCAAATGGTAGCTCCCTTATTGGTTTATTAACTGTTTATTTAATCGGGTAGATTTGTATAATTATAACAAAATTAAATGTTATTACATTCTGTTATGTGGTATTAATAACTGTGACGTAAAATGCAATATTATTAAACCTTTAAGAAACTAATACCACGGTTAAATGGGTTTATAATATGCGATTGGTTTCTCTTTACCTGTTTACTGTCAGTACAATTGAAAGCACATAAGTAGTCAAGGTCAGATAAAACAAAAATATGCTCTTTAAATTATATGCAGGAACAGGGTCGCAGAAAGTAGGGCACGGGTAGAATTTTTAGAATATTAAAGCAATTCCTTTTTCGTATGCATCCGAAAAATGGAATGCTTTTTTTAATGAATGATTATATATAATCGATTTAATATTCATATTATTAAAACGCTTGATATGATTTATTCTGTCAATACCCGTGACGTCACAGCTGACTGTCCGGAGTCATTCAAACAGTTATAAATAAACTATATCTATATATTTAGCTACAGAAATAGAATATTAACATTGCATATAGAGTTTCAGGATATAACATTTAAAAAGAAAGGCTAACAGTTTAAATTACGTCTTTAACAGTGCATTTTAAATATAAAGATGTCCTTCGCAAATATTGATCTTGAATGTGTTGTTGATTAAATTCATTTCTACCCGAGTAAACACGTCCTTTAAAAATGATGTGCGAGTAACTGGGGAAACATTGGTTATAAACAAACAACTTTCAAACACATATATCATAACATTTAAAAAAGCTTGAAACAGGTAAGGCAATAATTTATTTGTATCTTGTACATTTGTATATATATATATTTCTATACAAGTATTTTTTTCAATATTAATTATTGAATCCCGATAATGTAGTTATTGAAAACCAATATCTAAATGGCATCAACATGCAACGATGGTAATCTTACAGCATCCTGATGTTAAAAAAATTACAACGATTCCTTCAAATTTAACATTACTGAACATCGGATTCCTGACTTAGGACAGGTGCAAATAAATGCAGTGGGTTTAAACGTTTTTTAAATTATATACAACCTTCACCTTTATCTGAAACAATAGTGTAACATCATAACAGAGAAAGACACACTATAAAAATATCAATTAAAATGCACATTTGCCATGATTGCCTTATCAACGAAATTTCAAAGCGATTCTTATATATGGACTACATCGACATATATATGCAAGACTGATTTATTCTTAAGGTCCGAGGTCAAGGATGAAGGTCAATTCTTAGTAGAATACGATTGAACGATTTGGTTTAATTTGAGTGTTAACATGTTCACTGCACGTTATTGTTTTTCAAGGAAAAAAATGAAAGGTTGTAAAAAAGTAATAAATCATTATTTACTGTGAAAGAGAAAACAATTCATTCAAAACTATGTTATATTGTTTGAAATATTTGGACTTTTAGTTTAAATAATTTAGATAATTTTTATTATTAATGTTTATTATTTTCTGACATTTTATAATCCGAAAGCCGTATAAATGTTTTGAAACGTGTATAAGTTTCATTTTATTTAGTATTAATCAGGTCTTTGTCTCATTGTAAAACTGTCATGACTGTACGACCCCCAAATTAAAGGTATTTTGTGAATTAACGCTAATTAGTTCTTTTTTAATCAGTAATTCATATATCTTTTCGATATCCTTGTCCAGGGCATGTCAAGCTTATCCGTTTGTCAATTAGCGTCTATTGTTACTCTTAAAGTGATAATTGTATGTGTTGTAAATTTTCTCAATTTTGTTGTTATGTATAATCTTAATTTTGTGGCGATGTGCTAACATTGTCCATCTGCATAAATTGTAGACTAAAATTTGGATTTCATTCGAAGACAGTCTTTTAAACTGATACCATCTGTCATCCGGTAAGTAATCTATAGGCAAGTGATCTGTAGGGTTTGTGTTCTATAGGCAAGTGCTCTGCCGGGTTTGTATTCTGTAGGCATGTTTTAGTCGGGTTTTATATTCATAGGAAAGTGACCTGTCGGATTTTTATTCTATAGGCAAGTGATTTGTCGGGTTCGTATCCTATAGGCATGTGATCAGTCGGGTTTTAATTTCATAGAAAAGTGATCTGTCGGATTTGTATTCTATAGGCAAGTGAGGCAAGTGATCTGCCGGGTTCGTATCCTATAGGCATGTGATCAGTCGGGTTTTAATTTCATAGGAAAGTGATCTGTCGGATTTGTATTCTATAGGCAAGTGAGGCAAGTGATGTGCCGGGTTCGTATCCTATAGGCATGTGATCAGTCGGGTTTTAATTTCATAGGAAAGTGATCTGTCGGATTTGTATTCTATAGGCAAGTGAGGCAAGTGATCTGCTGGGTTCGTATCCTATAGGCATGTGATCAGTCGGGTTTTAATTTCATAGGAAAGTGATCTGTCGGATTTGTATTCTATAGGCAAGTGAGGCAAGTGATCTGCCGGGTTCGTATCCTATAGGCATGTGATCAGTCGGGTTTTAATTTCATAGGAAAGTGATCTGTCGGATTTGTATTCTATAGGCAAGTGAGGCAAGGGATCTGCCGGGTTCGTATCCTATAGGCATGTGATCAGTCGGGTTTTAATTTCATAGGAAAGTGATCTGTCGGATTTGTATTCTATAGGCAAGTGAGGCAAGTGATCTGCCGGGTCGGTATCCTATAGGCATGTGATCAGTCGGGTTTTAATTTCATAGGAAAGTGATCTGTCGGATTTGTATTCTATAGGCAAGTGAGGCAAGTGATCTGACGGATTCGTATCCTATAGGCATGTGATCAGTCGGGTTTTAATTTCATAGGAAAGTGATCTGTCGGATTTGTATTCTATAGGCAAGTGATCTGCCGGGTTCGTATCATATAGGCATGTGATCAGTCGGGTTTTAATTTCAAAGGAAAGTGATCTGTCGGATTTGTATTCTATAGGCAAGTGAGGCAAGTGATCTGCCGGGTTCGTATCCTATAGGCATGTGATCACTCGGGTTTTAATTTCATAGGAAAGTGATCTGTCGGATTTGTATTCTATAGGCAAGTGAGGCAAGTGATCTGCCGGGTTCGTATCCTATAGGCATGTGATCAGTCGGGTTTTAATTTCATAGGAAAGTGATCTGTCGGATTTGTATTCTATAGGCAAGTGAGGCAAGTGATCTGTCGGATTTGTATTCTAAAGGCAAGTGATCTGCCGGGTTTGTGTTATATAGGCAAGCGACTAGACGAGTTTGCTTAATATATATAAACGTATATTGACAAGTGATCTGTCGGGTTTGTACTATATAGGCAAGTGACTGCCGGTTTTGTATTTTAAAGGCAAGTGATTTGTCGAATTTGTATGCTATAGGTAAGTAATTTGTCGGGTTTGTATAATATAGAAAAGTGATCTGTCGGGTTTGTATTCTATAGGCAAGTGATCTGTGAGGTTTGTATTTTATAGGCAAGTGATGTATCGGGTTTGTATCTATAGGAATGTGATCTGCCGGGTTTGTCATGATTCTATAGGCAAGCGATCTGATGAGTTTGTTTAATAGGCAAGTGATCAGTCGGGCTTGTTTGCTATAGGCAAGTGACTGTCGGGTTTGTTTCCTATATGCAAGTGATCTTTCACGTTTGTATTCCATAGGCAAGTGATCTTTTGGATTTGTATTCTATATGTAAGTGACCTGTCGGGTTTGTATTCCATAGGCAAGTGATCGCTTTGGTTTGTATTGAATTTCTATATGTAAGTGATCTGTCGTCGGTCACTCTCTGTCGTTTCTGCATCTGCAACGGAACCTGCTCGTAAAAGATTTGTCCCACCGTTTCGAAAATATGTCTTCACCATTTATAATGTAAAAAAACTGAAAAGAAAAAAAAATGATGTGCAATAACTTTAGTAATTTTTTACACAATTAAACAGGAAACTGAAAGAATTTAGTTACGTTTCAACGTGTTCGGTATTAAGTTTACCCATATTCGAATAAAACTTCCCGGTACTTGATAACTTTTGTCAGTTTACAACATGATATAAGTCCATTGCTTATCGAGTGCGTTAACTTGCGTCATTCTGTACAGGCAATTTCAAATTATAACCCTCACGGAAATGAGTTAAAAGGTAAATATATTGACTAGATTTTCTGGTATGTTTTTGAGTTCAAAGTTATACAGGAATTATTATACACCAATATTCTGTTACACATACAATAGAATGACGTTTTATTTTAGAGGGCTGTTATAAAAAATATTTATGGTTGAATTTGTATGACGAGCACTTTTAAAGAATATAAAAAAGAAGATGATTGTCAATGAGACAACTTTCCACAAGAGACCAAAATAACACAGAAATTAACACCTATAGGTAACCGTACGGTATGTTTGCAATAGAATGTATTTATTACACTTACTGAATTCCCTTTCAGGACCAATATGTATAGAAGAACTTACTACGACCGGGACCCCTACAGGTCGAACTACACACGTCGTTCATATGATGATAGCGACATCCGCCCATATAGTAGCCACGCGAACAGATACAGAAACAGTACATTTAACCCCCTGTATTATGGATATAGCCGCAGACCTGATTATTCATATCCATGGGAGAGGGACCACGAATTGAGGACAAGACGGGAAGAAAACAGAACTGAAAGCCGAGAAGTTACGCGAGAGGAGAGGGACGAGGAACTTAGAGAACCTGGTAATTTTGAATTTTTGTCTTCAGTGTTTAACAATTATATGGAACGTTTTGGAAAAAGTTGTAAATTTAAGATATATTCTTACAGTATTGTATGTATTTTTCAATTCTCATAATATGTTACTTATTGACCCTTATTTTTAAGAGTAGAACACTGAGGTAAATATTCATAAACTATAAACGACGTCGGAGTACAAATACAAACATACAAACTATTGCCTCAAGTGAAGAACATACAATTTATTTATCCACTCTCATTTTAAGGTAGCACAATACAAAGATTATTTTACTTCCAATCACTAACCTTTAAAATGCTGTAACTTTCTTATGAATGCATACAAAATTAAAAAAAAGAGTTATATATAGATAGATGAAAGATTAAACTTTCAAATTAATGCAATATTTTTTATGCAATCATTATGTAATCAATTATTATGTAATAAGTGGCAACATCTCGGTCAGTTCACTTGAACGAATTTAACTCTTTCATCTCTTTAACTATACAGAAAAATTAGTGTGAACATCCTAACCACATAAAAGAAGATAATGTTTAACTAGGTGTAAAATTTGTTCTATACATTCTATCTGAAATCTGAGACACCCTTTTGTAGATAATGGCCATAGGAACAACATATATAATAAAATCCATCCTCTAGAAATACCTATGAGGAAGCTAATTTCAATTAAAGTGGAAATTTGAGGAAAAATATTTTAGACACAGTTAACATTATAATTGGTTACATAATTGTTGCATTATACTTACATTGCATTTATCTGAAAGAGTAATCTGTTAGCTATCCATAACTACCACTTTTATAAATTTTCAAGCATTATTAAGAAAGTTACAGCATTTTAAAACTTGGGAGTTGGAATTATAAAATCTTTGTATTGTGCTACCTTAAGATGCCGGAGAACACTGAAACCACAAAGTTTCATTAACTTGCGATGTCTTTGGACATACAAACATACACATTAAAGGAGTGTTTGTGATACAAATACCAAGGATTTGTCGCCATTTACAATTACATTTTACGAAAAAGTTGTGTGATGTCAATTAATGCTCTATATGCTCCTTTTGTGTCTCTTTATGATTTATCCAGATACTTTAATAGACTATAAGTTTGCAGTTATTTTTAAAATAAAACAAATGAGAAGACAGAATAAGCCGCGAATTATAAAGTTTGGGCATTTATACTGTGTATAGATGAGTTGTCTCTTTTATTACATGCACTCGTGCTTTCCAAAAATGCATATTTTTTTTACACCTTACACAATTGATTCGGAATGTAAAGGAAAAAAGAATTCATACATTAAAAAGCATCCTCATATATTATTCTATTACAGAAAAAGATAAAGAAGTCAACACGAAATTTCACGTGAACAAGGTTGATTTGAATATCAAAAGTAACACGGCAGACCACCACACAGATAAATACATGTGCACCAAGAGGAAGAAGGACCCTGACTTTGTAATACGGAGAGGACAATCATTTAAAATGACCATTACTTTTGACAGGCCATATAATAACGAGCAAAATGAAATTTTGTTCACCTTCAAAACAGGTAAAACATTTGTATATGATCAAGTATCATTCGCCTTTCTTTTACTGTAAACCAACTTATTTTCGCGTGCGATTTATTTTCGAGACTTTCGTGGATAAAACAATAACGCGAATACCAATTTTCGCGCATAACACATAGATCTTAACTTATTAAACTACACAAAGTGAATTTGAAAATTGCGAAGTGTGCTAAAAAGGGCGAAACGCGAAACGTGAATTACAATATCTGTGAAAATGATTTAGTTCACAGGCTGTAATGAAAATATGTTTATTAGAACGTGTGCTATTTAAAAAGAATTCTTAGTAGAAGAAGCATAATAAACGTTTATAGTTGTGATTTTTCTAAAAAAAAGATAACTGTGTTAAATCTGAAATTTGATCTACTGCATTGTAATTAGTTATCAAAGGTACCAGGATTATAATTTAGTACGGCAGACGCGCGTTTCGTCTACTTAAGACTCACCAGTGACCCTCATATCAAAATATTTATAAAGCCAAACAAGTACAAAGTTGAAGAGCATTGAGGATTCAAAATTCCAAAAAGTTGTCCCAAATACGGCTAACAATAGATGTTGATGACTGCATTGTGTCAACGGCAATGAGACATTAACCCAACAGTTTAAAAACCTGTAACCGATTGACATCTAATTGTCTTCTTACAGTCTTTATCTCAATAGTAAGTGTTCATACAATATTTCATCGACGTAGGTCTAATTTTGTCTAATTTATATCATAATATGGTCATTTTATAAGAATCATTCTATCTGTTACCGTATACCGGGTTATTTTCGCGGATGTAAAATTTCGCGATTTTCATTGCATAAGGTATACGAAATATTTTGGCGATTATTATTTTGGCGGATTTAAAACATTTCTCAATACCTTTGCATGTGCACTTTAAAATTGGTGGAATTTATTTTGGCCATTTTGTTCTATCCTCGAAAATAAGCGAATATTTACACCCCGCTAAAATAACCCGCTATACGAAAGCCTGCATCAAAGCCCAGTGTGCGTACTTGATCAATAGTAAATTGACCTTTAATGGTTTACTTTTATAAATTGTTATTTGGAAGGAGAGTTGTCTCATTGGCACTCATACATTGTACCACATCTTCCTATATATATTTGATCTTTACAATAGTTTGGTTTATCACTAACCAGAATTACATAATTACAAACGCAAGAAAATAGCTCCAAATTGTAATTTTGAGCGATTTTGGCAAATTTTGATTTTAATTCCCAATGGTTAGCAATGGCAATGACTCGTTTTTATGACCCATTTATGGGCATTATGTTTTCTGGTCTGTGCGTCCATTGGTCCGTCCGTCCGTCCGTTCGTTTGTTTGTCCGTCTGTTTGTCCCGCTTCAGGTAAACGTTTTGGGTCGAGGTAGTTTTTGATGACGTCCAATAAACTTGAAACAAATTTCCCCCCATTTTCACGGTCCATTAAACATAGATAACGATAGTGCGGATGGGGCATCCGTGTACTGGGGACACATTTTTGTTCAAAATATTTACAAACAAGTAAAATTGGCAATTTTGTACCAAAATGACTTCTATGTTTATAAATATAGCACTGAATAGCATTTTGATTGTTTGTATCTTTATAGTTTGATACTGTGGGTGAAACAAAAGTTGGCCATACCATTTTCAAATCGCCCCAAAAACGTTGTGAATATATATTTAACGGAGACCTGCCCCAACAAGCAAACATTTTCGAAATAACAACACAATTAAACATCATGACAAAAAGACAAACCATTTCGAGGTTCCTGTATCGGAGAAAATGTCCACATAAACTGACCTATCAAAGGGAGATTGACAAGTCTTTCAAATGCACGGCCTTCTACCAAAAACAATCTTTAATATGTAACGTGTTATAACCTATATGATCCTATATTATATTCAGATGTTTTTATTCTGCGCATTTAGGTAAATCATCAAGGCCTTCCAACAAAACACAAGCCCAGATCATCATGAATGAAAACACAAGTAGCAGAAGTAAAGATAAAAAAGAATGGTTCGCTAAATTATTGAATAAGAAGGAGAATAGTATCGACGTAGAGGTTACACCGCCTTGTACCTGTATCATTGGAGAGTGGAGGTTTACTATACAGACAGAATCTAAAATAAAGGACGACGGAGACAAGTTAATACTTATGTATAAACACAACGAGGATGTTATTATTCTTTTGAACCCATGGTGCCCAGGTCAGTTTATGAAAAAGAAATTATCTGGTTTTTGTTGTTTTTTTTCTACATATATTTGCACTTGCACTCTCAATTTATATTTAATGTTCCGAAGGTAAAAAATGAGTTATAAACTTTTACTGCAAGTCAACAGCTATATGTGAATCTTTTGTTGAACGTTCATAGAACCTAAAAAACAGTAACTGTTATTGTTTTACTCTCTTTCCCCTGTCAATAATGTCATAAATGTCGCCTTATTCTTACGTTCAAAACGATTCATCACTGATAACAATTTAACAGATGATCAAGTTTTCATGGGAACAGAGCAACTATTGGACGAATACATACTCAATGAGTCTGGTGCCATATGGAGTGGTAATTACAGACAGATGGGTGTCAAACCATGGAATTTTGGACAGGTAATTATTCTACTTGGAATTGGTGCCCCAATTTTGATGACGATGTCGACAAAACCCATTTTTCTGGTCATGATTTCGCGGTATAAATTGAAACTGCAACTAATTTGTATAATGTTTATATCATCCTGAATATGATTGACATATTTGCCACTGGACGTTAAGCAACCAACGATCATCAATTAATGTACTATTTTAATAGTTCTACTTAAATATTCTAGTTGTTACACGTTTTTGTATACGTCTATGTATCATAATTTGTACGTAAAAAGAGGAATGAATAAAAGACATTTTTTCATTATTAAAGGAATAATTTTTCATATAGAGCGAATTAGTCATTTCGTCTATTACAGTCATCTACACTGATATTATTTTTTTTTTATTAAATATATGTACTTATATATTTTAGAAAAGTAACCCAGGGCCTGTCTCATCTAAAACACATACATCATCAATAAAATTTAAAAAAAAATAAAATTCGGACGTTAAACTGAGTTAATTACTGTGGATTCATTTATTTTCGTAGGAATACATTTTCGTGGATTGCTAAAAACTTGCATTTTCGTTGATATTTGATTTCGTTGTTTTGTCGATTTCTGTATACAAAGCCCCTTGAAAATATGCTATTCGTTGAACATTTGAATTCATAATACTAGATATACTTTTTAGTTCAGAGATGGCATACTAGACACATGCTTACATCTTATCCGGAAGGCCTACAATAACTCAGTAGATCCTGCGATGTCGGACCCTGTTAAACTCGCTCGTGCTATAACAAAAATGGTAAGTACTTGTAAAATATTACTCGTTGTCACACTTTACTTTTAAGTATTGTAGGTGATTTCGTTTTGCACACATTAGCAACTTTTAATTTGAAGAAAATATGATAATTGGGTGACATTCATTTAAAAGAATTGAGAATGGAAATGGGGAATGTGTCAAATAGAAAACCCGACCAAATAAAGCATAAAACAGCCGAAGGCCACTAACGGATTGAGAAAATCATGCATGGTTGTTTAACTTGCGTCATACAGTTGCTGTTTCATTAAAAGTTGCCTCATATTGTCATTGATTCAGGTAGCATAATATAAGACCACATAATAATAATTGGGGATAAAGCTTTACCGATGATTGATTAAATACAATTTTTAAAATAGGCAAAAACTCTTAATCGACGGTTACGTTTCTATGCCTTTAACTATATGCTGTAAAAAACTGCTAAGTACTGTAATATTTTGTTCAAATGTTCACATTCATAGACATAACAAAATCAAAATGTACCGTATTTTAATATCTGAGTACATTGATTGAAATTGAAATTGCGTCATGATTCAATTCTGTGTTTGTACTGATAGGTGAATGCCCCCGATGACAATGGTGTTCTGGTTGGTAATTGGAGTGGTGATTACAGTGGCGGAACTCCACCAATGAAATGGGTCGGAAGTGTGGCAATATTGGAGGAATATACTAAAAACCAGGGTACACCCGTTCAGTTTGGACAATGTTGGGTATTTTCAGGACTGACTACTACAGGTAACAGCATAAAAGAAGAGAAACGCATTTAACACCGACCGTGCGAGGGCTGAAAGGCCAGTCAAGGTCGTTAAACACCACCACATATATATATAATTGTTTTATATTCAAAAGTAAAAAAATCAAAACGGAAAGTCGGTAATCAAATGGCAAAATCCTACACCTCAAACTAATGGATAACAACCGTTATATTCCTGACTTGGTACAGGCATTGCAATTTTCTTGTGAACAATTTAGAAAGGCAGGATGACATTTTTCACAGAAGTATGAATCCTACTAATTGAACATTTTTATTCTTGAATTAGTCCATTCTTTCATTCTTAAAACAAATGTAAAAATATGCTACCTTTTGTATGAATTTCATGTTACGATACTTTCCTCTAAGTTTTCATATTAATATGGATCGTTACGGAATATGCATGAAATATTAGCCACTGGACATTAAAAGCAACTAGCAACTAATCTTAATACCATGAAAAGAACTTTAACTTATAACAATCATGATACAAATGATAATGTCTGTTTCAATATTTTAGTGTGCAGAGCCATTGGATTGCCAGCACGCAGTGTAACAAATTTTGCGTCAGCCCACGATACAGACGGATCAACGTGTATTGATAAAGCATTCGTAAAGAAAGGCGAGGATTTGGAGAAGGTTGACATTGAAGGTTCAAGTGATTCCATATGGTATGCATATACATTTTGATTGTCAATATACGTTCGAGTTGAATTTAAAGATAAGTTTATCTGTTTTTATGCCCCACCTACGATAGTAAAGGGGCATTATGTTATGCCCCACCTACGATAGTAAGGTGGCATTATGTGTTCTGGTCTGTGCCTCCGTTCGTCCGTTCGTTCGTTCGTCCGTCTGTGCGTCCGTTCGCTTCAGGTTAAAGTTTTTGGTCGAGGTAGTTTTTGATGAAGCTGAAGTCCAATCAACTTGAAACCTTATACACATGTTCCCCATGATATGATCTTTCTAATTTTAATGTCAAATTATAGTTTTGACCCCAATTTCATGGTCCACTGAACATAGAAAATGATAGTGCAAAGTTCAGGTTAAAGTTTTTGGTCAAGGTAGTTTTTGATGAAGTTAACGTTACATCAACTTGAAACTTAGTACACATGTTCCCTATGATATGATCTTTCTAATTTTAATTCCAAATTAAAGTTTTGACCCCAATTTCGCGGTCCACTGAACATGATAGTGTGAGTGGGGCATCCGTGTACTATGGACACATTCTTGTTAATAATCATTTTTTTCCAGTTCAGAGAGAACAATTACATATACATATAGTATACAAACAATACAATAATCAATATAACTTTTGGAAAGCTAATTATTATCTCTATCAATTTTTAATGCACAGATATAGCTTTTATTAGATTCAAATGAAGCATATTATATACGTATATTTGAATACTTATAGAGTATGCTACTAAATACTTAGTTGCAAGAAATACAAATCTTGATGAAAGTCAATCGAAAAGTCAATATTATATTTCAAATACAGGAATTTTCACGTATGGAATGAAGCGTGGATATCAAGACCTGATCTCGGTAAAGGTTATGACGGATGGCAAGTTATTGATGCAACACCACAAGAATTAAGTTCAGGTAATTAGTATAGATTATCTGATGTTTTTGCGGATGTACTGTATATGACTTTACTTGGAGATGTTGCTGAATGATAAGATAATTGTTTAATTAAAGAATTGTTGATGCATACGTATGGAGTACTTATGCCAATATCAAATATGTTTATATACATTACAAATGATTTGTATAACTTGACATGACTATTTTACAGAGCTCAAAATGGTAAAATAAATTGATAAGGTCTCTTAAATTTATATAAGGTTTACCTTATCTTGTCTGTACATAATTTGTATAACAGATAACTTGTTCAAATTTCAAAAGGGGTTCTTTTTATTTAGGTGTTTACCAGTGTGGACCAGCACCTGTTACTGCTATAAAGAAAGGTGAAATTGGACGACCATTTGATGCACCTTTTATATTTGCTGAAGTTAATGCAGATATTGTTCATTGGGAGATACTTCCTAATGATTCATGGGTTATCATTAAAACTGACAGTAACGAGTATGTATTTAAAATAGTTATAAATAGAAATGCCTTTTACAATATATCATATATTAGCAAAGTAAAAAGCAAAAATGCTAAAGCTCATGCATATTTATCATATTAACGTTTATTTTATCCCATTAAAGTTTTTTACGCTGATTATGAACCTCGACCATAATACCATATACTTAATTTATGACCCATTTATTTTGGTAAGCGAAAAAATTCTTCTGTGCTTTCATTTTTTCTTATGGACCTCCACTTTATTTTTTCCCTCGAATAAAGGGAAGGTTATATAAATGTATTTCTTCTAAACAAGTGCTCCATAGGAATTGTTAATTTCCCTTGTATACCGTCTATACTTTTCTTTGTTTCCGAATAATTCTGGCTGTTTTTAAAGGCTAAATGCATTGTTTTCGGAGGTGACGGATTTAATAGATTAGGGTAGAATGTTGAAATGTCCAATATGTTTGTTTTGGTAGTTTCTTGTAATGTTATATTTATATTCAAGTGTTGGCAAAAACATAAGTACAAAGAAACCAGACGGAAAACCATATAACGGAGAAGCATCTGTATGGAGAGGATATGGAGAAAAGTATCGACTAGATGTAACAAGCGAATATAAGTATCCCGAGGGTAGTTTAGAAGAAAGGCTTGCAGTTCAGAATGCTGACAATGAGGCGAAAGGGGGGCGTGATGTATTTGCTACCGGTGACACAATGGTATGTTCACTGTAGGGGTGTTTTGTCTTATTTGAAGATGTCTTAATGAAACATGCATTACCAAAAAAACATATTTTTCTAGTAAATTTGATGATGATGTCTACTTAGTATTATTAAAATAATCGTGCTATGGGCACTGAAATCCACACAACTGGCTGGTTATAGTAATGCACTTGTATCAAATGATATGCGATATGCATTGTTTGTTTTCTATTTAGATGCTTTAGTGATTGACCACCAAGCTCTCAACCATAAAAAATAATAAATCTGTCGATTCGTCTGCAGACACCCATATTTTTATCAACAGAATTACACATTGACATGCTTAAGATAATTACATAAATTTATGATAAGTAGTATATTTTTCAAATCGTACATTCGAATGTAATACGAAGATGCCAACCATGCTAGTAACAACAAAATGATGATACTAAACTAACAATTTTCAGGATACGTCACTTTAGACTTATTATATCACTTGAAACTGTATAAATGTAAAAGTAAAACGTTATACAGGGATAGACTATTACATTACTACTTTTAAAAGTCGAGCATCACAATTTTTTTTTATCATCAATACAGTTTAAACACACACACGCTTGTAATCTCCAAAATAACATGAATACCATTGCTATTACAAAATTATCGAAAAACAATCAAAACTTCTGTTAACAACTTCGATTCACATTATCATCAATTCCATTCACTTAAAGTAACAGAATATTTTTTATATAATAAAAACTTTTGTATCTTTTAGGATATATCGGTGGAGATTGAAGAAAAAGATGGTGTTTTGGTGGGCAATGACTTTGAAGTAGAACTCAAACTGAAAAATATTAAAAAGAAAAAGGCACTGAGAACTGTAAAGCATTTACAAGTAGTTGTAGATAGTGTAAAATATACTGGGGATGGGAGACGTAATGTTATAAAGAAGAGTTTTGATGATATCCGTCTTGATTATGGTGAAGGTAGGTTTCGTCAGTCATAGTGTTGATGTTTACAAATATTAAAGTAAGTATTGACAAATCCGGCTGCGGTATATACATCTATGAATAAAGGCCACAGTAAAAATAAAATGATAAAAATACCGAACTCCGAGTAAAATTCAAAATAAAAACACCCTAATCTAATGGAAAATTTTGATGAAGGTAGGTGGCTCAGTGTTGCTGCTGTTTACAAATATTAAAGAAAATATGAATAACCCCGGCTGCGGTATATACGTCTATGAATAAAGGCCACAGTAAAAAGTAAAATGATAAAAATACGGAACTCCGAGGAAAATTCAAACGAAAAGACTAATCAAATGGCAAAATCAAAAGCTAAAGCACATTAAACGAATGGATAGCAACTGTCGTATTCCTGACCTTGTACAGAATCTTTCGTATGTAGAAAATGGTGGGTTGA
The DNA here is from genome assembly GCF_963676685.1 of Mytilus edulis. NCBI lineage: Eukaryota > Metazoa > Mollusca > Bivalvia > Mytilida > Mytilidae > Mytilus > Mytilus edulis. The sequence continues at coordinate 61,650,701 of NC_092348.1, forward strand.
ATCTGGTTTATAGGTAGTTCATTTGTCGATGATCATTTATCGATTAGAAAGAAACAACTCATGGTAACAAACCGAAACAGAGGTAGTCGCATGAAGTCTAAAAGTAGCTGTGTCAACAGGGGAGACTATATTGCTAATCGATAAACATACTGAACTCAGGCAAACTATGTATTGGAATTATCACTTTTAAAACAGTCTAAGACCTCTTTGTAAACACAATCATATAGATATAACTAGGAAATGTTCACTCAATTAGAAAGAGAGAAGAAAAGTAAAATAGAAAATAAATTAGGCTTGGAGATTATCATGCAAAATCCAAACTTCAAGGTTTGAAGAGTAAAACGAATCCTATTTACGTTGAATTTAAGGAACGTATGTTCGGATGCTATGTTTTGAAGAAATACACAAAGTGTTGGGTGGTTTAATCTTTGTATATCTTTCAAACTTATCAAAAAATGTATATTCCGTCTGGAAGATACAAAATATGTGTTGATGTTCTACTTGATTTATATATTTTTTTTAGAGAAGACAGTCAAATTTACAATTAAAACAGATGAATATTTGGACAAAATGTATGAGTTGTTTGGGATGGAAATAATGGCATATGCTCATATCAAGGAGACAGAGAATTGTTACGTTAAAACAGATGATTTCCGTTTGAGACGTCCAGATATTACAATTGAGGTACATCATTAATGATATTACTCCATATATCAGACCATGTACAATGGCTAATCACATTTACCAACTTAAAAGTTTACATTATGAATATCGATTTCCTAGAACATAGAATGACATGTTATCTACATGTACATGACATAACACATATATTTTGTTAAATAAGGTTTCTTTGTGATGATGTAAGAAATACAGTCTCATCGACTTCAATATGTACTCAAAGTGTGGACTGCAAATAAAAATCGTTTGGTATACATTGATTAGAAAGGAAACCAACTGCACAAAAACTGCAAGACAGATTTGAGTCAGCATTCGGTCCTCAAATACACAAAAAAACAAAGACAGACTTATATCGACATTCGGTCCTTAACAGTAGACAACAGTCTAGATTCTATAAAAAAAATCATCTAACGAAGTCAACCATAATCACGCAAGACAGACACATACTAGTACACAGTTCGCACGAACTTATGGTTTTACTACTTAGCTCTCTCTCTATTTATAATGTTTGTTCTTAAATTTTAATGACCTTTTTTATACGTTTTAGGTTCCACCAAAGGTCAAAGTTGGAAATCCTTTCAAAGTGAAACTGTCATTTAAAAATCCTTTACCTAAATCTCTAACCAAATGTTCCTACCTCATTGAAGGAAACGGACTGGAGAATAAAGCAAACTCAGCAAGGTAATAACATTTAAATGTGCTACTTTTAAAATTGATTATGTTTTACTCATAAACAACAATAACAGAACGAAATGAGACTGGAAAAAATAACCTTCCAATGCACAGACAAAAACCATTAAACTGCTTATCAAATTATTTAATTTAACTATTTTGAGCAATTGTAGTTAACCAATAAACATTGTTTTAGTTTTATGTGTATTTTGTGTATCATTAATCTCGTCTTGCAGACTTTCTAAGGATTGACAGTTCAGGATTTATTTGAGTTGAAACATTTGATATCCACCCATTCCTTTCATACTATCAAACATTCAGAATAATAATAATATACTTATCAAATTTTATAGTGATGTTCAAGCTAAATCAGAATGGAGTATCATGGAAGAGCTAGTAGCTGAAACAGATGGCGAAATTCAAATCAACTGTAGTTTTGATTGTGAAGAATTGAGGGACATTATTGGGATGGTATCTGTAAAAGCAGAGTAATTACAATGCAAGGGACATTACTGTATCAAAATCAGACATCATATACGCAAATCAAAAGCAGCATGTGATATTAAGTGTATATAAACACTAATTTTTATCTTATTTATATGTTACTATAACTAGTATAGAGATTTCTTGTAATTTAAATTATTTATATGACTTCCATTGAGATTTATTGTATTTTAGATCATTAAGATGACTTCCATTGAGATTTGTTGTATTTTACATTATTTACATGTCTTGAATTCCATTAAGATTACAACTTTTATATGTATACCTTTTACAACTTAATCTACGAAGTGAAACATGTTACATTTATATTAATTTTTACCTATTAACTGTTAAAACATTTTAATAAAAAAATGATATAAGCCCAAAATATGTGATGAGCTATATGACTAAAACTGACAAAAATTATCCAAATACATCTTGGGTCAACTTTTCAAGATGAGAACATGCACAACAAACATCCAATAAAACAAACAAAAGCAAAGGAACGACGTTTAAACTGCTGTTCTTTATCGCAAAGTCATATTGAGGACTTCAACAACAAACAAAAACAACAAACCCTCACTTCACTGCAAGTTGAAGATGTTGCACCGGCTTGAGCGGAGTTCTTTGCAAAAATAATTTGGATGGAATTTTTAAGATGAAACACCACCTAACTAGGCCCGTTAAAAAAACCTGGAAACAGTACATTTTAAAATAAAATAGTTCTCACAAACAGGTGTAAATCCAAAACTGTGTAGCATACATCTTAGTAATTTTAGAATGTATCAGATGAAAGGCGAATGACTATATTCCTTATTTGTACGTTCTGTTTTGTTTTTATGAAAATACACATTACATTGGGGCATACATGAATTGGTAACATAAATGATTAGGCTCTCCCTAATTTAGTTGTGACTGCGCTTGATTGGAAATTAAATTGTGCTCAAACGGAAAAGTGTAGGATTTAAGTCGCGAATCATCTAGTCTTTATAGGACCTCATTTACAAGGAAACTGTTTTTGTTTAATTTATAAATAGCAAACTATTACCAAATATTTACAATAATAGAAGTGACTTTAAAGTTTTAAAAGATGTGAAATTATTTGCAATGATATTGTGAATGAGGTTCATATTCAATTAGGCGATATCAAAGACCGAATACCAAATATGTGTGGGAAAGACTTGATATACAAAAAAGGATATTATAATTATACTTTGATATAGCAACATCATTACTTATATAGTTATCAAAGGTACCAGGATTATAATTTAGTACGCCAGACGCGCGTTTCGTCTACATAAGACTCATCAGTGACTTTATAATACTTCTTTATTCAAAAAGCAAGTACAGCTTATAGGATATATATTCAATTTTTGACAAATTAGTTATACATGCACCATATTACATAAACAGACATATAATAATAAAATGTTAACTACATTGAAATACATTAAATTACTCGTATACAATACAATTTCAAGTATACCGCAGAGTATGAAATTCATAAAATTATTAAAAGTTAGCAGCGTCAATCTATGTTGCTTCAAATAATTCATCTAAATATTTACAAAATAAAAATAAAAGTTATATTAGTCAAATCTTTATCAAATGCCTTTACGGATATTTTTAACTTTCCACTAAAAGATTTGTTGCTTAATAATCTAAAATTGGTGTGTGTGTGTGTGTTTTTAACTGCATCACAAACGATGAAAACAGGTTCAGTAACCGCTGGACTCCCTGCCTTCATTCTGTTATTCCATCTGACTTTGGAATACAGATGTATACTACTGTTGCCTTTATTTGGGTAGATAACTTTTGTTTTTATGCCCCACCTACGATAGTAGAGGGGCATTATGTTTTCTGGTCTGTGCGTCCGTTCGTCCGTTCGTTCGTCCGTTCGTTCGTCCGTTCGTTCGTCCGTTCGTCCGTCTGTCCCGCTTCAGGTTAAAGTTTTTGGTCGAGGTAGTTTTTGATGAAGTTGAAGTCCAATTGACTTCAAACTTGGTACACATGTTCCCTATGATATGATCTTTCTAATTTTAATGCCAAATTAGAGATTTTACCCCAATTTCACGGTCCACTGAACATAGAAAATGAAAGTGCATGTTTCAGGTTAAAGTTTTTCAGGTTAAAGTTTTTGGTCAAGGTAGTTTTTGATGAAGTTGAAGTCCAATCAACTTGAAACTTAGTACACATGTTCCTTATGATATGATCTTTCTAATTTTAAAGCCAAATTAAACTTTTGACCCCAATTTCACGGTCCACTGAACATAGAAAATGAAAGTGCATGTTTCAGGTTAAAGTTTTTCAGGTTAAAGTTTTTGGTCAAGGTAGTTTTTGATGAAGTTGAAGTCCAATCAACTTGAAACTTAGTACACATGTTCCTTTTGATATGATCTTTCTAATTTTACAGCCAAATTAAACTTTTGACCCCAATTTCACGGTCCACTGAACATAGAAAATGAAAGTGCATGTTTCAGGTTAAAGTTTTTCAGGTTAAAGTTTTTGGTCAAGGTAGTTTTTGATGAAGTTGAAGTCCAATCAACTTGAAACTTAGTACACATGTTCCTTATGATATGATCTTTCTAATTTTAAAGCCAAATTAAACTTTTGACCCCAATTTCACGGTCCACTGAACATAGAAAATGAAAGTGCATGTTTCAGGTTAAAGTTTTTCAGGTTAAAGTTTTTGGTCAAGGTAGTTTTTGATGAAGTTGAAGTCCAATCAACTTGAAACTTAGTACACATGTTCCTTATGATATGATCTTTCTAATTTTAAAGCCAAATTAAACTTTTGACCCCAATTTCACGGTCCACTGAACATAGAAAATGAAAGTGCATGTTTCAGGTTAAAGTTTTTCAGGTTAAAGTTTTTGGTCAAGGTAGTTTTTGATGAAGTTGAAGTCCAATCAACTTGAAACTTAGTACACATGTTCCCTATGATATTATCTTTCTAATTTTAATGCCTAATTATATTTTTTATCCAATTTCATGGTCCATTGAACATGGAAAATGATAGTGTGAGTGGGGCATCCGTGTACTTTGGACACATTCTTGTTATGAATGGTTCATATTTACTCTTCACCTTAGTATTGTTGGGCTGTAGCGTGTATGCAAGTGTAAAATCTACCATGTAGCTATTTCAGGTTTTCCAAAAGTTTGACATTCATATCAAATATAGACAGTTATCAATCAAAGAGAGATGCCCCTTTTTTATTGAAAAATGTTGATACCATTTATAATGCATTTGTGGACGATATTTCACATACATTTTATCATCAAATGTTTATGATACTTTTTACCTTGTAAGATCTTTTCAAGTAGAGGTACCCTTTACTGCATTCATGTTCGTTGACAAATTGTATAGATATGACCTTTGAATTAAGATAAAAAAAAAAAAAAAAAAAAAACTTATCAGTATGTACTTTGGTAACTAAATTCCTCATACAAGCTTCATCAGATTTGTATGAAATCGTACATTGTCATATCATAACAATAACATGGGCATATTTGAAAAAAAATGATCCGATGACAAAACCCAAAGTTTTGCCATTTGCAATTGTTTGTTAATTAGTTTTAATTTTGCAGTCGATATGCACGCCATATCTCGTAATTATTACAAAACATGAGTTTTGATTGGTGGCGTTTTAGGACTGATAAGATTGTATTATCTAAGATGAGTTATAAAATTCTGAACACGCTACGTATGTAAGAATCAATGGATGGACTGATAGTATGAGTAGTTGAGACCCAATCGATAGATATGATATTTTAGGATTACATATTGCTAGATAAGTGTTGAAGTCAATAACTGCTACATTTCAAATATCGCATAATAAATGTTCCTCTACTATAAAATTGAAAATGGAAATGGGGAATGTGTCAAAGAGACAACAACCCGACCAAATAAAAAACAACAGCATAGGGTCACCAACAGGTCTTCAATGTAGCGAGAAATTCCCGCACCCGGAGGCGTCCTTCAGCTGGCCCCTAAACAAATATATACTAGTCCAGTGATAATGAACGCCATACTAATTTCCAAATTGTACACAAGAAACTAAAATTAAAATAATACAAGACTAACAAAGGCCAGAGGCTCCTGACTTGGGACAGGCGCAAAAATGCGGCGGGGTTAAACATGTTTGTGAGATCTCAACCCTCCCCCTATACCTCTAACCAATGTAGTAAAGTAAACGCATAACAATACGCACATTAAAATTCAGTTAAAGAGAAATCCGAGTCTGATGTCAGAAGATGTAACCAAAGAAAATAAACAAAATGACAATAATACATAAATAACAACAGACTACTAGCAGTTAACTGACATGCCAGCTCCAGACTTCAATTAAACTGACTGAAAGATTATGATTTCATCATATGAACATCAGGCACAATCCTTCCCGTTAGGGGTTTAGTATCATACCATCATAACATATATGAGAAGAACATAACCCGTGTCATGCCAACAACTGTTTTTAGAATAAATGTGTTTAGTTCCGATGCAAAGACCTTATCAGTGACTCAATATTAACGCCAAAATATGCAATCTTTAATGACTTGACAACAGTATCGTAATTATATCCCTTCTTAATAAGTCTATTCAAAGGTTTTGTAAGTTTCTGAGGTGAATACTGACACCTTTGTGCTTTATAAAGAATATTTCCATAAAAAATTGGATGTGAAATACCTGAACGTATTAGAAGTCTGCATGTTGAGCTATATTTACGAATGATGTCTTTATACCGATGATAAAATTTAGTAAATGTTTTGACTAGTTTGTGATATCGAAAACCCTGGTGTAATAATTTTTCAGTAATACATAAATTTCTCTCGTTAAAATCTAAAACATTGTTACATACACGAGCGAATCGTACAAGTTGAGATATATAAACACCGTAAGATGGTGACAAGGGAACGTCACCATCTAAAAACGGATAATTAACGATAGGAAATGAAAAATCATCCCTTTTATCATAAATTTTAGTATTCAGCTTTCCATTAGTGATATAAATATCAAGATCGAGAAAAGGGCAGTGGTCATTGTTAGTATTAGCTTTATTTAAAGTAAGTTCAACAGGATAAATTTCATTAATATACATACTGAAGTCGTCATTATTGAGAGCCAAAATATCATCCAAATATCTAAAAGTATTAAATTTGTTTATCAGATGTTGTTTCAATGGGTCTTTGCTTATTTTTGTCATAAATTGTAACTCATAACAATACAAAAACAGGTCCGCAATAAGTGGTGCACAAATAGTCCCCATTGGAATTCCGATAATCTGACGATATACGGAATCCCCAAAGCGAACAAAAATGTTATCTAGTAAAAATTCAAGGGCATATATAGTATCAAAGCATGTCCAATTAACATAGTTTTTTTGTTTATTGCTACTAAAAAATGACCTAAAAGAGTTTGAACATATATATTCACATTCTGATTTTTTGAATGCCCATTTAATTAGGTGTGTGAATTTTTTCTTAATGAGAATGTGAGGCAATGTGGTATACAGGGTAGAAAAATCAAAACTTTGAACAGATTCAAAATCACCAATATAAGCATGCAATTTATCAAGTACTTCCAACGAGTTTTTGACACTCCAAAAGTAATTTATTCCACTATTTTCGAAGGCCTTATTTGAACAATTTATTATCAGGTTTTTAATTGTACCAAGTGCGCTGGTAAGAAGAATAGACAATTTAGTAGTTGAACAATGGCTTGAAGACGAAATAAATCTATATTTGTAAGGGGTTTTGTGTAGCTTCGGAAGCCAATACATAGTTGGGACTTTCATTGTATTTGGCTCTGCTTGTAAAGCGGTGGCTAAAAGTTTATGTTTGTTACAGATTTCGTTTTCTGAAAATGGAGTCATAATCTGTATAACACGATAGTTAATTTTGTTAACCCTAAATTATTACAATTTTGACCATGTCCAGTAGTTTCAGAGACAAATATGTTTGGTAAAATTTAACGACGACAACGACTGGTGATAAAAATAACTCAAGTAGGCTAGGTGAGAAAGAAATCTGAATTTGAAGAGATATATTTTGCGGCTAAGTGATAGTTTTGACTATTTGTCTTAATTCGTATACATTTTTGTTTCGTTTTAAAAAGGTGATCGGAGTACTTTTTTTCTTCGAAAAGATGAATAGAGGAACTCAATTTCTTATTCAGCTACAAATATAATGTGCCATCTTTAAGAAAGATTTTATTTATTTCAAATATATCAACCAAGTTAAAAAAAATAAACATGAAGGAACTGAATGAATATTAAAAAGTAAAATCATAAAAATACTGAACTCCGAGGAAAATTCAAAACGGAAAGTCCCTTATCAAATGGCAAAATTAAAAGCTTGAACACATCAATCGAATGAATAACAACTTATCAATCGTATTTCAACAATTAGGTGATAATCTATGCAAACAAATTTAAAAGTTCAAAGTTCCCCAAAACCGCTAAAAACCTGATAAAACAAAACAAGATTGAAGTTTTAGATTACAAACAATAGATAAGGGTAATTAAAAGTAAAATAACATCAATAGTTAACTCCGAGGAAAATTCTAAACGGAAAGTGAAATGACAAAATCAAAAGCTCAACACATCAAAAGAATGGATAACAACTGTCATATTCCGGATTTGGTACAGAATTTTTCTTATGTAGAACAGCAGGATATTATCAGATGAAAATACGAATACTAAAATCCCATGCCAAACATTAAGGTATCAAAAGTCATAGGTACATGCACATTGATCTGGACAGGACAATTGTTTTTCTACCCCTCCTCATTTTTTTTTAAATTCCTATGTTTTTTGTTTTCTATTCAGGAAAGCCTATCAATAGTCATAGGTTCTTGGGGACAGGACAATTGTTTTTCTACCCCTCCTCCTTTTTTTTTTAAATTCCTATGTTTTTTGTTTTCTATTCAGGAAAGCCTATCAATAGTCATAGGTTCTTGGGGACAGGACAATTGTTTTTCTACCCCTCCTTCTTTTCTTTTTTTAAATTCCTATGTTTTTTGTTTTTTTTTATTCAGGAAAGCCTATCAAAAGTCATAGGTTCTTGGGGACAGGACAATTGTTTTTCTACCCCTCCTCCTTTTTTTCCAAAATTCCCATTTTTTTGTTTTCTATTAATTTCAATATGAACATATATTTAGTATATTATGAACATTCATTACTATAAATTAAGTGTGTTTGCTTTTTACTATCAATTGTCAGTTTACTTACCAATCCACGGCGGTCATTGATATATTATATGGACCCTCTCTATTTAATATACTTAGTGACCCGAAGGATTTTTGTTAAAAAAAATTATGACCGGAGATTTTCAGAAAAGGTATCAAAAGTCATAGTTACTTTGGGACAGGACAATTGTTTTTTTTTTTGCCCGGCTCCACCTTTCATTACTTTGAATAAAGTGTATAGACCCTCTCTATTTAATAAATTCTGTGACCGTCGTGGATAGTTAACTTGAAAATGATAGCAGATAGCAAATACACTTTGTTCATGTATGCTCAAAGTATCCAGAAAAAAGGAAACTGCAAGTCTAGTCTGACTTTAAATTCCGTCCAATGACGGAAACAATATCTGGATGCCTTTTTTTTCGTTTTTCTCCCAAATCAACCCAAACTGAATAATCATCAGAATGGATGACAAATATAATGTGCCATCTTTAAGAAAGATTTTATTTATTTCAAATATATCAACCAAGTTAAAAAAAATAAACATGAAGGAACTGAATGAATATTAAAAAGTAAAATCATAAAAATACTGAACTCCGAGGAAAATTCAAAACGGAAAGTCCCTTATCAAATGGCAAAATTAAAAGCTTGAACACATCAATCGAATGATTAACAACTTATCAATCGTATATCAACAATTAGGTGATAATCTATGCAAACAAATTTAAAAGTTCAAAGTTCCCCAAAACCGCTAAAAACCTGATAAAACAAAACAAGATTGAAGTTTTAGATTACAAACAATAGATAAGGGTAATTAAAAGTAAAATAACATCAATAGTTAACTCCGAGGAAAATTCTAAACGGAAAGTGAAATGACAAAATCAAAAGCTCAACACATCAAAAGAATGGATAACAACTGTCATATTCCGGATTTGGTACAGACTTTTTCTTATGTAGAACAGCAGGACATTATCAGATGAAAATACGAATACTAAAATTCCATGCTAAACATTAAGGTATCAAAAGTCATAGGTACATGCACATTGATCTGGACAGGACAATTGTTTTTCTACCCCTCCTCCTTTTTTTTTTTAAATTCCTATGTTTTTTGTTTTCTATTCAGGAAAGCCTATCAATAGTCATAGGTTCTTGGGGACAGGACAATTGTTTTTCTACCCCTCCTCCTTTTTTTTTAAATTCCTATGTTTTTTGTTTTCTATTCAGGAAAGCCTATCAATAGTCATAGGTTATTGGGGACAGGACAATTGTTTTTCTACCCCTCCTTCTTTTCTTTTTCTAAATTCCTATGTTTTTTGTTTTTTTTTATTCAGGAAAGCCTATCAAAAGTCATAGGTTCTTGGGGACAGGACAATTGTTTTTCTACCCCTCCTCCTTTTTTTTCCAAAATTCCCATTTTTTTGTTTTCTATTAATTTCAATATGAACATATATTTAGTATATTATGAACATTCATTACTATAAATTAAGTGTGTTTGCTTTTTACTATCAATTGTCAGTTTACTAACCAATCCACGGCGGTCATTGATATATTATATGGACCCTCTCTATTTAATATACTTAGTGACCCGAAGGATTTTTGTTAAAAAAAATTATGACCGGAGATTTTCAGAAAAGGTATCAAAAGTCATAGTTACTTTGGGACAGGACAATTGTTTTTTTTTTTAGCCCGGCTCCACCTTTCATTACTTTGAATAAAGTGTATAGACCCTCTCTATTTTATAAATTCTGTGACCGTCGTGGATAGTTAACTTGAAAATGATAGCAGATAGCAAATACACTTTGTTCATGTATGCTCAAAGTATCCAGAAAAAAGGAAACTGCAAGTCTAGTCTGACTTTAAATTCCGTCCAATGACGGAAACAATATCTGGATGCCTTTTTTCCCGTTTTTCTCCCAAATCAACCCAAACTGAATAATCATAAGAATGGATGCCAAATGCGACTATCCATGGTATTAAAAGGACACAAAGGCATGATGATTAATTTATTGAGTAAAGAAGAGAAGCGACACACAATTTATAGGATATATATATGCCTAAGTTTATGATTAGCAAAAAAATATATTAAAGCTCAGAATATTGTTATCAATCTGATCTCTCATTGAATGTTTCTAGAAAAAAAAAAAGGAAACAGTAACGAATTGTAACGAATAGAAAAAATAAGGAATAAGTTACAAATAAGGAAAAAAAATAAGTAACAAATACATGAAATAAGGAATGCGTAACCAATTTGACGACCCTACCAAATATCCCATTACGCAAAATAACCTAAGTTGTTTTTACTTCCTGTTTATTATTTTTACGTTTAATATATGTACTGTATCTGTTTGTAATCCGTTTCTTGTTTATGTCTGACCACAACGGAACAAACACTTATTTTGTTAACAATACAATTTCTGTATTACAACATTTTAATTACGTACGTTGCATTTCACCGTGTAAACAAGTATGTTGAAAGGGGGAGCATCTAAACCGTCTGCAAAAACAAGTATTGTGTAGCACACTTCTGCGAGGGTATTCCACTGCACAATGTTTGGTTTCTTCCGAAATTTATTTTACGGTCCAGAACGAGACGAAGATTATCGCTTCCCTTGGGAGAGAGACGAAGATTTGGATAGAGGAAGGGAAGAAAGATTGGCTAGAAGAAGAAGAAGATTTGAAGAAGAAGATGCCTTTCATGAAAGAAGAGGACCAGAGGACATCGTAACTAATGGTATGTTTGTACTGCTTATGCTGTTTGTATTAACGGTACATGTACCAATGTAAACTAGAAATCGAAAAAAAACCTGTTTTTATTTTACGTATCATTTAAATGGATGCAAATATAAAGTCTTTGACAAGTTTTCGAGAAAAAAAAATAATTCAAGCAAAACAGCACTTCAGTATTCGTGATGCTCATGTCTTATCAACCTAAATTGATCAATATAGGAGCGTTCAAAACGTCATGAAAGCATAAATGTATGAAATATCACAACAATATTAATGTCTTTTTTGGCTGAAGACACAAATTGCATGCAACAAAATATTTTCTATTTGCTTTATTTTGAGAAATCCGTATAAATGTGGGGAGGAGGGAGAATGTCGTTTTAATTTCCTAAATGTGGTTGTTAAAATAATAAAAGGAGTGGAGAACAAAATTTATAATTAAAAGTAGAATTTAAAGTCCGATGTGGTACCTAAACAAGTCTACTATAAACAAGTTTGCCAAAACAAAAAAATTAATGAAAGCAAACTCAAAAATAAATGCCTTAAGACCGGCCCCTTAAAAGTCTTGATAATAGTTATCGGTTTTTGTATCCGTTTTTAAAGGATTTTTGTTTGTTTTATTATCAGATTCAGACGAAAGAGTCAATTCAAAGTTTCATGTAAGGGATGTTAACCTGAATATACAGAAAAACACAAAAGAACATCACACCGATGGGTACATGTGTACTAAGAGAGAGAAGAACAAGGAGCTGGTCGTTAGACGAGGACAACCTTTCATAATGACGATAACTTTTGACAGACCATATAAAAATGAAGAAAATGAAATATTTTTCCATTTCAAAACAGGTATTTATAGTACTGAAAGAAAATAGAAAGATACCAAAATGATATTCGAACTCATAAGTCGAAAACGAACTGATAATGTCATGGCAAAAAAATCAAAAACAAACCTCAACATACAAAAGACTATATAGATCGAAAACTAAATACAAGAACGACAAGAAAGACCGGGGATGATCGCATGTGCCCCGGAATGATAATCTAGTCCTGCTTCATATATGACACCTGCCGTGTTACTCCTATAATCTATGTTGATATTGAAATTCATTTTAATAATTAAGACTTTTCTTCCATTTATACACGGTTTGTTTTCTCTCTCTCTTTTACATTGCACAGCACCACTGTAGGTCCATACTATTGCATTGATAATCAACATACAGCAGATGATATGTATCTATATACATTGCCAATTAAAGTTCTACAAATATTGAGAATATGAAATAATTCTATTTTAGGCAAACGTCCAATGACATCAAAAAGTACTTCCATTAAAATAGACATGAGCGAAGACCCAACAAGCGTTGGTGAAGCGACAAAGTGGTTTGCAAAGATGGTTTATAAAACTGATACCTCAATTGATGTAGAAATACAGCCTCCATGTAACTGTATCATTGGCGAATGGCGATTCACAATACAGACAGAATCTAAACTAAAGGAAGAGGACGAGCCATTATCACTAATGTATGAACACAACGTGGATGTTATTGTCATCTTAAACCCTTGGTGTAAAGGTAGGTATATATGTCCTTATACCTAAATGACCAATAAAAAGAATTACACGTTAGCGGATCGTCAAAATATGTTACATCTACTCAGACAATTAGCCATATGTTTTGGCTATGAGCGTTTATAGATGCGTAGCCACAAAACTGTTTGAAAGAATCTACACTATTACCGTCGAGTTCTAACAGTTTGTGAACTATTCAAGTAAAAGGGAAATGAAGCTTTTTCAATAAAAGTGTGTAATTTCCCGTTATACGAAATCGTCATCCTTCTTCATCAAATCACATGATGGGGCATGCGTATTTATATATTTCCGTATAGACGTACATGTTTATTTACCTTATTAACAAAAATTTCAATGACACTTGTATTTCAGTTTTAATGAAAAAGGTTGTGTGATGAATATGGTATGAGATTAAAAAAAAAGTATCAGTTATTGTAATCATTGAGTTCCACTACTAATTATTTAAAATGATATCGTTTGTTTATATGTGTTCTACAATAAATTATACAAAACGTACACTAGTAACGGGTTTTATTACTGAAACGGTCATTGTAAACTGAACAAGTCTTAAATTCTGAATTCACCTCAAAGAAAAATGTAATCAGATAAATAAAATTATTGATTAGAGCATATATTTATTTTTAGCTTTTATGTCCATTCGTTTTTCGAGTAAGCTGTTCATTTGACTTTCAAATTTGTCTTATTTTTTCTCTCCATAAAAACAGATGATCAAGTATACATGGAAAGAGAATCTTTGCTAGATGAATATATATTAAATGAATCGGGTGCAATATTTGTTGGAAATTATTATCAACGGTCAATCAAACCATGGAACTTTGGACAGGTATAACATATACATTGGTTGGGTTGTCCTTATTATTTCAAAAATTGCAAAACCAGGAAATATTTTTTTTTATTGAAAGGAAGAAGGAGACACAAAATTTTAATTTATTTCTATAATTTATGATATCAGCAAATCAAACAAATACACTCACGCCCGCGTACACACACAGATAAACAAAAATAACGGCTGCGGTCATACTGAATCGCATATTTACATAAATACTGTTCTTATTATCAACGTATGAATCAAGAAAGGCAACGGTAGTATACCGCTATTCGAAACTCATAAATCGATCGAGAAAAAAATTCGTGTTACAAACTAAAACTGAGGGAAACACGTCAAATTTAAGAGCAGAACAACGACACAACAGAAACACAACATTAAAATGTAACACACACAGAAACGAGCTCTAATATAACAACAGCCATTTTCCTGACTTGGTACAGGACGTATGAAAGTTAGCTTTCACTTATCATCGTTATTAAGGCATTTTCTAACTGGTTCCGATTTTGCTTATATTGGTGTCAACTGGTTATAACATAACAGATGTGAAAAGTTGATCTTATTTTCTCATATGATACCGGTAAATTTAATGATAGTTTTTGTATTTTCATTGTAGTTTCACGATGAAATTTTAAGTATATGCCTGCATCTCATAAGGAAAGGATTCAATAATATGATAGATCCAGGAATGGGAGATGTTATTAAACTATCTCGAGTTATATCGAAAATGGTAATTTTATGCAATATATTAATTTTCATAAGGATGAAACCTGAAATATAATTTAAGATATAGGACAATATTTAGTTTTATACGTGTATTTATACAGCACAAAACCATATATAAAATAACCGTCTCTTGTTCTTTTATTTTAGGGTAATTTTTCTTTGTGATCATATAAAAATCAAAACTACTAGTAGATCAAACTGTTCCAATTAGATAAGTTCGCTGTCCATAAGAAACACAATGAACTATCCAAAAAGAGACTTGATCTTCATGCATTATAGACATTAACCAATAATGTAGTGTTTGATTTTGTATTTTGTTGTACCCTGATTGTCATTGTCATGATGAATGTGTGTGTTTTGGATTTTGTTGGATATAGTATATTTTATTCGACTGTATATAAGGTTGTTTCATTACATTACAAATCAACTTTGCATCAAATCTTTTTACCTCATAGCTTAAAACATAATCTAGGATCTGGTTATACAATTCACCTTATGTTATTGTTTTAATACCTACAATTGGTTAAAAATCCAAATTGCAGGTAAATTCCAATGATGACAATGGTATTGTATCTGGTAATTGGAGTGGTGATTACACTGGTGGTACTTCTCCTACAAAATGGGTTGGAAGTGTTGCTATGTTGAAAGACTATGAAGATAATAATGGAACACCAGTAAAGTTTGGACAATGTTGGGTATTTTCAGGAATTACAACTACAGGTATATTTAGAAAAATAATACATACATTGTTTTCTCTTTTTCTGGTTAAACAGATTTAAATGAAGATACCGAAAACAAACCAACAAAAACCAACATAAAACAATAGATAAAAGACATAGACGAAATATCTACAAAACACGCCGTCGAAAAGATTAAGTTTAAACAAGTAAATAAACTCATCATAGATACCAGGACTAAATTTAGTATATACGCCAGACGCGCGTTTCGTCTACAAAAGACTCGAATCCAAAAAAGTTAAAAAGGCCAAATAAAGTACGAAGTTGAATAGCATTGAGAACCAAAAGGTAATCTATGCCTGAGGTAGAAAAGCCTTAGTATTTCAAAAAGTTCAAAAATTTGTAAACAGTAAATTTATAAATATAACCATATCAATGACAATTCATGTCAGCACAAAAAGTGCTGACTACTGGGCTTGTGAATGAACCAAATCCTAAAAACAACTGGAATGTGCTAAAAAAGAATGATGGACATATTAATGATTGATTTACAGAGAACTAGAAAAACATAACGCTTCAGTTAATATACCTTTACAATTTCATGTTTATGATTTGACCGAGTTTAGTCGAAACCGATTGATGACACCATATATAACTTTGACAAATCATTTCCAAAAGATGATAAAGTTGTAGCTCAATCAAAATTGCGAGGTTATAGAAAGAAGATGTGGTATGATTGCCAATGAGACAACTATCCACAAAAGACCAAAATGACACAGACATTAACAACTATAAGTCACCGTACGGCCTTCAACAATGAGCAAAGCCAATACCGCATAGTGAGCTATAAAAGGCCGTTTTTTTACTTAAAATCCATTAATGTAACAACAATATTGCAATGTGGTTTTTTTTTGTTTTTTTTTATAGATGTTGAACGTTTTTTCTTCTGCGATGTTTGTGAAACTTGTCTAATTTGTATCCTTATTTGTTTTTATTTGTTAATTTAAACTTACATAAAAGAAAAAGTTTTTTTGCTCTTAAACACTTGAACCTATATTTATTCCCTTTCAGTTTGCCGAGCTATTGGAATGCCTGCCAGAAGTATAAGTAATTTCTCATCAGCGCATGATACAGATGGAACAACCACCATTGACAAAGTATTTGTTAGAGATGGGAATGAATTAGTCGAGAAGAAAATGCCTGACTCAATTTGGTATACATTTCAAATAAAACGTTACATATATCTTATCATTTTTTTTAATTACTACAAAAAAAAATTAAATTAAATTAAGAAAAAAAAAGACTTTATCTTTTAGTTGAAATGCCCATTGATGACCATTCAATAAATTAAAATGAGTTCCATATTTAGTTTTCCAAATGAATTTTTCAATATGATTGTAAGATGTTATGATATTTTGTGGTAACAGGAATTTTCACGTGTGGAATGAAGTATGGATGTCAAGAACAGACCTTGGGAAAGATTATGACGGCTGGCAAGTTATTGACGCAACCCCACAGGAAACTAGTGAAGGTAATAACATGTACATATATAGTGGTGTTTCTATGCATATTTTGATTTATGCTTGTTTTCTTCTTTGTTTTGTTAAAAAAAAACATGATCTTATTATATGGAACATTTTGGAATTTACATATTGTCCAGGTTTCATTGGAAGCTTAGATACATGTAAGTGCGAGACATTGAAAAAAGTCTTTATTTATTATTATTTTACAAATTAATGCAACTTAAGCGATTAAGATACACTAGTTTTGTGTCTCTTTGTTATCAAAACAATCATTTATAGCGGAAAGTGTTCATTGGAAGACGAGTTCTTTTCTCTGCTTTTTGGACTAAAGTATCATCGAATGGGCAAAAAGTTCTAAACCTTTACACCTGCGTGATATTATTAAGCTCCATGTCAAATAATACTTGAAATTTTGTTTGTAAGAACACTTATGTTGGTTGTCTTTCTTACGCCTTCTGTGTCAACAGATTACAATATTTAAACTGTTCCATGTTTAAAATATAGTATAAGTATGGCTTATATGGGATGTTAGTCGAAACTGTCTTCTTTGTTTTTCCGCCTTTTTTTATATTCCAGTCAAATAAATAAATAGTCATTGAACCGAAATATAAAATATATGAAGTTATTCGTTATAACTTGACTGTTTTTAAATCTTGCATTTAACGCGGTTGGTTAGCATCGACATCCTTACTGAAACACATACATTTTTTCCAAGTCAATAGCATGGCATAATATTGTGGATGAAGGTGTCACGTACAATTGATTATATTTTCCACATTTAAGAATTTGTCAATATCACGGAGAAGTGATCATCAGATTAAAAGATTCCGTACAATGACGTATTGTATACAGTTTCGATCCCATGATGATTTTTTTACGAAAATTTGCATACAAGCTTTTTTTTAGCGGTATATTTTAAATACTTTAAATTCAAATAATTTCAATGTTGACTTTTTCTTTAAAGTTGGTACAAATAATCTTCATACATTTTATACGTGATCAAACCTAGTGCCATTAGAGGGGTCCATGTATTCATTTTCATGTGAAATCAGTTTGAATCATATATAAAAAAAAAGCTGTCGAAAATTGCAACTTTTCCCGATATGTCCCAATTTGACGTTCCGAAGATAACATTTTACGTGAGCAACTTCATTACCTTCCCTGTAACTGTATCGAATTTGATAAATTGACGAATAGTTTACTTTCTTCCAACTAATTAAAACAGGCATATATTGTTGTGGTCCGGCACCTGTCATTGCCATCAAACATGGAGATATATCAAAAGTTAAATATGATGGGCCGTTCATATTTGCCGAGGTAAACGCAGACATTGTTAGCTGGGAGATGCGTGGTCCGCCGGCTAATGACTGGATAGTCATAAAAGCGGAAACTAAAGAGTGAGTTAAACAATGTATACATAAATTGTCGTTGAACTATTTTCTAAATATAGCTTTCAAGAATTCCAATCTCCAAATGTTGCAATAAGGATCGATTTTCCCGAAATATAACCATACCTTATAATTTAAACATTACTTTTACATTCTGACAGCAGAGTACATTCCAAATTATTATTTTATAAACAAAAACAAAAATATTAACAAAACATGAACATTTGCCAATATGAATTCCAACAAACAAACACCACAACGGTATGTAAAGCAGTGCTCTAGTCGCAGTGTTTAGTTATCGAAACCAATACACTCGTCGAGGACATGTTGTTTTATGGTGTACTAATGTTCATCCGTCTGTATATTCGACTTACGATAAATAGAATTTGCGTTTAACATGTTTAACCTATCCTGCTTTAATTTTAACATACTATTTTGAATGACGGAAAACCTACCTTCGAATTTTTAATGAGTTTTAGGCTTTGCCGTTTCAGAGTTACAGGACTTTAACCGTAAGAATTTTGGCTATTTTTCACAAATCATGGACTAACACCAGCAATCCTTGATTGAATTTCTCAATATAATATTTTTTTTCTACGGAGCCATTTTATTTGCTTAATGTCAAATGTCTATAAAATATTCCATTTTATTCCTAAAACTCTTACAATACGCATTCAAAGGATAAACCATGCTCTCTTGTTGCATCTGTTTATAACTTATAAAACAGCCAGTTTCCACATTGCGCATACTGTTACATACTTTTCAAACTACATATAATATTGGGTATTTTCGACCGGTCTTATTTTGGTATAACTACATCCATGCAGAAATACTTCATATACACATTTTTAGCGATGTTTACTTTTATTGCTAATATTGCCACGAGGTAGGTGACCTTGCACAGCATTTCTGAAATCGCAATAATTGAATACACAATTGTATCGACTTTCAAACTTTTACATAAATTTCTGAAATTACAATATTAAATGCGATATGCTAGCAGATTTTTACTTTGACCTTTTTGTTTTTTAGTGTTTAGATAGGACTTTGTCATTTTAGAGACAATGGTTTACATTTTGTGTGACATTTTGTGATACTGTTTTTTTTTATTGATAGAGTTGGTAGATATATTAGCACAAAGAAGCCGGATGGTAAACCTTACAATGGAAATGTGTCAATTTGGCGGGATAATGACGATTATCGACTTGACGTTACCAGTGAATATAAATTTCCTGAAGGTATATATAATGATATATTTTGTCCAAAATTAGAATTGTAGTACAGTAACTCCTTTAAATATATAAATAGTAAGACTATAAATTTAGAGGCAGATTTAAAGGGAATGGACCCCCCTCTTTTGTGTAAAAATTTGGTTAGTACTTAGGGAATCAAAGAAGTATGACTGGAACGAGCCCCTCTATGGCAGTCAGTGCCCTCCCATTTTTCTAAATATTAAAGATATTACAGCTATTTATCACAAAATCTAAATTAAGCAATTACTAATATTAATGTATTGAGGTCAGTTGTTTTCGTCAAGAGCAAGGTCCGGAAATTATTCGTGACTAGACAACATTTTTGATTCTTTCCTTTGAAACCTCATTTTCAAATAGAATTCATAAATTCGTTACCTTATTAAATGTCCAACCGCTGTACAGAATCCAATTGCATTTTTGTAGTCCTACATATATATAGCATATTTGCCACTGGACGTTCAACAATCAATCTTCAATTAAGGGTTGATAAAAGCAAAAGCTGCAATTATAATCATTTTTGGTTGATTATTGTTCTTCCAAAAAAATTTAACTTATTTAATAATTTTTATCAATTTTAATGATCATTTGAATTTAACACAATAGTATATATATTTCATATTTAAGAAAGGAATGTTTTTTTGTAAATTCATTGGGATGTAAAAGCGTTGACCGAAGTACGTTTTGTATAAAGCGCGGAAGCGCTTCATTTTAAAAATGTGCGCACGGTCAATACTTTTACTACCCTATACAATAACTAAAAGAAGCATTCAATAATAATAATTATATTTTTTATCGTTTTTTTTATCATTTATTTCTTTAAATAACGTGTACACTTTTTTGTGATAGCACCTGTCATCCGGAATGTTAAACTTCATTAGGATATGAAGGTGAATTTAAGTATGAACGCTCAAGCGTTATTATCCAATCAAAATAACGGATTCTCCTGAAACGCACATGTAATGTAATTATTATCACATATTTACAGGTTCTCTAGAGGAACGTTTGGCAGTGGAAAAAGCCGATAGGGCAGCCAAACTTGGAAGGGACGTGTTTAAAGTGTCCGAGTCAACGGTATGACTGTTTGATATTGCTTATAATGTTGGTTAAAATTTATTTTGAAATTTGGTTTGCAATACGTATAATTTTATGTTGATGAATATGTAAGTGCAATTTTCTATAATTTATAATAGAAAGCTCAATTAAACCAAAACTGACATATAAAGATAAAAATGTATAGCAGAAGGCAACTTGAAGGATACATATCATATGCCGTGGTCTAAATGGCAAATGCCTTGATTTTACAGAGACCATGAACGATCTGCTTTTAACAGAAACTCACTTCAAAAGATATGAGTGACGATAACCATCGAAGAGGTTCTAGATAACTGTTATATATAAGTGATTTAGATGACTTACAGGGTAACTAAATGAAATCAAATAATACGATGCAGTTATTGAAATAAATCACCGTGTATATAATCAGATGTTATGATAAAAGCATAAAAATTTGAAACAGGTATAGTTTAAAAATTGTTTACTCTACTGTATCATGCAGATATGATTGATTGATTATTGCTAAATAAGAATGATATACTTACAAATATGCAACTTATAATTGTTTGTTGTTGTGTTGTACTATTTACAGGATGTTTCAATGACGATTGCAAATAAAGATGGCTTTTTGGTTGGCAATGATTTTGAAGTAGAAGTTCAGGTGAAGAATATCAGATCGGAGAGAGGCCGACGAACTATTAAGCATTTACAAGTTGTTGTTGATTCTTTGAAATACACTGGTCAAAGCCGACAGAATATTGTCAAGAGATCATTTGAGAACATCAAATTAGATTTCAGTGAAGGTTAGCATTGCCTATAATATGTAGTAATTTGACACAGTTATAATACACTAAAAACTGTTTTAATTTTTTTTGCGGGACTTTTTTGTTGGATCGCTATGTAAATGACTTATACTATAGATGTTAACTTAAACGTCGTTGGGCTCTGATAGAGAGTTGTCTCATTGACAATCATACCACTTCTTATGTTGTATATGTATATATATATATATCTGGTGTACTAAAAAATATTGACACCTTATGTTTGTGGCTTAACATCGTGGCCACAAGTAAAAAAAAATTCTGCTTACTATTAAATTTATATTAAGATCCATTTTGTTACATCTTGTGATCAATTTTATTTGGCAATCGCCAATGGCAGTCAGCAGGGTTAAAGAACATCAGGTGTTCGACCTGTTAGTCAAATGCGTTTTGTTTAAATATACTTTTTCACTTTTTTGGTCTTTTGGAAAATGTTGTTTGTGCTGTTTTTAGACCCTTCTACAACGAAATTTGTTTTACATGCACACGTATAAAAATTGCGGTTTTTATCCAACGCAATCATAGGTTTGAACGTAGTTTTCAATTTAGACTCGTATATATATACATATATACATATTTGAATAGTTTGACATGATTCATTTGACATCGTGCTATTATTAAGGAAGGATATCTGTTATCCGAAATATCTAATATTTGTTCATTTTATAGTTATTTAATGGTGATGTTGTAACCTTTTTGACTTGTTATATATTATATTTTGTAGTGTACAGAATCATATTACATGATCCATCGCCCTGTAAGATTGATCGTTGACTATTTATTCAGTCATTTTACATATATATATATATACATATTCAACGTCTTCTTAATTTCTTAATATGATTATAAGTTACCATGGTCAATTTTGTTCCCGCCTAAAAAAGACCACCGCAAACAAATAACCGTTAATTTTTATTTATGATGAACCCTTTTAAATATTTTTTTACGATAAATAGTCTGTCCCATTTCACGATTCTGTGAAAAAAGATGGCGAATCTTTGGTCTTACTGTCGTGGTATCTATTTAATGTGATTCAGGTACAACTTGAGTGATTGTACCATTCTAATATGCTATATTCATTACTTGAAACTATCCAGTATATCGTAAAGGTGTTCAAAACTCGTTGGTGATTTATTCTGGTCATTGTAGCTAAACATTTCCAATATGAAAGTGTATGCAAGTTTTCAAAAGTTAAACCTATTTCAATTCTAAACACAAACTATTTGCTATTAACAAAACTAACATCCAATGAGGGTTTAATAACAAATAGTCTCATTGGAAATAACACTGTTAAACATAATAACACAAATTTGACAAGAGTACAATCCACACTGATCTGTGTCCACACTTACAGTAAACAAATTATTATTCTGTAAAGATGACAGTGACGTTTACGGTGAAAACGGACGAGTTAACCTATAGGGACAAGTAGTATTCGTGTTTTACATTGTAGTAAACAATTATTATATGCGAAGCAAACATCCAATGGGAAGTTAATGACAATCAGACTTATTGGAGATAACACTGCCAAACATAATAACATAAATTCAACAATTACAATCCACACTGTTCTGTGTCCACACTTGCAGTTATCAAAAAATATTTATTCTGTAGAAAAATCAGTGACGTTTACCGTAAAGGCAGACGAATATTGGGACAAAATGTATGAACTGTTTAGTATGGAAATAACAGCATTTGCATATATTAAAGAGACTGGCAACTATTATTTGAAAAAGGATGACTTCCGGTTAAGACGTCCAGATATACTGGTAGAGGTATATGTTATTGTTATTTTTTATCTAAATGTGATAACTGAAAATCTTTAAGAACTTCATGTGCTCTTTTGAGTTGAAATTTTATCAACCACGCAACACAATATCACTATCAGAAAATTCAAGTGTTATGTAAAATAATTTAAACTTTTTTCAAAAAAAAAAAAAAAAAATCATAATAAGAACATATATCTAATTATTATAATTTTGTGTATGCATATTGCCAAATAAATCTTTTAATCATCTTAATAGGCCTTATGTCTTTGTAGAGAGATAGCAGTTAAATGAAACATTATTATATTTTCATAGGCACCAAGGGTTGTTCAGGTGAAAGATCCCTTTGAATTAAAACTTTCGTTCAAAAATACATTACCAGTACCGCTTACAAACTGTTCTCTACTGATTGAAGGAAATGGAATTAAACATAAAAAGACTGAGGAGAGGTTAGTTTGACAAATTAAAACTATGTGTTTTGCAACAGGAAAAACCCACTGTACTCAGATATCGTGAGCAACATTTTCCACAGAAAGCTAGGGAAAATCACAAGAGGAACTGTGACATAAAGCACAAGTTTTGTTCAATTTTACATGTAAAGCTAGGTTCTGTGAAATACAACGTATCTCATCTTTCGGTTACCTACTCTAGTATATGACTTATTATTATTAACAAAAACATTTTAACTGACAATTTTCATTAATAAGACCTCAGTTGTTAATTATTAATCAGACGCTAAAATTTAAAAAAAAAAAAAAAAGAAGAGAAGAGATGCGTGTTGTCTGTTTTTAAACACTCCGTTAAGGAGGTAGACCTAGGTTAAGGGAAATAACTCTAAAAATCATCAGTATGTTTGTGTCAGCCATTTTCATAAATATGTTCTAAGCTTCTTGGATACATAGATTATTTCCAATCTGTTTCAGGTAAATGCTTAAAATTTTTTGACGAAACTTGACTTTTACAAACGCATAACTGATTTAAAGAGTTATCTCCCTGAACCAAGGTCTACCCCCTTAAATCAACCTTTTAAAGTTAGAGTACCAAGAACACCAAATGCCAAACATTCGGTCAAGACGTGCGATTTGTTTCATGGGTTGATTGATGTTTTGAAAACTTTATGTTTAGTGGCAAAAATGTCACTGATGTAAATTCAGTAGGATGTTCCTTCCGTTTTTAACAGTTTACCATATTTATCAATAGAGAATTCGAAATTGTATGAAAAAGCCATTACAAGTCACTGTGGACAAACTTGGTCCTCGTCGAGGATTAAATCTCTTTAAGCTGTTATTCCTGAATAAACTATATCGATCTATATCGGGGTTACGTCATTTTGCGCGCAAACACAGATTTACTTCCACCGTGATTTAACAGCATATTATATTTATCTTGCTCTTCTAAATTTAGTGATGTACCTCCAAAATCTGAATGGAGTACTTCTAAGACGTTGGAAGCAGAAACAAGTGGAGAACTCCAGATCAACGTTAGTTTTGATTGTCATGAACTGAAAGACATTGTTGGTATTGCCGTCATCAATTCTAAAGACTGAAATATACTGTGATCCATTATATAAGAATATATATATTTTCGATGAACAGACCGACTTTATTTTCCTATGTAATGTTACACCATTATAATTTATCATTGCATTTATATATTATATTTATATTATTTATGTCACCGTAATTTATATTATTTATGTATGTCTAAACTTATTTATTAAAGTGCAGTCTTACATAATATGTTTACCGAAGGTGAATGTTCATGTTATTTAAATATAGTTTTAAGTTTCGAATTACTATTAAAATATTGAAAGCGTTATCTTCGTTGTTAATGAATTAAAAACATAATTTTGATATAACATGCTATTTCTTGTATGATGCCTCGTCATTTATTTTAACTTGTAATCTGATTTCATCAAAGAAAAGAAAAAGAAGAAAAAAACAACGATATGTGTGTCACCAGTGGGACAACAACGTCTTTACAATTTATCACTTTAAATGGTTTTAAGTTTTTGGTAGGTTTGCGATACCCAATTATTCAATTGTCAGATTTCTGTATGTTGTTTTATGACCTTTTGTTAACTTTGTCTTTTTGTTCAATTGAGTAGAAATTGCAATGGTAATGATAATCTGTCATATTTCTGCACATGTTCGTGATAATTGAATATGAATTCTTATGGAAATTGAAATTTAACCGTTATATGAATAATGACAGTCATGGCAGTGGTATTTAAGTTTCCGATATATTTTCTATGAATTGTACAACCACCATAAAGCTTACATTTTTATTAACCGGATTTTTGTGACAAAAATGTCGGTTATTGATTTGGGGATGCTCGGCGGGCGGCCGGGCGGTCGGGCAGTCGGGCAGTCGGGCAGTCGGGCGGTCGGGCGGTCGGGCGGGCGGCAATCAAATGTTGTCCGTGCATTAACTCATGAACCGTTCGGCCAAAGCTTTTAAAATTTTAATATGTTGTTACTGACAACTAAATGAAGGTCAAGTTCAATAATGGCGATTTTGACTTTTACCGTTCAGGAGTTATGGTTCTTGAAAGATTGAAAAATGGAGTTTTCAGTCGTGTCCGTGCATTTACGCATGAACTGTTCTACCAAAGCTTCCCAAATTTTAATATGTTGTTACTGATGACAAAATGGAGGTCAAGTTAAATAATGACGATTTTGACTTTTACCGTTCAGGAGTTATGGTTTTTGAAAGATTGAAAAATGGAGTTTCCAGTTGTGTCCGTGCATTTATGCATGAACTGTTCTACCAAAGCTTCCCAAATTTTAATATGTTGTAACTGATGACAAAATAGAAGTCAAGTTCAATAATGACGATTTTGACCTTTACCGTTCAGGAGTTATGGTTCTTGAAAGATTGAAAAATGGTGTTTCCAGTCGTGTCCGTGCATTTTATCATGAACCATTCAACCAAAGCTTTTGAAATTTTTATATGTTGTTACTGATGACAAAATAGAGGTCAAGTTCAATAATGACGATTTTGACTTTTACCGTTCAGGCGTTATGGTTCTTGAAAGATTGTAAAATGGTGTTTCCATTCACGTTGTTGCATTTACTCATGAACCATTCAATCTAAGATTTCAAATTTTAATATGTTGATACTGATGACAAAATGGAGGCCAAATTTGATATTGACGATTTTCACTTTCACCATTCATCAGTAATGGTTCTTGTGATATTGCCAGGACACAAATAAATATTAATAAATCCGGTTTGCTGTCGTTGTGACAGCCTCTTGTCTCATGTTTTTCTCAATTAGCCAAAATGTCTAGCTAGCTTGATCCCAATAGCAGTATGAAGGCCTGTTCCTTTTCAAAAACTGGCATTAAAATTGGTCAGCGCATACATAATTTAGATTGAATATTATATTTTTTGTTTAAAAATACTAAAATGTACCCAAAACCTTAAATCAAATCTTGCCCCAAAGCTTGATTTTGCATCCTGGGCAAGTGAGGATATCGTAAACAGGATTTTTTTTAAAATTAAAAAGTATCTACAAAATCAAACCAAAATTACCCCAAATATTTTTTTGAAAAAATGTAGTTTTATATACAATATATAGCGAAAAATCTCAAGTGACGAATACTTATGGCCACACTCTGTATTTAAAAAAAAACTTGTTTTTCTTCAACACTGGTTTGTCCCCACTCATCCAATCCACTGTATAAGAAATACCCATGTCTCTAACAACCCAAGATAAGTTGTTTAGACACATGGTCATAAGAATGATGGCTCGTCATTTATTATAACTTGTAATCTCATTTTATCAAAGAAAAGAAAGGAACGAAGAAGAAAAAAAGACCCGATATATGTGTCACTAGTTGATTCCATCTGGAATAAGCAGTCGATCCAGAACAATTTCCGTTTTTTTTTTACATAGTTTAAAGAATAAAACAAATCCGGAAGAAGTAGGGATTGCAACAACCGGGTCAGTCTCATGTTGTCGCCGGTGTATTAATAGCTACCCTAAAATAGTGATAGACAAAATTTTTAAAAAGATTTAAAAAAGAACATGTGGTATGATTGCCAATGACACAACTCTCCAAAAGAGACAAACTGACATAGAAATTAACAACTAGTATAGGTCACCGTATGGCCTTTTACAATGAGCTCAGTCAATACCGCATAGTCAGATATAAAAGGCCCCGAAATGACAAAATTAATGTAAAACAATTCAAACGAGAAAACTAACGGCATAATTTATGTACAAAAAAGTAAAGATGTAAGATGCTTACTTTCATCAGCCCATTAAAATAATATAACTTTAATTTGTTTTCAAAATAATAGTAGTATTTCATGTCTTAAGTTATACACTAAGTAGTAAAAATTTATAACAGTATACGTTTGACCGGGTGCACACCATTTTATTATCATCTTACTTCAACGTTTTACTGTTACACATGGAAAACAACACTGTTTTGCAGTATATCAGAGGTGGATCCAGACATTTTGTTTAAAAATGAGAGGGGGAGGGGTCCAACCCATGATAAAGTGGGAAGGGCCAACCATATGTCTCTATTCATACAAAATCACGTAAAATAAAAGGTAGGTTTCGTGGCGTTCCATAGGTTTCACCCCCTATCTCTTGATCCGCCACTGTATAGCGTATCAGTGGAGCAAGGATGACATGCAATGCAGTTATTACTTTTTACTTTGAATTTTTATTATTTTAATCATAATACCTTTTATAATATAAAACTATAATAGCGTTAAAGCCATTGATTTTACATATAAAACCAATTGATAATATATAATTATGGATATTTTATTCAAGTGTGACAACTTAAATGGAGCCAATGATACATTACATCAATTCATCTAGCATAAACTAAATTAAATTTACTTTCGATTTTACAATTTCCATATCAATTTCATCGCGATAGATATTAGTTATGAATACAATATATGTAAAAAATAAAAACCCATCAAAGAATGTTCATCATGATAACAATTTTAACAATAGAATGTTTGTATTTTGGCATGAAATGAATTTCGAAGTATTTAATAATTTAATGATTAAAAACCAAATGCTGTACCCGCACTAGTAGAGGGTTTTGATGGGGTTCTCATATCTGTATTCTCAATTTTTATCCCGTTTTCTATATTATTTATTTATCTTGCCAATTATTCTCTAGTCGGCTATATTTTACACCTCATTATTTCTTAATCTGTATTTGTTAAATTATTTTTCTTCATTCTTTTTATTTTGACATTTTTTCTGACTACTGATCAATTGTAAATTCCATCCAGATCCTCTCAGTACTGTTTTTATGCTTTTTTTGTTGGTTTTTGGACAATGTTGGATGCACATGTCATAGTAACGCAATATTTGAGCATGCATCTTTAGAACATAAAAACAAATATCGTAGAAATCACTTACGAATTTTAAGTCAATAATGATCAATAGTGACGTACTATAGATTGAAGTAAAAAAAAACCTGTAGTAAGTGTTTCTAAGAAAGATAAGATATTGTAGATTTCTTTTTTTGTTTTTGTCTATAAGATTAATGCAAAACTTGTCTTCATGCAGAGCAGTTTAAAGTTTTCATATGAAGTACCAATCTTGTCTATAGTTGACGACCGTACTATGTTCGCCTATGGATGTCTTCTGTTTTCATCATCATTGCGTTGTTGTGCTGCTGTCTGATAGACGCATACCAAATATATCCAATATATTAATTTAAGGTAACCTAGAAAACAAGTTACCACCTACACGCTGTTATAAGTATGTATGCATATATTAGTGCATTAAACTTTGGCTATTTTTAATGTATGTACAATACATGTTATCGGTGAAATGTACTTGATATTATAATTTCCACTTATTTACTTCATTTAACAAGCTATAGAAATTAAATATTTTTA
Source organism: Mytilus edulis (assembly GCF_963676685.1). NCBI lineage: Eukaryota > Metazoa > Mollusca > Bivalvia > Mytilida > Mytilidae > Mytilus > Mytilus edulis. Next base: position 61,679,947 of record NC_092348.1, read on the forward strand.
TTTAAATATATGCCACGTATGCACAGTATTTATCCATATCGCTAGGAGGAGTGTGTCAAAACATTGCAATGCAAACAGGTAGCTGGAAATATATGGTTTATACCTTAATCGTAGGTGTTATGAATAAACAATACTTTAATTTATTGCACCGAATACTGTTTTTTTTATGAAACAAAACAAAGACCAATAAACTATCCGTAGTTTCGTACAACATGTACAATTATATGGTAACAGTGTTATAATGTGTGGAAGTTACTAGCCCTGTTTTATCTGTTAGTATTGTAAGATGTTGAAAATCTATTGCGTGAAAGATGCCTTTTAAAGAGAGACTCGAACATTTTGATATATATGTTTATTAAACCATATACCATCATAAGCACTTTAATACAGATATAACAATACTATACTATTTTGTTCATACTCATGATGTTGTGAAATAAAATTAACGTTTCTAAGACATGTTAATGTATATACTGTTCATGATAAACTGAATAGTTATTTGTTTGTCATACAGCCGGGTAGAGGGAATGTTCATGATTAATATCCCTAAACCAACAATTATATTAGCGGTAAAGGTAACTGCCAAAAACGAGTATGTCGTACTCAGAAGTCCAGCTTGTGGATCTGAAACAGAACAAAAGTTATGAAAACGTTGAATATTATAATATTTGTCAACAATCCAACATCGCATTGTTTTGGCATTAAAATACTCAAAGTTACAAAGTGATTTCTATTATCCGGTATGAGCAACTGATAAATCCGGACGTTGATCTGCTTCTATAAATAAGCAAAGCAAAATTTCAAAATACAATACTGAAAATAAACCGATTATGTCAATAATGTGGACAAACACGTTTATAAATGGTCGAGAAACTACAATTTACACTGTATATTATGTTTAATATCAAAATAGGAAGATGTTGTATAATTGCCAATGAGACAAGTCTCCACAAGAGACCAAATTAAATGTCAAAGAAACTAATAGCAGTTACTATAGGTCATCGTACGATCTTCAACAACGAGCAAAGCCAATACATCATAGTCAGCTTTAAAACGTCCCGAAATGAATAATTAAAACAATTCAAACGAAAAAAACAAACGTCAAAAAAACAATTAACAGAAAACATACCTTACACAGCAACAAACGAAAACCATTGAGTTACAGGCTCCTGCTTACTTGGGATGGGCGGGGATAAACTAGCTAGTTGGTGCTAACCATCCCCCTACGTGGGACAGTGGTGTAACAGTATAACATAAGATAAGAACAAACTATAAACATCAGCAGAAAAGGCTTAACTAATCAGATGGATACAAATAGAAAAAAACGTCTAACAAAAACACAGAGTTGACGTAGACGGGTACTTATACATGTACATCCACACAACTGAAAAACAGATCTGAGAGGACTCGCAGTTTCTTTCAGCTAGTTCAAACCCAATAACAACTAATGAAAAATTCGTGCATCTAAGACTATAAATCATTTTATCAGAAAGCAAAAAAGAATCTATTATCATACCATCTCATTTTATCTTCCCATTTTAAAAACTGCAGACTGTAGACCAAAGTAATTTTATGACAAAGTTTCAGTATATCACTTGCAGTCATGATTCTGGCTGGTTTTGGCAAATTCTGCTGAATGATTGTTAGATTCAAATATGTTACCCAAAACAGTCATTTTGTCAAATTAGGTGCGATTGTGTGTCTTCTAAGTTCGAGTTAGTTCCTACTGTTTTTGTTTTTAAACTGTAAATTAAAAATTATTAAGTTTGTTATTCCATAAGTGTCTGAAAAAACTAAAAAATAAATAAATCTAAATATAGTGTACCATAAAAGGTGGTAATCCTTTGTTTTGTGTTAGTCAACTGCATGAATAGGGATTTTGTTTCATAATTTAATAAATCAAATACCACTTTTCAATTATACTAGGTTCCCGAGTACCCAAATGTTTCCTTAAATGTGAAGAATATTTAAACAATCTGCCAGGGAACACCGTTCTGCATTTCAGCAGAGCATATTTTATGAGCTGTGCAATGAATAAATTAAGAAGATGAACTAGTAATACTTAACTCAAAAGACATCTCAAAGGTCATTATACTTTCTAGTTTAATAATAGTTTGTATTTATTGTTTTAGACTCCTTGTGTTATTTGACACAAGGGCATCGTCTTTATATCTGTTTCCATTTTAACAGTATTTTAAAAAGTAAAAGTGTCCCTCCACTCCACCCTTCAAAGTAAATATTTGTCAACTAGTGCAAACACTAGCAGTAATAACTACTTTAAAAAGTACACTTGTACTCTCAATGTAAAGAAATAAGAGGACCTTGTATAGCTCATTAGGAGTCTCCGAGAAAGCAACCCAACTAACTATATATAAACAAATTTCACTATGAGGAAAATATCTATCAGTAACTAGCATATGTTTTCTGTATTTAATCACATGCTTATTGATTTTACCTGTCGATTTAACTTTTTTAATGCTCATGTAAGCAAAACCAATTTCTATACCAAAGTAAAAATAAATAAATCCTTTAAAAATAGAATTCAATTTTATTCAACCCAATATATCTGAAGTGTATCCGTCTATCCGTAAAGTGATGCCAGTCTCTACGGAAACCGTATGTCAACAAAATAGAACAACAAGCAATTGATAGTTGGGTAAAAATTTAAGAGGACTGCTTCATTTCCAAATCAATGTGAGTCAATTTTACTTAATTTTTTAGTCGGTATATATTTGATCTAAATAAGACATTTAAGAAATGTTAACAAAGACTTATTGTAAATTGATTATTTTTTAAATCTACGGCATATTGAATTATTGAATTTATAACTGCTTATTTATATCTTTACAACGAAGTCAAGGACTTGTTTAAAAATCTGCTTACTAGAACAAAATAACAAATAAATAAAAGCATAAACCATGACCAGGTTATTGCAGTATAGATTATAATTAGTGATTATTAAGAAATTAAACATAACAGAGGGGAAAATATACTATATAATTATACTTAGTATTTCTTACTTAATAGTTTGCCGCCTCTTGAAAGAATATGTTTTTCGTTGATATCAAGTTTGTATTCCTATAAATTGAGTATAATGCTATTTGTTGTCTTCAATTAACCTGACAATGTCAGTGATTAATTTATTGTTGTTTGATTTACGTCCAGTGGCACATATTTCATGCATGTTCATGACGAAACACACCAGTAAATCCCTTATTATTATATGAAATGAACTATTTGAAAGAAACGAAATCGCTTCAAAATAAATGATATAATAACATGTCGCAAAGTTAATGGTTTTACGAATCATAAATTTAAGTTCAATAATTAAAGTAAGAAAAGAGCATTGCAATGTAAGATTACAACCTTTTTGAATTTAAACTAAGTTAGAATTAACTATTTAAAATAATCTCTGAGTTGAAAAGGGACATACGAATAGCTAATAATAGATTTTTTTTTCTCAGAACAGCTATAGCAGGCATAAAATCAAGAAAAATATTTATTTTTTGACTTTGTTTTATAATCGTATGCTTCTATCATTCAGATGTATAAGAGAAGGATGAAAGACAAGAGGGGAAAGCGCTCCCCACAAAGAAGGAGACGTAAAAATCATGAAAGAGATGCTAAATATTCCTCAAGTAACTGCAGAGTAGTATGTTATGGGCCACCTAAAGATAAAGTATGTGGTTGGGAAAGGAACAAAAGGCGGTGCAGACGTCGATCTGGATCACGTGGGCGCAACAGAAGCGGTAGTCGTCATAGGAGTGGAAGTCGTCACAGAAGTGGAAGTCGTAAGAGACGTGGAAGTCGTCACAGAAGTGGAAGTCGTAAGAGACATGGAAGTCGTCATAGAAGTGGAAGTCGTCACAGGAGTGGAAGTCGTCATAGAAGTGGAAGTCGTCACAGAAGTGGAAGTCGGGGCCGAAGAAGCAAAAGTCCACCTGAAAAAATACCAATAATAGACCAAAAACCCGTTGTACAAGATGAGGAAGGTACTAGCTGAATACAAATACAGTCAAACCTGTTTTAAGAGACCCTTTAAGGGAGAGCAAAAAAGTGGTCTCCTAAGACAAGTGTTTTTTTTTAGTACAGGTTAAATTTATATGAAATAACAACTACAGAGCCTGAGGGATATAAAATTAGTGGTCTTTTAACACGGGTTTTTGCTTAATACAGGTGGTCTCTTAAGCAGGTTTGACTGTATATTTTTTTTATCAAAAAGTAATGCAAGCGTTTGAATAATTAGTATATATTAAAAAAGAAGTTTCAGTTTGATTGCCAATCAGATAACTATCCACCAGAGACCAACTTACGTAGATGTTAGTAAGTAAGGACCACCACAGAGCCATCATCAACTATTCAAACACATATCACACAGCTAGCTTGCTTTCTTAACAACATCTATACTATGTATCGTACCTGTCGTTTTTTAACCGAGCAAACCAACTTTGATATTAGCAGGAAAATTAAAACAACCATTAAAAACCCGGTACAGTAGAACCTTTATCAACAATCCAGTCAATACGTGCCTTATTCATTTACGAATTATGATCTATAAAAGAAAATCTATAATCATAGTTCGGCGAATGTGTACTGATGACAAACACACAAAAGGGTAAGACAAACATACAGAAAACACCATTGAAACCTAGGCTTAATAAATTAATCTTAGCAAAGCAAAACCTAAGTTGAACTTAGTTGATCACCACTTTCTCCTTATTTTGTTTCACAGAGGAAGTCAACAAACGTTTCCATGTTCTTGGTATCGATTTCAACATTCCTCTCAACACCAAGAATCATCACACAGACAAATTCGAATGCACCGAGGAAAGAGTAAGAGAGGGCGATAGCAAAAAACTTCCAGCTGAGTTGGTTGTCCGTAGGGGTCAGTCCTTCACATTGACCATTACTTTTGACAGAGAATATGACAAGAAGGAGAACGATTTAGAGTTCTGTTTCACAACTGGTAAGCTTCTGAAAAAAATATTGATAGAATAGAAACGCTTCATGCAACCTACATATTTAGTGTATTTGGCATTGTATGTCCTCAATGGTCTTCAATTTTGTACTTTATTTGGTCTTTTTCTGTAACTTTTTCGATCGTCACTGATAAGTCTTGTGTAGACGAAACGTGCGTCTGTCGTACAAAGTTGTAAGCCTGGTATCTACGATGTGTTTAAAGCATTGAAATTATGTACCATTTTCAATTCACTCTCTGAAAGAGGTATTTAAAAAGGAGTCTGATTTTATTTCCCATTTAGTGTGGATATGGTGATAATGTACATGCTTAAATATTCGGACAGTATTGTATATATATAGAATGAAATTCAAAACAGTGTGGCTGTGGCCATTGATTGACACATTAAATTCATCCATTGACTGGGACAATTTACTTGAACGTTTGTCTGTAACGACCACTGTTCACGACGTACCTACGATAGACATTTAAACTGTGGGGTCACCAAAGGTTTCTTAACGCCTTTAATTGTAAAATAATTCGAAAAATTAATCGGGAATAACCTTTATGTTTTGATTTATATAATTGATATAAATCAAAACATCGCGTTATTTCTGATTAATTTTTCGAATTACTTTATTCAGGTGTTGAGAACCTTTGGTGACCCCATAGTTTAAGTGTCTTTAAAAAGTACATAGTGAGAAGTGGTCGTTACATACAAACGTTCACCTAAATTGTCCCAGTCAATGGATGAATTTAATGTGTCAATCAATGGCCACAGCCACACTGTTTTGAATTTCATTCTATAAATAACAGTAACGTGACGGGCTTTTTAATGATTAAGGAGCAAGACACAGAGCACCAATTATCGCCTTTCTACTTTCAAAGCTTTCTGTGTACTGATGGACGGGGCGCAAAACTAGGACAAGATCTACAAATTAGGTCAATACGTCGGATTTCATCAAATGAATTCCTTTAGGAAATTATTTTTGCGGCAATTATACAAGAGAGAATTTTAGATTGAAAAATTGATCAGTAGAATATGATATTAGAAATCTAAATCAACAGTCGATCCCTTAAAGGAGTTAAAGGAACTGCCCTTGAATAAAGACTTTTTTCAATTGTGTGTTTGCTATAAAATATACAGTAGATATTGATATCCTATAGATAGCAACAATGATACAAAATTAGAAAACAATAACATAAACACAATCATGATTTTTTTTTACCTTAATTTCTATAATAAAAAGAAAATACAGTAAACAAAAATAATCAGGATAGTATGATATTATCAATTCAACATAGCCAAAATCATCCGTCGATTTCTTTTAGGAAGTTTATCTTTCTGGATTTGATTTTTTTGTTGTTGGTTTTTTTTTAACGTTATTATCAATCTTTTATAGCTTAAAATGAAAGAAACTGTAAACAGAGGTTAATCAGAAAAAAAAATAAACATAAACAAGAAGATCTATACATGCATCTATAAAGAGTTAAGAGTAAAACACTTTTCTTAAAGAATGTTTTTTGCCATTTCTCTGGTTATTTATTAAGGGTATTTTTTTTTTGGGGGGGGGGGGGTTAAATAATAGTAGATAGCGTGCCGCTTTAAGCTAATCTTATTACAGTCCAGATTAAAGGTGTATATTCACTTTTTATCGATCGGGGAAGTGTTTCTCCTATTTCACAACAAAGATGGGAAGAAAGTTTTAATATAGAAATTAGTGACAAACAATGGAAAAATATTTATTCATTAGCTTTCAAATGTACTATAGAAAGCAAACTACAAGCTTTTCAATATAAATTACTACACAGAATAGTCTAACATAATTATCTTCTTGAAAAATATAAACTTTCCTTAACTAATGAATGTGCCAGTTGTAAAGAAACAGAAACTATAGAGCCTAAATTTTTTGAATGTACAGAAATAAAACAATTTTGGAGAGATTTTTCAAATTGGTGGTATTCAGTTTTTGGAGAAAAACTATTCTTGAATAAAGGCAGTGTCATTTTTGGTGTATTGAGTTCTGATAACTTAGTTCTAAATTATTGCATTCTACAGGCAAAATATTACATTTTATTATGTAAAGAACACACAACTAGACAGACTGTTCATATCTGTGCAAGCTTTTCTTAAATTTTTGAAAAGACGTCTGGAGATATTAGAATATTTATATATTTCTAAAGACAAACACGAGTCATTTGCCAACAGATGGGGGGAATTTATGAAAGCTATTTAATTAAATTTATTTTTTAATATTGTTATAGTAAACTATAATGTATTCCAAAGTATTCTTAAGACGTATCATATACTGAATATTCACACCACTATCTTGTAATTTTTTACTATGTCTTATTTGCATAATGTCAATAGTATAACAATGCCATACATGTCATGTCATTCACTTATGTATTGTAAAAATGTATGTATGCACTGTAGTTTGAACACCAAAAAGATCAATAAAAAAAAAAAGAAGAGCTATACATGTATCTATAAAGAGTTAAGAGTAAAACACTTTTCTTAAAGAATGTTTTTTGCCATTTCTCTGGTTATTTATAAAGGGTATTTTTTTTTGGGGGGGGGGAGGGGGGGGGGGGGGGGTAAATAATAGTAGATAGCGTGCCGCTTTAAGCTAATCTTATTACAGTCCAAATATATAAAAACAGAACATTAAATGATTTCATGCGCCCAAAGTGCAAAAATTCCTGTGCATAAATCAGTTTTTTAAAGAATAAATAAAAACCTACACAAAAATCAATACCAACAAGTTTGACCCTAACAATCAAAATTCCTAAACTGCACGAAAATAATGTTTTGATATTTGCAGTACATGTACTTATTTGTTTCAACAAATACAGATGCTATGTGGTATAATGATTAATGTTTTTCTTTAATTAAGGATCTAGACCGAAACCACCGAAAGGTACAGCTGTTGAATTCGATATGGATGAAAATGCCAATGGTACCGGTCATCATTCCGAATGGTATGCTAAGATGGTTGAGAAAAAAGGCAACACAATCAAAGTAGAGATTACACCTGCATGCAACTGCATCATTGGGGAATGGGAATTCTCTATTCTTACGTCATCGAAAATCCAAGCGGAAGATGACCCCTTGTTATTCAAGTATACAAGTGGCAGCGATATAACTATTTTATTGAATCCATGGTGTGAACGTAAGTAATAATTATATACTCCATATAAGTAGATAACCAGAAAAAGCAATTACAAAAATGTTGCGACGTAAGTTTAAGTTCAAGATCAAAATAAAAATTTCAAATTCAAAGATACATTTAATGTCAAGTAATTATACATATAACATATAACATATAAAACACGAAAACGCATATTGATGAAATTATAATAAAATTTAGAAAGTCGAAGGAAACGTAGTTATTTTTACATCTTTTGTTTCGTGTGGTTTGTTTTTGTGTTTTACAAACGAATAACTCCACGTTTATCTCTTTTAACAAAGCAATAACAATTATTGTGTTCAAGATTTTGTCTTTCTAAACGTTAACACTATTTTCTTCTGGTGCATCTGCTACAAGACTTCTTATACAGTTTGACGATACATTTTATGTAAATACTGATTTGAAAATGTTAAAAAATATAAAGTGTTGTACCTCATTTTACGCGTTATTTCAATCATAGTATCCATAATTAATAAAGCTTTGTCTATTATAGATGACGAATGCTACCTAGCAACAACCAGTCTGTTAAATGAATATGTTTTAAATGACACTGGAGCTGTTTTTCAAGGCAACTATAAACAAATCAACGCAAAAGTTTGGAACTTTGCGCAGGTATAATTTTGATTTGAAATACTTGTATAATAACATATTTATTGTATCAACTGCGTTAAAACGATGAAATACTCACAAAACGACATGGAAAAACAAATCAAGGTAACAAAAATAAAAAAAAAAAAAAATCAAATAAAAATTTGGGATTCCGGATGCGTGGACAGGGTAAGGGTCTCCTGCTATCCACCAACCACCTGACGATGGCATTCAAACTTTGTCATTATGTCACAATCGACAAGAGGATACATTGCGTATTTGCAGAACAGACGACTATCCTGATATAGCATGTCGCTAATGAGTTTTTTTAATCTGATTTTTAGCCTGTATATGTAAAAAGAGGGGAAAATACAAAGGAAGCAACCAAATACCAAAGCCAAAACAAAAATATCGCTAAAAAAACCAACTCAGTGGTCATGTGCGTACGAATTCAAAAGGATAGTTTGAAAGTTAAAAGTGATATATTATTTTTACGGAATTGTTCATATATATATGTGATATTATTTGTTTTGTTGTAGTTTGAAAATAAGGTTTTGGAGATAAGTTTGGACCTTTTACTGGAACATTTTGGTGGTCAGCCAACAATTGATATGAGCGACCCAATTAAGTTGTCAAGAGCTATTACAGAAGTCGTAAGTTTTAAATATGATATACCTTTGAGAAAAAAATGAAAAATTGTACAAGCATCGGGCATTCGGAAATCTCAGTAAACCTTTGTGAATCTATATATTGATGCTTCGTTCACTCATTGAAATACTTGACAAACGATCTACGTATAAAACAAAAGATAAAGTTAACCACAAAGTCATGTTTACTCCTGGTACATTCTGTATTTGCGCGTCCAAAGTCAGGAGCATTTTATTTACTGAGCGACAACCATTTGTTTCTGTATACCGTATGTTTTCCAATTCATTTTTATGCCCCACCTACGATAGTGGAGGGGCATTATGTTTTCTGGTCTGTGCGACCGTCCGTCCGTCCTTCCGTTCGTTCAGGTTAAAGTTTTTGGTCAAGGTAGTTTTTGATGAAGTTGAAGTCCAATCAACTTCAAACTTAGTACACATGACCCCTATGACATGATATTTCTAATTTAATTGCCAAATTAGACTTTTGGCCCCAATTTCACGGTCCACTGAACATAGAAAATGATAGTGCAAGTTTTAGGTTAAAGTTTGACAAATGATGATGATGATGAAGGTGACTTTTAACAACCTTCACTACCATGATGGTATTGCACGGTTGGCTCTTGCTTGAGCCTGTTTTTGGCATTTAAATAGTTCATTTTTTGCATAAGGTAATTAATATGATTTGTTGACAAATGTAAAAACAATTCAAACGAGAAAACTTACAGTCTGGTTTAAGTACAAAATAATAAATAACAAGAATGTGTCCATAGTACACGGATGCCCCACTCCCATTATCATTTTCTACGTTCAATGGACCGTGAAATTGGGATAAAAATATAATTTGGCATTTAAATTATAAAGATCATATCATAGGGAACATGTGTACTAAGTTTTAAGTTGATTGGACTTTAACTTCTTCAAAAACTACCTTGACCAACAACTTTAACCTGAAGCGGGACGAACGGACGGACCCACTGACTAGAAAACATTATGTCCCTCTACTATCGTAGGTGGGGCATAAAAAGTTTGTATGCATGCTAAAGATTTTATATTTTTGCTTTTTTATTTCTTTTATTTTACATTGATTGATTGATTTGCCTGTTTAATAATCCTTTCATATATTTACGATTTACGGTCCCTCGAGTAAAATTTAAAAAAGAAAGTATTTAATACTTTTATTCGACGTTCTTAGTCTGATTTACATAAAAGATAAGCTCCACTTAACGGATCATAATCATTTATATTCCTTTTGAAGGTAAATGCAAATGATGGTGGTGTTCTGATCGGAAATTGGAGTGGGAAATATGAGGATGGAATGTCACCAACCATGTGGTCTAGCAGTGAAAGTATTCTCAACAAATATGACGAAACAAAAGAGAGCGTAAAATACGGACAGTGTTGGGTTTTCTCAGCAATAACCACAACTGGTTAGTATGTCCGTTAGTTTGTTCGTATATTTCCTACAACACTACTCCCTATGTCATTTGTAAAACATTGATGAAAATCCATGCAAATTATTTTTTACACACTAAAATTAATGGCTCTTAATGTGTTTGGATGACTTCAAAATAGAATTTTACATTTTCTATTTGTATTTCAAATGCATAAGTAGTGTACGTAACTTCATTAAGAGAATTTATTGTATGTTTAAAAGCATTTAAACATAGTATTTGATACACAAGACGATAATGTTTCATTTATGTGAAATGTTGATTCATTATATTTCAGTATGTCGAGCACTAGGACTGCCGTGTCGGAGTGTAACAAACTTTAGTTCGGCCCACGACTCAGATGGGAGTGTAGCTATTGATGAAGAATATGAAAAAGATAAAAAGACTGGAAAACTTAAAAGACTTAAAACTGGCGATTCAGTATGGTTAGTTTCTTTGGCTTAGACAAACTTACACAGTAGGAACGTAATATATATATAAATTGGCTTACAACAGAAGAAAGCCTAAAATCTTGAAGGAAAAAAGCGGAGGACAAATCAAAATCAATCATTGACCTACGTAAAATGTTTAATTCATATGTATTGAAATGTTTTATTAATTTTGTCTAATTATATCTAGTCCAGTCCTTTCATTTAAAGTAACCAAACAAAGTGTTTGTAGCATTGAAATTGTCTCAGACTCTAAGATTGTTATGATACGGATGCTCAGGAAAATATCCCACAAACATAGTTAACCTTCTCAACTGTTCAGTGCTGAAGACAACTCTCTTGATTTACCGGTATTATTCCAGTCAACAGTCCATTCATTAACCGTCACTCAAACATTAAATTTGGTGATAATGAAGTATAATAACATTTTCGATTGCACATATATTGCTTTTTTACCAGGAATTTCCATGTATGGAATGAGTGTTGGATGACCCGAAATGATCTTGGGAACGGCTATGATGGTTGGCAAGTCATTGATGCAACACCACAAGAAGTTAGTGGAGGTAATTTTTATATATTCACTGTTAATTTGATTGCATACATTTGTACAATGCCGGTTACCAGAAATTGAAATTAGTAAAAAAGAATGATTTCCAGATTCTGATGCATTTATCATAAGAACAGATTTATTGTAACAATAATTTGAGATAGAATATGTGTTAAGACTACCAACATGTTGAACATTTTATTTTTATGTCCCATTTATGGGCATTATGTTTTCTGGTCTGTGCGTCCGTTCGTTCGTCCGTCCGTCTAGTCCCGCGTCATGTTAAAGTTTTTGGTCGAGGTAGTTTTTGATGAAGCTGAAGGCCAATCAACTTGAAACTTAGTAAACATGTTTTCTGTGATATGATCTTTCCAATTTTAAAGCAAAATTAGAGATTTCACGGTCCATTGAATATAGAAAATGATAGTGCGGATGGGGCATCCGTGTACTTGGGACACATTCTTGTTTCTTTGGAATTTCAATGTTTTACTTAAATCAATGCAGAGTTGTCGTCGTTTTCCAACAGGTGTTTACAGGTGTGGACCTGCTCCAGTTACTGCAATAAAGCGAGGAGAACTTGGTAGAATGCAGTATGACCTGCCATTTGTATTTGCTGAAGTAAACGCTGATGTTATTAAATGGGTTAAACTTTCATCATCGAAATGGGAAAAACTTGATGTAGACACATCTAGGTAGAGTATATATATATATATCTGTTTCGCTTGCTTAAATCGAGTGAGTTTAAATTGACAGTCTTTAAAAATACAGTAGTAATTCATTGGGGAAAGTTTCCTGGTTTTGCCTTATTGCATCTAGCTTTAAAAACTTGTGAGTGTTGATATAATTTCGATCAAATGAGATTTTGATATATGTATAGAATGTTTGTGGAGTATATTAACACGTTTATAAATAGGGCTATTGATCAACTCTAATTTGGCCACAAAAAACCTAGTTTATAAATTAACAGTTTTGACTTAAAGATAATATCCCAACTTTACATACAAGTTTAAAAAATATTTACAACACAACAGTAGTAAATGGTAGGACGATATTTCATCCTCACTTTTGATTTCAGAGTTGGTAAAAATATAAGTACGAAAGAGCCAGATGGTAAACCATACGATAAAAATCAGTCACTATTTCCATGGAATTGGGGTAAAGATGATGGACGTCTTGATATTACACATGAATATAAATACAAAGAAGGTACGTTTATAATTTATTTAGATTTTTTTTCAAATATTAGTCAAAAAAGAAAATTATAAGTATATTGCAAGACACAGAATATGAAACCGAATAAACCACTCACCATCCATGACGACTGCAAATATATAGGTATTGCAGAATATATTTATAGTTTTCTAAGTGGAGGAGTTTTTTGCTCAACGAAAAGTATACATCTCCCTACCTCTTTTTTCTTTTTCTTTCTTTCTTTCTATTAATTTGTTTTACATTTTGTCATATCGGGAATATTGTAGATCGTTATGCGATATCGATTTGGCTCATTGTTGAAGGTGCATACTGTGATCGATAATTGAAAACATCTACTTCATTGGTATTTGTTGGGTACATCATTTCCTTATTTCACATTGCATTGTATATTAGATACTGCAGGTATATACATCTATTTAGTTAGAGTTGTCCCCCATTTCACATTGAATTTACTCCGGAAAGAATAATATATTCATCGTAGAATTGAGGTTAATCAATGGTAAACGTTGCATATGACAGAACAAGAGAGTAGCAAAGCATATTTTTATTTTTTAATTCCACTGAAGTATGGTTAGTTGATTGTTGATTTTACTTAATGTCCAAACAAAGAACTGTAAAATTTGAATTTTATCTGTTATAAAATAAGGAAATGAATCATTGCTAACAAGCCCATATCATTCCCTAACACATAAATGTCTTACAAATGCGAATCAACTATCTGTCTTATGCTGTTGACAAGTAAAATGGTAAATAAATATGTGTTGTGTAAACAGGAACTTTAGAAGAACGGCTAGCAGTGCAAAATGCTGGTAAAGCATCGAAGAAAGTACGACAAGTTGACGAAGCTGAACATATGGTAATTTAAACAAGAAGTTATATCAAAGAATATGTATTTTAGATTTTACATTTCTAACCTTATGATAACAAAATGGAATTCAAGAAAAAAAAATCGCTATTAACTTATCCAGTATGGTTTTACATAGTATTCACCGTTGTAAAATTCTATACATAATTATGTTAAAGTTTACTTTGTTCAATACGTAGTATATCATATAGTTATTAAAGGTACCAGGCTTATGATTTAATAATTCAGTCGCGCATTTCGTCTGCATATAACTCATCAGTGACTCTCAGATCAAAATAGTTTGCAAGCCAAACAAGTACTACATTGAAGAGCATTGATGACCCAAAATTCCCAAATGTTGTGCAAATTACGTCTGAGGTTACCTTTGCTTTGGTTAAGAAAATCATTAATATTTCGAATATTTAATACTAACATAAAATTTATAAAAATGACCATATAATTGATATTCATGTCAACACCGAATTCAAAGTGCAGACTACATATCAGATTTACCTTGTGTACCGTGTTTACTTGAAAATTTAAACAGGATAACAGATGTGTCGTGTTTTGTGATAGGATATCTGTAAATTGTATGCAAACTGCCGAAATAAATAGTACGTTTTCAGTCCACACAATTAGGACACAAATAACACTTAAAATTAACAGGATGTGGTGATGGATATTGTTGGTAATGACGGTATTTTACTTGGAAGCAATTTTGACGTGGAGGTCAAAGTAAAAAACCAATCCAAAGATCATAAAGTACGGACCATCACGGTCCTGGATATAGGTGTAGAACCAAAGCTCTATACTGGTGAAACTGGTGACGAATTTGCTGAAAAGCGGTACAATGACATCCGATTGAAATATGAAGAAGGTATTTCATTTGGTAGCTCCTTTTAAATTTACTCGTATGTTGTATATTTTACATATAAAAGTGCAAAACAATAAAAAAAAAAAAAAAAAAAAAAAAAAATGGCAATAAATTTGAGGAGATGTTTATGATGAAGTGTACACTTTCCTGTAAACCCAACGTTTTAAGATTTTCAGTCAATCATGGTTGTCACAAGATACGCCATTTTCAGCATAGTTATTCATTTAGTCATGAAAAATAATTTCCATACTTCCTGCTTTAATATAGGAATCATTAAGTATATTTTATTATAGCTTGATATCATTTGTGATTTGGAACGATATATGTAATAAATAAAACTCCAATAGTTTTTGAAGATATCTTAATCTGATGTTATAAATATTTTTAGTTCTTGTAAAAGCGACCTGTTCTTGATATATGTATAAATGTATGATGTTCGACAACGCTATGGTTTCTTTTGAAATAAACATCACAATTATGAAAGTTCAGTCATATAATTTACCCCAATATATGAATTAAGAAACTAGTGTACCAATTTTGAATTGACATAGTTGAATTTAATAAATGGATGAGTGGACGTTTTTTTAGAGGAAACATTTAAGTTTACACTGAAACCCGATGACTATCTAGACCATCTCGAAGAGCAATATATGATGAATATAACTGCTACGGCTCAAGTCAAAGAGACTGGTAAAGTACACATCAAAGAGGAGGACTACAGACTTAGGAGACCAGATATAGAAGTTGAGGTAATAATAAACGAAGTAACATTTGCGAAATAAAATATTTGTTAATATACAAGAAAGTCTTGTACACACAAAAATATTAAACTATGATAAGAATACAAACTATAAGCATGCTAAAGTTACAATAAAATGTAAGCATTGTATTTGTTGAATTTATATTACAAAGAAGGTAACGTTTACTGGTCAAATTTTGAAGGTAACGACATTTTCAATGATTGAGTAACACACAAGAGATAATTCTTACAATGGAGATATACGAAATCTATTTTAAGAGAAATAGTTGACATAATATGTACTTAATTTTACTTTTACTAAAAAACATTAAATGTATTTTAGGCTCCAAAGTCTGGAAAAAGATATAAACCGTTTGAAATAAACGTGTCTCTGAAAAACCCGTTATCTAAACCAATGACGAAATGTGTTGTTCATGTTGAAGCTAACGGTATAGTGAACGTAGAGGAAAAAATCAGGTAAACTTGAACAAACGTATTTGTCAATTATTGTTGGATCTACACCGGTTCTTACCATTGTGATATCTTGATAAACCACACAGTGATTATCACTGCTTTACCTATTTTCCATTCATCATTATAACAGTATCTATGCACTCTTGAAAGTTACATGTTTCATTAATTTCCTCGTAATTAATGAAACATTTAACTTTCAAGAGTGCATAGATACCGTAACTATCATGTTGTTGTTGTCGAATCTTTATATATTAATAGATTTATCATTGAACAGCCTTGATAAAGGATCTGCCGAAGAGACAACAATCACCAAAGACCACGGGTCTTCAACGCAGTGAAAAAATACCCCAACCAGGAACAGGCTTAAGCTAGCCCCCTCTAAACAATAATGTATACTTGTTCATTGATATGGAAACACAATAAACTCCAAATCTTATTAATAAATCAAGATTACAATAACAAACAATACTAAAAAAGGCTGAAGATCATGATTTGGAGCAGGCGCAAATTTCGGGCGTGGCTTCACATGTTTTGTGTGAACTAAAACTTCCACCTTTACCTTCAGTCAATGTAGAATAAACAAACACACAGAAATAAGTGCAGTCAGTGAGTTTTGGTATCCGTATATTCAATAGAAGGCTCTAACATGTCTAAGACTGGCATTCAGAATATAATTCGGCATCCAATATAAGTACATTTTGTATATTGCTTTAACAAGGACACTGTTTTACTTCATTTAAATTTACATTTTTCAAAAAATCATATCTGAATGACAAAGAAAACTTTCAACTGTCTTTCTGTGACATGTTTTATCTAAGCTTCCCTTTTAGTAAATTATTTACCGTAGATTATTTTCTTTTATCGATGTTCGTCCTTGGGTTATAAATAGTCAAAAGCGTCAAACTAATTAAATAAATGGACAGCATCAAGCCCTTTTTTAAACGAAAGTGGAAATTGTACCAAAATTTGAGTTCATCTAATTGTATGATGCAAAAATATATTTCTCTTTGTAACATTCAGTCACAGATACATTTCAACAAGGTCCTTGTGTTTGATTAACTAATCCGAGATGTTAAACAAAACGTAGACTTTTTAACGAATGATTGGCAACAAAAGCCTTATTTGCGATAAACGTTGCTATTTTACACATAGACAATAGTTATTGCATCAGCATGTATGGGGTCTAACATGCCTCTTCCAGGAGAAGCAACTAAATTCTGCACCAAGTGCCTAAACATACCACCCATGACGGCTATGATTTATCAATTATGCATATTCTATACACCTGTGTCTATATATGAGTGTATTTCACATTTGTTCTTGTTTAGTTATATTTCATTTCATGTTCTAGCGACATTCCTGCAAATTCAACATGGAAGCACTCAATTACAATAAAGGCCAAAAGATATGGAAGAATAACCATGAACGTCACTCTGGATTGTGTGGAGATCAAAGATATTACTGGCTATGCAAATATTGAAATTGAGCCATAAAAATGAAAATTGTATTTTAAAGTTAGAACAATTGTTTTATTTATATTTAATGTAGTTGCATTTTATAGAAAAATAAAAACAAACTTGCTTTTAATATAAAACAATGTAGTTATTTCTTATATAAGCCGTAGTCTTCCGCTTTGATATGAGAACCATGCAATGCTCAATTCACACTGGGATCAATAATATTTGAAAATTGACATGATAGAAAGATGTATGAATAAAATTATATTAGCACAACTTATACATAAGTTTTATACTTATATTATTTACAGAGTTTACAATTATAGCAGTAGTCGGAATAAAGAATGATGAGTGAATAATTTGCTCTATCATTTAACTAAACAAATTGCAATTTTTTTTCAACCTTACTTATATAGCAGCAATGCACTTAATCAGATAGTTGTTGTTTTTTTTTTAAATTATATCATTTTGTTGTCATTATTTATATGAACTGTTAGTATTTTTTATTAATCAGATAGTTTTCTTTTATACTGATATCCTTTTGTTATATGACTTGTTAGTATTTTCATTACATATTGTTAATGTTATATGTTTAGATTAAAACTGTGGTCTCCAATGCAAATGTTGTGTTTTCCTTAATGATGACCATGGTAAATATGCTATCGGTATGACATTATTATAATTAGTTATCAAAGGTACCAGGATTATAATATAATACGTCAGACCCGCGTTTCGTCTATACAAGATTCACCAGTGACGCTCAGGTCAAAATAGTTATAAAGCCAAACAAGTACAAAGTTGAAGAGCATTGAGGACCACAAATTCCAAAAAGTTGTGCCAAATACGATTAAGATAATCTATTCCTGGGATAAGAACATCCTTAGTTTTGAAAATTTCAAAGTTTTGTAAACAGGAAATTTATAAAAGAATATGACCATATCATTGATATTTATGTCAACACCAACAAGTGCTGACTTCTGGGCTGGTTATACCCTCGGGAAAAAACGTCCACCAGCAGTGGCATCGACCAAGTGGTGTAAATAGTTATCAGGATTATAATATGATACGCAAGACGTGCGTTTCGTCTACACAAGTCTCATCATTGACGATCAGATCAAAATAGTTATAAAGCCAAACAAAGTATTATAATATAAAGTAAAACATTTTATGTTGCATACCGACAGCCATTTTTTTTTTAAATCTAGGAAAAATCTTATTTCCTATAACAATATGACATACATGTAAAACAAAAATTGCCTCTGGTTTGGTAAGTACTCACACAAATATATATACCAGTACTGAATGTCAAGCTGAATCATACATATCTCGTCTTATGTTTCAACAACTACTTCAAGTTTTATTAGTGTTAAACCACAAGGGTATATTTTTCATGACAAGACCTTTTCAGTGCAAAGAAGGGTCCTTCTATGATTAATGCCCCGCCCCTCTCACATAAAGTTTGTAATTTGTTACAAAAATGTTCAAATACCTATTACATCTTCATTGCCTCGAAAAAAAACTTTCACGCCCCAGTATATCATTAATTGTTAAGTTGAAAACCTTTAATATCGGCATCCCTATCATACAGATGTTTATTAATCAACATAACGGAAATATTTTTACAAAATGAATAATTTTGTTTTTTCATAGTACTAGAACAGAATTGAAATGTTTTAGTCATACCAAAACACAAAGCTGGCATATATTAAAAATAAAGAGACGAGATATATCACTGAATAAGTAAACATTGAATAATAAAAAATCATAACAAATTGTACAAACAGATTAAATTAACACGAAAGTACGAGTTGGGAGTACTCGCAGTTACTGAAAGCTAAAAACAATTGATAATAAAAAAAGCATGCATCAGAGACTACAATCTACTAAATAACACCCCAGAGATTTAGCAGTTTAACGTTATAGACAGTCAAAGAAGACATCACTCGTGCAATGCCAAAGGTAAAAGTATCGACAGACAGTACGGTAGGTAGGAGTTAACCGCTATATAGAAAATCGTCGTTGATGTGTATTTATAAAATCCCGTTTTAAAACAAGACACGCTAAGTTATGTTTTAATCGTTTCATAACCTAGTTATTATTATTAAAAAGAAAAACAACTCATTTCTTCTCATAGGAGAAAACAAACGGTAGCTCATAATATTTGTATTGCTATGAAATAAATTGAACAAAATTAATTCAACATCGCCAAATAAACCACTTGAGCGGCACTTAAATATATAAATTAATGTGATAAGTTTGTATCAACTATTCCATAACATCCATCTGGAAACATTTATAATAAATAAGCAAAAAAAAAACAGGACAAATAATCAGCAATTTGATAAGTATTTTACATAGTACTTTGAATTGGAGCATTGTTTTGCCATTGTTGAGATACTTCGGACACAAATCCTTCATCATCAATGCCTTGTGTTGCCTCTTTGTCTGGGTCTGCATTATTTATGGTCTCAACATCCTGTTATAACATAGCAATTAAAGTTTAAAAAAAGGAACGTGTGTTTTACAAAATCAACTATGTCATGAAAACTTTATTTATGTAATTATATGAAAATAAATTAAAACTCCAAGGAGCGTTCAGAATTGAACAATAATTAGATATAGGAAGATGTGGTATGAGTGCCAATGAGCAAACTCTCCATCACTAACAATTTATAAAAGTAAACCATTATAGGTCAAGGTACAGCTTTCAACAAGGAGCCTTGGCACACACCGAACAGCAAGCTATAAAGGGCACCAAAAAGTACTAGTGCAAACCTTTCAAACGGGAAAACCAACAGTCTGAGCTATACAAAAACGGAAAACGAGAAACACATATGAAATACATAAACAGACGACATCTACTGTACATAAAATGTCTAGTTTTAGACTCTACATTTTACTGTACATTTAGAAATTATTGCGATTTTTTTTATTTATCAATGTGAATAATGCGGCTGTTTGAGTATTACAATAATAAGGACCCGCATTCTGACAACTGGAATATAAACATGTTTGTACTTTCTTTCCAAATCGAATTAACATAACTTGCATTGTTGTCCATTTATGAAAAATCGCAATAATAAATGCATGCATGAATATCTGAATTTACAGTATCTTTTTACTGAGCTGCTGTTTAATTGACATCCTCTCTTCGATTCGTATAATTAGCTAGCATTTCTGAAATGTCGCAGTGTCATTAAGATAGTATCCAACATTTAACATGCAATATGCACATAACGACATATGTATCTGTATACAATAATGATTATCAATGAAATATACAATGTGAAAGATTCTTATAACAAACGTTCTGGTCACTGACATGACTAACGGAGAATACTTCCTTTTTAGCAGTTATTTATTTAATCTTAAAACATATTCATATTATTTTGCATGTTTTTAATTTTGAATCCATTACAATGTACATGTTGAGTGGTTATGAGATAAAATGATAATTTCAATGAGAGACTTTTAAAATTATATTCTTAATTTATGCAAGGAATACGAGTAATTTAGCTGATGCAATAGAACCGTTTGTACATTTTTATTATAATATTACCTTTACACCAACTTTTTTTAACATTCGCAAGTGTGTGGCGTTTTGAATTATCTTGAACAAGACAATTGAAGTAAGAACAGCGCCACCAACAGATACAACTGCTATCGTAGCTAATCCTGTAAAATAATTGTTTAAAAAAGATTCCTTATCTTTATTATAAGTCCTTATCATTGCAAATACAAAGTTCAACTAATGGGGTATGCTTTAAGTCTATAAGGATCGACTAGGCATTACGTTACGTACTAAATATCGTTAAAGTAGGGTGCCCAATCATCAAATTTGATAAATTTGCCTTAACGGAATAACACACGACTATATTTTATATCATTGGAAAGAGGAGAACAAGCCTCATCGAAATTCCGTTATCGTCGTTGTCTTCCGTGGTCACATTTTTGTTTAATCAGGGTCAAAAGTCAAAGCAAAAATTCCAGAAAAATGCAGTCATATTTAGATAGCTTGTTTCTCCTACATATATGCGTTTGGAGCAAAATAAAAACAACTAATTTATAGAAAAATATCTTTTGTATCTACAGTAAGAACTTATTTTACATTTTTATCGCCAAAAAATGACTTTAGATTACCTTTTTGCATATAGTGTGCAAATTTGAAATTTTCAATTAATTACAAGTAAGATTTTAAAATGATTTTTAGATCTTAACTTTAATAATTAGTCGAAAACAAAATGTGTTTTTCACGTCGTTTGATAGTCAGGTGTTCGTCAATTTCTAGGTTAATATCAAAAATCTGCTATTGGGTGTGAAAGCATATATATATATTTATAATGATTTGTTTCGAAATTTGTGTAACATTAACGTCAAACTTGGTTAAATATAAAGCTCTGTGTATAGCTTTGCTTTACAGAAAAAAAATACTGAAAACGGAGAAAAATGGGATTAAAGTTAAATGTCTATTAGAAACAGGTAAAACACTCCATCCCTACATATCCAGATGACTAAATGAGCACAAAAACAGCACCGATGTATTTCTTCAAATAATAACAAACACAAAAGGCAGGAGAAACCAAAAGGACATTAAAAACTTTAAAAAATAAAGACAAGCTAACAACAGCAAGGCAAAAAAAAAGAAGAACAAATTCAAATAGAAACTTATGATCGATGCTAGCATTACCTGCTATGTTCTATGGTCTCCTGTAGTTAAAGCCCACCAACCACGTCAAGGTTAGAGACCATATGGCAGTTTTGTATTTGTTTGTTTTACATATCTTTCCCCACTACATAGAAGAGGGACGAAAGATACCAAAGTGACAGTCAAACTCATAAATCGAAAATAAACTGACAACGCCATGGCTAGAAATGAAAAAGACAAACAGACACACAATAGTTCACACGACACAACATAGAAAACTAAAGAATAAATAACACGAACCCCACCAAAAACTAGGGGAGATCTCAGGTGCTCCGGAAGGGTAAGCAGATCCTGCTCCACATGTGGCACCCGTCGTGTTGCTTATGTGATAACAAATCCGGTAGCTAGTCTAAATCGGTAGGTCACATTTATGAAAGGGAAGGGGATTGTAGTTACGACGTAAGGAACATATTCTAAATCATTTGTGAAACGTTTATTCCATAACGGCCAACCAACTGGTGATGGTGTCCGTAAAATATACGAAGGGATGATTTCAACTTCACCATTTTGAACTCTTGGTTTAAAAGCTTCCTTGTGAGCAGCAACCCTCTATCAAGAAAATAATTATAGGAAATGCAAGCACGGAAATATCGTATCAATTGGGAGATATATACCCCGTATGCAGGTGCTGCTGGAATGTTGCTACTTAGAAATGGAAAGTTCACAATTGGAAAGCTGAAGTCATCTCTTTTGTCGTAAAGTTTTGTTTTCAACCGACCCTCATTGTCAATTTCTATATGTAAGTCAAGATATGAGGCCGACTTAACTGTATCTGTAGTATCTTTTATCTCTAGTTCGATGAGATAGATGCGTTCCACATAGTCACCAAATTTTGAATTATTTAGTGAAAGAATATCATCTATATAGCGGAAAGATTGATAGTAATAGATTATTACTATATTTTCAACGATTTCAAAATTGAGTAAATGTTTTATTTCCAATTGTTTAGAAAATATTATGGACTGCTGAATTTTCATTCGATAGCAATGATTCATAAGGTAAAACAGAATAATTAAACCTTATACATATACATCTTCGTCGTCATCAATGTTTCTAACTGCAACCAGACGATTATTTACATTTTGACATACTGTTGATTCATTTATTTTCGTGGTTATCAATTTATGTGGATTGCTGAAAACTTGCATATTCGTGGATACTTGATTTCGTGGTGTTGCCAATCTCTGTATATAAAGCCTATTGAAAATACGTTATTTGTTGAACATTTGAATTTGCCGTTCACTTGTACCCACGAAACCCACGAAAATTGGTATCTAACGAATAATAATGATACCATAGTATGTCAATTGCCTGATATCGACATAAATCTGTAATGATAGATATGGAAAGACATCAAATTTATGTCTGGAGTATAGCTCTTATTACACATTATTTTAAAGTAGATTCACAAGGAGGACGTTTGACAAGGGAACATTTTTAAATTGTAGCCAATGTTACGCTCAAATTGTTTAGGTCACAATGATCCATTTTGAGTTTTGACTTGAGATCATTCAACCTAGCATCAAGATCTCGATCCTAAACAGGGATGATGTATCGCATCATGTTACAGCATGTGCGGCTGGTAGAATGTTACAGATGGAAAACCCGAGACGTTTACATATTTCGTGGACAGGTATATAGCGGCGTAAATCTTGTGTGCAAGTTATAGTGCCTGTTTGAAAACATAACTCAAGCGTATGCTGCATGGAGGGGAAGTAATAAACGCATAAGTTCAGAACATCGGTATCTTGTGACTTTATCAGTATCCTACCTTTCATTCCTTTCCCACCGAACTCTTTGTCTAAACGTATATCATGTAAATCCATGCCAGTATCTACTTCATCGAGCGTACAAGATAACTCTTAAAACCTGAATACTCCTTTTGAGCAAATGTAGGGTCATTGGAAGTGTTAGCTAGATAAATGTCTTACTCATGTATCATAGTAACTGTTGATCTACCATGATGCTGAACAATCGATTCGCCAAGAAGTCTGATAAAGTTTTGAAGCATAATACAAAATACTAAAATATTGAAAACTTACTTTAGGGCTTGATGGGCATGATTTAACAGGACTGTGTGCCTAAATCCGGTAAACGTGCCCGAAGGATTTGATTTATTTATTACAATTATATCAAAACTATCAATTAAAAAAAATAAAGTTATAAAAACCAACAAAAAAATTTATTTCCTAAATCAAAATAACGATCCTCAAATTAACTGGACTTTTCAAAACATACAAGTTGACCATACAAGTGTAGTGAAGTAAGTGACAATTGTCCTAGTTAATGACCTGATAGTGTAAGCTACAAAATGATTAACGACACGAGAAAAGGCGTGTTTGAATCAAGGCAAAATTATCACTAAATTTGTTTTTTAAATTGCAATTTCTGCTCACCGAATAAGATTACACGAAATATATTTGGCTCGTTAACTAGACGTCTTTTTCGATACTGGGCACCCTACTATATAGAATAAGCTGACATTTTAAAGTCCTTAACATTGCACTCTATATACAATATACTTTTCAAACACATTACTGTAATTGAACTTTACTTTCGATACTTATATTTATTTAAACTTTACAAAATTATATAAATTATCTCACCAGCTGCTGTGTCTACAAAAACACCTCCTGAAAAATATACCATCACAGCAAATATAAACGAAAATCAGAATCAGAAAATTTAAACAAATTATAAAACATTTATTGTTGACATTATCAGTCAGTCAGGATATACTAAGGCTTTTCTACCTCAAGCATAGATTACCTTAGCTGTATTTGGCAAAGTTTTTAGGGATTTAGGTTCTCAGTGCTCTTCAACTTCGTACTTGACTTAGCCTTTTAAACTTTTTTGGATTCGAGCGTATCTGATGAGTCTATTGTAGACGAAACGCGCGTCTGGCGTATATACAAAATTTAGTCCTGGTATCTATGATTAGTTTATTTATCATTAAAAGTCGATTTCAATTTCATTTTGTTTTGAAGATTCTAAATTCAAGATCGAGAAACTGTTATCTTTTTTAATTTGTAAAATGATTACAATACAAGATTAAGTTGCACAAAAAGACTATAGGTGCAGAAAATAGTTTGACAGTAAATAAGAATCAATCAACCTGTGTTATGATTAACTGTAACCGTATTTAATTCTCTTACGTCGTTGGTTTGTCAATAGACAGGAACTTTGAAGTAAGATCTTGTACCGAAATAAACTTACCTTCGATAGGTAGTTGTTTAGGCTGATCTGAAAAAGAACACTCAGGTACGTTAACATTTCGTAACAACTAAACATGATACATTGTACATTTATTTTGTATAGTGCTGAACAATGATTCTTGTATCAAAGTCAAATTTTAACTTCAAATGCCCTATATGTATTCACAGCAAAACTCGAAGGTTACCACTCAAAGAGTGTGACTTTGAGGTCAAAACAATCATGATATGTATACTAATAAAATTAATTTTGAACTAACTGTATCTTTTTAAATTAAGTAATTTATCTATAGATACAGGAATCTGTGGTGTGAGTGCAAATGAGACAACTCTCCATACAAATAACAATTTGTACGTTTAAAAGCATTGTATATTTGGTTAAAAAATTACCATTCTAATGTAAAGTGCATTCATTCATAACAACTTATTATTATATCATTCACCTATATTTCGAATGTCGATGGTTACCGTTTGGTTGTACTTTTCCTCTGTACCGTTTATAACGGTTTCGACAATGCAGATGTAGTTTCCACTGTTTTTTATTGCAACATTAGATATTCTGTAAACACTATCGTTTCCTATAGTTGTATTTAGATCTATGTCTTTGTACCATGTATAATTTGGCATATAACAACCCTGTGCAAAGCAGGTTAACTCTATAAAAGGCGTTGTAGGGTCGTAGTAGATTTTGTCTGGTTCCTTCGTAATGACAGTGTATTCGTAAGGATCTAAAATGAGAATGATATAAGATTGGAATTAAACAATACTTTCAAAAGTGTAAATTATTTAAATGCATAAGTAAATATCTCAATCAATATATGCATCATACAAAATAATTGTAACATATTTGTATTTCATTTAGCTATCTATAAATTTGCCACAATCAGGAAAGTATCAAATACCTAAAATGTGGTTCAATATCAATTACATGCTCTTAAGATTAATTAAAATGGGTTATATAGCTGTAATGTATGTAAACGATTTACGTTAATACTTAAAAGAAGTCACCTCAATAGATTAATGATTACCATATACAAATGTCTGGGGAATGGTTTGTTGATACATATCAGCTGTTGCTAATTCATGGATAACTTCACATCTGAAAATAGCATTGTTATCATCCTTTTGTACTTCAATCGACAATATGCTTGTTCTGTTAAAAACGCACATTCCTGGTATTGTCGTGTCAATACCATAGCTGTCATTGTACGTAGTTGTTGAACCATTACCTAATTTGGTCCATCTAAAATAACCAGGGGGTTTGCCAATATTACCACTACAAGTAAAGTTGACACTCATTCCTTGACACGTTTTAAAATCCGGTGTCCGTATTGGAATTCCATCTGGTTTATTTGGTGAGTCTATAAAAAGCAAATAACTAATTAAAGGATTTAATAAATCATTCCATAGGTACAATTTCTAACTATAACTCTATCTATATAGAATGTTATGATCAAGAACAAAATAGTTTCACCGTAAATATACAAAGTGGATGAAGAATGTTGTCTGTAGAAAAAAATTTCTAAAAAATTGGTGCATTTAAAATAAAAGTAAATAAAATGGACAACAAATGACCCTGTGAATAACTGTATTGCTAGACTCTTAATTTTCTTTTGAACTCCAGTGACCACTAGTTTTTGATGAGGTTCGTGCTACTCAAGTTTGTTTTCGATTTGTTGTGTTACAGGCTGTTTTTGTTGTCTTTTCGTCGTTTTCTTTTGTGATAGTATTGTTGGGTTTCTTCAATTTCATTTTTTGTATTGTCCTTTATGTATCTTCCGCCTCTTTTCATTTTACTATGACGCTATAAAGTTAACAAAATATGGCTAAAAAGAAAAGATAAACAAATTGACAGCATCATGGCAAAAAACAGTACATTACACATGTGTATCAATAGTTTTACTCTATTCAAATGCAGTCTTAAAAAGTATTCTTCAACTATGATGTTCGGTATTGGATTTTTTTTATGTTTAATAAATCAATAACAACAACTGTAGACTTGAGACAAGGAAAAACCTTCTATATGATGTAAGCTATTGAATTGTGTAACATATAGATAAAAACCCAAGAAGAAATTAAACAAAAAGCCAGCTAAAACATTAAAATTTTAGTTACAACCCAATAAAGGATATCTGCGTAGACATCATGTCATGTATATGGTTACTACCCTTGATTCATTACCGCTAATGTTGCACTACAATTGCTAAGAGAATCGATGTTAACGACCTCTTTGTCTGTCAATTGACCAATTGTGCATAATGAAAGGTAGAAACATCATCTGGTAAAACTGGCCTTTCACGGTTTTGTTCGTCTGTTAATATTCTTTTCCCCTCTAGAATACTGAAAAATGGTTGTTCAAGAAATACGTTTTGTCTGTTCGGTTATCAGCAGTCGTTGTAACTACCAATAGGTCGGTAGTACCTACAAGTACCATCCGCCTTTGTACTTTGTGTCTTTTGTATTTTTATCAAGGTTTATTGAGCTTAGTATCGATCTGAGGAGTCAAGCCCTTTCCAACTGACTTTTATAGTGTGTTCTCATATTGTACGGGTACACCACTGACCCAAGTCTAGATAACATGTTCATTACTGAACGTTTTATTTTATTGATTATTAAGGTCATGAAGGAAGTAAAAAAGCATGTGATTACCTATGGTTTACAAAATTGGTTCAAATCTCATTTGTCTTTGATATCTGTAAGCAAAAGTATAAACAAGCCCATGAAAGTCGTAGTGTAAATTATAATACATATGTAAACCCAAAGAGTAGACTGGATTATAAATAAAAGTTATTCCGTGGTCTTCTTCCGACCGGCTATAAAACGATGATCAAAGTGGGAGTCTATGTGGTTGTGCGGGTGTATAAATTCGCAGGCAACGTCGGTCAGAATTGGGACGTTAAATCAGATGTTTCGTGTCTACGCTCTCTCCACATTATGAACCCTTAAAACAACTCTTTGAGGTATCCGTAGGTATTCTGTTGCAAATGTCGCGCCATGAATTCCAATCAACCATAAATGTACCTTATTATGGAACCTACCTTTTGTATTTAGTGTGATTCGTCTTAAACATGCACGAGCTGTTAGACGGTAGACGCTAAGAAAACAACAATCGATCAGTCTTAATTAACGTGCATCGGCGCTAATCTGTTAGTCATTTCTGTCCTTTTTTACACAGTAAATTTAAAACTCGCGCTTCCTATTTCAACGGTGTAATTCTCGACTGGATTGTTACACTTAAAACAATGTTAAAGGAATATAAGTTTAAGAATGCTATGACAGATGTTTAAAAAATAAATTTGTTGTGAGTCTAAATGTCAATCAGTTGATGACTTTGATAATGTTAATTTTGTATTTTACTAGAATTACAAACATATGCAAATCGAGAAACAGTTTTAGTTTTTCGATTTTGACGCGTCCGTCTTGTTTCTTTAGGGCCTCGGTGGTCGAGTAATATAAGTAGTCCATCAACTGGATCACTAGCCTGTCAGCACTGAGGTAGGGAGTTGTTTTAATACCAACATGGGACAGGTGCGCTCGA
Source organism: Mytilus edulis (assembly GCF_963676685.1). Lineage (NCBI taxonomy): Eukaryota > Metazoa > Mollusca > Bivalvia > Mytilida > Mytilidae > Mytilus > Mytilus edulis. The sequence continues at coordinate 61,708,811 of NC_092348.1, forward strand.
CTCCAACCTTAATTGACAGTTTGCCTAGTGTTGAAAATGGCATTACACACATATCAATCAATCAATCTGGTATCTTGGTACATACCGAGAAACAAGAGTCATATCAAACTTAGGTATTGTATGAGTCGTTGGTTTTTCTTATTAGGACTTATCTAAGTTTTTATTTTAAGAAAACATGGGGTAAAACACGAAATGGCCATTTATGAAGATTTGATATAAGCTTAAAAGGGCTTATAGTAATCGAAATTAAAGACATACATCATTCATTTGTTATTCGGATTTTGACATTCTAGTAGCAAAATATAAATGTTCAGGAAAAAAACCGTTTATACCTTAGTATATATATTTATGACTTATTTGAGAAGGATAAACAGTTATATTTTAAATGTTCTCTTCATTCTCCATCCTCCACATCAAAATAACCGAATTTGCAATTAACGATGGTTAATTACATGTTCGTTGTATATGTATATCTTTTAGCCGGTAACTCTATTGTATTTGAAATAGAATGACAAGTTTATTATACGTGATCGATAAATTGGTAGATTACATGTAATAAAACTTCAAATCATACTCCAAATTATGCACATTTGTTTCGAAATCTCATGGGATGTCACGTATACCCGGTAGCACCGTTTGGGTTCGACTCTGTATCATTTGAGTAACTCAGAAACAATAAACGAATATCAGATTGTATCAATATCATAATGTAAAAGAATAAAAATCATAAAGATAGCGTATCCAGGTAAACTCCATCTGCGACAGTTAATATCTACGTTTTACGGAGGCCAAGCTTAAACTACAAAACAGTTATCTCCCAATTTAACACATGTCATGCATCCTGGGCTTATCAAGTATTAGTCAAGGGTGGCAGTGAATTCAAATACGAAATTTAGATCTACGCTTTGACAAATAGAAGAAAAATTATACCTTTCACTTCCATGGAATGGTCTAACGATGTTTCCTTTGTCGCATCTTCTAATTCTACGTCACACGTATATACAGCATTGTCTTCACATGTTATCGTATTGTATTCCACCAAAGTACGATTTTCTGACGAAAACAAATTCTTCAGTGTTACTCTTCCTTTCAAATAAGCGCCATCAGGATTTATTAAAAATGACTTATTATTCGGTATATCGAAACGAATTAAACGCTTAATGACGCTTCCACCTACTACGGAATTAAAATGAATACGCTCCACAGAACTACTATCGCCGTCTTCTACCTTAACATTACACGATAGTTGAACAGCATTTGATCCCAAGACAGCGTCACTGTATTGGTGTAACTCGGCCTTTAACGCTGTCGACTCTACAACAAATATAAAATTTATCACAACAAATTTACTACATGATATAGGTATACATTGTAAATGTTATTGCAGATGGTAAGATGTTGTGATTAATGCTTATTGTTAAAATACATGTATTATAATATACAGTATTAAGAAAAACCAGATAGAGAGAGAGACAATAGCAAGTGGACATCTTATACAAAAATTGTCAATTAGTAACCTATCAACAAGAAGTTTGTGGGAAACCTGTAACCAAATTTCTGGTATCAAACCTGCTCACTCGGGTATACCTCCCCTGCTTAAGGATGATAATTTGATATTTAATGATATTGATAAAGCAAACGAAATTAACAACTTTTTTGCAATGCAGACAAACTTAGATGATACAGAAACCGTTCGTCCTGACTTAACCGTTTCAGACTGTACATTAGGTGACATTACACTTAGAGATAGTGAGGTTGAAGATGTTCTAAAGATTTTAAATCCTAACAAGGCTTCAGATCCAGACTTCACAAACCCAATATTATTAAAAGAGGCTGCATCACAGCTAAAATTTCCACTTTGTAAACTATTTAATTTATCTTTATCTAAAGCTGTATTTCCTGTAGATTGGAAAAAGGCAGTTAACTCCAGTTAATAAGAGTAAGAACAGTAATGAGGTTAAACATAACAGACCAATCTCGTTGTTAAGTATCTTATCAAAGGGCATGGAACGATGTGTCTATAAACATGTACACAATTTTCTTATGGAAAATAGGATCATCACCCCTAATCAATTGGGTTTTACCAAAGGCGATTCTGCCATAAATCAACTAATTGATATTTCTAATAACTTCGGTAGGGTTTTAGATAACGGAAAAGAAATTGGGGTGTTTTTTTGTGACACCAGCAAAGCTTTTGATCGGGTATCGCATAAAGGACAATCATCCAAACTTAAACAATATGGAATTTCTGAAAATTGACTAAATTGGTATTGTGATTAATTATCTGGAAGGAGTCAAAGGGTGGTCGTAAATGGGAGCAATTCAACATGGAGACAGATACATGCTGGTGTCCCGCAATGTTCAATTTATGGTCCGCTACTTTTTCTTATCTTTATCAACGATAGAGTAACTGATATTAAAGCAACTATCAAATTATTTGCAGACGACACAAGTATTTATTTGACAGTAGACACCCCTGAAAATACTGCTGAAATTCTTAATAGAGATCTGAACAAAATTCATATGTGATCCTCTAAGTGGCTTGTAAACTTTAATTCACAAAAAAACAGAAACCATGATTATTTCAGGAAAATCAATCAAACCTAGTCAATCGATTTTAAAAATGAATGACAATGATCTTCAATAGGTTACTACTCATAAACACTTAGGTATTTTTTTTTCAAATAATGGGTTACGGAATAATCACATTGAATATATAGTTAAACGAGCATTTAATAGTATAAATATCCTTAGGAAGATGCGTTTTATACTCAATTGGTTCACATTAAGAAAAATGAATCGACCAATATTAGAATACGGGGATGTCATTTGGGATTACCAAACACAATTTTGGATTAATAAAGTGGAAAATGATTAAATTGATGCTGTGATAATTGTAACGGGTGGGAATAAATTAACTTCGATACAGATACTTTATGATGAAACAGGTTGAGAAAAACTTTCAGAAAGAAGAGAAAAACACAAGCTCACCATGTTTTATAAAATGGCTAATAAGGAGACTCCAGATTATTTACATAAACTTGGTAAAAAATCAAATAGAAAATTTACATATTAAACATTTCAGTCGTTAGACTCAAAATACTTCGGAAATACGTACAAGAACTAACATCTACTCCAAATATTTCCTTCCTTCGTCTATTAAATTATGGAATAAGTTACAAGATTTAAAGAAAAGTTCGACGTCTTTAAGTATTTTCAAAAGTCGTATGAAAAGCCGAAATGATAAATGCCCAAAGTTTTACTCGCTGGTACAAGAATGGGTCAAATATTACATGCCAGGTTAAGGATGAATAGTAGTTCCTTAAATGAATATTTGTTCAGACGAAATCTAGTAGTTTCTTCTAACTGCTCGTGTGGTCTAATCGAGTATACAGCTCATTTTCTATTGCATTGTAAAAAATATGACGCATTGCGTAATGACATTATTTTCTCAATTTTAAATTATCCAGCAAAACCGAACACAAACCTACTTTTATTTGGATCACAAACTCTAACTTTAGACCAAAACAAGGATATTTTTGTAAAAGTACAAACAATCTTACTCAAGTACAAGAGATTTACAAGGTAAACTGCTATTCATTATTTTGACAAAGTTGCGTTTCATCTGGACATGTGTGTAGTATTTAAGTGTATTTTATTTTTTCTTCTTATTTTTTTTTATACTTTTTTTTTCTATTTTTTTTTTCTTCTTTTGTTGTATTTTCATTATTTGCATTATTTTCAACTTAATTTTTTTTCTCCTTCTTTCTTTGTAATGTAGGTACTCATTTATTCTTGTTCCATATCATTGTAACATTGCATGCTATATTTATATAATCGTTAATTGGAGTTGGTATTTAAGGAAACGGATTAAAAAAAGCTATGTACAACTTGTTTCCGAATGCTATTATTATTGTGTATTTTTGTATGATGATATGTTTGTAATGAAGACGAATAAATATGTTCAAACTAATGGGACATTAAAACAATCATCAGTCTTATAAAAAAAGACAAGGTCATGACCACAAAAAAAGAAAACCAGAGAGAAGAACAATAACAAAACATCACAAAGAAAAGTAGAGACTGAGCACCAAGAACCCTACCAAGAACAGATAATAAATAAACTCGTCACAGTTACCAGGATTAAAATATTGTACCCCGGATGCGCGTTTCGTCTATAAAAGACTCATTAGGGACGCTCAATCAAAAGTAGTTAATTTAAGTAAAATGTCAGTCATATTTGATTCGTAAATTGTTTTATCAATTGAATATTATTTTTCATGTCGGGGTCTGTTATATCCGACGATACGGTATGGGTTTTTCTTCTATATAAAGGCCCTACGAATGCCTATAATTGCTCACATTCACTTCTTTTGAACGTTGGTGGTTGTCACATTTGCAATCATATCACATCTCTGTATTTTTTTTATTAAGTTCAATAGTGTCAGTGGTCATTCTAAGTACATGTTTTGTAAATAAATCATTAATTATTATCTATTACAAATTTGTTATAGGTCAAGTGAACTTAACCTGTCTATTATACTAAACCCTAGTCACGCCAAACGTCGAAATATGTTCTTACTTGGTCACCAAGTTCATAGACAGTTTAACTTTTTAACTTGTTCTGACATCAGCATGTTTCTGCCAGTCCTCATTATAGTTCGTCGCTATTTATTTATTTTTCAGCTGTGCTGGTTATTTTAAATGATGGTACTGCATATGGTGGCATACTTTGTGTTATGATAATGCTATGTTGATATTCGTATTCATTGTTTTAAACTGGGGTACAGCATGACAATAAATATTTTAATATAATATTAATTTGATTTCCCCTGTATACAAACTAGAACTGGGGATCGCACTCATTAAATATACTACCAGTCCCACCATAGCTGAAAGGTTATCCATGTTTCTGCGCATATGACTAACCAAATGATAAACCTGTAAGCAAACGGTCCTGTTTGACACCTAAACTTTTCTGATTTTACTATGAACGGCTGTACGTTTTTAGAACGGCATAAGAACGCAATAAACGTACTTAAAACAAGTACATCGTACTCAGAACTTACTACGAATGTTTAAACTTAGTAGAATATGTTGCTTACTTGTCCAAAGCTTCTAATGTAGTTTAATCGGATGTAGACTTTAGATAAACGACGCAGTAAGTACGTCATGAGGTCGAGTTGGGTCTGCGTGTGAACGGGATGAACGTGCTACAACGGACTCGGTTTGTGAGCACATGTACATCATATTGACGCCCGACCACACCACACGTCATATCACGTCTTTAAGTCGTTCAAAGTACGCCAATTCCGTTCGTAGTATATCCATCTCGTCTTCAGTACTTTGCAAATCCGTCTCTTGAATTGTAGGACAAGATGGTAGCTCAACAACATTGCAGAACCATTCCCGATCAAACCCGTCCATGAAGTTCATTAACAGACTGTAAAAAGTTGCTACTACTTCCACTACTTTTTTACATGAGTTCAACCCGTTCAGCTACATTTTTAAGAACGTAGTAAGAACGAGTTTTGATTGACGGGCATACGAAATTTTCATATTTCTTATAGCCATCCTAACAGTCAAATATATCCTGATTATTCAGTATAAAGGTGTAATACCACCAAATCATGGTACGTCACATCCGGTTGCATACGAAAGTAGGCCTAAAAAATATTCCCTTGAATTTGACAGTTGTAGAAAATTAACCCTGCATTTCAATGCACTTAAATTTTTCTGAGTCGTAAATATGTATGTTGGGTGTCTGAAAGCATCATTCTTTTTTTATTTGATGGTCTTATAAAATATTTTGGAACGTTAAGGTTACATAGTTACCAAAGCAGGTAACCAGTAAATAACAGTGTAAAAATTGGGTTGTCTACCCTCGGTGGTGGTTACTTTCTTATATGCAATGAAATGTAGTGTGAAATTTTCACTGTATCACTGGAAATGATTGAACTTTACACATGCAAAGTATTTCTTTGGTTGAAATAAAGGTAAATACTGTACGATTTTTTTAAAAGTGCCAATTTAACAAAGACTAATAGGGAAAAATCAATGGTGGTATTACACCTAAAGCACACAGAAGTCAATTGCAAAACCTTATTTTGGTATTTTGGAACAGTAAACCATAACCGCCATAAATGTCCAAATCAAAACTTTATTCAATATTTATTTCGAGCTATTGATAATATACAATTTCTAAAAAATATTTTTCAAATAGATAAATTGCCTTTCAGTGAAGGAAATGGTGCTGTTTCAAACGTTTTCATTTAATTAATTCTGCGCGCATGCATGTGAAACATGCGCACACGTTTAATTCGAAATGAACAAAATAAAATAAAGGTAAAAAGTTAAAAAAAAAAAAAAAAAAAAAAAAAAATACAACAGAGAGCATACTTTTTTTGTTGTGTCGAAATGAAATACTCTCCGTCAGACTGAGTAAGCCCAGCGTTCACCGATATTTTGAAAACCGTCTTATTTTGGTCTGAAACCCGTCATACTATTTGTGTGCCTGTGCAGAGAGTGTTTTGTATTGGTAGTCAATTTTTGATGTTATTCCTATTTGTTTTAAGCTTATTGTTTCATAATAAATCAGGCCGTTGGCTCTCTCGTTCGATTTGTTCTATATTTTATTTCCTGTGGGGGCCTTGTACAGCTGACTATATATCGGACGATTTTTGCTCATTGTTAAAAGCCGTCGTTTGTTGACCTTAAGTTACTAACAGCTACAACCATTTGGACTTTGGGGTATAGTTATCTCAATGGCAATCATACTACATCTTTTTGTTTGTATTATGGAACAAATATTTAATATTTTGACAAGCCTTTCAACTGTAGAATCATGGATGGCTATATTTTCGAATTTCTAAAACTCTTTGTATATAATGATATCATATGTATCCATTACATATATAAATAAAATAGTATAATAAAAAAGCAAAATGAGATTGTTAAGTTTGATGTATGCCTTTTTGTGCTTCTTTGTTACATTTGTTTGTTTTTATAGTGATTAGGATGATAACACAATGTTGACTGCTGTACCCCTATTTTTGACATTTTTACCTGTTGTGTCTAATTGTTTTGTTCACGCATCGTTTTCAATATAATGGAATTTGATGCGACTGTCATACAAGTGAGAGGTTTAGCTAGCTATAACACCAGGTTCAATCCACCATTTTCTACATAAGAAAATGCCTGTACCAAGTCAGGAATATGACAGTTGTTGTCCATTCGTTTGATGTGTTTGAGCTTTTGATTTTGCCATTTGATTAGGGACTTTCCGTTTTGAATTTTCATCGGGGTTCAGTATTTTTGTGATTTTACTTTTTACTGGTATACGATATGACCTCAAGGATGATATATATATATATATACATAAGTTGAATTTAAACAGTTACGAGTTGATGAATAATTATCATTAATGTTTTGATTAATATCAAAGACAAAATTACGAGAAACAGATCGAAAATGTGTATTAGCACAAAATTAGTGATGATTTCTGCTTGTGTCATATTCCTTAAATATCAATTTAAGATGATTCTGCTATAGAAATTTTTGTATTCTTGTCTTTCATTTTTGCTAATGTGCTTTGTCTATATGCCTTTTTGTGCTTCTTTGTTACATATTTGTTTGTTTTTATAGTGATTAAGATTATAGCACAATTTTAACTGCTGTGCCCATTTTTTTGACATTTTTATCTTTTGTCTGTTGTGTTCACACATCGTTGTTAATATAATGGAATTGTATTCGACTGTCATACAAGTGAGAGATTTAGCTAGCAATAAAACCAGGTTTACTCCACCATTGTCTACATAAGAAAATGCCTGTACCAAGTCAGGAATATGACAGCTATATATTTTCCATTCGGGGGACTTTCCGTTTTGAATTTTCCTCGGAGTTCAGTATTTTTGTGATTTTACTTCTTGGTATATGCTATTAATTTTCAACTTTGGATTTCCAAAGGAAGGTGAATCTAAAAAAAAAAACGCCTCAAAGGAAAATATGTAAGTTACGTTTAATTTATAATTCTTTTTAATATCACCGTTTACTGTATAGAAGCAGTAGTATTAGTTTGCAATGGTCATGATTTGAACACGAAGAAACAAATTGAGTAATTTATATTTACCTTTTATAAAGCGTAGAAAAAATATGAACATAATCAACATTTTGGAGATCAGTGTAGACTGAGACAATCAAGTGCATGTGCTGTTCAGTTATATCATATACAATAGTGAAAAAGGGATACGCCTACTACGATAATAGCAGCTGTAATCGATATTTGGTTTATGATTATTAGATATTATTTTATGAAACCTTCTTCTAACGTTACAAGAGAAAGCATCGGAATACTAAAGGTGATAAAAATTTACAATTTATGGTCACATCACACCATTTTTTAATTTACTTGAAATTCTCCTGCACAATGAAATATATTTCTGAATGATTTACCAAGAAAATAACATATTTATTCAAAAAATAACAATTTTATTTGCAAAAATACAAATACAAAGAAGAATATAGCATAGGTGGTTGACCTTATTCATTTTGCATATTATTGTATTTATTCCTTAATACCATTGCCATTTGTGTATTAACCGTGTGAATTTTTATATTGTTTTTGATGCAGTTTCACTGACGTATTCTCCACATCTTCTTTTATTCAATATATAGTCAATAACATCATGGTTATAGATGACTGCAGTTTGGTTGTGCGAGTTCTATCAACAAGCAGTCATATCCAGTCGGCATTGGAACGTTAATTCAGATGTTTCGTGTCACGCTGTGTCAACATTCCTGTATATTACGAAAAGAAAAAAAAACCATAGACAAACACACATTTTCAACTGATAGAAGTTTACTATGTTAGTGCGTTTTCTGAAAATGTGTGATTTATAATTCTCTCAGATACGACCATAGTATATCATGTCTTATAAGTCACATGAATGTGAAACTAATTGTCCTTGCATTAGATATAGTAGACCGATCGTCCAATATATACATATATATTTATTCTGAACAGATCATATTTCCTTTATATATATATTGAATTTGCATATTTATTACAACTTCATTGATATTATTTTTAAACTTTCATTGACGGCATATTTTAACTTTTTCGTATGGGTTTCAACCTCATCCTTCTCTACCCGACTTGTTCTATTATTCAGAAAAATATAAAATAAATGAGACAACTATCCAATGAAGTCCAAATGAAGCAGATTTAAGCAGCTATAGTTCACTGTGCGGCCTCAAAAACCCAGACCTTATAGGTAAAAAAGACCCAACATGACAAATTGTAATACATTTCAAACGGAAAAACGAAAAGCCTGATTTATGACAAAACATTCAAACAAAAATCATATATAACAGAAAGCAACTAATGATAACAACATAAAAACAGACTCATAATGAATGTGGCGGGGTAAAAAATATTTGTGAACGGTGAACCATCCCCTCAACCGGCCAAGCTGTGAACAAAACACAACATGAAAATAAACTGTAAAAATCAGTGTGAAATGTCTTGATTTATCGGATTGGCAGGAAGCAAAAATCTACATAAAGACAAAGATACATATTGCCGATCTGAGAGTACTTGCAGTTGACAAGAACTAGTTCAAATAATCGTTCCAAAAGTTCTAATGTTATAATAAATGAATCATGTTCACTCAGACTAATGTTTCAATCAGTACACATACACCGGAATGTGTGATAAGTCGTCATAAACAGTCTGAGAAAAACATGACCTTGTGCAACGCCGAAATATAAGTGTACAATATCGAAAGGATATAGAATAATATGTTTTCATAAACGTCAAGCAATACATATCAATGTTTTAATCTATAACAAACTAAATCAATTTTAGTATCGATAAAAACAATATTCAAAGATCTTACTTAAACAAACTTCAAAATCAGATCTTTGTATCTAGGAAATAATTCGGTAAAAGTTATGAAAACGAAATCCCTAATTTATTAATTTACCAGTTATACATGGATTACGTTCCGCGTTCGTTGAAATGTAAAACGTCACAACTGTCACAAGCATAGAAAACGATTTGGGATATATGCCCATCGTTAGAAAGGGTCAAACGAACATCAACGTCCAAAAAAGTAAATGGACCAAAACGAAACAAAACATGTTCCCATTTGTCGTAAATTATTTTTTTGTTTCAGATTTTCCCAGGTAAAAGTGAATTATTCAAAATGTATAAAAGGACAAAAAAAGTCTTGTTTAAATTACACTGCACTAAATACCTCTGTTTAGATATACAAATAAAAAAAATATAATCGTTATATAATTCATTTCACATTTGATTTGATTTGATTTATGATAGAATAAAACAATATTTTCGTCTAGATGACAATGTCCGACCATATGTTTCTCCAGCTTAAAATGTAAAAGTTTATAGAACACTTTACTGTAGTAGTACTTAAGTTAGATTTATATACCAAACGAGCTTCAATTCACAAGTTGAAATATGTTATATAATATTTATTGATAGTAAAATAAATAATCTAGTTAATTGACCAATGACGAGGTTCCTGGTTTAATGATACTTTATTTACTAGTCATACACTTATCTTCAGTGACAAGCATCTTTATTAGTTAATAAACAAATAGTAAAAATCATAAATATAAATGCAAATGACGTATTCCGTTTTCTGTTTATACAAGAAAATGACTCTTTACTTGATAATTCGTCGTGTGTTTCCCATAAATATTAAATTTTGTTAAATGTAATTGATTATCTTCAATTTATACTTTGTTCATGTATGTTTCATAATGTACTGTCAGACTTTGAATTTGGAATGCTTGGAACATGTAAGAAACTATACACACGAGAAAAATATAGTGAAAAACAAACAAACACTGTCATTGAACGTCCTGTATATTTGATACAAACGTTAGCAAAATATGTTTTCACAAGCAAATGTATAAGTTTGAAACAGAAAGCTTTATAAATATTTGTTAACTCATTTATATATATCTATAAGGTGTACTTGATATTGCTCTATATGTACGTTTCATCCATAGTAAGCTATTTCAAATATGCTATGATATATGGAATTAAATAAGATGAATAAATCAAAAGATATTCTTTATATAAACATAGAACAAATTTTCAGAAAGTATCATTTAAAGAATTGAATGCTTCTTTTTGTAAATTTATTGGGGTGTAAAAGCATTGACTGAAGTACATTTTGTAAAATTCTAAAAACGTGCGCACGGTCAACGCTTTTACAACCCTATAAAATTATTAAAAGAAGCATTCAATACTTATAATTACATTTTTTGCTAGGATCATGATAACACAGTTTCTTTCAAGTTTTTCTTTTATTTACCTGTGTACTTTATTGTGAAAGCTCGTGTCATCATGAATGTTGCATTTCATTTTGAAATAAATGTTAGTTTTAGAATGACGCAAAATTTCTGTAACCCAATTAAAATAACGTATTATAGTTAAACTATGGAACGCTAAAACTGTCTTGTTATGACCATTTTCATTATATGATGTGCATTTATCTTTATATGATGTGCATTTATCATTATATGATGTATAATTATATGATGTATGATTAAACATACATGTAATGCAATTATATGCATATGAACAAGAAAGTACAGTAACTCTAGTTACCCGATAAATGATATATATAGGGAAAACAAAGATCCAGTTTTGATATAAAAATTATCAAACAAGTAACAATATGGATATTACTTTCTAGCAATCCTTCTGAACAATGTATTTTGTTTACTTTATAACGTTTTTTTATATACAAGCGAGAGACAGATTCGTTATTGTACATTCTGTACTAGTATACCCATAATCTTCTCCATCTTTAGCAATAGGCACAAACATCGCACTCTATCACTTTCTTGTTAATATTGGTTGATAGCGTTTGATATATTTAGGTTTTTATGGACTTCTCCTGTTTGAATTAATAATGGAGTTCCGTATTTTTGATATACTTTTTGATTCAGTCGAAGACAGCCCTGATGTATTATCCACGTTTTTATACTTAACTTTTAAATTACTAATAATCAGAGGCAATAACAGTATTTTAAAGAAACTCTTACCCCTCTATGTTGTCATCAAGCCAGTGTGTATGACGTAACATTACGTAAACTAGGCCATTAGTTTTCTCGTTTGAATTGTTTTACATTTGGTCATTTGGAGCAATTTATATCTGACTACTCGGTTAGGGTTTTACTTATTGATAAAGGTCTTACGGTGACCTATAGTTGTTAATTTCTGTGTCATTTGGTCTCTTGTGGAGAGCTTTTTCAATGACAATCAAACAACGTCTTCTTTTTTATATAAACCGATTACAGATTTTTAAATTAAATATGTGCAATATCTTAGTAATGATTTTAATAGAACTAGTTTGTTCCTTGTTATTATTATATTTAAAACAAAACCAAACCATATATGTGTGTACCTCGTTAGTCGTATAGATACTAATGGCTATCATATAGTTAGTTAAAGTCATACGTCGGGAAAGATATTCATCAGAGTTTGCATCATAGGCCTGTCATTGCACCGTTTGCATATGCATCAACAGTCTTATTATTTAACAAAAATAGACGTGCTGTAATATTACATTCATAACAATGTGTATGTTCGACGCATACATTTTAAGATATGCAGTCAATTTTAGAAAACAAGGTGCCATCAATGTCACTGAAAAAAAAACAATGCGTTATGCCATAGCAGTGGACATGGCGGACATCTATTTCGAATAACATACAGTTCAAAGCTTTTGAATATTGTAGCTTAGGTATCCGATCCACAAAGTTGAAGACAAATGTTCTGTAAATGATAGCTTTTTTTATTAATCATGAATCATTTTCATCCTTGACAGTTTTGGACTTACCATGCCCGTACATATAATAAAAATTGCGAATGTTACATAAAAACATGCGTTCATCGTGAACAGTGTTCAGTTAGTGTTCACCTTATAAATATGCATGTCTTTCATTTCATTTAGTCTTCACCTCAAACCATAGATTTTGTAGATACTGCCTCTATCTGTATTTGCTACATGTATATATACTTATAACGAGAAAAGGTAATTCCAATTGGGGATTTATTTTATATAGAAATTTTCCTAAAACAATTGTGTTGTCATAGATCTGACATTTCGTACTTCAGTCCGGCATATATATGGTCTTTTGTTGCCGGTTAAATCTGTTCAGCATAAGTTACATCAGTATCCTGTAAGTATATGCATAAAATAAAAACTACAAAGTATTAACAATATGAAAATATACTAAAGATAAAATTAAAAAAAAAAAAAATAGCACAAAAACCATATATTTATAGTAAAGAACAAAAAATACAAGATTTTAACATCTGAATTCTAATTTTGGTTTTTCTTTACATCTGTTTTTTAATACACCGATCGTTTCTAATGATAGAAGGGTCTGGTATATCAAAACACTTCTAACCGGCCAGATGTGTATGTGTCTATCTCAAGTTTTCTTATATCTTAATATTTGTCTCATTTTGAAGATTTTTGCATTGATGGTGGTCATTAATAGTCTTGTTTTGATTAGTTCACAATTTTCATACACCGAACATTAGCTTGTCATATTTGATTACTGTGTGATGTGTGATGGCTGACAGCGGCTTTTGTTAGCTGAAGAAGTTTTAGAAGTTTTTACAGTACAGGTACCATAGTTTTTAATACTGGATCAATTCTGTGTGCTCATAATCACATTTTAACTTCGATTTTAACTATTAGTGCTTCTTGGTAGATTTTAATTATACTATTGACACTTTAGTAACCCGGATTTGTATTTGTCTCAATTGATTTATGACTTTCGAACAGCGGTATATTACTTTTGCCTTTATTAAGCTGTTTGGAATTACAACTCTTTTATTAAAGTACCGCCATCTGGAAAATTTTGTTATTTTCCTGCCATCCGTACCTATTGTCCCATTTGTACGTATATTTTACCTGTAAATATGTCGTCATCAGTCCCTGGTATTTTTTGTCCATTTTGCCAGTTATTTTCAATCTTTTTAAATAACTATTTTAAGTTTTAAGTACAGTGTTTGTCTGATAATTTCTATCTCAAGTCAGTCTTGAGTGTACATGACCTCCCTCGCCTTTTACATCCGTCAAGGGAGTTGTTAAACCAAGAAAACATAAAAACACTAAGGCTACTAATAGAGATCAAACTGTGCAGTATACTCTTGACCGACAAAAGGCTGTTAAGAAAAGACTTGATGCTGCCAACAGTTTCTTCTCCATCACGCCAGAGATAAGTCCTGGTAATCTTGTCTTGTTATTATCAGCTGCTGCATACGAAATATTTAAGACTGTCACCTTTAATGTGTTTATCGTAGAGTGGCTGTTTCGGACACAAATTAAGGCTTAGTAAATAAGAACGTCTGCTTGCAATGATACTTGTATTGAACTCTCAAAAGCTAACGTCACACCAACGGTGACGTCGTGTACATGGAGATCGGTAGCGGGAACACCTCATGTGCAATTCTTAACATTCTGGGGGCCCGCAAATGAATTTAATTACAATAAAATGAAAATAAATTATGAAAATTTCACTTTGAACTACTGTCTCTGAAAACTTTGAATAGCTTTAACTGTCTTTGATCATGAGCACGAATGAAATAAAATTATGTCTGTAATAAAGCACGAACAGTTAACAGTCCATAAAATTATACGATAGTCTCATTTGGTCCACATCTTTAACTTTTCCTTTGCATCGGTCTTCGCTCGTCTGACGGGTAGTATTTCATCACATGGTCCTGTGTATTCATTAGATGTTAGTTCTAGAGGATATAACTTGCTAATAGGTCTAGACGTTTGACCATTTCTTTCTTGTAATAGGGAAATTGCCTTTTCATAGTTTGCTTTAGTGAGCGCAAAACCTGTCACTGATTTTAGAGCTTCATCGTGAAGTAACGATTTCAAATAATTGAATTTTTGGACGTTGCTTAAGGTTGGGTTCGTATGCACGGCTGTCTCAAATGAGTCCCAAAATGATTGCCATTGAAGTATATCTCCATCGAAAGTAGGGAGATTCAACTTGGGTAGTTTGTTGTATTCACTGGTTGAGCTTAAGGATGGGCGAAAATCTGACAAACGGTAATTTGAATTGTTATGATGTTCTGTATATGAAGAGTTTATAGTATGAACGGGTTGAGTAGTTTCTATGCGTGGAGTAAAACTTTCTGCGTGTGTATTCAACGCTGTAGTTTTGACTAAGATAAATTTGTTGACTTGACGAATTTTACCTTCTAAGTTAAATGCATACTCATCTGCTTCAACGATCTCTGTTTCAATATCTCCGTCGTCCAGTTCCTGTACTATGTCCTCATCTAACTTGCGTAATATTTCTTGCTTCCGTTTCAGACTATTCAATATGTTTGACAAATCCTCCGTGTCCACGGTTCCATCTTCTTCTTGTTGAACGTCTTCAAATTTCTTTATCAGTCGGGAAACTGCACTTCTATGTCCTGCTCGTATCGAACGTAGCTTCAGATTCATCCTGGTCTCGGTACAAATATCGTAGAGTGGTTGTTTCGGACACAAATTAAGGCTTAGTGAATAAGAACGTCTGCTTGCAATGATACTTGTATTGAACTCTCAAAAGTTAACGTCACAACAACGCTGACGTCGTGTACATGGAGATCGGTAGCGGGAACACCTCATGTGCAATTCTTAACAGTGTTAAACAACTTACAATATACATTAGACATCACTAGCACGAAAGACCAAACAAGTGCTGTAATATATGACTCTGTGGCAGTTGAAGTGAAATCCGTTAAGCGATATGTTCTGAACTTTTACCACTCGAGCTGAAAGGTCCTGTTTAATGGCAAACAAAATCACATGATAGTCTTTATACAAACTAAATTACAAGATATCATGGGTGTGTTAGAACAGAATGATGACTTTACTAGTATAAACAATACAATCAAGCACTACTGTAAACATTATCTAGAAACTCTTGATAGTTCAAATGTCCATGCACGTAATAAATGCACCAATTCTAGGGACTCTCAAAATGTACTTCATATAGTCAATAAAGATACCTTGTCAGTGACACCTGCCAATATCTGTCCTGTCTGCAATGATCCCTGTGAATTTTCTTCAAAAGCAATAGGGTGTGATACGTGTGATAAATGACTTCATTACTCTTGCGAGAATCTATCACCTAAAGACATAAGATTTTATGAATCCGACCACTCGTCATAATATGTATGTTTGAGCTGTATGAGCTTACAAGCTTCTGTTGCAAATGACTCCGAGGGCTCTAATGTTCTTAACCATCTTTGTTCTAATTTGGGAAATCCTTGACTTAACAACTCTGGTAAACTAAATGCATTTGAAAATTTGGAAAGCTCAAAGCTTTATGTAATGGAAAAAAACTTTACCTAAACGCTTATACCTAATACTGTTGATGCAAATCAAACACTTGTACATGAAGTAAAACAAAGGCCAGGAATCCCATCACAAATTCCTAATGTTCATGAACAAAAACCAATTGCATCAACTGACTTGAGTGATATTCATGACGTTAGAATAGGCTAATAAACTCATCATAAATGAACCGAATATTCCGGCTGCACATTCTGAAATTGGAACAAGCACGGTCTCAAACCCTGATGACATGGGTAATAGATATCTATACGAACAAGAAATTGATCATCTTAAAGATTGCTTGAGTAAGAAAGAAAAGCTATTAAGAGCTAAAGACTCCATAATTAATAAACTACAAACTGATATTTCTAGCCTACAAAAAGAACTGACAATAGGTAGATCATATTTTATAACTCTGGAAAGTGACAAATTAGACTTAGAGCATTCTCTTCGTATACATAAACAGAAACTTGCCAATGAATTCTCTCAACATGATAACTATCCATCGTTTAAAAATACACAAAATCACAATGCAGCATCTCATTGTCATCAAGGTGCTGAGCAAGACTCCATAAAGGTCTGGGTTCTGGAACAAAGAATTGAAACTCTAGAATTTGTTATAACCAAGCAAGATAATAAAATGTCAAACTTACAAGACAAAATCAGTGATATGCATATTCATCATATGTACAACAAACATAATCATGGGAGACAAAGGGGTAGAAGAAAGCGCAATGGTAACAACAATACTAACAATAATGGCTATCGAACACATACACAATCTTGTAGTACGCTTTCCGATATATCTGAAAATGTGAAAAACAGCTCTCTACACAATTTCTGCAATGACCAATATAATGATATCTATACGTCCATCAGACCAGATGAATCCGTTGTATTAATGAATGATCCTCTTGAAAATGAAATGGATAATTATTTAATGCAAACCCCTGAAAAGGCAAATTCAGGAAGTGATGACAATTCTTAGACACGCGCAATCGCCCCAGAGTGAGGAAGGCACTAGTAACGGGTTAGTACATAACTAATTGAAAAAGTTAAAACCTGACGGGTTAGAATGCAAACATAATATCCATGTACACAGGAAGCATACAATGCATGAACAAAAGTTCTAAGCAAGTCAAGTTAATATAGATAATATACATTATCATTATATATAAGTATATAGATTGTGGACCTTATTTTCGCAAAGCCATGCATGGATTTCTTTTATTACACAGCCACAAGACTTTACAAATATCTTGATCAGTGATCTTTATTTGGATCTAAAATAGTTTACAGTTCGCTAGAACTGGTTAAAGTTAGAATAATCGGCTTTAACTGTGTTAATATATGGATTTCTAAAATCACTGCTGATTTGGCATGAAGGAAAAAGTATTCCTTGTCTTCTAAAAATTTACAAACTTTACACACTCTTATGTTCTCTTCGAATTTTTGTATATCGACCCAAGGAGGATTTGTTGCTCATGTATGGAACTCCAAAACTGTCTTGGTATGACCAAGTCGTTATATGATCATTTTATACTTTTATATGATGTGTACTTGTTATTATTTGATGTGCAAACACCTCTATATGATGTGCAAATGTCCTTATATAATGTGCAAACAAAATTATATGATGTACAAACATACTTATATGATGAGCATATTTACTTATATGATGTGCATATATACTTAAAAATATATATGATGTGCATATATATTTGTGTGATGTGCAAATATACTTATATGATGTGCAAACATACTCATATGATGTGCAAATATCCTTATATGATGTGCAAATGTACTTATATGATGTGCAAATGTTCTTATATGATGTGCAAAGATCCTTATATGATGTGCAAATATACTTATATGATGTGCAAATATACTTATATTATGTGCAAATGTACTTATATGATGTGCATTTTCCCTTATAGTATGTACAAACATCTTTATATGATGTGGTTGTGTCATTATATTATGTGCATATAACCTTACGTTATGTGGTTTGGTTAACTTCATTATATGATGTCGAAACGTCATTATATGATGTGCTTTCATCGTCGTTATGGTCATCATAATATGTTTGCACATCATATGATGATGTTTGCACATCATATAATGATGTTTGCACATCATATAATGATGTTTGCACATCATATAATGATGTTTGCACATCATATAAGTATATTTGCACATCACATAAGTACATAATTATGCACATCATATAAGAATATATGCACATCATATTTTAAGTTATAGGGTTCGCTACTGACCCCGTACGGATCCATAGGGGGTTAGTAAAATCCATAGGGGGTGAGGCCGGAGGCCGAGTCTCCTATAAAATTTTATTCACCCTCTATGGATCCGTAGGGGGTCGGTAGTTAACCGTATAACGAATTTATCGGACGCTGGATTTTTTCTGCGGCGTTTTTTTGTAAAATAAACAATGAAACACAACAACATTAATAGATGACGTCGCCATTAACGCGTCATGAACCCCATATGAAACTGACTAACCCAAAACGGTCTCATAGGGGGTCACCACGTGACGGCATTTAACCAATCACAACTTGATAATTCATCTGTGGTCCGATAAAAGTATATATGCACATCATATAAGTATGTTTGTACATTATATAATGATGTTTGTACATCATATATTGATGTTTGCACATCATATATTGATGTTTGCACATCATATAAGAATATTTGTACATCATATAATGACAAGTGCACATCATATAAAGGTAAATGCACATCATATAATGAAAATGGTCATAACAAGACAGTTTTGGCGCTCCATACTCATGCATAAGGCAATTAGTTAGTATATATTTTCAACTACTGAAAGAACATGATATAAAAATATATATGTATGATTAATTATCTTGCTTGTATAGTTTAAATTGCATAACATGACTTTTAATTTTTCAGTTATTGACGTTACTTTATAATTTAAGCGTGAAATGTTTTGATTATTGGTTAAAGTATGTAGCACACAGCTAGACCCCAATTTATGGTCTTGTTTCAATGTCAATCTGGCAGAATTCGCTGAATCAAAAAACATTTCGTTTTATAAATAGTATTATTCACATCAGATGAACAATGTAAGGGTTTTAATCCTCACCTGTGTTCCCACGGTGATCCAAATTGTTGTAATCTTATATTCAGTTACCACAATCTGTGGTAGTCATTTATATATATATTTTATAGTACGGTTGCCATAATCAGCGATATGCCGGTAACCTCATATTTTCATATATACAAGTGACAGTTAAATTGCCAGCGATCTGCGGCACATACATACATTTATATTGAGATTACTTTTATACAATATGTATAGATTTAAATAATAATATAAATCAATTGTTTTAAAAATAATTGTTAACGGTCTTTCCCCTCCAAAACATGATTGATTGATTGTTAGATGGATTGATGGATGGATGGATTAATTGATGGATGGATGGATGGATGGATTGATGGATGGATGGATTGATGGATGGATTGATGGATTGATTGACTAATTACACACATGGGATAGGGTTGCTTGAAACAAGCGAACACGAAACAAATGAGATATTGGACCCGTATTAAACACAAGGGACCGAAACATGCATGTAATGGTTGGTTGATAGGTAGGTAGTATGTAGGTAGGAAGGTAGGTTGGTTGGTTGGTTAAACACATGGAGCCGAGCCACTAGGAACACGTCAAAAAGGAATTGAAAGCCTAGTGGCCGTGTTCAAACACTTGAGACCTAGCCTCTAGGAACACGTCAAAAAGGAATTGAGAGTCTAGTGCCCGTGTTTAAACACTTGAGACCTAGCCTTTAGGAATTCGCGAAAAAGGAATTCAGAGCGTAGTTCCCGTGTTTAAACACTTGAGACCTAGCCTCTAGGAACACGTCAAAAAGGAATTGAAAGCCTAGTGGACGTGTTTAAACACTTGAGATCTAGGCTCTAGGAATACGCGAAAAGGGAATTGAGAGCCTAGTGGCCGTGTTTAAACACTTGAGACCTGCCTCTAGGAATACGCGAAAAGGGAATAGAGAGCCTAGTGCCCGTGTATAATAATAATAATAATAATAATAATAATAATAATAATAATAATAATAATAATAATAATAATAATAATAATAATAATAATAATAATAATAATAATAATAATAATAATAATAATGATAATAATAATAATAATAATAATAATAATAATAATAATAATAATAATAATAATAATAATAATAATAATAATAATAATAATAATAATAATAATAATAATATCTTTATTTAGAGAGAGTAACTCATTTGGATTACACCAATATTTAATAAGGCTCTCTAAATACAATAATAATTACATTAAAAATAAACAATACATATTCAATAATAATGATAAATAAAGATGTAATACAATCTAAATACAATAAACAAGTATTTTATGGTATTACAGCACAAATATCATGGTCATGTTAAAAGTACATAGATTTGTCGTTATGTTTAAATTCTAAAACTGTGTTTGATTTTTTAATTGAATTAGGAAGAGCATTCCATACTTTTGGTCCATTGTACGAGAAACTAGACTTATAAAACTCTGTATTTGGTTTTGGAATTTTAAAATTATCTGCGGACGAAAATCTCGTATTTTGTATTTTTGGTTTGCAGTAGCTGAATACAGTACTTGCAACCTTAGGCGTTACTGTTTGACGTGAACTTGACTGATCGGTGAATGATCGGTGACGGATGTTTGACTGATCGATGAGTGATCGGTGATCGGTGACCCATAGGATCCGTCAGATAAGTCAAATAACCTATGTGAGAGTTACCCTGACAACTGTCACCGATCGATCAGTAAATTAAATTTATGCACGGATCGGACGGATACGTATATATTTAAAATTCTGATGTAAACCGAACTCCACAGTGTTTACAATCGATGAACGCGGACCTCTACGAAGACACCTTAATTTACACGTTATAATGTGTAATAAAATTAGTTGCAATACAAAAGTAAAAATAGTTTAACATAATAAGATGCTTAGAGCGTTATTTGTGTTGATTAATATTTTCGTATTAAATATTATAAACATCAGAGACATATACATTTGATATAATACATAATTGTATTATATGACTGTTAACATGAACTTATTTCTACGAAAATTGTTATTGTTGACCGCCATTGGCATGGTTGGATTTTTGAACTCTTAATAGTTTCGAATAGGTTGTTTTTTCATGAAATTAAAAGAATGTCAAAGAAATGATATAAAAAGTTTGTTCCCATTGTTTAGAATTACCAAAATTAATATTCTTTTTATCAAATATTGTACTATTTTATTTGCAATCAGTTATTTTTACCATCTTGAGACAAGTCTTCTAATTAGAATTGAGATACAATGAGAATTAAAATACTTAAACTTTTGTTTTTGTGGAATAAGAATGTAGTTATTGATTTATTTTGATACAAATAATAACCTTCACATGATGTCAGTACTTTTTGTACATCATGATTGGCTGTTCTTCATTAAATATGCTTACTCTAAGGAAAAAGATATTAAATTTTTGTACGCGTTGCCTAAAATGCAAATATTGTTTCATTTTACTGAAAATTATTGACCGCCAATGGATTTTTGTACTTTTTATAGTTGAGAATAGTTTTTTTTCATAAAATTAAATTAATATCAGAAAAATCATACTAAAATTTTGTTTGCATTGTTTAAAATAATCAAAATTATTCTTCTTTTTATCAAAAATGATACTATTTTATTTGAAATCAGTTATTTTTACCATTTTGAGACAAGTCTTCTAATCAGAATCGAGATATAATGAGAATTAAAATACTTAAACTTTTATTTTTGTGGAATAAGAATGTAGTTATTGATTTATTTTGATTAACCGTCATATGATTTCAGTACTTTTTGTACATCAGGATTGGCTGTTCTTCATAAAATATGCTTACTTTTAGGAAAAAGATATAAAATTTTTGTATGGTTTTCTTAAATGCAAATATTGTTTCATTTTACTGAAAATTATTGACCGCCATTGGATTTTTGTACTTTTTATAGTTGAGAATAGTTTTTTGTTCATAAAATTAAAATAATATCAGAAAAATCATACTAAAATTTTGTTCGTATTGTTTAAAATAATCAAAATTATTCTTCTTTTTATCAAAAATGATACTATTTTATTTGAAATCAATTATTTTTACCATCTTGAGACAAGTCTTCTAATCAGAATTCAGATATAATGAGAATTAAAATACTTAAACTTTTGTTTTTGTGGAATAACAATGCAGTTATTGATTTATTTTGATACAAATTATTAATTGCATATGATTTCAGTACTTTTTGTACATCATGATTGGCTGTTCTTCATAGAATAATCTAACTTTCTGGAAAAAGATATAAAATTTTTGTACACGTTGCCTAAAATGCAAATATTTCTTCATTTTACTGAAAATTATTGACCGCCATTGGATTTTTGTACTTTTTATATTTAAGAATTGTTTTTTTTTCATAAATTAAAAGAATATCAGAAAAATCATACTAAAATTTTGTTCGCATTGTTTAAAATAATCAAAATTATTCTTCTTTTTATCGAAAATGATACTTTGTCATTTAAAATCAGTTATTTTTACCATCTGGAGACAAGTCTTCTAATCAGAATTCAGATATAATGAGAATTAAAATACTTAAACTTTTATTTTTGTGGAATAAGAATGTAGTTATTGATTTATTTTGATGCATATTATTAACTGTCATATGATTTCAGTATTTTTTGTACATAATGATTGGCTGTTCTTCATAAAATAATCTTACTTTAAGGAAAAAGATATTAAATTTTTGTACGCCTTGCCTAAAATGCAAATATTTCTTCATTTTACTGAAAATTATTGACCGCCATTGAATTTTTGTACTTATTATAGTTGAGAATAGTTTTTTTTCATAAATTAAAAGAACATCAGAAAAATCATACTAAAATTTTGTTCGCATTGTTTAAAATAATCAAAATTATTCTTCCTTTTTTCAAAAATGATACTATTTTATTTGAAATCAGTTATTTTTACTATCTTGAGACAAGTCTTCTAATCAGAATTCAGATATAATGAGAATTAAAATACTTAAACTTTTGTTTTTGTGGAATAAGAATGTAGTTATTGATTTATTTTGATACAAATAATAACCTTCACATGATTTCAGTACTTTTTGTACATCGTGATTGGCTGTTCTTCATTAAATATGCTTACTCTAAGGAAAAAGATATTAAATTTTTGTACGCGTTGCCTAAACTGCAAATATTGTTTCATTTTACTGAAAATTATTGACCGCCAATGGATTTTTGTACTTTTTATAGTTGAGAATAGTTTTTTTTCATAAAATTAAATTACTATCAGAAAAATGATACTAAAATTTTTTTTGCATTGTTTAAAATAATCAAAATTCTTCTTCTTTTTATCAAAAATGATACTATTTTATTTGAAATCAGTTATTTTTACCATTTTGAGACAAGTCTTCTAATCAGAATCGAGATATAATGAGAATTAAAATACTTAAACTTTTATTTTTGTGGAATAAGAATGTAGTTATTGATTTATTTTGATACAGATTATTAACCGTCATATGATTTCAGTACTTTTTGTACATCAGGATTGGCTGTTCTTCATAAAATATGCTTACTTTTAGGAAAAAGATGTAAATTTTTTGTGTGGTTTTCTTAAATGCAAATATTGTTTCATTTTACTGAAAATTATTGACCGCCATTGGATTTTTGTACTTTTTATAGTTGAGAATAGTTTTTTGTTCATAAAATTAAAAGAATATCAGAAAAATCATACTAAAATTTTGTTCGCATTGTTTAAAATAATCAAAATTCTTCTTCTTTTTATCAAAAATGATACTATTTTATTTGAAATCAGTTATTTTTACTATCTTGAGACAAGTCTTCTAATCAGAATTCAGATATAATGAGAATTAAAATACTTAAACTTTTATTTTTGTGGAATAAGAATGTAGTTATTGATTTATTTTGATACAAATTATTAACCGTCATATGATTTCAGTACTTTTTGTATATCAGGATTTGCTGTTCTTCATAAAATATGCTTACTTTTAAGAAAAAGATATATAATTTTTGTAGGCGTTTCCTAAAATGCAAATATTGTTTCATTTTACTGAAAATTATTGACCGCCATTGGATTTTTATACTTTTTATAGTTGAGAATAGTGTTTTTTCATAAAATTAAAATAATATCAGAAAAATCATACTAAAATTTTGTTCGCATTGTTTAAAATAATCAAAATTATTCTTCTTTTTATCAAAAATGATACTATTTTATTTGAAATCAGTTATTTTTACCATCTGGAGACAAGTCTTCTAATCAGAATTCAGATATAATGAGAATTAAAATACTTAAACTTTTATTTTTGTGGAATAAGAATGTAGTTATTGATTTATTTTGATGCATATTATTAACTGTCATATGATTTCAGTATTTTTTGTACATAATGATTGGCTGTTCTTCATAAAATAATCTTACTTTAAGGAAAAAGATATTAAATTTTTGTACGCCTTGCCTAAAATGCAAATATTTCTTCATTTTACTGAAAATTATTGACCGCCATTGAATTTTTGTACTTATTATAGTTGAGAATAGTTTTTTTTCATAAATTAAAAGAACATCAGAAAAATCATACTAAAATTTTGTTCGCATTGTTTAAAATAATCAAAATTATTCTTCCTTTTTTCAAAAATGATACTATTTTATTTGAAATCAGTTATTTTTACTATCTTGAGACAAGTCTTCTAATCAGAATTTAGATATAATGAGAATTAAAATACTTAAACTTTTGTTTTTGTGGAATAAGAATGTAGTGATTGATTTATTTTGATACAAATAATAACCTTCACATGATTTCAGTACTTTTTGTACATCGTGATTGGCTGTTCTTCATTAAATATGCTTACTCTAAGGAAAAAGATATTAAATTTTTGTACGCGTTGCCTAAACTGCAAATATTGTTTCATTTTACTGAAAATTATTGACCGCCAATGGATTTTTGTACTTTTTATAGTTGAGAATAGTTTTTTTTCATAAAATTAAATTACCATCAGAAGATGATACTAAAATTTTTTTTGCATTGTTTAAAATAATCAAAATTCTTCTTCTTTTTATCAAAAATGATACTATTTTATTTGAAATCAGTTATTTTTACCATTTTGAGACAAGTCTTCTAATCAGAATCGAGATATAATGAGAATTAAAATACTTAAACTTTTATTTTTGTGGAATAAGAATGTAGTTATTGATTTATTTTGATACAGATTATTAACCGTCATATGATTTCAGTACTTTTTGTACATCAGGATTGGCTGTTCTTCATAAAATATGCTTACTTTTAGGAAAAAGATGTAAATTTTTTGTGTGGTTTTCTTAAATGCAAATATTGTTTCATTTTACTGAAAATTATTGACCGCCATTGGATTTTTGTACTTTTTATAGTTGAGAATAGTTTTTTGTTCATAAAATTAACAGAATATCAGAAAAATCATACTAAAATTTTGTTCGCATTGTTTAAAATAATCAAAATTCTTCTTCTTTTTATCAAAAATGATACTATTTTATTTGAAATCAGTTATTTTTACTATCTTGAGACAAGTCTTCTAATCAGAATTCAGATATAATGAGAATTAAAATACGTAAACTTTTATTTTTGTGGAATAAGAATGTAGTTATTGATTTATTTTGATACAAATTATTAACCGTCATATGATTTCAGTACTTTTTGTATATCAGGATTTGCTGTTCTTCATAAAATATGCTTACTTTTAAGAAAAAGATATATAATTTTTGTAGGCGTTTCCTAAAATGCAAATATTGTTTCATTTTACTGAAAATTATTGACCGCCATTGGATTTTTATACTTTTTATAGTTGAGAATAGTGTTTTTTCATAAAATTAAAATAATATCAGAAAAATCATACTAAAATTTTGTTCGCATTGTTTAAAATAATCAAAATTATTCTTCTTTTTATCAAAAATGATACTATTTTATTTGAAATCAGTTATTTTTACCATCTTGAGACAAGTCTTCTTATCAGAATTCAGATATAATGAGAATTAAAATACTTAAACTTTTGTTTTTGTGGAATAAGAATGTAGTTATTGATTTATTTTGATACAAATAATAACCGTCATATGATTTCAGTACTTTTTGTACATCGTGATTGGCTGTTCTTCATTAAATATGCTTACTCTAAGGAAAAAGATATTAAATTTTTGTACGCGTTGCCTAAAATGCAAATATTGTTTCATTTTACTGAAAATTATTGACCGCCAATGGATTTTTGTACTTTTTATAGTTGAGAATAGTTTTTTTTTCATAAAATTAAAATAATATCAGAAAAATCATACTAAAATTTTGTTCGCATTGTTTAAAATAATCAAAATTATTCTTCTTTTTATCAAAAATGATGCTATTTTATTTGAAATCAGTTATTTTTACTATCTTGAGACAAGTCTTTTAATCAGAATTCAGATATAATGAGAATTAAAATACTTAAACTTTTATTTTTGTGGAATAAGAATGTAGTTATTGATTTATTTTGATACAAATTATTAACCGTCATATGATTTCAGTACTTTTTGTACATCAGGATTGGCTGTTTTTCATAAAACATGCTTACTTTAAGGAAAAAGATATTAAATTTTTGTAAGTGTTACCTAAAATGCAAAACATTTCTTCATTTTACTGAAAATTATTGACCGCCATTGGATTTTGTACTTTTTATAGTTTAAAATAGTTTTTTTGTTCAAAAAATTAAAGGAATGTCAGAGAAATCATACTAAAATTTTATTCGCATTGTTTAAAATAACCAAAATTATTCTTCTTTTTATTAAAGATGATACTATTTTATTTGAAATCAGTTATTTTACCATCTTGAGACAAGTCTGCTAATTAGAATTGAGATGTAATGAGACTTAAAATACTGAAAATAAATGATTGCATTACTTTTTGTCCATCAGGATTGGTTGTTCTTCATAAATTGTGTTTACTTTAAGGAAAGAGATATTATTTTTTTGTACGTGTTGGCAAAAATGCAAATATTTCTTCTCATATCGGAAAATATTGTAATTTTAATTGCAATCAGTTGTTATAAATGATTTTCATATGTTTTTTTGTAGAAAATGTGAATTATTCAAGAATAAATCTGCTTATTTCTTTCTTTTTAAGGAATATATTTATGTTTACCAACATTGGATTTTTGTACTTTTTATTGTTTAGGAGTTAGTTATCTTTTTTATTAAAAAAAAGACTATCAGAAAAATATAATGTAATGAAATATCTCCTTTGCATGATTAAAATCTAATAAATTTTCAGCTTGTGAGCAATGTCCTATATTTAAAAATGAATAGATGTAATTAAAAGAATTTTTTTCAAAATCTTTCTCTTATATATTCAAACAATAGTAAAAAAAAATAAATGTGACTTTTTGTCCTATCAAATTTGTGACTTTATGTCCTGTGACTTTTTGTCCTGTGACTTTCTGTCCGTTTACCGACGAGAATATAGAAAGTCCGTGATTATGATAAGTTTTTTTTTAAAGAATTTTATGATGATAAGGATACAAAAATTTAAAATATTGAAAAAAATAGACTACATTTTTCAATAACTGATCTTTCATTTTGTTTTTCCCGAGAATGTTTGGAAAATAATGAAATAAAAATCGCGATGTAGACACCGTTTTAGAACTCGCCGGTTTTGAAAATATATAACCTAAAGAAAACGAAAAAGACCATTCTTTAATGATGATATTTTGATTTAGGTTTTATCTGTACATTTCTTTTCATTTCAATTCATAAAACTTTGCTAAATAATTAATAAACAAAATGTATCATTGAACGTTCGATTTTCAAAAGTCGCCATTTTAATTAGATTAAACGAAACTAAGATTCCGTAATTTGTATTAGTTTATCATGTGACGTATTAAAGTTCGATCCGTCATCAAGGTCGATCGGTACTATCCGTCCGATCAGTCCGATCAGTCAATTACTTTTACTATAAGTCTGACGGATTGCTGACGTGAGTTTGACGCGAACTTGACTGATCGGTGACTGATCGATGACCGCTGACTGATCGCTGAAATAGTAACGCCTAAGGTTGCAAGTACTGTAAGACTGGACATATATTCTGGAGCTAAGCCATGTTTTGCCTTATACATTAGTAATGATTTATGATTATGTATTATTTGTGTGATCGGCACAATGTTACATTCGTGAAATCATTCGCTTGAAGGTTTGGTGTAATCATGTTCATCTAAACTTATTCTTGCTGCCTCTTTTACAGTTTTAGTAAACTATCTAATAGCAAGTTTTTACAGTTTCCCCATATTGAACAACAATAATCTCAGTGAGGTCAAACGTAAGAGTTATAGAACATTTGCCTAGCTTTGTGGTTTATATATTTATTTATCCTTTTTTAGCAACGCTAAAGAAGGGTTAACCCTTTTTATGACATAATCAATATGAGAAGACCAAGATAGAGATGCATCAACAAAAATACCTAGAACATTTTAATTTCTTCAATTTGTTGTCCATTTATTGCAAGATTAATGTTTTCATTTGATGTAACTGAAAGCTTCTGTTTAGAGCCAACACATATAGCTTTTGTTTTAGATACATTTACAGCCTTTTTATTGTCATTACACCAGCGAAAAATATCTTGTAAAACCGTATTAAGTTTTTGACTGATGCAACTCTTGTTTTGTCCAATGACTGAAATGGTGCTATCATCAGCAAATAAATCGGTGTTATGATTAAGATTAGACAAAGGAAGATCATTTAAAAAAATAAAAAAACACAGGTCCTAAAATGGATCCTTGAGGTACACCCGTTTTTTTGTTTTTGTACGTCTGAAAATGTATTTGAAATAGATACTATCTGATAACTGTCAGCCAAATATGATGTAAACCATCGTAGCGAAAAATAAGCACATTTGTGTTTGTTTAATTTTTGAATGAGGAGTTCATGATTGAGAAGATCAAATACTTTTGTTAGATCTAGAAACACTGCCCCAACAAGATTGCCATCATCAATGGCTATAAGCCATCTATCCAATAAAGCTGTTAACGCAGTTTGACAAGAATGGTTTGCATTCTATATAATAAGTTGTATTTATTAAGATAATTTACAAAGTGTGTTTTCACATGTTTTTCAAGGATTTTAGAAATGAGTGGTAAAATTACAATTGGTCTGTAATTAAAAACATCCTGTTTTGAACCTTTGTTCTTATAAACTGGCATGACTTTTGACAGTTGAAATGAAGATGGAAATATACATTTTTTAATGCTTAAGTTAAAAATGTGACAAAGTGGTAGTGAAATAGCATGAGAAGACATCTTTAAAAATTTTGCATTTATTGTATCAAGACCTGTTGCTTTTGATTCATCTAGTGATTTTAGTTGTAAACACACAAAATCATAACTCATAAGTGGTATAGAAAAATACACGTTATCTGGTACATGACCCGATATGAAATCGTCAAGTTTGTTAAAAGAACTATAATTGCTGATGTTTTGATTAATATCAAGATTATCTGTGATGTTTGGGAAATAAGCATTAAAAATATCAGCAATGCTTTTTGGTTCTAAAATTTCCTTTTTGTTACAATCACTTATGACTTTAATACTGGTATGATTGTCGGTTCTGCTGACAGTATGTAGGTGCTTCCATAATTTACTTCTATTGCCCTTGTTCTATAATATTGGTATACAAATTTTGTTTAAAGTTTTCGATGAGATATTTGACTTTGTTTCCCCAGAGTCTATAACTATACATATCTATTTTCTTATGATAAAAATCACGTGTTCTCACGTGTTCTCATGCTATCTAGAATTTCATCACTCATCCAATCATTTTGATACAAACGTTTTACTTTTTTTTTAATGAGTGGAGCATGATGATTTAATACTTCAGTAAAATATTAAAAATGACAACAATGCTTCTTCGGGGTCATCAATATTTAATACACGTAATATATTCATGAATTTTCTTTTTCGATTTTAACCCTCTTTTGTGAGAAATGCATACTGGATAGTGGTCACTGATAGAATACTTTGGAACAGAAATAAAATGAGTATTATCTGGTTCATTACTATAAATATGGTCTACCAAAGTGGAAGAGGTTTGTGTGACTCGAGTGGGAACTGACACTATTTGAGACAAGTTAAAAATGTTTTTCAAATTGGACCATTTAGCTGGAATTTTTCTCGACGCCAAATCAATATTAAAGTCACCGAAAATAATTATTTCCTTATCTTCAATATCAACATTTGTTAACATTGATTTAAATTTTGTAATTCACTCTGCATTACTATTTGGTGGTCTAAATATGTTACCAAGTAATATAGGTTTTTGATGAACAGAAATAATTTCGACCCAAATTGAATTGATTCTATATAATCCTTTTCCAAATCATATCGTCTAATTGTGATTAACATGTTAGAAGTATAAATTAAAAACCCACCCCCAAATTTTCCAATTCTGTCTTTTCTTTTTGTATCATAACCCTTCATATCGATTTCTTTATTTTGGACAGAATTTGACAAAAATGTTTCACTTAAACACAGCACATCTGTGTTAGATTTTGATAACAAATATTTAATTTCAGAAAACTTTGGCAATATATGATTTATGTTTAAATGACATATATTAAGTGACTTGTGTGGAAATATAAAAGGGTGTGTAAAAGGAGATGATTTGGAGTTAGATAATAGAATATGTGTTGCAGTACATAAATACAAAATAACAAACTGACAAGATTTCCCAAAATGAAGTTACATTTTCTGGTAGTAGAAAAGTTATTTTGAAAATCCTTTACCTCCGGTACGCTTGACTGAACACATTTTGTTGTTGAGTTGTTGTGTTGAATGGTATGAATCTCATCCCTGTTGACCTTACCGATTGGAAATTTGATTGAGTTTCTGATGTACAATCCGACAAAATAAGCAACGTGTTCACGCACGAGATAATGTTATGGCTTAAAACTTTGGCACCAGCAACATTTGTATGAACATTGTCTGCAAATAAAGTAAGATTGGGCTGGTCTCCATATAGAAAGTCTAAAGTATTGTCTAGAATTTCCACATGTTGTTCCTCCAGAGATGAAAGACGGTTGTTGACATAAATTGTACGGTTACCTTGATAATGAGTTGGCCTTGGTAGGATTTAGGAAATTACCAGGTTAGTTCTGTCTAACTGTACAAATTAAATTTCTATAGTCGTCCATTATAGCATGAACAAAGTCTCCATCTGATACGTTGTTAGTGCCCACAGGAACAACAATGACATCTACACAATCAAGTTTGCCTTCTGAGATGTACTGAATTAGGCAATCTTCAATGTCTCTGATCCGTCCTCCCCGAATAGTGTTTACTTTGGTGTCGATTTGTTCAGTCGACATTTTCCTTCGAAACATGTTTTTGAGAGTTGAACTCCCAACAAGAAATAAGTTTTTCTTCTAACAAGAACGAAGTAGAAGTGTCGTCCATCAGAATTTTTTAATGACATAGTCTATATATAATGCTATGAACGTTTGTATATACATTGATCTATTGGTATTTCATTTACTCATTTAAAATACTTGACCAATGGTCTCCGTATAAAAAAACAATAGATACAATGAACCTCACATGTTTAACCCTGCTACATTATGTACTATGTGCCTGTCCCAAGTATTGAGCCTGTAATTCAGTGGTTGTCTTTTGTTGCTGTGCATCAAAATTTTTTTTCATTTATTGTTTCATCTTAAATCAGGCCATTAGTTTCTCGTTTAAATTGTTTTACATTTGTCATTTCAGGGAATGTTATAGCTTACTATACGGTATAGAGTTTTGCTCATTGTTGAAGGCCATAATGAGACCTATACATAAAGTCGTTAGTTTCTATTCATGCGGTCTCTGTTTGGAAAGCTGTCTCATTGGCAATCATACCACATCTTCTTATTTCTTTACTACGTGGACATCTATTTCCATTGCATAAAAGTTGAACGCACTTTTAGATATTTAGATGATATATTGGCGTTCAATAATGACGACTTTAGTATGTACACTAAAGAGATTTATCCTGCAGAACTGACTTTAAATAAAGCTAATACTAACAATGAACACTGCCCTTTCCTAGATCTTAATATCTATATCTTTAACGGAAAGCTTAATACCAAAATTTAAGATTAAAGAGACGATTTTTCATTTCCTATTGTTAATTATCCATTTTTAGAAATTTCTTTTTTGGGCCCATTTTATACAGAAAATTATATTTTTTCGGGCCTTTTCCCTGTATGCAATGTACCTCCCCAGAATTCACCACTTGTTAAATTTTTGTTATATGTCAATAAATAAGCGCCTGGAATATATTGAAAATAGTTATAAACCAATGTTTGATTACGTATGACGGTGTAAGTAAGATTTTTTTACGCTTTATCCTGCTTTATGACTCTTCACGAGCCATTTTACTTAGTTTTAAGGAAATAATTTGCGAACTTAAAATGAAAGGCCTCCTGAAGTTGAGCATTTTTTTTTGTTAATCAGGCTTTTTTGGCAGTCCCAATCGAGCTATTTTGACTTCGTTTCAGAGACACAATTTTCAAACCTTAAAATGAAAATGCATACTTAATAACTCATAACCTTAATTATCAAATTCAAATTATTATACCGTAACACTGTTATTTTTACACTGAAAGTTTTATTCGGTTAGGCATTGTCAAATGCTAAGGTGATTTTTCTGTGCCCGGACGAATCCCATCTCTTTAGCACTTCTATGCATCCAATATTGCCAGCATTGTCACTTCTATGTATGTGTAGCATAGCCAGACCACACAATCTGATTTCCGTCATTGTTGACCTTTTTCATGTCTTAAGGCGCCGTAGTGCAGAAAACGGTCTCTAAAAACTGCAAGACCCAACTGGCAAGGCTAACAGAAGCACTAGTATTTGTTTTATATTTGGATAGAACTGCGTGTTTTTGATTGCTTACTCTATTGTACATTTTGACCCAATCTCCTTAATAGACGTAAAAGTAACAACCAGTGCTATTAAAATAATGCATGATTTTAACCATTTTTTTTCTTTTCAGTGTTTTTTCTTCATTTTTTCTTTGTTTTTGTAAGCCCCCAATAGGAGGCAACTGCCTACATGCATATGCCTCTATGTAATTTACGGCCCTGGTATGACGTCCATTTTCACTGAACTAGTACATATTTATATTATTGGGCCAGCTGAGGACCACCTCTGGGTTCTGGATTTTATCGCTGCGTTGAAGACCCATTGTGGCCTTCGGCTGTTATCTGCTCTTTGGTCGGGTTGTTGTCTCTTTGACATATTTCCCATTTCCATTCTCAATTTTATGAAAGTTTTTATATATTATTTTATGTTGATTGATTGAGAGTTCGATTAATTCATTTATTCATTCATTTATGACGACTTGCCTCTTCAATAATCCACTCATTATAGACGATTTACGGTACCTCATGTACTGTAAAATAAAAGATAAGAAATATATATTTAATATTTTTATTCAACCTTAGATACTAGTTTGATATACATAAAAGATAAACGCAAATTAACGGATCATTATTTAGATTCCTTTTGAATATAATGCAAATGATGGTGGCGTTCTGTTTGGAAATTGGAGCGGAAAATTTGAGGATGGTGTTTCACCAACCATGTGGTCTAGCAGTGAAAGTATTCTCAACAAATATGACGAGACTAAGGAGAGTGTCAAATATGGACAGTGTTGGGTTTTCTCAGCAATAACTACAACGGGTTAGTATATCTTAAATTGAGAATGGAAATGGGGAATGTGTCAAAGAGACAACAACCCGACCAAATAAAAAACAACAGCAGAGGGTCATGTTAACTTATATGTTTATTTTATACTACACTACTCCCTATGTCATTTGTGAAACATTGATAAACATCCATGCAAATTACTTTTTACAAACTAAAAGTAAAGGCTCTGCGAAATTTGCCCGGATGACAATAAAATATAATTTTACATTTTGTATTTGTGTAGTAGTGTCATTTTTACGCCTATTAAATAATAGTAATAATATCTTTATAAAGTTCTATAATTAATTGTATTTATTATAAACGTTAAAATCTTGAATTTTGATAAAGGAATATTATTATTTAAGTTAAAATCTACACTTTACTTTTTTATATTGAGTTCATGAATATTCAAAAGGTTCTTACTTTAAATTACGTATTTGATTGGTCATTGTCATATTACCTGATTATTGTAAGTTAAATTCTTTGTTATATAATTAATATTAAATTGTGCAGTTTTAACTTTAGTTTTGTACCGTACATATAATAAACCACTATATAGTATATTATTTATGATCTAGGGTTACATTCTTGTGTAGTGCATCATAATGAGAAATAAAAGTACGCGTGGCATCAGCTCACTGATTGTCTATTATATTTAATCGTGGTATAGTACACAGTAATAAAGAGCATTGTATATTACTATTACCATATGTTATAATGTGTAATTTAAGATACTTGAATATTAGAACTGTTATTTATAATTGTGATATTGTTATTTCAGAGTTTATTCTTTTACTACTGGTATAATAAATCATCCGAACCCTAAACAGAGTTTGTTATATCTTTATCCAAGAATCGACCCTGTTACATTTGTATGTCAAAAGCAGCTATAGCTTACGTATCTTCATTTAAAGAATTTGTTCTTTGTTTAAAAGCATTTGAACATATTACTTGATACACAAGATGATAATGCATCATTTATGTAAAATTTTGATTCATTATATTTCAGTATGTCGAGCATCAGGACTGCCATGTTGGAATGTAACGAATTTTAGTTCGGCCCACGACTCAGATGAAAGTGTAGCTATTGATGAAGAATATGAAAAAGATAAAAAGACAGGAAAACCTAAAAGACTTAAAACTGGAGATTCAGTATGGTTAGTTTCTTTGGCTTAGACAAACTGATACAATAGTAACGTTATATATATATAAATTTGCTTACAACAGAAGAAAACATGGAATCTTGAAGGGAAAAAGCGGAGGACAAAAATAAATCAATTATGACCTACGTAAAAAGTTTAATTCATATGTATTGAAATGTTTTATTAATTTTGTCTAATCATATCTAGTCCAGTCTTTTCGCTTAAATTAACCGAACAAAGCGTTTGAAGCATTGTAATTGTCTCAGACTCTAATATTGTTATGATGCAGTTATTAATGAAAATATCCCACCTAAATAGATAACCTTCTTAACTATGCAGTGGTTAAGAAAACACTCTGGATTAACCGGTGTTATTCCAGTCAACAGTCCGTTAACCGTCACTCAAACATTAAATTTGGTGATAATGAAGTATAACAGTATTTTTGATTGCACACATAATGCTTCTTTTCAGGAATTTCCATATATGGAATGAGTGTTGGTTGGATGACCAGGAATGATCTTGGGAACGGCTATGATGGTTGGCAAGTCATTGATGCAACACCACAAGAAGTTAGTGGAGGTAATGTTTGTATATTCACTGTTAATTTGATTGTATACATTTGTACAATGGCGGTTACCAGAAATTGAAATTAGAAAAAAAGAATAATTCCAGATTTTTATGTATTTATCATAAGAATTCGAACAGATTATCGTAACAATAATTTGAGATGGAATCCGTGTAGATTTAAATGTGCGTATTGTTATGCGTTTACTTTTCTACATTGGCTAGAGGTATAGGGGGAGTGTTGAGATCTCATAAACATGTTTAACCCCGCCGCATTTTTGCGCCTGTCCCAAATCAAGAGCATCTGGCCTTTGTTAGCCTTGTATTATTTTTAACTTCAGTTTCTTGTGTATAATTTGGAGTTTAGTATGGCGTTCATTATTACTGAACTAGTATATATATATTTACATAGTCAACAGTCCGTTAACCGTCACTCAAACATTATATTTGGTGATAATGAAGTATAACAGTATTTTTGATTGCACACATAATGCTTCTTTTCAGGAATTTCAATATATGGAATGAGTGTTGGTTGGATGACCTTGAATAATCTTGGGAACGGCTATGATGGTTGGCAAGTCATTGATGCAACACCACAAGAAGTTAGTGGAGGTAATGTTTGTATATTCACTGTTAATTTGATTGTATACATTTGTACAATGGCGGTTACCAGAAATTGAAATTAGAAAAAAAGAATAATTCCAGATTTTTATGTATTTATCATAAGAATTCGAACAGATTATCGTAACAATAATTTGAGATGGAATCCGTGTAGATTTAAATGTGCGTATTGTTATGCGTTTACTTTTCTACATTGGCTAGAGGTATAGGGGGAGTGTTGAGATCTCATAAACATGTTTAACCCCGCCGCATTTTTGCGCCTGTCCCAAATCAAGAGCATCTGGCCTTTGTTAGCCTTGTATTATTTTTAACTTCAGTTTCTTGTGTATAATTTGGAGTTAAGTATGGCGTTCATTATCACTGAACTAGTATACATATATTTATTTAGGGTCCAGCTGAAGGACGTCTCCGGGTGCGAAAATTTCTCGCTGCATTGAAGACCTATTGGTTACCTTCTGCTGTTGTCTGTTATATTTGTCTCTTTGACACATTCCCCATTTTCATTCTCAATTTTAAGACTACCAACATGTTGAACATTTTGTTTTTTCTTTGGAATTTCAAGGTTTTACTTTAATGCAGAGTTGTCGTTCTTTAATACAGAGTTGTCGTTTTCCAACAGGTGTTTACAGATGTGGACCTGCTCCAGTTACTGCAATAAAGCGAGGAGAACTTGACAGAATGCAGTATGACCTACCATTTGTATTTGCTGAAGTAAACGCTGATGTTATTAAATGGGTTAAACTTTCATCATCGAAATGGGAAAAACTTGATGTAGACACATCTAGGTAGATACATATCTATATATCTGTTTTGCTTGCTTAAATTGTTTTACATATTAATTGAGGTTAAACTGGCAGTCTTCAAAAATACAGTAGCAATTTATTGGGAAAATTTCCTGAGTTTGCCTTTTTGCATCTAGTTTTAAAAACTTGTGAGTGTTTATATCATTTTGAACAAATAAAGGTTTTGATATATCCCAGTGCCCTTTTGATTTCAGAGTTGGTAAAAATATACGAAAGTACGAAAGAGCCAGATGGTAAACCATACGATAAAAATCAGTCACTGTTCCCATGGAATTGGGGTAAAGATGATGGACGTCCTGATATTACACATGAATATAAATACAAAGAAGGTACGTTTATAATGTATTTGGTGTATGTCAAATACAAGTCAAAACAGCAAATTATAAGTATATTGCAAGACAGGGAATACAAAACCATATGTACCAATCACTTTCCATGACGACCGCCAATATGGGCATAACAGAATATATTTGTAGTTGTCTAAGTGGAGATCTTCGGAGTTTTTAAAAATGCATTTTTTGTTAAAACGACAGACATCGTTTCTTTCAAACATTTTGCCAGCTGATACATAATTTGTTTTAGAATTTGAAAGTTTTTTTCAAAACTTACTGCCTTTTTTTGCAATCTATTTTATTCATGTTTAGGATTTTGTGTGATTCAATTGCTTCATCATCATTTCGAATGATGCAACAAATTCCAAAGTAATATATTAGTATTCGAAGTATGAATTTATCATTGAAGCAATAATTCATTTTTCTTGTTATTTACTTTTTGAAGTTGGTGTACATTTCTTATACTGATACTATGTTTTATTTTACGATTTGACTCTTTGGGATGTTGTTAAATGCTCAATGAAAAATATACTTGTCTCTTTGGCAATCACACCACATTCCCTAATTGTACATTGCAGTGTATATTAGACAATGCAGATGTCTACATCGAATTAGCTAGAGTTGTTCACCCATTTTGTTTTACACAATGATTCTGCTCACAAAAGAATGTCTTCAAACATCTATTTTTTTACCTTATGATGACAAAAAATGGAATTCAAGAAAAAAACTTGTATTTTACTTGGCCAGTATGGTTTTAAATAGTATTCAACGTTGCAAATTTCTATAAATAATTATGTAAAAGTTTACTTTGTTCAGGTACCAGGCATATAATTTAATACGCCAGACACGCATTTCGTCTAAACATGACTCAATAGTGGATCTCAGTTCAAAATAGCTAGAAAGCCAAACAAGCACAAAATTGAAGAGCATTGATCACCCAAAATTACAGAAAGTTGTGCCAAATACGGCTAAAGTTACCTATGCCTGGGATAAGAAATTCATAAGTATTTCGAATAATTCATACTCTTGCAAACAGTAAGACTTTTGTGAGTTAAATGATTGTGTAATGGGGGACAACTCTAGCTAATTCGTTGAGTCTAATATACAATGCAATGTAAAATAAGTAAATGTGATATGATTGCCAATGAGACAAGTACCCAACAAATATTACAGTTCTTCTATAGAAATTTCCGTATTACTTTGCAAACTGCCGGAGTGAATAGAACGTTTTAACCCCAACAAGTAGGACACCAATAACCTCATCTTTTAAAATAACACATAAAATTTGCAGGATGTGGTGATGGATATTATTGGTAATGACGGTATTTTACTCGGAAGCAACTTTGACATGGAGGTCAAGGTAAAAAACCAATCTAAAGATAATAAAGTACGGACCATCACA
Source organism: Mytilus edulis (assembly GCF_963676685.1). NCBI lineage: Eukaryota > Metazoa > Mollusca > Bivalvia > Mytilida > Mytilidae > Mytilus > Mytilus edulis. The sequence continues at coordinate 61,747,886 of NC_092348.1, forward strand.
GTTCTAGATATAGGCGTAGAACCAAAGCGCTATACTGGTAAAACTGGTGACGAATTTGCTGAAAAGCGGTATAAAGACATCCGATTGAAATATGAAGAAGGTATCAACTTAAGTTTTTTTTTAAATTTCTTCGATGTTGTATATTTTTCATTTAATGCAAAATAAACAAAACCATGAGTCCTCTTTATGCCAAAGATATGAGGAGGCATTTGTGGTTGGGTCAAATAAAATTGTTCCTTATAAATGTACAAACACCATGTTTTTATACACCTTTGTTTAATAGAGTTGAAATAAAAAAAGTCACAAATATTATCAATCCAGTCATTGAATGTACTCCCAGTTATCAATTTAAGAACGGGAGTATGTATCTCTAAATGACTTAATTAAAATAAATAAATACATGCGTGGACTTTCTTTTGCTTTTAGAGGAAACATTTAAGTTTACACTAAAACCGGATGACTACCTGGACTATCTCACAGAGCAGTACATGATGAATATAACTGCTACCGCTCAAGTCAAAGAGACTGGCAAAGTACATACTAGAGAAGAAGATTACAGACTCAGAAGGCCAGATATAGAAGTTGAGGTATTGCAATAATAGACCAAGTAATTATTGATAAAAATAGATATTAGGATGCATGCAAGAAAAGTCTTGCACATCATAGGAATGCAAAAAATACACAAATGCTTTTTATATCATTTGCAATCTTCATATATGTAAAATGAAAACATTGTTACATGTTTGTAGAAGTATTATTACGATGGAGCTTTGACGTTTTCTAGTTAAAGTTTCAAGGTCACCCAACTTTTAATAATTGGGTACCAGAAAAGAGTTTTATTATACTATGAAGATAAAGTAGAAGAGCAAAAGTACCGAATTCCAAAATTAAACCTGGTTTTATATATAGCTAGCTAAACCTCTCACTTGCATGACAGTCTAATTATTTAGAATGTATATGCTATCGCTTAAATCATGTATTTTATCAATATGAAACCATCTAATATATTTTAGGCTCCAAAATATGGAAAAACATATAAACCGTTTGAAATAAACGTATCTCTGAAAAATCCGTTATCTAAACCAATGACTAAATGTGTTGTTCATGTGGAAGCTAACGGTATAGTGAACGTAGAGGAAAAAATCAGGTAAGACTGTGCATAGTGTTAGTCCGTTAATATGTTCGTTCCTAAATAGGTTCTTACCAATTTGATGAATACCGACAAACCTTCAAGAAAATAATTTAAAGGAGACAATTCCTTTTTAAGGATGATCCTTCTGAGATAAAGTTCAATCGTCAAAAGTGACAAAAGTACAAATTGCACCAAAATTTGAGTTCATGTAATTTTATGATGTGAAAATATGTCACCTTTAGTTACACAAAGTCAAAGAAATGTTTCAGTAACACACTTAGGTTTGAATAACTGTCTGGACATGTTGAACACACATAGATTTTTAGATGAATGGTTGGTATCAAAAGCTTTATGTGATATTCTGGCTTGGTAAGTACTCAAACAAATATATATATGAGTATTGAATATCAAGCTATGCATTAGCTTAATCATACATGTGTCGTCTTATGTTTCAACAAATACGACAAGTTTTAATAGTGTCAAACCACGAGGGTATATTTTCATGACAAGACCTTTTCAGTGCAAAGAAGGGTCTCCCTGTGAGTAATGCCCGACACCTCTCATATTAAGTTTGTAATTTGTCACAAAAATGTTCGAATACCTATTACGTTATCCTAATTGCCTCGAAAAAAACTTACACGCCCCTGTATATTATTAATTGTTAAATAGGTTGAAACACTTCGGTGTTGACACGAATATCAATAATGTGGTCATTTTTATAAATTTCCTGTTTATAAAACTTTGAAGTTTTCGAAAAACTAAGGATTTTTTTTATTCCAGGCATAAATTACCTTAGGCGTATTTGGCACAACTTTTTGAAATTTTTGATCCTCAATGCTCTTCAACTTTGTACTTGTTTGGCGTTATAAATATTTTGATATGAGCGTCACTGATGAGTCTTATATAGACGAAACGCGCGTCTGGTGTACTAAATTATAATCCTGGTACCTTTGATAACTATTGAAAATCGTAATATCGGTATCCCTATCTAACAGATGTTAATCAATCAACTTAACGGAAATATTTTAACAAAAAAAATAATTTTGTTGCTCATAGAACGAGAACAAAATTTAAAATTTATAGTCATACCAAACACTTATCAAAACTGGTATATATCAAAAAGAGAAAGATAAGATATAACACTTAATAAGTAAACATGGAATAACAAAATATCTAAACAAATTGTATCAACAGATCAAATAAACACGAAAGTACGATCTAAGAGTACTCGCAGCTACTGAAATCTAAAACCAATAAATGATAAAAGTTCATGCATTAGAGACTAAAATCTAGTAAATAACACTTAAGAGATTAAGTATTTCAAAGTCATGGACAGTCAACGAAGACATCACTTGTGCAATGCCAAAAGTAAAAGTATCGACGGGCAGTGGGGTAGTTAGAACTTAACCTCTATATAGAAAATGGACGTGGATGTGTATTTATGAAATCCCGTTTGAAAAACAATACACATTAAGTTATGTTTTAATTTTCTGATAACCTAGTTTTTTTAAAGAAAAAAAAACCCAGCTTATTTCTTCTCATAGGAGAAAACAAACGGTAGCTCATAATAGTTGTATTGCTAAAAAATAAGACGTACAATATTTATCAACATCGCCAAATCAACCCACCTGAGTGGTACTTTAATATATGAATTAATGTGATACGTTTGTATCAATAGAATCATTAAATTATTCCATAACATTCATCTGGAAACATTTATAATAAATAAGCAAGATAACAGGACAAATAATCAGCAATTTGATAAGTATTTTACATAGTACTTTGAATTGGAGCATTGTTCTGCCATTGTTGAGATACTTCGGACACAAAACCTTCATCATCAATGCCTTGTGTTGCCTCGTTGTCTGGCTCTGCATTATTTACGGTCTCAACATCCTGTTATAACATAGCAATTAAAGTATAAAAAAAGGAACGTGTGTGTTACAAAATTAAGTAAGCCTTATCATTTGAAAATAAATGTACACTTCAAGCAACTTACAATATGGTACAAACAAATGTCTTGCTATATTTTTTGTCTTGATGGGTTGCTGTTTCATTGGCACCCTCTCCTTGTATTCGTATATTAAGCTAGCATTTCTGAAAGGTCGCAGTGTCATTAAAAAATCGAGAACAACACGTTAAAAAATTTCATGCGTCCCAAGCGCTTTTCTGGATTTACCTTCATCAGGAAGGCTTAAAGCCAAACATTTGAAATCCGAGAGATGTATAAATATTATCCAATATCTTAGAGGTAATATGCACAGAACGATACACTAATGATTTTAGGTAAAAATGTACAATATGAAAGATTATTATAACAGACGTACTGGCCACTTACATGACCAACGAGGAATTACAATCATTAAGCATTTATTCATTTAAGCTGAAAACTGATTGATATCATTTTGCATGCCTTCAAATTTGGATCTATTTCAAAAAAAGATAAAATTATAGAATGCATGTGGAATAGTTTTATAAAAATGAAGATATAATTATAATCAGTGGTTCTTTAAAATGTGTTCTTGATCTTTGACAGAATATGATATATGCTAGGAATACGTGTAGCTCATGCAATAGAAACCAATTTTGAATTTTGATAAATATATTACCTTAACACCAATTGTTTTTAACATTCGTAAATGTTTGACTTTTTGAATTATCTTGAACAAGAAAATTGAAGTCAGAACAGCGCCACCAACAGATACAACTGCTATCGTAGCTAATCCTGAAAAATAATTGTTTTATATCATTGCATATACTGTATAAAGTTCATATAATGAGCTTTGCTTTAAAACTATAAGGATTGACTAAGCATTGCGTTACGAACTTAACACCGTGAAAGATGTAGTAAACAGTTTAAAGGATTTTACACACTCCATATACAATGTAATGTTCAATCTTATTTTATAGATCTGTAATCTTATTTTCACTACTAATCAATTTCAACTTTATGTGAATTGTATAAATATATATCTCACCAGCTGCTGTGTCTGCAAAACCAACTCCTGAAAAATATACAAAGTGCATCAAAGCAAATATAAAACAAAATCAGAATCAGAGAAAAGAAAAAAAAAAGAAATATTTATGGTCGATCTGTCAAGTTTATTACCGTTAAATGACGATCTCAATTTTTTTTCCCCAGATTTTAAAGTAAATAGGGAGGAACTATTATCATCCTTTTCAATTTGTGAAATGAATACTATCATGTTGTAAACAAAGGCTGTAGAATCAGAAATAAATTTGACAGTAAATTTGAATCTACGTAAGTTTAAATTAACGATAACCGTCTTGAATTCTACTACGTAATTGTTTTTTCCCAGTAAACAAGATTGTTGAAATCTACCTTTTCCCCGATATAAACTTACCTTCGATAGGGAGTTGTTCAGGCTGCTCTGAAAAAGTACAGGTAAGTTAACATATCGAGCAAAATATGATAATGAAAATACATTGTACAATTATGTTGTTATCGTATGATAATTCTTGTATCAAAATAAAATCTGAACTTTTAATGGCCTGAATGTATTCAAATCAAAACTCCTTCGAAATTTACCACTGAGAGATTCGATTTTGAGCTAAATTGTCTTTATCATGTGTATAATAATTATATTTATTTAGATCTAACTGTATTCATTTTAATAGTATCTATGTACTTCAAAAAAAGTATTGTAGATTTGTTAACATGTAACCCTCCTAACGCAAAGTCAATTCATTCATAATGAATAATTATATTATTCCACTGTTTATACATATTGATAGTTTAATAAATATCTGATTGGTTGAGACTATTTCACGTGCCATTGAACAAATCTTCATATTCCATTCTGAGGATCATATTCTCCTCTGAAATGTCGGCATAACATCGTGTGACGTAACACGAGGTTAAGGTTTATGACCCTTCTGTAGGTTGCACTTTGTAAATACAGCTGTTTCTCAAAACACGCCTCTTTTGGGGAGATCTTGAATATTCATAGAAAATTAATTTTGTTAACATAATGGTTCCTAGTTATGCTCTCTGTGTTCCATCTCACAGAGACATAACTTGGGAATGTTACCAGTACATTTACATGTGCATATTGTTTACATTGAGATCTGTGGTAACCTTTCATTCGAGGTAGGGGTAGTTAAGAAAATTAGTGTTATTTTAAACTCTGAGAAGTTCAGGGCATATAAACGTTGAAAATATGCCGCACAGCCCTATGTTTTGACCTTTGAAAAAAATTGAGGTGCAAATGAACTTTCAATTCTAGGATAAGATTTTTTTCAAAACTTCATAGTAAAAGTGGTACAGTTGGAGCCGTAAAATGAGTTCCTATGGGAAATTGCATTGTCAATATTTACAGAAATGCAACCTATATAGGGTGAAAAAGCGGAACATTCAGAATTTAACCAAATTTGCTTTATTTCACAGATTTTAAAGAAATTAACTCAAATATGAAGTTTTATAAATATTTAATGAAGATTGATAGAATCCTGGGCCTTAAATATGATGACTCAGCATAAATTCACAGTTTACAGTATGCATACTTTACTTAAAGTGCTGGATACAAAATCAATTCATAATATTTGCATATTTGTAAGTTAAATTGTTAAGAAGTGCTTAACTTTACTCTTCGCAGTCATTGAAATTCATAGATCCTACCTGAATATTATTTATGGGGTGTATGTGTCCTTTCGATAACCCAAAAGTAAGCCGCAACACCCAAATCTGCTTTTTTTAATCACCACGGCATAATAAATACAAGCTAGAAAAACAAAAATATCTCAACAAAACTTACAATAGTGTGTTCTATCCTGAATATATACTCAATATTCCAAATTGCTAGAAACAGCAGAATGATTTAGGAAATTTGAGGCCCCAGGGGCAAAAAACAGAGAAAATTGCCTACCCCCTGTGTCATAAAACAAATAATTTAAGTTGTAAATGCTATGATTTTATGATTTTAAAGTTCTTGATATAGAAAACAATAACTATGCTTGGAAGTTATGCAAAAATCAGATGTTAGCAATCATCTCTATAACATTTCAAGTGAATTTTTATCTCAGACTGGTATCTGCATACATACAACTATTGCAAATATGGCTTTGTTTGAACACTTCTAGTATATTTATTAGCTAAATTGTGTCAGGTATGTGGTAACAGGTGATATTGTTATGACAAGAATTCTAAATTGACCATTTGAGGCAGAAATGTGAACTTAAATTGACAAATAGGCATACAGTAAGATGTGGACTGGAGACAGAGGCTGGATTGTATACTTTATGTAATCTTGAATGTTGTAATGATTGACTGCTAAACATTACATTGATAGTATTCTAATATGTTTTCAATATGTTATCAAAACAGTTTTAAACAGGTTCTAGGCATTTTTATCAGAAAATATGCAAATAGGGTAAGCTGGCAATAATTAAAGTCTTGTTTTCAAATTCTTTAAAAAATTGAAACAGGGAAGGGGGTATAAAATGTACAGTAAAGAAAAAGTTAGAGTATACGCAGTGATTTCTTTAAGGCTATAATTCTGATAAATGAGTACTGATGTGAGAAAAACTGATTTTGGAGAGTTTTCTATTTGAATAAATGTTTGTATAGGTTGCACTTTGTAAATACAGCTGTTTCTCAAAACACGCCTCTTTTGGGGAGATCTTGAATATTCATAGAAAATTAATTTTGTTTACATACTGGTTCCCAGTTATGCTCTCTGTGTTCCATCTCACAGAGACATAACTTGGGAATGTTACCAGTACATTTACATGTGCATATTGTTTACATTGAGATCTGTGGTAACCTTTCATTCGAGGAAGGGGTTGTTAAGAAAATTAGTGTTAATTTAAACTCTGAGAAGTTCAGGGTATATAAACGTTGAAAATATGCCGCACAGCCCTATTTTTTGACCTTTGAAAAAAATTGAGGTGCAAATGAACTTTCAATTCTAGGATAAGATTATTTTCAAAACTTCATAGTAAAAGTGGTACAGTTTGAGCCGTAAAAGGCGTTCCTATGGGAAATTGCATTGTCAATATTTACAGAAATGCAACCTGTTGCCATTTTTGTATGAACTTTTCAAACTTTAATTGTATCAAAACTACAGATATAATGAATGATAGAGATAGGCCATTTTGTACATATTCCAAGGGGAAACTTGATGGAAAGCATTATTTTTTACTGTTTCATTGCATTTAATAGAAAAAGAGGACTTGTGGCAAATAGATCAAGATTTTTATAGAAAATCCACAGCCTTTATCCTTGTACGCTCATATTTGGCATTTTGATGACTGGTAGATATAGGATTATTGCATGCAGCGCTAGCATTGATTTCCTTATATATATAAATGTAGTTATTGGTTAAAACAAATATAAATATGGCCAAAATCATGTACATCTTTTAGGGTGCGCTCGACTTTAGTGACTCAGCACGAGGTGTTTTGGAATTTACAGGTTGCTTAGAACTTTTTGTAAAAAATAAACACTAGCACATCATAGAAAATCAAGTGAGCAATTTATGTTTCAAATTTTATAACAAAAATCTCTGTATTAAAGGCTGTGGATTTTCTATAAAAATCTTGATTTATTTGCCACAAAGTCCTCTTTTTCTATCAAATGCAATGAAACAGTTAAAAATAATGCTTTGCATCAAGTTTCCCCTTGGAATATGTACAAAATGGCCTATCTCTATTATTCTGTAGTTTTTATACAATTGAGGTTTGAAAAGTTCGTACAAAAATGGCTACAGAAGGGGTCATAAACCTTAATGTATATAACGTTTTAAACTTCTTTTTCTTCTTAAAATAGCAATAGTAATAATCATTATCATATTAAATTCATGTCAGACGATAAAACAAAAAGACTTATAATAATTAAATTTTGATCCGTACTGTTTATCAATGAGTATGTCGTGTTTAGTTTAACTTATAAAAACAAGCGGATAACAAAACAAAATAATATTTAATGTATTGATAGTAAACAAAGCAAAGGCAGTGGAATAAAACATTCATTTCCATTTGGAAGATATGAAGATTTGCTCAGAGCCCTCGTGAAAATGAATATTCTTGGGTGAACAAATCTTCATATCTCCCCCAGGCACTGGAAATAAATGTATATCATTCACCTGGATTTCGAATGTCTATTGTAACTGTTTGGTTGAATTGTTCCTCTGTACCGTTTATAATGGTTTCGACAATGCAGATGTAGTTACCACTGTTTTCTATTTCTACACTAGATATTCTGTATAAACTATCGTTTCCTATAGTTGTATTTAGATCTGTGTCTTTGTACCATGTATAATTTGGCAAGTTACAACCCTGAGCGAAGCAGGTTAATTCTATAAAAGGCGTTGTAGGGTCGTAATAGTTTATGTCTGGTTCCTTCGTTATTTCAGTGTATTCGTATGGATCTAAAATAAAAATTGTATTTCTTTATTTGAGGTTTATCAAAAAATATAATATTGAAAGCCTATATAAATGATGTGAAATATTTTACTCATGTTACTGAAATATAGATTAGCTAAGGATACAGCTGAAAAAAAAATGAAAAAAGCAATTTCTAAAACCACGCCTCTCTTTAGTGATACTGTTGATTCATCATTATTCGTTGGATACCAATTTTCGTGGATTTCCTGGGTACAGGTAAACCACAAAATTAAATGTTCAAAGAATGACAAATTTTCTATAGGCTTGTATGCAGACCTCGACAAAACAAAGAAATTAAATATCCACAAACATACACGTTTTCCGTTATCCACGAAAATTGGTATCCACGAAAATAAATGAATCCACAGTATTCATATATAATATTTTTTTTTATCGATTGGTTCCAATCACCACGTGTCATAAAAAAGGGACACACATATTGGATTAGAATCGTTGAAAACACCCCGTGAAAGAACTTTTTATGGGAAATTGCAATGTCTATATTCCTCCTCAGTCAGAACAACCTTCTAACATTACCGAACTGAAAAAAGAAATAACACGACGGGTGCCGTATACGGTGCAGGAAATGCTTACCCTTCCAGAGCACCTGATTTTACTCACGGTTTTTAGTGGAGTTCTTGGTGTTTCTTATTTATTATTTATAACTGTTGATTTAAATGTCCTTTGATTCTGTGAGTCTTTGTTTACTCCTTGGTTCGAATTGTAACACAGCACGTTTTTGATAATTAATTACTTGTATACAAGGGATACATTTAAAGTAAGCTTAATTGTTAATGTCTTTTTTTCTAATGAAAAAGAAAAAGTAAATACTTTTTTGAATAATTATTACCGTATACAAATATCTCAGGAATCGTTTGTTGATGCATTTCAGATGTTGCTAGATCATGGATAACCTCGCATCTGAAAATGACATTGTTATCTTGTTTTTGAACTTTAATCGTCAATATGCTTATTCTGTTTGTATTACATTCTCCTTGTGTGTCTACATGAGAAGTGTCATTGTAAATAGTTATATATCCATTGCTGATTTTGGTCCATTTAAAATAGCCAGGCGGTGCTCCAATGTTACCAGTACAAGAGAAGTTGACATTCATTCCTGGACATACTTTAAAATCTGGCGTCCGTATTGGAATTGTATCTGGTTTGTTAGGTGTGCCTAGAACAGTGCAATACAGTTTGAACAGTGCATAAATAAAATCAACCTCCATAAAAGTTTTGTTATTAAAAAATACATATGTCCAATTGTAAACCAAGAACTTCGTCGTTTGTTATCAAAATTAAAAAGTACAGAAAATATGTAGGATGCCATAAATATTTGAAAGCTGCATAAGAAAATCGTTAGACATACAGCGGAAATTATATTTAGTATTATGTATGTTAAACACTAGTTTTTGTGATACGATTAATTTTAGTGGCTCTTGAATCAAAACATATGGAAAGAAAAGTCAATTAGAATGCAGTCCTGGAAAAAAATCAAACCAAACCTGGTTATATGCATGGTAGTAGAAATAGGTTTGCTGTGCGAATGATTCGAACATTTTATGAGCAGCACTTTAAAAGCAATCACCACAGCGCAGCTGTAATAATAGTTTATGCAATCGGTTTCCGTTGTGTTGCTACGGGGTGTTAAATTTAAGTTAAACTGGTATTTCGTGATGTCATAAATTAGGAAACGGCATGTAAGAAATACCTGTAATTATACACCTTTATTTGAGACTGGTATTCACAGCAGTCATTCGAAAACGATTGTGTCCGTCAACGTTCAAAGGGTTGTTGCTTAATGTGTACCGCTGTTTGTCTTTTCATTGTTTTTCGTTTTAGCCATGGCTTTTTCAGTTTTTTATCGACTTACGATTTTGATTATCTCTTTGACATTTTTCTTTCTTTTTTCTTGATTCAGTAGATTCCTTGCGAGGAGGAACCGTCAATCAAGGCAATGCTTGTTAGAAATGCTAACACTTAAATGAATACTATATCGACTTAGATATATACTCCATATGCAGGTCCTAATAGAGATTCCAATACAATGACATTACTCGACATAACCAACCTATCTGACCGTATATCGTCCTGTTGTATTGAAGCATGACGGAGGGGAGCATAGTCCATGCATTTCATGTTTGTTGAATACATATTATTTGATACTATTGAACAATTAGTACAAACTAATTTCATAAATTCTCTACATATTTTGTTTTTAAATTGATTATGATTTCATTGACAACAACCTTTAAAGGGAATAAATAATTCAGTTACCGATGATTCAATGCATCTATTATTACTTCGGCATTTCAGTTGACCCATATAATTATCTTTCAAACAAAGAATTCTTAAAACAACTAAATAAAAATAAAGTTTGATAAATAAAAATAATAGAATCTGAAGCGAGATCATAATCCCATTTTGATTTAAAAGTTATTAGTTGAAAACAAGAATTTAAACACACCCAAATGTAAAAGAAGTACACTTCATGCTTATCCTTTTTTTCATAGTATACTTCTATAAATTATTTCAAGATACTTCTGTCAAAGGTATACGCTCAGATCACTGATGCATCTGTCTGTAGAATTGTATCAAAAGGAATTTGATGAAGACATATCTTCCAGAAAAAAAATAAGACCGCACTTAACTAAATCAGAAATATTTCCAGGTTCAATCCAACTTTAAAAAAAAAAAATTGAAAATGCCTATACCAAGTCCGGAATATGACAGTTATTGTCCATTCGCTTTGAGTGTTTTGTCATTTTATTTTGCCATTTGGACGAATAAAAGAAAACTTTGACATGTTATTAAGATGACCATTATGAATTTGTGAAATTGATACGAAATATTTATCAATAAGGTATTGGTACCTTCCGATAAACGTATTGGTACCTTCCGATATACAACTTTACAATTGACATGTGATAAATAGTTAACAAAAATCATACCTTTTACTTCAATTGAATGTGAGTTCGATGCTAATTCTGAATGAGGATTCCTCGACTCTACGTCACACCTATATGCAGTATTGTCTTGACATGTTATCAAATTGTATTCAACCACTGTACGATTTTCTGACAATAACAAATTCTTAAGTGTAACTCTTCCTTCCAAATAATTGCCATTAGGGCTCATGATAACTGAATCATTTTCCTTAATAAAGAAACGAATTACATTCTTAAAGTCATCCCCTAATCTGGAAAGAAATGTGATGCGTTCAATAATTTCATCCTCTTCTGTTTTAACAATACACGACAGACTGACGCCATTTGATCCCAAGACAGGATTGCCAGATTGCTGCAATTCGACCGTTAACAACGTTGATTCTGTAAAATGTAAAAACGTATATTTATGAAAAAACACCGTTGTACTTTAAGTAATATGAAACGAGTTTCTGGTAATTTTTACGTTATCGAAATTATTGAACCAAAATATTCGTATATACTTAACTAAGTCTTACATGCATTATTTTATTTTTAAAGATAACACAACGTATTATCGACAATTAATATATCATTCAGTGGTTGCTGGACTTTTGAGTATGTTGTCGAAGTCTTTCAGATCGAACCATTGATGATTGATAACCAATAAGCACATGTAAAGCGGAGCCGATAAGTAAATTGAAAGAGCCAGGATATTTGTTTATTTTTATATTTTCAAAGTGTTCCTATTTGCAAATTACACTTTTTTTTAATTTGAAGAAGCTGTTATTTCTATTTTCCTCGTATTTTCACATTCTTTCATCACGGTTTTCCCCTCGAACTAGTTTATAAAATATGTTAAATCAAAAGTGATGTTAAATCAAAAGTAATGACTATGTAGCTGTGAGTCGTACCCAGTTAACACTTATAACATGATAAATAACTACCTTTTAAAAGTCCAAGAAGAACTATAACCACGATCATCATTTTTAAGATTAGCGAACACTGTGACAATCAAATTCATATGATGATCATTTATATGGTATAACATAGTAAAATATTAACCGCCCATTACGAGATGACAACTCTTATTGACATTTGTTTTATGGTTATGAAATATGATTTAATAACTGCATTTCATATTGAATTTAAACACTACAAACCATTAAAGTCTGAAATGGCCTATATATGTACTCGACTGTACTGATTTTTACTCGACCAGTCTGAATTGGTCTGACTTTTACTTGACATTACTCGACCCCAGTCTGAACCATACTTGACTGTACTAAATCGTACTTGACCCTTATCTTTGCCGTTGAAAATGGTCTGAACTATTACTTGACCAGTCTGAAACAGTCTTAACCCATTCTCGACATGTACTCGACCTATTTTTCCAGTCTAAACCATACTTAACCAAAGGTCTGAACAATACTCGACCAGTCTGAACCATACTAGACCAAAAAAACTCTACTTTTTTAACTGTTAAAAATAAATTTCTTTTTAACTGACATATATAACAACAGCCAACAAAATTTATAAAAATTTTAACCTTATAAAAGAAATATATCTCTGATTATATTTAGGATAAAAAAAAATATATTATACATAACTTATATCAAAAAGGGATTTAATTAAATAAATAAATAAAATTGTTTTTCTGATTAGTGGTAAAATATAAAGTATAACCTCTGCTTGGGGCAAACTCATAAATAAGATCACACCTGGTCAGAGGTATTAAATTCGAAATAACATTGATTCAAAATTGCAACATCCTGTTTAAATTAAATAACAAGGTCTATCGAATATATACATGTATGTACTAGATAAGTAATACACGAATTTAAGAAAATAGGGCTTTCTTTTTACCTGTAAAACACACATGTACTGAGGTAATTAGAACATATTAAAGTGCTTTATGTATGCCATGTAAATTTGACTAAAAAAAAAATACTTAAATTAATTGAAATTTGTTTTTACTGTTACTTAATAGGTTATCAAGGATTGCTATAGAAATTCTATTATCATGATTATATTAAATTCTTGGTTTAATAAAACAAAACAATTAAGCGCTCATTTTTTTTTAAATTTATTAACTTGTTTTATATACTATTTTATATATATCTTAATAAAAAAAAACATTCACTGCATTATTAACACCATAAATCTATACTAGGCTTAAGTTAATGGTGGAAATAGTCCAGTTACCATTAAATACTTCCGAAATATCAATAAAATTTTGATTAATATTGAAAATATTAGTCACAATTCATTTCTTTTTAGATTATTTGATCAGCTTGTTTTATTTATATTTTAATAGTTGATATATATTATCATGTAAGTGTTGACTAATATTGAGTTGAAGTTATTTTATGATTGATTATTGTGAAATTTTAATTTCAATACTGTAATGAATACATTTTTAATTTCAAGTTGTTGTTCAAATTTCATTTTTATTTAAAAAATTCCTAAATTGATAAAATTCAGTTGATAGATACAAAGAATAGGTCTAGGTTGGTGAAGACTTGGTCGAGTATGGTTCAGACTAGGTCGAGTATGGTTCAGACTAGGTCGAGTACGGTTCAGACTAGGTCGAGTACGGTTCAGACTAGGTCGACTACGGTTCAGACTCGTATAAAATGGTTAAGTACTTGTCAAGTACAAATTCAGACTGTTAAGTATGGTTCAGACTACAGTCGAGTATTATCAAGTAAATCTTAGACGAATTCAGACTGGTCGAGTAAAAATCAGTACAGTCGAGTACAGATATAGGCCATTTCAGACTTTTAATGGTTTGTAGTGAAAGGTATTCGATGTAGAATTTGCATATTTTTTGGAATTTTATGTAATTTAAGTATATACTCCAACATAACGTTTAATGGTAAAACATATGTGGTCAAATACTATTGAGATGGATTGATACACATTTGCACCTTTCGTGTCATCTTGGTATCATCACGTAAATTGGCTAGATAGTCTTAAGAAAGCTTTTTAGACGAGAAAACGCAGCAAACAATCAAAATAATAATACATTAGGATCACATCAAATAATTATTCGAACTCATAGACATAGTGTACACATTCGCATTTTCTCTCTCAATTACATATGTAGTGTCTTTGTTGTAGAAAATAAATCAAAGAATACGCTCTTTTGATTTTCTTAAAACGTGATAGACGACAAATACTCCAAAATTCATATACATAATATACTGTCACACTCAGATTGTCCGATGTCTTCTAATACTATCAATTATTATCAATTATTGATTGAGTTGAATAATAGTTAATCGTGGAAAGGGATATCCTAATATTGTGATAATAACCAATTCTACTAAGACCTATCACCCTACAACTTATGTGTCCAATGCCTCCATTAGTTTGACTACTCAAATCGTCCAATGTGTTTCGACAATATACCGGTATATGTTTCTTCAGTAATGTCCGATGTCAAAATATTTTACAATTTTTAAATGTTATATAACCGTTTAAAACACAGCGTTAAGAACGTTAATATCATAAAACATTTGTCACAGTCAAAAACAGACAAAAAATAACAGAACATTATGTAACCTTCTATGAGGAATATCGCAACGATGCCAGGCTTCTGAATTATTAAGAGCGCCATGTGTGTCATCTATATTAGACCCACCAGTACCGCTTCAATCATAAACAAGGTGTTGAAGAGCATTGTAAGCTAACATTTTGAATCTTTGTGCCAAATACAGCTAAGGCAAAATATGCTTATCAGTTAACATCATACTGACGCGTAATAATTTGACATTTTGCAAACGTAACGTTTATTCGATTCAAAACTAATGAAAGTATTATAAATACCCATAAATTTGATTTGATAACTATTCACTTCTACACTTTCTGTTATCTTCCTTGTCTCAATGTAAATTACACTGAACTCCATACACTTACACGTACTGACATATTTATTACGTCAAAACGACGTTAGTAAAATCATAAAAATATTTTGTATCTATATGTATAGGCATGATTAACAAAACAAACTGCTGATATTTGTCCTTTTTATCTATTATAACAGAAAGTGAATATATTTAACTATGATCTTCAATTGATTGCTAAGTAAATACTTGAATTATGAATGTCAATTTTCAAAACCTACTCTATGGATTTCACACGAAAGATAATGGTGTTCTATTAAAAGCAATGGAAGCTAGTCAAACTAATTTAACTTCAATTATAGATTATGTTAAATTCTAACGAATTCTTTGATCAAGCTAATCGCAATTGGACTTGGCAGCATGTCAACTTTTATTTTGAAACATCTTAACCTATTTGCGGGACAGCGAGTTTATCTTTAAGTGAAGGCATTCCTTCCCCTTTCGGAGGGATACTGATGTCAATCGACACTTTTTAATCTCAATTGTAAATATTTATTCATCTCAACATCAGCCAGACAATGTTAGATCTGTAAATTTGCGGAATCAAATAAATGTCTCTGCAGTAATGTTAGGAATCGAAACGGTTTTTGGAAGGCCATTTAATTTATCTCAATTAAGGATAGACTCTTGAATTTTAAAAGAGTCAAAATGGGATGAACGGATTATATAATCCGTCTATCCTATTTCGACTCTATCAAAATTCAAATATAATACAAGCACAAACAAAAAAAATATAAACAAGTCTAAATTGAAAACAACGTTAAAACCTATATATATATATATATATATATATCTGTTTATGTCGATCTCTATAAGCAATGATCAACATCTGTATCAATTTAAATATGTTGGAGTAGACAATGTGCTCGTTATTAAGTAGTAAATAGTGTATCATCCACTATCCTTATCGAGTTAGTAATTTCATACACTGTTTTACTTCGTTCAGTATTTAATATGTATATTATCATTTATCTTTCTTTTATTTGAGTTATTAAGTCACATTTGTGTGAGCATCTGGTTGTTGAAAATATGTTTATGTTTAACATTTTGTTTACAATGAATATCCTATTTCAGTTACCATTATCAAATATCCGCGGAAATAATATAGATATGAATTAATCTAGAAACCTCGTGTTAATTTTGATCTTTGTTGGCCCAATCAAACCATACCTGATGAGGACTATACGATTTTGAGTGTTCCTGGTGAACGTTCACGAGAAGACCGCTATGACCGTTACCATGTGATTTGATTTTTTTCTCCTGTGTAATGTTTGCATGTACGCGTGCGATTCTAAGTAAGAACGTTATAGCGTGATTTAAAAAAAAATGTCCTTTATATTGTATAATTAAGTTTCATATCATTTTCTAAACTAGCCTCTAAAATAACTTCGTTCGAAGAATTATAAAAATAAAAGTGTTTAACACTAACAACTAGTTTCATTTTTTTCATGTTTGCAGTTGTTGTTGTGATGATATCATCTTTCAAAAAAAGAGGAAGCAATTTGAACCGGTCCTGGATTACGAAGCACTGTCCATGTTTCTTGCAGATTAAAACATGTTCCTTTTGAAAGTGATTTGTCGACAATTTTATAGAAAATATACATAATCTTTTATAGGAAATATATCAAGATTTTTTATAGAAATGACACCCACAAAAATCTCTTCTCCAGGCTGTCAGTCAAATCGGGCAAAACAGAGGCGAAGGATATTGAAAGGACATTCAAACTCACGAGTCGAGGATAAAATAACAATACAATGGTTTAAAGAAAGATAAACAATAGTACACAAAGGACAACATAAAATACAAGGATTAAGCAACAAAAACCCCACTAAAACAAAACCCAGGATTCATTCAGATCAATCTAAAAGTAAAAAAAAAAAATCACTTGAAAGCTCTTTAATTCTACTTTAAGATGTACTAATGTTGTATCATTGAATAAGCCATAGTTCAGTCAGTACTTGCATCTCATATACATGTATCCCAGTGAACTTGAAATAAAGGATACTACTGATACAAGAAGGACTGCTTCATACCTTGATCCTGTTGTATGATATTTACATATCTCAACTGATACGTTATTCGCATGCATGTTCATGCTATAAGGACTTGATATTATAAAGGTGTGCTCCTTTAGCAGAACTACTCCAATAGTTTAATAGGATGAAATATTAACCAGAGGCTCTAAAGAGCATGTGTCGCTCACCTTGGTCTATGTGCATATTAAACAAAGGACACAGATGGATTCATGACAAAAATTGTGTTTTCGTGATGATGATGTGTTTGTAGATCTTGCTTTACTGTACATTCTTGCTATTTACAATTTTCTCTATCTATATAGACTTTGCTCTTTAGATTCAAAAATTTTACATAATTTACCAAATTAATGAAAATCGCTTATAATTGACTATAAAGGACAATAACTCCTTAAGGGGTCAAGTGACCATTGCGGTCATGTTGACTTATTATTAGATCTTACTTTGCTGAACATTATTGATGTTTACAGTTTACCACTATCTATAATAGTATTCAAGTTAATAACCCAAAACCGCAAATATTTCTTTAAAAAATTACCAATTGGGGGGAGGGGGACGGGGGGGGGCAGCAACCCAACAACCAGTTGTCCAATTCATCAGAATTATCAGGGCAGATCGATATTGACTTGATAAACAATTTTACCCCCTGTCATATTTGCTCTAAATGCTTTGGTTTCAGAGTTTTAAGCCAAAATCTACATTTTACCCCTATGTTCCATTTCTACCCATGGTGGCCATCTTGGTTGGTTGGCCAGGTCACTGGACACATTTTTTAAACTAGATACCCCAATGATGATTGTGGCCAAGTTTGTTTAAATTTGGCCCAGTAGTTGCAGAAAAGAAGATTTTTGTAAAAGTAAACGACGACGGACGACGACGGACGACGGAAGACGGATGCCAAATGATGAGAAAAGCTCACTTGTCCCTTTGGGCCAGGTGAGCTAAAAAAGAAACTCCGTTAATTTTATGCACGCCATCATAAATTGGTTGATCTAAACGATTGTCTGTGTCAACACTACTTAACGACATTTTGTTCCACGTCTTAGATTTTAGTTTATAATCTATGTCGTCTGTCTGCTATGTACCGAATGTGACCTATCCCTAAATATGCTAAGTGTGTATATATGTGATATACGTTGTGTCTCGGTATCAATACATCAAACATTCGTGTATTTTAGTAATAATGTTTCTGTTGTGTGTTTGTTGTGTATCTGGCTAGATATTGCGTTGTGTCTTATGCGTTGTAATTTTGATTCTATAATTTCGGTCCATTTTACATATTTCTTTTTTGTCAGTTTACTTGAGTAATTTTCCTTTTTCCATAAATAGTGTTAGTCAAAATAGTTCGTTTAATTAGTTATCAAAGGTACCAGAATTATAATTTATTACGCCAGACGCACGTTTCGTCTACATAAGGCTTATCAGTGACGCTCAAATAAAAATAAGTATAAAAAGCCTTCTCAATACCACCATAATTATAATAATTGTTTAAACTAGTATAATTGTGAAAAGAATTGTATTTAATTAGAATTATATATTCTGAGAATTCTTTACCTTGTTTGTGCTGTATTCCTGTCACAATGTTTTGTCATTTGAGGGATATATGATATTGTCACATAAGTGGGAGTTCGGATAGCCATAAAACCAGGCTCAACCGCCATTTTTTTTTCTTAAAATGTCATGTCATAAGTCAGAAATATGGCAATTGTTATCAATTAGTTTGATTCTATGTTTAATGCCGTCTGTTTTTATTGTACTTCATTGTCTCTCTTCTTCCGTTGTTACCCAATTTGATGTGATATCCTCAGTTTTAGTTTGTTACCCAGATTTGTTTTCTCTCAATCGATTTATGACGTTTGAATAGCAGTATATTACTTTTGCTTTTATTTACAATTTTTCTAAGTACAACTCCCCCTGAACTCTGACAGCTGACATTACACATTCAAAATAAAAAGAAATCAGAAAGGAACTATCTCAGGAGCAGGAGATTGATAAGCTAAAGTTGATATGAACCAAAGATACAACGAAAAAATTAATAAAGTTCAAATATTTATTCGATTCGCACAAACCATACATGAAGTGTACAAAAAATATTTATAACAGAGAGTCCCGAAATTTCCCAATTGTCTTGGCATGCATGCTATCAATAAATTATAAGGCCTCATTTAGTTGACTAGGAATTGCTGACTTTTAATTTCTTTATAAATGATAAAATGATTATGTGGATATCGTTAGATAGACAGTGTTCATACAATCCGAGGATTCTTTTTGTTGGAGATTGTGCTGTAGAAGCCTAGATTGCATGATTGTGTAAATTAATCCCTTAAATACAAATAGTTTTTTTTTCAAAATCCCATATTATAGTGTAACGTGTTTGGCTTATGAACTATATGTTCGTATCGGTTTTCACAGAATCTGAGACACTCCAATATCAATCTTTTAATTAACTCAAAAACCCAACTACAACTTGGAGGCTTTACTTAAAACTACAAGACCAACTTTGAAACTTAATAAAACACTATTTACACAAATAACTTTGTATCAAAAAGTAGTCTGAAAACTAGAACCTCAATTTATCCTTGATCCTTTCACTGACTCCGAGGTCCCAACTGACTTGACAAACAATTATATTAAACTTAAGAATAAGCTTCAAAAATCCTAGGTTCCTGAAACACCTAGTTCTGAGACACCCAGTCTCTGAGACAACTAGTCTCTGAAGCACCTAGTTCCTGAGACAACTAGTTTTGAAGCACCTAGTCCCCGGAGCACCAAAGTCACCAGACTTTTACAAACCACCTGTTCGAGGGACTGCGACCATTCCCGAGGGAAATTACAGTATCGGAACAACCCGGTAGCTTGCAACAATAGAAAAGACTTCAAAAACCGCTTGCTTCAAAACCACAAGCTTTCAACTCAAACTAGGTTTACAAACTTTCCTTTTAAACTACTTTATTGGCTGGTATTCACTTTCCGATGTTCATCCGTCGACGGCCAATTAAAAAAATGAGCGACTTGCAATGAATCGGTGTCTTTATATACCAAGAGCGCGGACCTCGAGGAGAGCGCCCTAGCAACAATTAACGCGTCTTATAACAACCAAGGATAAAAGACTGATTTTATATGTAATATTCGTTAACGCATTGTTCAAACGGGTAATTTATTATGGATAACAATTCAACGATAAATTACAAATATTGTCTTATGCCTAAACTGCATTTTTGTCACATTACCCACGCCTCCGATTTCATGCGTCCTCGCATGACTAACATACTTTTTTTTTCTATTATAACGTCTGTAATTTTGAGCGTTACTGCCAAAGAATAAGTTTAAAATGTCAATAACAAATTTTGCCTCTACAGCGGCCCCAAGGAGCCTACTCTTAACGAAATCTGCAGGAGGGGTCTTTTACATGCACAGGGCATGACATGTTCCTGTACATGGGGCCTCGGATTTAACGTCCCCGTCCGACGGACTCTACATGTATATCTATATATATTTTTTTTCTCTTTGCTGAGTGTATTTCAACAGACCTCAACAGTTACAATAACAATAACATTTTTATAAAAAACAACAACCAAACATTGCTATCTCAATTACCAATTAAACCTCAACAAAATATAGAAAATTCTTCCTGAACTGTGTGTTTTAATTCTTAACAGTCTCCACATCTGTTTTGGGCTCTCTAACAACTTTTTCTTGTATCAGACTGTTTTCGTCATTATTGGCCAAGTTCTTCAACTCTACTAGATCTGACATCTCTTTTCCACTGTCGTGTGTTGCATATTGATCTTTTGGTAGCTCAAAGTTTTCAGCACCATTACCCTGGTGACACCTTGTCATATGACGTCTATGATATGCTGTCTTTTTATACCGTCTGTTACACTGGTAGCATATCAACTTGCTCTTCTCTTGATCTTTATTTATAATTATAATACCAACTTCTGGCTTTGGTATAACAGGCTTTTTTATGTTTCTAGACACCATTACTTCACTAGTAAGAGGCAGTTTTATAGTTGTTGCAACATCTACCCTGTGGCAGCCTACCTGACCTTCAAAATGTAAACGGTTCTCTCTTCCGTGTACCCAAATGCTACCTTTAGTAATATTTATTACACAATTTTGGCTTCTTTGAAAGTCTATTCCCAATATACCATCTACGTTTAGGTCTGCTACTACAGCAATGTTTGAACAAACATGTCCATTTAAGTCAATGTCAATTATAGTTTTCCCAAACAGAGTTAAGGGAGAACCATTTGCAGTCAGTATCTCTCTGTCCATTGGTGACAGAACCTGAGATTTCATACTGTCAAACATCTTTTTTGAAATAAGTGATACTGTCGCCCCTGTGTCTATAAGCATCTTTGCTTTACAACCATTGACCTTAGCCTCTATAAACATACCAGCCTCATTTGCTAATTTGTTAACTCCTATTACACCGTTCTGTTTTTCATGTGAAACTTCGGGTAGGTTTTTGGAGTTTGAACGTTTCCTTCTCACACTACTTTCGGGACAATCTCTTTTGAAATGTCCAAATTTTCCACAGTTGAAACATCCACGTTTCTTACGATTCTGAAATTGTGAATTACCTTTAAAAGGAAACCACCCTTTTCCCTGAGTTTGTTGCAAAGCTTTTACTTCTTGCTGCAGATCAGTCAAAGCTGTCTGCATGTTTTTAAGTAGCTCTACTGTTTTCTCGCTAGTGTCAGTGGTGTCTTCAACTGTATTTGTAGCTCTTAAATAACCTTTCCCTTCCTCCCGCTTTATTTCAGCCTTATTGAAAGCTTCTAGTTCAACAGCGTGCCGAACTGCGTCACTCAGGTTGGCAGGTCTAGCTTGTTTAATTCTAAGTCTCATATCCACACGCATGAGCCCGTCTACAAATTGCTCTTTAGCTAGAGTTTCCCTAACGTCATTTGGGGCTGTTGGATATGAAAGGTTCGCCAAGCGTCTTATGTCCTGACCTAATTCAGGAAGGCTTTCTGAAGCTTTTTGACGACGCTCCCGTAGTTGTGTTCGATACAACTCCGTTTGATTGGCAGGCGAAAATCTCTCTTCAAGAGACCTAACAAGTTCTATAAAAGTTTGTCTTTTATCTGTTGGTAGATTTCCTAGTACCCCCTGAGCTTGCCCCCTCAATGAAACTGCCAAATACAAACCCTTTTCTGTATCTGTCCATCCATTTATACTTGAACAAGCTTCGAAATGAGATTTGTAATCTATCCATGAGCCCTGTCCATCAAACGTAGCGGGTTTTATAATATTTTTGTTTTTGTTGTCTCCCCTATATGCACCTAATTTGTCTTGTGGTTTTTGTAGACTTTTCTTTCGTCTCTCAGTTACAAAATTTGTCTCAAGAACAGAATCTGAATAAGTTCTCATTTCTGTTGCTAATTTTACAGAATCGGGAATATCGTTATTATGTATTTCAGGCCGTGGCATAACTTTTGTCTTAGCCCCTACCCCAACGTGTGTACTCTGGAGTATGTTGCTGCCTGTACCAAAGTCGAGGTTTGGAATTCTAACAGAAGCAATTCCAGAGTCAGATTGTCTTGGACGTGTTGCTTGACTAATAGGGGTTGACTGAGCAAAGTCTGGGGCATTTTCAAAACTCTTAGATCTTAAGCACTCTATTTCCTTGTTTAATTTATCTAACTCCCTGGTCAAATTTATTGTTTCGACACTGTAAGGGTCATACAACATTTTATCTTCTCTGTATGTTCGGGACATATTTTGAAGAATAAATTAAACAATTTTCCAAAAATATTTTATTAAACAATTTGACAATCAATATATTTACAAAACAGTGTGTTGCTTATTGCAATTAAGAACGAATAGGAAATAATGACAATAAAACAATGTGATTATTTACATATAATATTGAAGTTTCTCAGATCCCACCGCTGCTAACCAATTTTGTAACGTGTTTGGCTTATGAACTATATGTTCGTATCCGTTTTCACAGAATCTGAGACACTCCAATATCAATCTTTTAATTAACTCAAAAACCCAACTACAACTTGGAGGCTTTACTTAAAACTACAAAACTAACTTTGAAACTTAATAAAACACTATTTACACAAATAACTTTGTATCAAAAAGTAGTCTGAAAACTAGAACCTCAATTTATCCTTGATCCGTTCACTGACTCCGAGGTCCCAACTGACTTGACAAACAATTATATTAAACTTAAGAATAAGCTTCAAAAATCCTAGGTTCCTGAAACACCTAGTTCTGAGACACCCAGTCTCTGAGACAACTAGTCTCTGAAGCACCTAGTTCCTGAGACAACTAGTTTTGAAGCACCTAGTCCCCGGAGCACCTAAGTCACCAGATTATTACAAGCTATCTGTTCGAGGGACTGCGACCATTCCCGAGAGAAATTACAGTTTCGGAACAACGCGGTAGTTTGCAATAATAGTAATACTTAGTCTCAAAAGCACCAAAGTCACCAGACTTTTACAAACCACCTGTTCGAGGGACTGCGACCATTCCCGAGGGAAATTACAGTATCGGAACAACCCGGTAGCTTGCAACAATCGTAAAGACTTCAAAAACCGCTTGCTTCAAAACCACAAGCTTTCAACTCAAACTAGGTTTACAAACTTTCTTTTTAAACTACTTTATTGGCTGGTATTCACTTTCCGATGTTCATCCGTCGACGGCCAATTAAAAAAATGAGCGACTTGCAATGAATCTGTGTCTTTATATACCAAGAGCGCGGACCTCGAAGAGAGCGCCCTAGCAACAATTAACGCGTCTTATAACAACCAAGGATAAAAGACTGATTTTATATGTATTATTCGTTAACGCATTGTTCAAACGGGTAATTTATTATGGATAACAATTCAACGATAAATTACAAATATTGTCTTATGCCTAAACTGCATTTTTGTCACAATAGATTTGTTATTTAATTACAAGTCGTAAAAATATTTTCTTTCTTTTGTGGAAAATTCCATTGTTACAATTGTATTTGATGCAAAACAATTCTTGCAAAAGGAGTATATGGTCGCCTGCAAAATAAGTAATAACGCTTTAAAACATATATTGTTGATATGACATCGCGTTATCAACCATATGTTGCTTATTATAATGTATGTTGAATTATCAAAGTATGTGTATTTAATGAAGTATTAGTGAACTATACTATTGCTACTTTATCATCATATACCATCATTTGGTATTAATCTATTTTGATACAAAATAGTATTAATCAACTACTCGGTTATTAGACTTAATATGATGAAAACTGTCCATGCAATACAAGGTGTCAACTCTGTCAATATTGATATTTTTTCTGTATTGGCCAAGTTCTGATTCCGGATTTTGGAACGTCTCTATTTTTTTAATCGAAAGTCATGATAAATACAACCTTTGAGTTAACAGTCGTTTTGGAGATACAGTGTTATTTACTCAACATAAACATGCCTTAACTTTCAGTGTAGCATATACGTCAGACTAAAAAACGGGACATGTATGTAAAAATAAAACATTTTGTAGGAAGACAATTGAATTATTTCAGGTTTTGGCAAGAAAGATCAATTTTTGTCGAACCAGGTACAAAGCGATTCACGCGAATGTGACCTTCCGAATTAGAATATTTACCGAGTTTTCAATCACACAAGGAACACGACGGGTGCCACATCTGGAGCAGGATCTGCCTACCTTTCCAAAGCACCTGAGATCACCACCAGTTTTTGGTGGGGTTTGTGCGACTAAGTCTTTAATTTTCTATGTTGTGTCTTGTGCATTATTATTTTCTGTTGTCATTTTCTTTTTTACCCATGGCGTTGACCGTTTAATTTTAATCTACGAGTTTGAATGATCCTCTGGTATCTTTCGTCCTTCTTTTTCTTTTAACTTTTGCTTCTTTTTTTTTTGAAAATGTAAGTGTCATTTTTTTTCCAACCCGAACTCGGCGCATAAATTGGTGAACGATGACCTGTAATTGGTCAAGTCTTCGTTCTTTGGTCAGTAGGTTTATAGAAAGTTGTATCTTTTTCAATCCTTTTCAACTTCAACTTTTATTTTATTTTAATAATCCTTTTGTTTTTGCAGTACGAATGCAATGGCAGTACCTTTCCAATTAATATTTATATTTTGCATTTTGATATCAACAGTATATTCTTTAAAGTGACTGGAAAGCGTAAAAAATGTCACGAGAAAGGTAGAAGACATCAAGTGCATCTTATATAATGAACCTTGACTTTGATAATTTCAAATCAAAATAAAAAATGTTAATCTCTTGTAAAATGAAATAAAACATATGTTAACGCTGTAGTTAATTGATAAATATATCATTACGTGAGTATTTCTGTTTGGCCTTGGTGTTGGTCCTCGGCCAGCTGTATTCGTCTTCGGTCTCGGACCAATAACAAGGTCAACATAGAAACACTCAAGTAATAAAACCATTAACAATACATATATAAGATATAAAATAAATAAAATATTCTATAGAATTGAACATTGAACAGAGGGCCGACTTATTGTTTGTACTAATTTTTTTATGATTTAAAAGTGATGTACTAGTATAATTTTTTACACACAAATGTACAACATATGGTACGGTTAACAAAAATAGGTTGCAAATGGTTTTATGCAAGGAAATAGTCCACCTGTGTGTCTTAAATACGAATTAAAGGTATGTTGGTGATATGTTCGTTCTCTTTATGATTTTTTAAATTTGTTATCGAAGACATAAATTTTTATCGGTACAACACAAAATCCTTTTAAAACTCGCTGATATTCATATGACCCTGATGTAACATAAAATATCAGGAGCTGTAGAAAGTTCTTCTGAATGATGAAACGTTTTTACCAAAAACAAAATCGTTTGGGGTACATCGACAGCTTTCAGAATTTGGATAAGAAATGTAAAGGAACCTTTAAGAGATATGCAAGGACCACTATGAATAGAGGAATATAGAAGTGCTACCGGTCAATAAGTTAGTTGCACGAATGGGAACCAATTTGGATGGGAGATACAAATGTTTTACCGGAACCAGGTCAAGAGATTTATGTTCTCTCTCGCACGTCGATTTACAATTAAACTAGTTAGAAACATGATAAGTTAAATGTGATTTTGAAGTAAAGTCAAATTTCATGTATTTATGATTGAATAAATGTGCGCTAATATAAATTTTTACCGGGGAAGAATTCAAAATGCATAAATTTGGTGGACTCAATTAAAGTTATGATACACAAAATAATTTATAGTAGAAATGACAACACAACAAAATTTAGAAATAGCCACAACAAAATAATGATTTGGGGTTCCTTCATAAACTTGTCGAAAACAAGAAGATCAAAGCAGTTAGATCATTTAAATGCACATTCAAATATATTGATGATATTATTTTCATTAATCAATCCAAACTTGTAAAAATGGGTTACATATTGATATATATCCTCAAGAACTTTAGATTAAATATATATATAGGGACGTGTGTCGCTGCCTCAATTATATACCTCTTATATGACATTAGCGGAACTCAGTACCAGAAACAGACAAACTAGACGATTTTAATTTTGAAATTGTTTATTTCCCACACCTTAGTAGCAATTTACCAACTTAACCTGCATTTGAGATATACATTTCTCAAATCATTCGTTTTTCAAGAAGTTGCAGCTGCTACTCGGAATTTGTAAAACAACACACGTGTCTGACCAGAAACTTAATTAACGTGGGTTTGGTCAGGGTATTGTGATATGGTAAAAAAAACTTCATCAGAAGATACCAAGACCTTGTTGATAAATTCCGTATTAATTTTAATAATATATGATTGTCTTGAAGTAAAGATTCTAGGAACCAACGTTGTTTATCATTTTGATAACGTGTTATAGACATCTTTTATTAGACTTTGTAAATATTTTGTTTACTGTTTTTAGATCGATATTGGAAGTTGTGGTTTAGTCTATTTTTTTTGTACAATCCATTTGCTCGGTCCTTATACATTTCGTCATTGTGTTATTGTGATGTGGTAAGTTTGTTTATTCTTGTCTGGTTTTGCTATTGTGCGTTGTCTATATGCTCTTCTGTTTTTCTTTATTGACATATATGTTTGTTTTTATAGTGAATAGGACTATAAAACAATATTGACTGCTGTACCCCGATTTTTGGCATGCATGTCTGTTGGTTTTGTTCACAGATATTTATCAATATAGTGGAATGTTATACGACTGTCATATAAGTGAGAGGTTGAGCGTATAAAAGAGAGAATGTTGAACATTTCTTCCTCAAATGTTCTTATTTTGAATTATTCTGGAAAAAAGTACACCAATTTACTTTTAACTATTATCAGTTACACCGTATATAAAGTATACAATATGTCTGACAAAAAAATTAAAAAAATATATAACCACTCAAAATATTATCAGAAATTTTATTGAAATAAGAAACTTTTTAGAATATACAATTGACAGACTATTTAAGCAATTTAATGAACTGATGTCTGACTTGAAACAGGACACTATGGATGATGACTCTGAAAAAAATAATACCTCACTCAAATATTGAGATTATACTGTAATTTTCCTCAAACATTGCACAGGTATGACTAACTGTTTATGTATATACATGTAAATTATAGTGTTTATCAATTGTGATTTGAAATTTGACTGTATTTTTATACAACAGTCAACATAGAAATTATTATAAAACTAAGGTTTCAACTCCCTCAGGCAAAGTTGGCTTAAAATGAATTGGGCTATTTGTTTTTAGGTATTTTTGACATATAGACCTTCAACGATTTTCGATACTTATCTATCTTCGGATTTCAAATGTTTGGCTTTGAGCGTTCCTGGTGAAGGTAAATCCAGAAAAGCGCTTCGGACGCAAGAAATTTTTAAACGTGTTGTTTTCAATTTTTTACATCACTGGGTTGATACCTCTGCTGGTGGACTATTAGTCCCCGAGGGTATCATCAGCTCAGTAGTCAGTGCTTCGGTACTGGCATGATTTAACAAACTAAACTTAAATAGTCCGTTAATAAATTTTGAAATTATGATGAAACTAAGGTTTCAACTCCATCAGGCAAAGTTGGCTATAGATGAATTTGGCTATTTATTTAGGTATTTTTGACATATAGCTCTTCAACGATTGTCGGTACTTACCTATCTTCGGATTTCAAATGTTTGGCTTTGAGCGTTCTTGATGAAGGTAAATCCAGAAAAGCGCTTCGAATGCAAGAAATTCTTAAACGTGATGTTTTCAATTTTTCAACAGTAGTTTTATATTTGCTGTTTTACCATGGTTATTATTTGTACTATATTATTCATCTATTTTTGTTATTTTCCACGTAAAATTTTGCTAGTTTAATTTTATTCAAGATATATATAAGAATCTAGTTATTACCCACAATCGAATGATCTGATGAAATAGAATCAGATTTTACTGTAGATATATTTTGTAAAACACATTTGAATTTCAAACGAATATTCAAAACAGAAAAAGATAACGGCGTATTAATAATCCTTTCAAAACAAATATTTTGGGAAATTTCCTTGAATAATGCACTAATGTATATTCCATATAAAGCACAACACGTGTTATCTTGATTCTTTGTAAACAAAGAAACTAGTATAAAAAAATTATTCAGGTGAAGACATGAATTATATCCGGATTAATGAAAATTTGTGTACTAACATAATTAACCATAATAGATGTTATATACTAATGATAACGAGGCCGGGATAAAGTACCGGTATTTGATGTATCTATTAACAAATGTAAATAGGTTAATAAAACTTAGTTTTAATGAAAAATAGAAGGTTTAATCCATTTTTTTCTATATAAGAAAATGCATATACCAAGTAAAGAATATGAAAAATGTTATACATTCGTTTGATGTGTTTGTGATTTTGATTTTGCTTTTTTGATTACTTTTGAATTTTCCTCGTTGTTCGTTTTTTTTTTTATTATTTCACTTTTCACATCAAAATTTACTATAATTGGATATCTGTCGATAACAATTAAAATATGCGACACATTCCAAATAGTCCTACAATATAAAGATGTGGCATTATTGCCAAAGAGACAGCTATAAAGTTATTTCAAATGAAGTAGATTATTGGTAACAGTACTGCCATAAAAAACCTCTTTCGTTGTCTTCAACTCTTAATTTAGATCAGTTTAAACATGTATAATTTTACTACTGGATCATTATAATCATCAGAAAAGTGTGTGTCAGCCAAACGTAATGAATTCAATTCGAATATTGAAATGAAAGTGAAGTTAATTATACTACTTTTATTGAAATCTGTAAATATTTCCACATTCATATAATGCGTCTTTTTAGATATCATCTCAAACTTAAAAGTCTCACATATACTGACCCTATATGTATACGCTACATGTCTACAGTAATAAATATAACAAAAAAAGGTATAAACAATCAGGGATATATTTTACATAGTCCGTTTAAATAGAACCAGTGTTTTGTCAACGTTCTGACATTTAGTACTGCAATCCGGTATATATATGATCGTTTGTTGCCTCTTTGTCCTGACCAGCATAATAAACATCAGTATCCTGTAAGTAAACGCATAACATAACAAATACAAAGTTAAGACATAAAGTATTCAAGAGACAAGCTCGAAAGAAAAAAAATACTCCAAAAAGCGATATATCTATTGTAACTTAGTCATTTTGTCATTTGATTTTGCCATGTGATTATGGACTTTCCGATTAGATTTTCCTCTAAGTTCAGTATTTTTGTGATTTTACTTTTTAGAACAGAACATAACATATAGAGAAGTGAACAAGACAGAACAATCAACAGAGTAAACTACATGATCAATCGCATTGGCTTTTTTTCAATATCATAAATATTCTTCTCACTCACGCATTTCTTTTTGTTAGACGCTTTTGAATTTTTTTACAATCATGGTTGTTAATGATAGCTATATTAAGCTCAGACTCATTGATAGGACGGACAACTGACACATTATAATTAAATTACTTGATAGAAGAGACTCAAAGCAGGATTTACGTTAAGGTGTTCGGTGTCAGTACATTGTAGGGACTTTGTGACTAAATGCAGAAGAAACTATTATATATTGTACTAATATCATACCTTCCTATCATCTGATTCTGTTTTTAACTTTCGTAAGTGTCTGACGTTTTGAATTATTCTTAATAGGACAACTGAAGCAATAGCAACACCAACAATAGATACAACTGATATCGTTGCTATTCCTGTAAATGTGACGCATTTTTGAATAAATAAGAACTAAAATTACTGTCTAAGATAATATAACCTAATTTATTACAAACTAAATTTTCTGACGGTTCTTTTGTATAGGTACCCATCAAAACAGAACATTTATGTCACTGCTGCTGAAGGTTTATACCCTTCTAAAACTTTGAATTTTAAAAATAATAAGGATTGTCTTCCGAAGGAATATATCATTTTTGCTGTATTTGAAATTAACTTTTGGAATTAGGGTCGTCAATGCTCTTTACTTTCATACTTTATTTGTCTCATTTATCTACCTTTCCATTTTTTAACATTCCAACTTTGAAATGCCAAGTTTACTGTAAACGGTTCGTAAATGGTTTAAAATTTTCGATGCACATCATTGCATTTTTAAAGTAGGATAATCTATACACACATTTATTTGTAATTTTCATATGTAGCATAGATCATTAATATTTCAAATTGATAACAAAGTTCAAAAAGTAGTATTAACCTCAACTTCTTGGGTTAGTTGCAAAAAGTATGATTTGAGGAATATAATGTACCATACGGTAACTATAATATTTAAATTTGTAGAAACTATACATGAAATTACTATGAAAAAAGCTGAATTTTGCGTTGTTTTTTAAAAATATAATTTTACCACCGATAATCCCCGAATTCATTCAAATATTACGTAACTGAAAAACGTATCTCACCTGCTGAACTTTCTGCAAAATTTTCTGAAACAAAATTAATATACAATACAGTTAACAAAATCATCACTAGGAGCATTATGCCATTAAATAGATATTATGTGTACTCAAGTAACAAAAACTAAGAAAACAATACACACAAAAATAGTTGCATATTCTTTGGAAGAAAATGGACTGTATGAAACTATTATACTTTGTGTTTGTGTTAAAGTTTTAAATCACTACATCATTATGATATTTTAGTTGCAACGATGTATTTGGTGATTCCATTACGAGATAACTTATGTTGTCTTTAATTTACACATTTATACGTTTCCAATAACATGAATGACCTAAATTAATTGATATTAGCTAAAAATAAAAATGTCATAGGAAATTTTTCATTTGCATGGCATCGTTACACACAATGAATTCATTTTCAATATCCCTTGATAAAAAAATCCTGATGGAGTTGCATGAATCTAAAATGCAGGGTGCGTTGATAGGTTAAATGTCTCATTCTATGAATGCAAAACCGCCATGTGTTTTTCAACTCAATGAAAATGAGATAAGGAATAGTACACAATAGGTATATAAACGGCCATTATCTATCATACCATGTATATCCAATAAAACATGAACTATCCTAAATGCACAAATTAAATAATGATAGTGGAACCTATTGTTGGTATATTTGTAATCCAAATCAGAATGAAGTGGTTTGAGAATTGTTATGCAATAAACTTACTGTCGACAGAAATGTCTTTAGAATGATCTGAAAATATACATTAATGTTTTTAAAATATAAGACTCAACCAAATAGCATAACACATACAAATCTAAATAGATACTTTTTTTCTTATGCTTCAAACAAGAAAACATGGGAACAAACTCGAAAGATGATAAGTCTGGGATCAACAACCACTGAATGAAATATTATTTATTATTTGTCGATAAGACATTTAAGATTTGTTATCAAAATTAAAACAAAAACATGAAGCATTACATATAAAAAAGAAGATGTGGTATGATTGCCAATGAGACAACTGTCCACAAGCGACCAAAATGACACAGACATTAACAACTATAGGTCACCGGACGGCCTTCAACAATGAGCAAATCCCTTACCGCATAGTCAGCTATAAAAGGCCCCGATATGACAATGTAACACAATTCAAACGAGAAAACCAACGGCCTTATTTATTTTAAACAATGAACAAAAAACAAATATGTAACACATAAACAAACGATAACCACTGAATTACAGGCTCCTGTCTTGGGACAGGCACATACATAAATAATGCGGCGGGATTAAACATGTAAGCGGGATCCCAACCATCCACCTTACCTGGGACAGTGGTATAACAGTACAACATAAGAACGAACTATAAACATCAGTTTAGTATTGATGAACATGATGAATGCATGGGTTAAATCATTCCGACAACATTAAAATTTCAAAAAACCTTCAGGTGAGTTTATACAGTCTCAGCTCAATGTACATTATAACTTTCAAATTTATATTACTAACTACAATATTAACCTATTCGAATTTCTATGATAACTGTTTTGTTGTATGTTTCCTCTGTTCCGTTTATGATAGTTATAACCATACATATATAGTTTCCACTACTTTCTATTTCAACATCAGATATCACGTAAACACTTTCATTTCCTATAGACGTATTCAGATCTGTGTCTTTGTACCATGTATAATTAGGTAAGGTACAACCCTGAGCAAAGCACGTTAACTCTATATACGGTGTTGTAAGGTCGTAGTAGATTTTATCTGGTCTCTTCGTAATTATAGTGTATTCGTATGGATCTAAAACGAAAAATGTTTCATTGCATTAGGGGTTGGGTTCACAGAATACTTTCAAAATTATATTAAAAAAATATATGCTTAAGTAAAATATCGTATTACGTATACATATGCACAGGATAAATGAAATTCTCTTTATATGTATGAAAGATAATTATGCCCACAAAACCTTTTTCAGCATTAATTTCTTGTAATTGATAAATATCTGAAATTATCTTCAAGACTAGTGTATTGAGTAAAAAGCAGTGATCATTATAGATTCATAATTACCGTAAACAAACATTTCGGGAAGTGTTTGCTGGTACATTTCAGATGTGGCTAGTTCATGGATTACTTCGCATCTAAAACTAGCATTGTTATCTTCCTTCTGGACTTCAATCGACAATATGCTTGTTCTATTGATATTACATTCTCCTGGAATGTCACTATGAAAAGTTTCATTATAAATTGTTGTGGATCCACTACTGAGTTTGGTCCATTTAAAATAACCAGGCGGTGCGCCAACCCAGCCAGAACAAGAATAGCTGACATTCATTTCTTGACAAACATTGGAACCTGGTGTTCGAATGGGAACTCCATCGGGTTTTCTTGGCATGCCTAGAAAATATCAAATTTCTCATTAAAGAGTGCACATATAATTGTATTTGTGGTTCTTGCAAACATTTTCATTTTACAAATGACTAGATATTCTTTATAAAAAATCTACGACTTGTTGAACAGCAGAGTTTGTACCTACATCTCTGTCTTCAGAAATGATATTGAGAATATTTACATTTGAAAGAATCATTTTTGAATTTTAAGGTTGCATACAAATTCAAAAAAAATCTTTAATGTAGAACAAATTTCTTTTTTACAATACGTATTGAAAGATGCAATACGCAAACAAATCGGTTCTTCAACTCAAGATTCGTCAGTGGCACTCAAATTAAAATAATGTGAAGTAGAAAGCAATAAGGAAGTTAAAGAGCCTTCAGAAAATCTTGCTATAATATTTAATGTATGGGGAAAAACTAATAGTTTAGTGAATACAAGTGTAATGACTGCTTAACTGGTGACTCTCGCTGCTTTGCTTATATTTAGTAGTTTCATTGTTGTTGTTATTACACAAAATGTTATTACTATGGCGATAAGAGGAATAAACATTTTATCTTTAATTTAGATAATATAATAAGGCAAAGATAATAAATCATGAAATAAACGACACTATAACTACATGGTTCGTCAATAAATATCTTATTGAACCAATAATCATATCAAATTCTAAATCTGCCTAAGTTGATATGATTTCTTTTTTTAATATCTCCAGACAGCTACATTTTGAAGAATAAATCGCAAATCTTACCAAACGTTTTAAAAGTAATTTTTAACTTTTGAGAAATACTATTGTGCACCTGTCACGGTGCATCTGATTCTTAAACGACTTTGAGACGATTATTGTCATTTTTTTTTAATTATCTACAATAAGAAGTGTTCTTTCTATGTGACGCCTTTCTTGTTATGTCACAAAAGCAAAATCCCCCCCCCCCCCCAAAAAAAAAACCAACACAAACATTGTAATCATAATGATTATAATCTTAGACCAATTAGGGAGACAACAGCCGAACAAAACGTTGAGTATGAAATGTAGTCAATCGTTAAAGGAAAGTAGAAATTGGTTATAGAAAATTAAAAAAAAATGTCATCAGTCGAAAAACATTCTTCCGGTCTTTGAAAATGTATCACTCGCAGGTGGCAAAAGAGAGGCGAAAGATACCAAAGGTAAATTTAAAGTCATAAGTCGAACATAAACTAACAACTCAATAACTAAAAACGAAAATAGACAAATAGACACACAACATTACATAAACAACTGAAGACTGAAAAACACGAGCCTCACCAAAAAAAATGTATTGTATATTTTAGAAATATGGTGTGTGCACCCATAATGTATTAAGAAAAAGGCAATATAGTAGAGAATAGAAAACATCCTACACTTCTTTTTAATTGAAGAAATGTAACGACTTTATTTATTATTTTCAATATAATATAACATAAACACATTGTGTCGAAAAGAAGGTAGTTTTGTGATTTTAAATTTGAAGCCTAAAATTATTTTTTATTTGACATCAAGTACCAAACACAGATCCAAATTAATTCTTATTGTTCAGATGCCAAAGTTACTATCAAACATATACAATTGACATATATCAAAAAGCTTCAGTGTCAAATAGAAAAAAAGACCAATACATAAAAAGAATGTTTACCATGTAGAGAAAACATGTATGTCTTGTGATAGTCGATACCCTTCCGGAGCACCTGGGATAACCCCTAGTTACTGATTGCTCAGTCTTCAGTTTTCTTTTTTGTTTTTTTTTCTGTTTCGTTTTTAGCAATGGCGTTGTTATTTAAATTTTAAGATATAAGTTTCAATCTTTCGCCTCTCTTTAAAAATATTATAGAACGTACCAAAACTATAACATTAACTTCAAAAGAAAGTACAAGCGAAGTTACTGCTCGATTATTTATAGATAGCATACCCATCATTTACCTAAACCGAAACATTTAGTGAACATGTGATAAATCGTACAACAACTATACCTTTTACTTCAATTGAATGTATTTTCGACGATAATTCTAAATAAGGACTCCTTGACGTTACGTCACACCTATATGCAGTATTGTCTTCACATGTTATTAAATTGTATTCAACCACTGCACGGTTTTCTGACAATAACAAATTCTTTAGTGTAACTCTTCCTTCCAAATAATTGCCACTAGGATTTATAATGAATGAATTATTGTCCCTAATATCGAAACGAATTACGTTCACCAATTCAGCACCTAAACTGGAAAGAAAACTGACGCTGTCAATAATTTCATCGCCTTCTGTATTAACAATGCACGACAGATGAACGCCATCTGATCCCAAGACAGGATTGCCAGATTGTTGCAATTCGACCGTTAACAATGTTGATTCTGTAATAAGTATAAAAGTATATCTTTGACATTTTTTGTATAATGATTACACAGCGTATTATCTTTATAACTTTATTGAAAAGCACTGTACGCCCATATGAGCCAATGGCTTAAAACATTATACATAATATACAGTTAACAATGATAATCTTCTGAAATTCATATCCGCCTAATATAGACAAAAATGTAATGCGATGCAAAACGTCTTCTTCTGCTTTAACAATAAATGATAGCTGAACATTATTTGATCCCAAGAAAGAATTACCATTCTGATGCATTTCGACCGTTAACGCTGTTGATTCTAAACAAAAAAGCATATTCTTATATATAAACAATCGTGCACACGCTGATATCTCGCCTGCTTTATTGACTGTAGCTTTTATTTTCATATTCTTAAATATAAAGTTTTAACTTCAAGTGTCAAATAAAATTAACATGGTTAGTGTAAAATGAGTCAATGGATCATGAAAATGAGTTCAAGGTCAGACGATCCCTGCAAGATGAATATGTACACGATACATGCATTCAATGCTTTAAATACAATTGAACTATTGCAAATAGTATCTAAAAAACAAACTTGACCAGAAAATCTAAACATCGACCAATGAACCATAAGAATGAGGTCAACGTCAGATGCTTTATGATAGACAGACAAATACACCTTACAATCATTCACCAAAAACAGATATATTGCTGATACCAAAACAACGTCAGACGATTTATGATAGACAGACAAATACACCTTACAATCATTCACCAAAAACAGATATATTGCTGATACTAAAACACACACTCTTAAAATTGAGCAGTAAACTGTGAAAATTAGATTACGATCAAATAAAACATGGCAGACTAAAATCTACATCATAAAAAACTTCCATACAGCAAACATAGTTGTTCTATTGCATATAGTGTACAGACCAGACACAAAAGCTTAATTTTAACTTCTGGACAATGAAAATGAGTTCAAGATCAGATGACAACTACCAGTTGGGGACATACACCTTACAATTATTCCATATACTATAGTAGACTTATTGCTTATAATATCTAATCTAGTGACTTGACCACGAAGACATAACCTTCACTGATCCATGAAATGAGGTCGAGGTAAGATGAAATCTGTCTGACAGACATGATACCTTGCAAGGAGGGAAGGAACAAAATATAGGTATCCTATTCCTATGTCGGGCTTTCTGTCACAGAAGTGATAGGCTCTACAATGACTTGAACCAAAAGAAGTCCAGTCCCTTTATAACCCACAGTTCGATGAGTGTTTACATATCATATATACCACTGAATTTGAGATTAAGGATACTACAGACACATAAAAGTCTGCCTCAAATCTTGTTCTTTTCTTCGATAGTAAAACAGAAGGACTACTTAGAACATAAAAGCATGACAAATGTGATGATTTCAACTTTCCATTTGGAAGCTTCGAATTTCTCATCAGTAACATACCCTCTGTCACATTGTATGGCGTAAACATATCTCGCATATCTTTCAGCTAGTGTATGTTCATGCAGTGCAAAATTTATAATACACGAAAAGAGATGGGAGGGTGTTTCTTTCTGTTGTTTGGTATTTTGGGATGTGCCAAAAAAAAGAGTCATAATTGTGGCAGATTTTTTCAATGACCCATCTTGTTTTAGAATGCATTTACGTTTGATAACTATATCTTAATTTAGAGGCATATTCTACATATCATATATAAATATCTTATTGGGAATCTTATATTATTAAAAGTCAATTAGTATATAAGATTGAATAAATTCATTTAAAAGTTCTACTTTCAAATAAACTCATCATAGATATCAGGATCAAAATTTTATATAAACGCTACACTCGCGTTAATGAAACCCGGAAATGTGTCTCCTGGTTTGATCTTCAGTAACGTTTATGAATCATGAATGATGATGACGGGGTGGGTTTTTTTTTTTGCGACTTTGTCGACCAATGACGGTCTTGTACACCCGGCCATGGACTGCGCCTTTATAGCATATTAAACATTTATTTTACCTTAAAGTAATTGATATAATATGTAAGGAGTGATGATATATATTTAGTGCTTATATAAGCATGGATCATATCTTAAATTTTGCATATAAGTATGGGTCATTCTTTCTTAAATATTTATATTACTATAGGTACTGAATTTCGGTGAATTATGTACGTTTTTTAGGCAAAAATTAAACAACCTTACAAAACAATATCGAAGTTACCCCCCTCATTTCAGTATCAGTGATGTGCTCCTCACAAAAATACTACTCTAAAACAATTTGTGCGGAAATAACTGAAATCGAAACTAATTAGTTGTATGGTCACCTTCAGGAATTTCTTTCCCGATACGATATTTCTACGTCTCGACTCGTTAACATGTCTTTAGCCTCTTGTCGTCATACCCATTTTGACTCCCTTTTGAGATGATGATTTTCTATCAGTGTTTCTTAATTTCTGTCTCTACTTCATTGATTTGTAACATTTAGATACCAGTAAAATATTATTGTTTCAATATATCATACATGTTGTTAATCGCATCACGACAAATACGTATCTAAGAAGATGTAAGTATGCAAATCGGCTTTCACTATTTTGATTTGACTTTTCATTATTTGATGAAGATAAACCAAGGAAAGTTAGAAAAGCAGACCGTCTTTTAAAATGATTTCAATTCAAAATTTGTACATCTTATAGAATGCGTAGCAGTATTAATTATGTCTAATAGTTAAAAATGACCAAAAAGTAAGAATCCAGTTTAATTATAAATATTTACCTTTGACAAGGCCCAGAAAAAACATGATCATAATCATCATTTTAAAGATCAGTGTATACTATGACTATCAACTTATCGTTTGATGATATCATATAAAATAGTATAAATGTTTTCCGCTCTTAACTGTAATGAAGTTTCGTTTATGATTATGAAATATAATTTTATAACTTTGCTTACTACTATATTATTAAGAATTTATAGGAACATCTTCGTAAACTCGTGGGAAAGATTTGAAATGCATTACATTAGTTTAGTATAACTTGATATTCTAGCAGAATGAATGTTTTATTGTATATATATTAGGGACTTATATCGCTTTGATAAGTTTGTGTATATATGGGTGACGTTTCATCTGGGTACGTTCTTTTTAAAAGAACTAATTAAGCAAGCCTTTGAATCGAACAATCAATTTGGCTCATATGGTTTGAGTCTCTATCTAAAAATACAAATGTGACCATTCTACTTATTGTGGCAAAAAGTTGAGTCATTTGTTCGGTGCAAAGATAGGATAGTTCTACCCTCGAATTGATTCTAGTTGTATATCCCAATCACATTTTTACATTTAATTTTTTAGATACTCTTCATCACAATTTGTAAAGGTAAACCATTAAAGGTCATATAGTTAGGCTTCAGCACGTAACATTGGGTCACACCGAACACGAAGCTATATAAAGAGCCCTTAAATGATAAGTATAAAACCATTCAAACAGGAGAACCAATGGTCTGATATATATAAAAGCGAGCAACACGTATGGACCACAAACGACATGTAATTATTATACATTACGTTTCTGATGTAGGATAGTTGCAAACAAATGCAGAGGGTTTAGTGTTTTTACAAGCGCCAAAAGTGATCACCCAACCTGAAACAATAGTGTAACATAACAACATAAAAAGACCCACTATTAGATATCAATTGAAATGGTTTATATAATTAACTCAATCAAAAGACATTTAAAAAAAACATGAACTAATAAATTTGATCTATTACACAATGTAAATACAACATTAATAAAACAAGGGGTATGTTAAACAATATCAAAGAGACAACCATAACCTTGGACAAAATACCATCAACGAAGATAACGTACACAGGTAAATAAAAATAATGGTGTAGTAATATACAATGAAGTACAGAAATATATATTACAAAATAAGTCATTTTGTTGTACATAGTACGAGAACAGAAGTGAACATTTATCTTTTTCTTGATGACAATTTTGGAAATATATTTCTTCAGTTTAAATTTAATATCAAAATGTTAATATTAAAAGAACTTTCTGAAGTTTATATTATACTCAACTGAAGTATCACTTTAGTTAAAATTATATACTGAACGAGTTCCAAATCACAAGTTCAAATATATATTATACCAATTGAGTAGTAGGACCAATAACGAGCTTCCTGGTATAGATTTAGTTTTATGGTTTTTAATTACATATTTATATTCAATGAAAATCATCTTTATATGTAAATAAACAAATTTAAAATCATAAAATTTAATAATGTATTGTTTTTGTCTGTTTATACAACAGAAGGGGCTTTTCACTTGTCGACTCTGTGTGGGTTTGCCATACACTTTTTAGAATTATTGTCAAATGCATTTGAACATCTTCATATTGCAAATCAATTCATAAAAAATAATGTTCATTTATATTGTTTAATTTTCTGTCATTCTTTGAATTTATGGCCCCCAATGTCCTTCGTTTTAGTACTTGAACGCACTTGTTAACTTGTTTTATTCGAGCGTCACTGCTGAGTCTGTTGTAGACGAAAAGCGTGTCTGGTGTACATAATTATATCCTTGGTATCTATGATAAGTCTATTTGCACTAACTGTATGTTTTATTCATATTAAGTTTTAGTCTTTGTAAGAATCAGTCAATTTAGAAACATTTAAAAATATGTAAACGAGAACCACGTCTGGCGAAAAATTAAACGAAAGCCTGGTATCTGCGATGTGTATATTCTTATCTCTTTCAAGCAATCCCTCTTAACAAAGTTGCTTCGGTATGGTGTGTCCTAAAATATGGTATACAAAATAAAAGCCGGAAACATATTTTTTTTATCATCTTATAGTACAATATGAACATACTAGTAGTATTCCAGGACTCTTCACCATCTATTGCAATCGTTTATCTTATGGTTAAACAGCTGACAAAATACGCGTTTGACCTACGAAATTCAAGCATGTAATGTGTTTGAAAATTCAATGCAAATTCAAAATAAAAATCTGCAATGAAATACTTTTTTATGAGTCAATGGATACTATATCATGACTACCCCAACCTTGTTGGTGTCTTCCAGCTATTCCTACATTTAGTATTTTATTATTCTGGCTATTACTATACATTGCATGGGAGGTTCTGGGATGAACAATATATGTTGGTATTGCAAATTATGTTGTTTAAGCCAATAGTGTATAATTTGGCCACAGGTAACTTTACCAGTGGAAATTAAATGAAAATAATTAATTTTATAAAATTTATGTAAAACAAAAAATCTTGTTGTATCAAGTATAATAATCATGTGTAATTTTTTCAGATTTTTTTTATATATTTCGCAGATAAT
The DNA here is from genome assembly GCF_963676685.1 of Mytilus edulis. NCBI lineage: Eukaryota > Metazoa > Mollusca > Bivalvia > Mytilida > Mytilidae > Mytilus > Mytilus edulis. Next base: position 61,789,278 of record NC_092348.1, read on the forward strand.
GGCCCTTTTAAATGAGAGCAATAACTGAAAAATCAACGATTTATAAATTTCGTGCGTCCAAAGTACTGCATCAAATTTAAACGTTTGAAAGCTGCTAACAATGAAGCGTATTTATGCAGCCCCGGCTTACAAACGTTTGAATTTGATACAGGACTTTGGACGCACGAAATTAATAAATCATTTTTTCTTCAGTTATCGCACCCTCGTAAAATGGGCATTAGCTGCGAAATATATAAAGAATCAGAAACATGATGTTTTTGTTAAATCATCAATGAAAGTGAAATAGTGAAATAGTAATTCGCTTTTAGCAGACATTATGGTTCAATTTTTACAAATTGAGTTAAGAAAAATTGATGACGAATTATTCACTTTCAAGTAAATAATTCGACCTCATTGAATCCGATTTCAAGTGCACTTCAATTTGCCCCTTAGCTTAGCTAGAGGTTGATAACGCATGAATTGTTCGTGTGTAGTTATTAATGGAAAAGAATTTCGACAATGAAAGTGAACTGATGATAAATCTTTTGATCGACTGATTCGATCTACAAAAATCATTCTTATACAGGTAAAAACGATGATATATTTTTTTTATCTATAACATGAAATTAAACAGACCTTGAAAAATCAAATTCCACGAGTTCGCTATCGTTTTATATCTATATTTATGTTTATATCGCTTAAATGTCAATCGGAGGTCTTCGGAGGTCAACTCTATAGTTATTTAGATGGTTCAAGTATATAGACTACAATACACACGAAACGAAACTACATATCATCGAGCCCATGCCCTGTTTTTTTTTTATTTCAGACTTTTTATAATTTGGATAAATGTTTTGCATTGTTATAATTAAAATATGAGAATTTGAGTCAAATCGGTGAACATAAATTTGACAGCTCGTGCCCTTTAAATTTCATTGGTCTTTTTATTTATTGTTGTTTCAGTTTGCATTCCTTCTATAGTCACAAAATGCTAAATGAACCGATTCTACTTCTATGTCCATGAGACTACTTTCTATTTCCAATTCACTTGTTAATAGACGCAGACTTTGTAGGTGACGTCTATTTAAACATAGGGTACAATAAAGAACCCAACGCGAACTTGAAAAAGACTCTTATTGACTGGACAGAACTTATCCTGTTTTACATGGATTTCCTTTATGTTTGGGCTTTATTGTAATCAAATTAATTCAAATTTCAATATTTATTTCTATTTTTCAAAGAATTTCCTTCAAATTTTAGTTATGTTACTCTAGTATGCTTAAACTCAGATTTTTGAAAATTATACTATTCTTTGTGTAATTGTTATTGTAACAGTCATCTAACATAAATATATTGAGTGACATCTGATCTGATCATTCAAATTTCAATATTATACATGTATCTTAACAATAAAATAGAATAAAAATATAATTGTAGCGATCTATATTAGATAATATTTGGGCGATTAAATTCATAAAAATCTCTCACGCAATATGTTTCCTTCTTTTTTTCTGTACAACTTCAGGCTGGGTTTACTGTTGCTATACCTGTAGAGGTATATAACAGTATCAAAGTATGCTGTACTTTAATTGAACTGTATATTCTTGCTTTAAGGCAAATCGGCTCTCAGCTGCAATCTCTGTAATCCTGTTTTAAAGACAAGCATGGAACTGTACATTTAATATTGCTCCTGTTATTGATGCAATGGTTTTGTTGAAGACTACAACTTTAATAAAACAAAAATTTCTTAAACTGCTATAACTAAACAAAGCGCCATAACCCTGAAGTGAATAATACATCTTGTGTAAAAGAATTATTTTTACCACTTCGTTCTACTGTATTATAGCGAACCAAATGAAAGTTTACCACCAAGTCGTCTGCTCTTGACAAAGGTATTTAAACTTTTGCAAGTTTACCTGCACCATTGAATCAACACAATAGCTATCGTTCTGTGTGTAGTTTATTCACTAGGACATTTAAATTTCTTCTAGGAGAAATCTATCACTCATTGATTAATTTGCCTGACCAAAAAAATATCTTCCTTGGTTGACTGAAATACATGTATAAACTCACAGAAACTGCATGTGATACAGTAATTATTCAATATCAATAATATATTTTCAATTAGTTCAATATAAGCCTTGATCGATTGTTGATTGTGAGATTTGTTTCTTTTATTTTTCTTTTATTGCTTAAGCTTAAATTATGCTATTGGTTTCCTCTTTTTATTTGTTTTCACATTTTCATTGTCATGCTGGGTTTTCTATAAATTTTTATTAAGGTGTTAATTTACTCATTCGAATAATAGTCTTATACATCCTACATTTGTCCTAGCTTACCCTAGCTTTGATCATGTACTGCAAGAAACTTTTTTCATTTGCAATAATTCCTCATTTCCTTATTGATGTTATTATATATTTGGAAAGAAGAAAAACGTTCATTGCTGCATTTCTTTTCATGTTTTAAATGAAATGATCTTATAACTTGTGTTGAATTTTTATTTGTATGTGGTCACCTGTTAGCGAGTGGTCCAATAGCTAATTTCAATAGTCTTCATGTAGGTGCATCCTACTCCGATCTTAATTGATTTGGATTGCCAGGATCCTTGGTAAGGTCGGTGGTTCTCTCTTGGTACATTGGCTTTCTCCACCAATATATACGGGCTACCAAGATATAGCCGAACGGTTGAAAGTGTGTTGAGCATCAACAATCAATCAATCTGTCAGTCATATATTTCTAATATTGTTTTAAGGTGCAAGTCAATTGTTATCAGCAGTATGTGTTGCTTGTGTCGAATAATAGGCGCACCATTTGAAATATTTTTCATATGCTTTACATTACAACTGTGCATAACTCAGTTTAAATCGGACCAAGTTGCAGCATACAATTTCCGTCAGTAAATGATTAACCAGAGGTACAATGTGGTTAATTGCACTTGCTTGTTTACAAAACATGTGGAGCACTCATTAAACTCCCTGCAATAATATTTATGTAAGTGATTCTCTTATCTGTTACATCTATCTACAACGATAATTTGTAAGCAATAGGATAATTTTAAAGTGAAATAATTACTGCGTGTACATGTACATATATGTGTGCAGTGCATGTTGTTATTTCCTAGCAAACTGTGACCAAGGATCCCGGAGGCATAACATTCTTTAAAGAAGATCGATATGTATACTCCGAAAACTATTTAAGATATTATACCTAATATTATAAGAGACGAGTTAAACATGTGAAAGTATAATAGCGAAATATAATTTGATAATGTTGCCCGCGAAGTTAAATCAGAAATTTGCACTAAACAATTATTACAGCAAGTGTCCACATAAACATTCTTGTGTGATGAAACCACTCTGTATGTACCTAATGTTACCACCTGTGAAGGCATATTGAGTACAGCAACCCGCATAAAAAAATTCCAATATAAAATAAATTATGTGCAGTCCTTTTTTATTAAAAAAGATAATGTGTTCAAAACCATTGATAAGACTACGTACTGTCATAAAGCATATAGACGTGTTTGTTTTTCGTATTGAACTGCTCAGTATATCTCTTCCATCTAAAACAAACAGTAATCAAGATACAAATATCGTTATCCACGGCAGATTAAGGGCAAGTATTCTCACAACGAGAACAAAATGACCCCCACCCCTGAAAACAAGCAAACATCATACGTCTTAGTATTGTTTTCATTGCAACCACAACAAAACAACTCATGTATGCACGAGATATATAGAGATCAATTGGATAGATGCCGTGAAATAACAGATTCGTGTAATGCTATAAGATAACAAATACGTAAACCAAGCTAAGATGCACCACGTACATGTACTCATTCACAACATAAAATTTTATTTCTTATACATGTATTTGTTTTTCAATGTTCGTTTTTTTTATACATTTATATAGAGTTAAAGTCTTATAAGTTATCATAAGCAATCGGTAAGCAACCACATTTATTTTGTAAAACTATATTTACATATATTTTTTATTTGAAAAGTTGGAGCTGGAACCGCATCAGTATACAGGAAATTTTAATTTTTGATATATAGATATAATTAGTATAACGTAAAAACCGTGGTGCAATTCGGTCAAAAAAGACTGAAAATTAGAAGAAAAAAAATTGACGATAGTTTAAATAAAATAACTGAGTACCGGTGAGAGACTAAGATTTTAAGACTAATACGGATCAGTCAGATTTATTCGAACAATCCTTTTTCACTATTCAGCAAACTGGATATAAAATCTCAGGAAACTATTTGAAGTCACAAAAAATTGATATATGCAAAAAACATCATATCTAAAAAAATCTTACGGAAAGGCTAGTAATTTCGTGGAAAGTAGGTCTATTTGAATAAAACGTATACAGAAACTTTCCGTAAAACTAACTACTATTTTCAGTGTATCACAAGTAATTTTCACAACTTGACTAGGTTCAGGACGATTTAGGCCTTTGCCATACTGACTGTTTATTAAGAGATATCTCTTTGTTGCAAGTAGTGTGTGTTGTCCTCTAGATGTCTTTCGATATGTGTTTGTGTTGTTGAGTTATTGTCTCATTGGTATGCACCACACATCTAATTTTTCGACTACCAACCAAATGTATTTCAGAACAACGCAATTTAGGAAATTGATACAGCTTTATGTTCCTTTTAATTCTCGGTAATTCTCGGGTTTCTCAAAAAACCTTTTATTCAATGCAGTAAGATTACATTGTTATTTTCTTTTTTTTTTGGGGGGGGGGGGGGGGGGGGGGAGTTCCTTTGTCGTTGTGTTGATGTCTAATTAAATGGCCAAATTAAAAGCTGTTAAGACCCATAAAACATAGACAAATATGAAAGACTAACAAACAACAGTCCACAAAACACCACAGAGAAGTATATATTAATTCAGTATCAGTCACCCAATAAAAACTCAGAGGGATTGGTGAACAGAATTGGTAAGCGTATACTTTAAAAAAAAGTATTCTAGTGGTTTACTTGTACCAAAGTCAAAATCTTGTAATTACTGTTTAGTATATATATTATGACGCTTCTACTTTACAGAAGTTGATAACTTGACAAAAATGTCCTAGATAATTGTCAATCTAAACGAGTTTACCAAGTATAACATATAATAGTTGTAATCACAGTTTATCGACTGCACGTTATATTGATCACAAATCATTTTACGGCTTCTTTTAATCAGGCCGTTGTTTTTTTTTCATGTTTTGAAAATGATTAAACGTTTTTTGCGGTATGGGTTTTGTTCTTTTTTTAAAGGCCTAAATTGGTCTATAGTTGCTTACAATAACATCAGAAACGTTTTTTGTATGTCAATACTAAAGAAATAGTATGTTTACAAAACTGATGGGGCGAGGATAGGATTCACATTTGGTGAAGTTTATTAATTCATTAATTTGGGAAGCTTTTCGTGTTCCCTCGTTTTGGTACGTAATTTTGTACATTTTAGTAAGAAAACATGTGAATAACTTTATGATTGGTTTCTAAGCACAACACAGTGAGCTCTTTTAGTTTAAAAAAGGAAGAAGTAGTATAGTTGTGTTTGATTCTTCTTCTCATAACGTTGTCGAAATGGAGGTACAATTATGCATTCATCTGCTGGTACAGAAAAAAATCATCCTTTTTAAAAACTACTATCGCCTCGTATGCTACAACATTTGCATAAAAATATGTATGCAAAAGTATAGGTAGTCGTTTTTTTACATTTTATGTTGTCGGTAAAGGAATGGAAAAAGCTACGAAAAGGTTTAATGTGTTATACATGTTTAAGAAAGTATGTTTGTTATACATATATTACAATATTAGGTTACCCATCACCATCAACACATTTTATTTCAATAATACAGAAATATAATAAATAAAACAAAATCACACACAAACAAAACACAACAGTTATCGACTTCTTTATCTTCCTTTTTTTCTTTCTTTATCTTAAGATTTATTTTTTTAGTAGTCGAAATGTTTGCATACATATATATTGCTTCAATGATCCGTTATATGATTAATTTCGAGTTTTGTTCGATTTTATTGCTGATATTTGAAATGGAAATTATCTTTTTCTAGATAACAACTTCTGGCAATATCAATCTTTAGCTTGAATTGAATTAACAACATGTAGATATTAAGAAAACTTTATGAAGTTTATATAACACTTAACTGAAGAATCACTTTAGTTAGATTTATATACCAAAATCACAAGTTCAAATATATATTATATTTACTGATAGTAAAATAAAGCAATCGAGTAATTGGACCAATAGCGAGCTTCCTGGTATCGTGATACTTTAATATCTTTTAATTCCACATTTATATTCAATGACAATCATCTTATAAGTAAATAAACAAATATAAAATCATAAAATTTAATAATGTATTGGTTTTTTTTTTATTGTTTATACCACATAAGTAGCTTTCACTTATCTACTCAGTGTGGGTTTCCCATAGACATTTTTTTTAAGTATTATCAAATGTAATTGGACATCTTCATATTGCAAATCAATTCATAAAAAATTTGTTCATTTGTATTGTATAAATACTGTCATACTTTTAATTTACGGTCCTCGATGTCCTTCGTTTCAGTTCTGAAACGGACTTGTTAACTTGTTTTTATTCGAGAGTCAGTGATGAGTCTTTTGTAGACGAAAAGCGTGTCTGGTGTACATAATTGTATCCCTGGTATCTATGATAAGTCTATTTGCACTAACTGTCCGTTAAATTCATATTAACTGTCAGTCTTTGTAAGAATTCGGCAATTTAGAAATATTTAAAAACATGTCTGAAAAAACATCGACCTAACCACCTTATATTGATGTTACCCTCATCCTGAAGTAGAAATTGTAGGTCTTTCATTTCTACTTGTCTGGTAGTTCGGGAAATATCTAGATAAATTTTGGTTAGAATGATAGCAAAACACAGAGCTCCCTTTAACTGTTTATTTTTTAGTGCATTTCAACTACATTTTGTATTACCATGCAGATTATTATATATTCTGAACTTCATGCAAAGTGATTTTTTGTTCGTCATGTTTTCACCAATGCCTGATTCTTATGCATGCAAATTGGCACTAACTCTTATTTTAGAAACAATGTATCTGGAACTTAAAAAAGTATTATGTAGATATAAAAAAAAATGTAGACTATGTCCACTGGACACTTGTATATAACTGTGGCGAGGAAGAAAAATATGTTTATCTAAAATTTAACAAATCTTTAGAATGAGTTAAAATTTATCCAGGAAGTATTGTTGTAACCTAATCAATGATATAAACGTATACAGGGCAACACATATTAAGTTTTGATATGAAACATATCATACATATTTGAAATTTTCCTTGCAATAGATTACCTTAGCCTTTCAGAATTGTTTGTGGTCCCCAATGCTTTTTCAACTTCGTACTTTATTTGATCTGTTTAACTTTTGTTTTAATTTTACCATCACTGGTGAGTCTTTTGTAGACGAGACCTACGTCTGGCGAACAAATCAATCGAAAGCCTGGTATCTGCGATGTGTCTATTATTATCAGTTTCAAGCAATCACTCTTAACAAAGTCGCTTCGGTATTGTGTGTCCTACATTATGGTATACAAAATAAAAGCCGGAAACATATTTTTTTTCATGTTTATAGTACAAAATGAACATACTAGTATTCCATGACTCTTCACCATCTATTGCAATCGGTTATCTCGTGGTTAAACAGCTGACGAAATACGCGTCTGGCATTGGAAAAGAAAGCATATTATGTGTTATTGAAAATTTAATACAAATTCAGAAAAAAAAGCTGCAATGCAATACTTTTTTATGAGTGGATACTACATCATGACTATCCAAACCTCGTACGTGTCTTCTGGTTATTCCATCATTTTGTATTTTACTAATCTGGCTATTACTATACATTGCATTGGAGATTATGGGAAGAACAATAGATGTTGGTATTGCAAATTATATTGTTTAAGTCAATAGTGTATAATAAGGCAACAGGTAACTTTACCAGTGGGATTTAAATAAAAATGATAAATTTTATGAAATTTATGTAAAAAAAGAAAATCTTGTTTGAAAACATGTATCAAGTAGAATAATTATGTGTAGATTTTTTTTTATATATTTCGCAGCTAATGACCCTTTTAAATGAGAGCGATAACTGAAGAATAAACGATTTATAAATTTCGTGCGTCCAAATATCTGCATATCTATTATAAATTTGGCTATTTTTTGTAGTTTTTTTGTTTGTCATAAAGCATCTAACATTGAAGTGTATTTATGCAACCCCGGCTTTCAACCGTTTTAATTTGATACAGGACTTTGGACGCAACGAATTTATAAATCATTTATTATTCAGTTATCGCTCTCACCTGAAATGTGCATTAGCTGCGAAATATATAAAAAATCTGAAACATGATGTTTTTGATCAATCATTAATGAAATTGAAATAGTGAAATAACAATTCGCTTTTAGCAGCCATTATGGTTCAATTTTGACAAACTAAGTTAAGAAACATTGAAAGTGAATAATTTGACCTCATTGCATCCGTTTCCACATGCACCTCAATTTGCCCCTTAGCATAGCTAGAGATTGATAACGCATGAATTGTGCATGTTCAGTTATTAAAGGAAAGAAATTTCGACATTGAAAGTTAAACAAAGATTAGGATATAGTTACGATACTGTTGTCAGGTCATTAAAGATTGCATATATTGGCGTTAATATTGATTCACTTATAGGGTCTTTGCATACATATATAACACATGTATTCCAAAAACAGTTGTTGGCATGACACGGGTTATGTTCTTCATACATATGTAATGATGGTATGATACTTAACCCCTAACGGGAAGGATTGTGCCTGATATTCATATGATGAAATCATAATCTTCCAATCAGTTCAATTGAAGTATGGAGCTAGCATGTCAGTTAACTGCTAGTAGTCTGTTGTTATTTATGTATTATTGTCATTTTGTTTATTTTCTTTGGTTACATCTTCTGACATAAGACTCGGACTTCTCTTGAACTGAATTTTAATGTTCGTATTGTTATGCGTTTACTTTTCTATATTGGTTAAAGGTAAAGGGGGAGAGTTGAGATCTCATAAACATGTTTAACCCCGCCGCATTTTTGCGCCTGTCCCAAGTCAGGATCCTCTGGCCTTTGTTAGTCTTGTATTATTTTTAATTTTAGTTTCTTGTGTACAATTTGGAGTTAAGTATGGCGTTCATTATCACTGAGCTAGTATATATATTTGTTTAGGAGCCAGCTGAAGGATGCCTCCGGGTGCGGGAATTTCTCGCTACATTGAAGACCTATTGGTGACCTTCTGCTGTTGTCTTTTCTATGGTCGGGTTGTTGTCTCTTTGACACATTATTCTTTTTCATTTTCAATTTTATTAATCATTTGATCGACTGATTCGATACACACAAATCATTCTTATACAGGTAAAAACGATGATTAATATATATTTATATCTATTATATGAAATTAAACAGACAAAGGAAAATCAAATTCCACGAGTTCGCTTTCTTTTTACATCTATATTTATATTTATATCACTTAAATGTCAATTGAAGGTCTTCGGAGGTCAACTCTATAGTTATTTAGATGGCATCTAGACCAAAATTCACACAAAACGAAACTACATTTCATCGAGCCCATGCCCTATTTATTTATTTTTTATCTTAGACTTTTTACAATTCAGATAAATGTTTTTCATTGTTATAATTAAAATATGAGAATTTGAGTCAAATCGATGAGCATAAATTTGACAGCTAGTGCCCCTTAATTTTCATTCGTCTTTTTATTTATTGTTGTTTCAGTTTGCATTCCTTCTATAGTCACAACATGTAAAATAAATCGATTCTAATTCTATGCCCATAAGACTTTACTTTTTTATTTCAAATTCATTTGTTAAAAGACGCAGGCTTTGTAGGAGACGTCTATATAAACATAGAGTACAATAAAGAACACAACGCGAACTTGAAAAAAAGACCCGAACAGACAAGATAGAACTTATCCTGATTTACATGGATTTTCTTTATATTTGTGCTTTATTGTAATCAAATTAATTCAAATTTCAATATTTATTCCTATTTTTCAAAGAATTTCCTTCAAATTTTAGTTTAAACTTAAACTCAGATTTTATGAAAATTATACTAATGTGTAATTGTTATTGTAACAGTCACACGGGTAGTAAGGTCGTCATATCGAGGAACGTTTAGTACAGTGATTTTGTCATAGTTTGGATAAGTTTGACATGACGGTGTTAAGTCTTTTTGATGACAACCAATGCAAAAATGTAAACATTGGGATATTTTGTAAACGGAACTTCTGATCATTAATTCAAGCTGGTAAGTACCTTTGTATAAAGTAAATATGTTAGTACATCACAAGTTGTATCATATAGTTAATGATTTAACACAGAACAAAGCTTGCGTATGTCAAAATTTAAAACTTGCTAATTGGTTTATCGTGCATAAAAAAAGTTATTTTCTTATAGTCTGTTACATCACATATATCTTCGTGATATAACACTGCGGTCAATTATTCTGAAAAATACCTACATTTGCAATCAATTCAAAATTACTGAAATATCTGTGTCATGGTTTGGTTCATTAGTGTCATGGTTAAGTGCATGTTCGACATGGTTCAGTTATGTAGTTCTTCTCGTGTACAATGAAGAGTTACTATCAAAATTAACAAAAATCGTTCCATTTGAAACACAAAAGGACATAAGAACGCACAAACAATGTAGTAATATGTTATAAGTAGATGCAATATTATTGCCAATGAGATAACTATCCACCTGAGATTAAATGACGTAGATTTTAGCAGCTATTTGTCATCAAGAGGCCTTCAACATTCAACAATGAGCAAAACCATATTTCTTAGCAAGATATAAAAGGCTGCGACAAAATTCAATGTATAGGAATTCCAATTAGAAAATCATCAACCTAATTTCTGTCCAAAATAAATAGCAAATTATGATACACAGTTACATACGATATTCACGGCATTACAGACACTTAATTTGAGACAGTATATACAAAATATTGCGGAGTAAAACATGTTTGCGGGCTCCCCAACCTCTGCTTCGCCTTAACCATGCCACAAATGTAAACTCACCAGATCGGGTTTAAACAAGAAATTCAAGTAACAGAAACACTAAAGACACAAATAAATAACGATATATATTTAACACTGTAGTTTCATTGAATAGCATTATATGAAACAATATTGAGAGGATCCTATTTTTCAATATTTGCTTTTTAATCTTTAAATCTTTTATTGCCGCAGTCGTATTATAAACTTAAATCCAAAAGAGTTAATTAAACAATACTACGTTTATTTAGTACAGAAGCCATGCAAAGTTTGACCAACCCCGAAGATCTACTGCTAAACGTAAATAGTGCAATCGTGAACCCATATGATGGATTTGCACATGGTGCTCAAGGAATTCGTCAGTACCATAGATATGAACAAAGTGTAGTAGTCAGTCGAGAACCAGCTTATGTTCTCATGTGGCGTGTTAGACATCTTCTTTTTTTCACAATTTTAGAACAGATGTCGCACTGAACTTTAGTTGTTTTTTGGCAAACCCTGTTGATTTTCATTATTGACTGATATAGGAAAGATTAAGAAAAAATTCTTCCTCATAAAAGAGCATGTTATGATATCTAAAAATGTCATTATCTTGAAAATGAGACAATATATCATTTAAACTTTATGAATGCTAGAAATGAATCAAAAATCAAATGTTAAATTTATTAAATATTATTTTGTTTTACATATTTTACAGTGTCTGGTCACGGAATGATCGATTCTTAAAGCATATTTTTTTGCCGCAAACATCGCACATTAAAGGGTTTGAATGTTGTGCTTCATGTTCCGTCAAGGCCCATCTATCTGAGAATTTCGCTGGACAATGAGAACAAATCAGTTGATCCCCGTGTGTTCTCATTAAACTGGAATCCGCTTGTATTACGCTTCACTTAAACATAGACTTTATGAACAAATTGTGAAAGGAAGGGTTTTACACATTTCATTTCAAAAACATATTTACTGAATTCCGAAGTTGCGACTCACCAAAAAAGTCCAGAACCTAGTGACGCGACAAGTTGTCCTATATGTCATACCTTACTGGTTTACGCTATACTGAGAATAGTTTGATGGTTTCAGATTTCTGGTTGTCTCTGTTCTATTTATTTACCCATTTTATAGAAACAGGCAGATATAGAGTTTGGCCAATTTAATTCATCCTATTGTTGAAAAACTCATGTTTGTGTTGCTGGTTTGCTGTCTAATTTATGTATTTCCACGTCATCTTACATTTGATATTACCTTGTAAATTGAAAATCAAATAAGCAAAAAGGATAAAGGGCAAATGCAGATAGCATAAAAATAGCATTGAATGTTCTAAGAAGTTCAAATGAAGTGTACTAGTGATATATATCAACAAACTTACCATCTGTTTCATCTTCGTTCATCTTATAATGCGTTCTGTCCTATTACAAACGATGATTTCTTGTCTAGCCAAACAATTAAGGTCGTACACAGTTTAATTAATGTACATGTAGCAGACAATATAACACGTGTTTCTTTGAATTTCAATCCTTTTCTCAATCACATTTAATAATATACCACCTCATACTTAAAACTAGTTAGCAGGAGTTTTTTTCAGATAGTATAGAAACTGTATTACATAAAAAGTAAAATATTTGAAATAATTCAATGTTACTATACATGATGCATTTATACAATATTACAAAGATTTTTATTGATTCCTAATAATAATTGATAAACTTGAACATTATATCGGCTTAAATCCAAAATTGGAGTTGTGATCTTTCATATTTTAAATTCAAACTTTGAAAGTACTTTTTATTGTAATTTCACCTATTATAGTTTTAAAACCAATAAGTTTTAAAACTGTTGTCCATGTCACGCGTAACTATTCGGTTTCGTAAATGGTTGAAGACTTATGATGTCCTCTTAATATCCTTTGGTTAGTTTTGTAGTTGGGTTACTGTATCATGGACCTATAACCCCACATCTCCTTTTATTCATCATTAACTAGTTCAAAATTTACAATAAAGAAAAACCAACAAATGAATAGTTTTCTAGAAAAGAAAATGAATAACAAGAATTACTTTTTGACTGGCTGCCACTTCTGAATAGAAGTCTTTAGCTATTTGGCTAGTGATGCCGCTCATGATATCCCCGGCAGAGTCAAGCATGGACATATGGACAAACGATTATATATGTGAAACAGAAGCAACGCTTTGTCTTTTTTTGTTTGTTAAATTATATCGAAAGCTAGTTTAAAAGAGCAGTGACTTTTAAATTTATATTGTAGAAAACTTACGAAAAGTAACATGACATGTTTAACATACGCTTTGACGATTATACCACTAAATTTGGTTAAACAGGCTTTTTTTCTTCTCAGACAGTTAATATATAGTGTAACTTAGTTCAATAACAGGCGCTATCAATCAACTTTTCAGTATTAAAAGTGAAACACATATATATTTATTTCGATCTAAACCATGACAATCTTGACCAAAACCATGACGAATTTCTAGACTCTTAACCGAACCATGTCAATCGCTTAACCAAACCATAGCAATTCCGATATCTTGCTTATTCTGCGTTAATTTCGTGAAACAACAATTCCAATATAGATCGTTTGAACTCCAATACAGATTCAGGCATCTTATTTGCTTTTTATCTGCTCGTGTGAATAGAACTGAGGCAATAGTTTAGGGAAGCAACATAAATTAACCATGTCAAACTTATCCAAACTATGACAAAATCACTGTACTAAACGCTCCTCGATATGACGACCTTACTACCCGTGAGTCATCTAACAAAAATATATTGTGTAACATCTGATCATTCAAATTTCAATATTATACTTGTATCTTAACGATAAAATAGAATAAAAATATAATTGCTGCGATCTATATTAGATACTATTAGACATGTTACGAAAAGGTATATTCTCGACGCTGAGGTTGACAAATTAGACTTTAAATTTGGGGACGGTGTCAAAACATTGATAATAGATTTAAACAGGTAAAATTTAAATCCTGTGCGTCTTGCAAGGCCGTGTTCACATCAAACGCCGTGTAGAGTAAACATGTTTACAATTAGTTTAGTGTAGTGTACACTGGTTTCACATTACATTTGTTCACATCTATACACCTTGTTTAGCTACCTGTACATAAGATTTGTTCCCACTTGTAAACTATATGTCATTTAAATGTTCATTACGTAGAACTGAATTCAAAATTTTTGGAAAAATTTTCTAGCGGTAGGGGAACAACAATTTGACTTTAAAAGGGGGTTGGGGATGGGAATGGAAATATTCCGATCCCCAATTTGATAAAAAAAAAAATGGTCATACAGAAGATAAAATAAAGATTCTGAAACAAGAGTTTCCCCATACATTATAGTGTTAAATATTGAAGAAAAAAAGTATTTGATCACCAGCATCGAAAAAAAAAGGAATAAAAACGTACGCGCGAAAAAAAATCTGACTCAGATAAAAAAGATAACCCTCCCCCTTTTTTGAAGTTAAGTGGTTGCTACTTTATGAAAGCCATTTTTATAATTTGCAGTAGTTTGAATATACTAGAGATGTCTCGATAATGCATTAGAAAACGTTAGCTGCAACAGCGTGCTTACAGCCGAAAAAAAAGGATTGAGATATTAGGGATCACTACATTTGTATCTTTTCTGTTCGTTTCAAATGGTATTTCTTCTCCAAGGAATATTTGGTAAAGGAATAGGGTAACGTTTTTTTTAATTTATTTTACGTGTTATTAAACGGAACTGAGATACTAGACAAACATATCATTTACCTCACACTTTTTTTAGTCATGCATTTATGTGTGGATCGTTTTTTTAGTAAAGACCAGTGGCGAATATTTCTGTGTACGTCAAGTCGATTCGGGAAGACCTTTTCAAATGAATAAGGCAGCAACTATTTACTTCATTTTTTGTGGAGGGGAAGGGGGGAAGGGGGGGGGGGGGGGCGTGAGCTATTGATTTTTTTTAGGACAAATTTTGGTGACAAGTCGAAATCAATTTTAACATTATATATAGTGGCAGCTGAGGGATAAACAAACATTTTTTTTTCAGGTCCAAAAACTGGAAACATTTTTTGTTTCCAAAACAAAATCCATAGCTCACCACCCCCACCCCTTGCCTTTATGTTTTATACTCAACTATAATAGCCCCCCCCCCCGAAAATCAATTGGTTGCTGCCTTATGGGTTCGGCAATGAAGCTGCTTTGAGTCTTGATTATGGGTTAATAAAGTACGTTAATTTTTTTTAACAAAAACAAAAATCTGTAAAATTTAGACAACTAATAATTATCGAAAATATCAATTTTACTCAAAAATAGTTTCCTCCTTAAATATATACACGATAAAACTAATGTCCTAAATGCCTAGTTTTGTGTACACTTAACCTACACAAGGTCTACATTGACTATCGACTGTGTGTAGGTAAAACATGATTTAGACTACATGTAAACATTGAGTTTTATCAATGGGAACGCAATTTTGTTTAGTTTACGTGTGAGTTACACTAACACAACACCGAATTTAGGTCAATGTGAACACGGCCTTGGTTAATTCAAATCACATTATTTAGAACATCATCATTTAACATCGTATATGACAATTGCTTTTGTGATATCATTACTGGCTCTCATAAGACATGAAAGGTGTACGCGTGCAGGAGTGCGGGGTGGGCTAGAAAAAGGGGGGCTTAGAGTTATACAAGTTCATTCGATTCTATATTGATAATATATACATAGTAAGCCAGTTAGATATTAGTTTTATTGTTGTATTACAGTTCCTGAAAAAGTTCAATCTGTCGCTCCACTAATCCCACACAAAGCTCTACAGTCTGGCTGATTTTTTCTCTCTGGTGTCTCCGTAAGCTTCAAATGACGCTGAAAGTTTTAAGGGCCTTATAGCGTGTTCGACATATACCCGACACTCTAATATACGCAAATTCCTTTTTTTTTTTAACATTTTCTTCTTTCTGCTCGTGGTTTAGCTCTTAGCTGATGACGTCTGCAATGGGTAACGACGGGCGATCGACATAGATGAATTTTATATTATATTATTAGATTATACTGTTGGGCATCATTTTGATTTTCTAGGAAACAACTTCGAATATATCTTATATGATTTCTGTTGTCCACAATCACCTGTGTATGAATACAATGTCTGTGTCTGTTTCCGGAGTAAAATTGTTCTTGAGGTTCAGTCTGTGGTCTGTAAATGGCATGAGAGGTTCCCTCGATTGCAGCTAACGCGGTGGGTAATGTATGCCATCCACCGCGTAGTTGGCGCCAATTTTCTACGGTTGGCCAAGACATATTGGGGGCATATATTTCCCAAAGAATTGGAATCAAGGCATTTATTTATAAAAAGAGAAAACGTGCATAACGCACAACTCTTGATCTTGCTAAAGAAAATCAATTGCTGCATTACAAGTTTATTCGAAAAACTATGCCGAGAGTCCTTAAAGACCTGGGAGTGACTCTGGACTCTTATGATAGTGAAAGCAGTTAAATAAAAGCGTGGTTTAATATTTTTCCCGCGTAGTTTACAAAAATAATAAGATGTGGTATCAGTGACAATGAAACATCTATCCATGATCTATCTATTAGCAATCATAAGGTCTTTGACAATGAGAAAAACCTATACCGTATACTAGTAGTCGACTATAAAAGATCCCGAAAAAGTGAAATAATTTAAAACAAAACCATTTACGAGGAACAAATATGACAGAAAGTAGCCAACGACAACCACTGAACGTTGAACTACAGGCCCTTGACTTAGGACAGGCTACTAAAAAATGTACTGCGGGCTTAAACATGGTTGTAATATATTTTCTGCCTTTTTATCGCCTTATTCTGTCCGGACATTTTTTTTTATTAATTTATCCTGCTTTTTTTTTTACATTAATTGTCATCCTGCCTTTTTTGGGGGCCAAGTTACTCATTCTGCCCTTTTTTTTTTTTTAACTCAAAACTCCTGTCCTGCCTTTTTCAAATTATTCCAATTTCAACAAAACGTTTCAGGAATTAATAAAATACAAAATATCTGCATAAGGTGGTGTTAAGGTGTGAATGCAAAGTCATTATGCAATGTTTTTGAAACTCTTCACGGGTTGTTCAACCGGTCAGTAGTGACTCATATTTTACACAAACCTCTTATCGTTCTGAACATATATGAAATATTTGCCACTGGACGTTAATCAACCAACAAATCAATCACAAACCCCTTATAAAGAAAATACAAATTGAGCTGAAACTGTTTAAATAACGACAAAGTTGGAGGAACCAAAGGAAGAAAATACATGCATTCGAAGCTATATGACTGGGAGTAAGTTTTCTTAAACTACTGTATAATGCAACATATTTAAAGTTGAAATTGTATAAAAATCGTGTTTTAGGTGTTTTAAAACAGACCCCGTTAGATTAAAATTTAGGTGGCAAACAACTGGATCAAAATACATACACTTCATTTTTTGCTTTTCATAACTATAATTATAAACATGACCGTTACATATATATTCACTAGTAGGTATAAAACAGATTATAATACCTAAGATTATTTGTAAGGTCTATTAAGAGATCGCCGAAGAATTCACACTCGTATGGACCCCGTGTCTCCGTTGCCCCGCACATGTACTGCATTTACATGACTGTCCCCCCTATGTTTTTTGCATTAGAGTTTCTTAAAAATATTATGGAATTTATTAATATCTATTTCTTATGGTACAACTATTGTTAATTATATTCGTTCCATACGGAATTGCCTTCAAAAGAATCAATGCAGTTTTTAAATAATATTCAATGTAAACACAGGTAATCTCTTTTGTGTTTTGACACAGTCCCCACATTTAAAGTGTAATTTGTCAACCTCAGCGTCGTGAATATACCTTTTCGTAACATGTCTATTTGGGCGATTCAATTCATAAAAATCTCTCATGCAATATGTCCCCTTCCTTTGTTTTTATTTGTACAACTTTAGTCTGGGTTTATTGTTGCTATACATGTAGAGGTATATTACAGTATCAACGAATGCTACATACGTACTTTGATTGATCTCAAAACGATATTATCGGTCATGATAAAGTTCGAACATATGGATTATCGAAAAGAAATATATCAAATCGGCTGTCAGTCGCAATCTATGTAATCCTGTTTCAAAAGACACGCACGGAACTGTACATACAATATTGTTCCTGTTATTAGTGCAATGGTTAAGTTGAAAACTACAACTTTAATAAAACAAACATTTCTTAAACTGCTATACCTAAACAAAGCGCCATAACCCTGAAGTGAAAAATATATGAATTATTTTTACCACTTCGTTCTGCTGTATTAAAAGAAAATACGATATTGGTAAGAAATAGTTAGTAGTAACATGTAAAGCACTATAACCTTGAGTGCCAATTTTATTTGTATGATCATAATACAATGGTATCGTTGGTCCTTTAAAAAAAAAACTATGTTATAAACGGTTAAAATAAAATGAATTAACAGATCGACGTTTTCATTAATTGTTGTTTATCATATTTGTTTCTTTTTTTCCTCGTTTATTGTTTAAGCTTAAATTATGCTATTGGTTTCCTCTTTTTATTTTGTTTTCACATTTTCATTGTCATGCCGGGTTTTATATAACTTATTATAAGGTGTTAATTTACTCATTCTTTTAACAGTTGTTTACATCCTACATTTGTCCTAGCTTACTCGAGCTTTGATCATGCACTGCAGCCACAGTGTAGAAACTTTACTGATTTGCAATAATTCCTCATTTCCTTATTCATGTTATTATATATTTGGAAGAAAATAAATGTTCATTGCATTTCTTTTCATATTTTCATTGAAATGACCTCATAACTTCTGTTAAATTCTTAATTGTAGGGGATCATCTGTTACCGAGTGGTTCAATATCTATTTTCGATATTCTACATGTAGGTGCATCCGACTACTATACGGGCTACCAAAATTAAGCTATAAGCTATAAGCATCAACAATCAATCATTCAGCCAGTCATATATTTCTAATATTGTTTTAAGGTGCAAGTCAATTGTAATCAGCTGCATGTGTTGCTCATGTTGCTTGTGTCGAATAATAAGCGGACCATTTGAAAACAAAATCATATTTATTACATTACAACTGTGCATAACTCAGTTTTGATCGGACCAAGTTGCAGCATACAATTTCCGGCAGTAAATGGTTAACCAGAGGTACCATATGGTTAATTGCACTTGCTTGTTTACAAAACATGTGAAGCACTTATTAAACTCACTGCAATAATATTTATGTAAGTGATTCTCTTATCTGCTACATCTATTTCTGACGATAATTTGTAAGCAATCGGATTATTTTAAAGTGAAATAATTACTGCGTGTACATGTATGTTGCGATGCATGTTGCTATTTTCTAGTAAAATGTTACAAAGGTTCTCAGAGGCATAGCATTCTTTAAAGAGCATCGATTTATACTCCGAATACTATTTAAGATATCATACTTTATGTTAGAGACGAGTTAAACATGTTAAAGTATAATAGCGAAATACAATTTTGAATAATATTGCCCGCGAAGTTTAATCAGAATTAACTTTACAACGTTTACAATTATTACATCAAAATTCTACATAAACAATCCTGTATGATGAAACCACTCTGTATGCACTAAATGTTACAACCTGTGCGTAAAAACAATAAACTTCAATATACAGAAATTATGTGCAGGTCTTCAGTTGATTGATTACGATAATGTTGTTCCAAACCATTTATATGACTGCTAGCTGTCATAAATGTATTTTTTGCAAAGATTAACATGATTAAGGACAATTGTTCCTTACCCCAGACTAAAATTTAACCCCCCCCCCCCCCACGTGACCACCCCAAACAAATGAACGTTGTAGCTGGCATCAAAACAAAGAGTCATTATTCCTTCCTTCCACATTGCAACCACAACACAACAATTTGAAAGTTCATATGTGGCTCGCTAGATAAATTGGATAGATTTTTTTATATGTACATGTGGATAGATGATAATGTATAGGTCTTTGTATCTGTGGTAATTATTCGTTAAAAAAGGACTGAAAATAATAAGAAGAATTTTTTTTTATATAACTAGTACATTGGTTTTAATGTTTATCAAATAACCTGGGAGAGACCATAAGATTTTAAGACTTGGATAATACAGATCGCTCAAATTTCTAACAGTCTTCTTTCACTATTCAGCTAACTGTTAAATATCAGGTCAACATTTGCAGACACCAAAAATGAAATTTGCAAAAAACATCATACCTAGGAAATCAGGTAATTTCGTGGAAAGTAGGTCCATTTGAATGAAACGTATGCAGAAACCTTCCGTAAAACTAACTACTATTTTCTGTGTATCACAAGTAATTTAATTTGCTTAACAATTTTTCTAGATTAAGCCTTTGTCATATAGACTGTTTATGTACAGACATCTCTTTGTTGCAAGTGTATGTTGTCCTCTAGATGTCTGTCAATATGTGTTATTGTCGTTAGTTTACTTTCTCATTGGTTTGCACCACACATCTAATTTTACGCCTATCAACCACATGTAACATAGAACAACGCAATTCAGGAAATTGATACAACTTAATTTTCCTATATATTTTCAGGTGATTTCTCCAAATTGTTTTATTCAATGAAGTTACTTTCCTTTTTTGTTGTCTCAATGATGAAATTAAAAGCTATAAAGATCCACAACACACAGACAACTACGAAAGACTATCAAACAGCAGTCCACAAAACACCACAGAGAAATATATAGATTCAGTATCACTCACCCCATAAAAACATAGAGGGATTGGTGCACTTGTAGTATTATAGTGTTTTACTTGTAGCAAAGTCGAAATCCTGTAATTACTGTTTCGTATATATTATGACGCTTCTACTTCACCGAAGTTGATAACTTGACAAAAATATCCTAGATAATTGTCAATCTAAATGAGCTTACCAAGTATAACATATGTTAGTTGTAAATACAGTTCGTCCACTGCACGTAATATTGATCATAATTAATTTTACAGCTTCTTTTAATCAGGCCGGGTTTGTTTTTTTTTAAAGCCCAAGTTGGCCTGTAGTTGCACTTACATCCGAAACTTTTTTTATGTCAATACTAAAGAAATGGTATGTTTACAAAACTGATGGGGAGAGGATAGGATGCACATTTGGTCAAGTTTATTCATTCATTGGTATGTATTAGTAAGCTTTTCTTGTTCCTTGGTTTTGGTTTGTAATTTTGTACATTTTCGTAAGAAAACATGTGAATATCTCGCTCAGTAGCTTCTAAACACAATACAGTGAGTTGTTTTAGTTTAAAACAAAGAAGGAAGAAGAGATACAGTTGTTTTTGTTTTTCCTTCTCATAGTGTTGTAGTAATTGGGATGCGTACATGTAGTCATGTTGAATTTATATAGACAAGTGATAAATGTTGCCATGATACGTGAATATTATGAGATATGATAACCAAAACTTTGATGCTGATGATTTTTTCTTTGTATCTTGGGGAATTTTTGCAGCAGCTTTTTTTCCTATTGCACTATCGAGTCTGAATTTTCATGAAATATCAAAATAATTTATTGTAAATCAATATTTGGCAGTGGGTTAAAAATAAATAGGTTTGTAAATATTGCACACTTAAAAACGAAAGTGATACTTAGAATGCATGTTCAAATTCTTCCATTCGGATGAACTTTTTCATACATTTTGGAAGAGGAAGATGGTCAATGTTTTTGAGTATTGATGTGTCACCAGCACCGTGGTTTAAGGACTTGCGTATAGATATACGACAAATTTCAGATAGTGTTAGCGCATTTTCTGCTCGCTCACGTAACCAAACCATGATTTGTACGCCATGAGTTCCATTTTTCATATCAGAAGCCACAAGTCTGCGAAACGATCTGGAAAATGTTGGAATTCGTCGATGACATTGTTCCACTTCCGGAAATGTTAAATTATAACCACAGAGCACCAAAAGTTTAACTGCAGCAGGTTCACACCGGGCGAAAGCATCCACGAGTAAGTTTCTACTGTACTGCATACTAGTATCTATAAGACAGCCATGCCAAAGCAGCATTCCTGCTATGTGACTGTTACATATTGAAATGGCGGACAACAATGGCGACCATTGTCCATCACACTGACTAAGCCTACACCCATTGTGTATGAGCTTCTGTAGAACACTATCTATAGAAGGATATGTATTTCTTTGAGCAATTCGATAATAGAATATCGCCGTCGAAAAAGGTGTTGCTTTGTATGCCGTTACTGCATTCACATCTGCTTCACTGTTTATAAGTTTGTCAACAATTTGTTCGTTGCCAACTCTGACGGCTTCGTGTAAAGGTGTCCAATTATTCTTATTTCGAGTGTTTATAAATGCACCTTTTTCACACAGCATGTAAACAACTGTGTCTAAATTGTTATGTATTGCACGCTGTAACGGTGTATTGCCAGAATCATCCGAAACATTGACGTCACATCCGGCAATTAATAAAGCAATGGCAATATCTGATCGACGATGATTGCAGGCAATATGTAAGGGTGTTTGACATTTTTCGTCGGTCAAATTTACATTCCAGTCAGTATCTATGAGAAGATAAGCAATTTTGATATATCCGTATTCTGTGGCCCAATGCACAGCTGTTTTCCCATTGCCATCTTTGTAATCTCGGTTTCTATAGCAACCATTTCCTAAAATGTTACGAACTTGGTCTTCCTTCCCCGACTTGACTGCATCAAGTAGGAAGTAATCTTCGTCAACGTTGATTTTGTTTGGCATTTTTACAAAGATGTTGCTATCAGATCATCGTCTTCAATTTGCTTCATGTAGACTTGTTCTCTTTATGTCTATTTCTTTGATAATTAAGGTTCAGCATCTACAATATAAAAATAATGATGTTATTAACTATTACTAACAAATGTTAAAAATCTTTCGTAGATTATATAGACATTTTATGAATAATTATACGTTGTATAAATAGAATCGAATCGATTTTCAATAAAAACGTATGATGAATTAAGTACAAGACAAAGGTTAATCAGTTAAGAAATGTTGAAACTGAAAAAGTACACATCAAGCTTATATTTGGGGTCGCATAATCACTGTCACTTATACCGTCTTCACCGTTTTCGATATTTCGATCTCTGGACTTTGAATATTGCGAAATGTGACAATGTAAGACTATGAGCATTAAGCATGTTAATGGAAGAAAACAAAAAGGAAAGAGGTTGTGATAAGTGTATGCCTTTAAAAGTTAGACATTATGTGGTGACTACTTTTAATAATTCTATCTTTATGTTCAATAAACTTCATACTAGTGTTCAATATTGCAAGAAACAGTCTGAGTTTTATGTGATGGTGAAATGAAGAAGTATAATACTACCTGGCTTGTGACTAGATTGATGAAATTAAAAAACAGCGGTTTGCTTCATTGTGAACATTCATATTCGATAAGTTTGAATAGCGAAACTATGTATAAATATACAGATTGAAAACCATCGTTGCTGAAATTTGGAATGATATTATTTACATCGTTTTAACTAAATTGAATGTTTTCAATTATCTGATCATTTCATATCAATATTTTCTTTTGTCCTTTATGATTACTGTAATTACAATTACGGTGCTGTAAATTGATTTTGTTTGTATCTAAAATTGTTTACACAAGATGAAGCTACATATATATATATTGTCTAATATTCATACAATAGACATAATTTTTTTATGCAGGCATCCGTTCTGTGCCGTGTTTCATTGATCTAAATACACGTGCACTCAAAACAAAAAAGTAGTACATTCCGATATTACATAACACTAAATAGATTCGACTATGATAAGAAAATATACACATGCTGTTCAATTAGATGAAAACAAGATTGTAACAACAATAAAATAACACAACAACCAAGCTTACGTTACAAAAGTAATTGATGGATTGATTGTTGCTAGTTAACGCTACTTTCAGGAATACTTTGGCTATTTTGAGGCGGACAGTTTATGTTGGAAGACCCTATGCAACACAACAAATCAGACGGTACATTAAGGTGTAAGACAATTTTAAAAGAGAGGCAAACAAAAAATATTCAAATCCTTGCAAATTTTGACTATCGTGGCCTGTATTTGGATTTATTCTGCAATATAACAGTTATCTGACAAACAAAACTCTACAAACAAATTTGTTTTCGTTTACGATACCGAAAAATATCGTTTCCTTTTATCCGGTATTATATAGTTCATGAGCTAATCAATTTGACCCCTCCCCCCCCTTTTTTTTTCTTAATATTATTGTTTGAGTTTCGCTTGGTTTTGCCTTTTGTAAATATTTTGTGATAACTCAATTTATTTGTTGTTATCTTCTCTTGCTCTTTTCCTTACGATAAACAATATCAGTAGTTGATAGATTTTGAAAAAGAGACATGAAAGATACTAGAATGAAATTCAAAACAGTGTGGCTGTGGCCATTGATTGACACATTAAATTCATCCATTGACTGGGACAATTTACGTGAACGTTCGTCTGTAACAACCACTGTTCACGACGTACCTACGATAGACATTTAAACTGTGGGGTCACAAAAGGTTTCTTAGCGCCTTTGATTATAAAATAATTCGAAAAATTAATCAGGAATAACCTTTATGTTTTGATTTAAATAATTGATATAAATCAAAACATCGTGTTATTTGTGATTAATTTTTCGAATTACTTTATTAAGGTGTTGAGAACCTTTGGTGACCCCATAGTGTAAGTGTCTTTAAAAAGTACATAGTGAGCAATGGTCGTTACATACAAACGTTCGCCTAAATTGTCCCAGTCAATGGATGAATTTAATGCGTCAATCAATGGCCACAGCCACACTGTTTTGAATTTCATTCTAAACGGATAATCACAGTCATATTAAGTAGAAACAATAATGAAAATGCCATGGATAAAAGGAAAAGCGATCAAAAGACAAACAACAATATACAAACACAGAAAACTACAGACAAACCTACAAAATAAACCCTCCGTTATTATTAAATCAGTTAGGAAAAAAAATAAGAAAAGAGGGGGGTCCATGCTGAAACTCCTTTTTCATTTTGGTGTCCTCTACACGGTCCGCGTTTAAACACTGTATATTTATTTGAGAACCAGATAACGATTCCTCATTTCAAAAGTTGTCATGTAGGATGTTAGACACTCCAACAAGCTAAATGATCTATCGTTTGAGAATTAGTCAAAACTTATTTTTTAAGCGTTGATAGCAAGACAATAACAATATAAGTTCATCGTCGAAAATACATATTATATGTGTACTTACTACGGAGAAAAATGCCGCTGTTCTTCTATCAAATCTGATATTTTAAGATAATGCATGTACATGTATTTCTAGTGTATTCCTAGTACATTTTTGTACATGTATTTAAGAATATCTCTAGAAATTCACACATGTCAATTTTAATAGAAATTTTAAAGAATAAAAATAATTTGAAACAGATTTATAAATCATAGGAAAGATGTAAACAAACAATAAGATTGTACTTACGTGTTTACATTGATTTGCATCTATTCTGAACCTAATCGAAATGCGCAATAAAGAATCACATGAGAAGATGGCAAAATATCAATTCTCTTAAATAACGGTGGCATTTCTCCTATACATGAGAATAGGTCAATAGACTAAGTTAGAACACTTCGCTACAAGACGTAGCAACATTTCCATAGACAAGAAACAGTTTCGTCGTTTCTTTTTTCTAATCTTTGATTATGAGATAAAGAAGCGTCGGCTGGAAACTTTTTATTGATAAAGAATTCCACATCTTCATCACTATCTAATTAGCAATCAAGCGATTCTCAGTAATAATATATACGAAGTTTAAAATTTTGATAACTTTGTATAGAATATAAAAAATTAAAAAATAAAAAGATCAAAGTTTCATATATTTTCTCCGATTTCCCTACTGAACCTCGGTGTGTATGTAAGATGTTAGCTGTTTAGCTAAAGGTGCCAAAGACTGTCTTATCATTAATAGAAACGGGACATGGAAACATACATTTACCTGACGTTCAGATGTATAAATAGATGATAACGTGCTGCAGAATATTAGAAACGATAATAGCTTATGTACACCTGCGCATACATAGGGCATAACCTTTATAATTTGTGCAATTTGTATCAAATAACTGAGAACGAAAAAGCCAATTACAAATTTGATCAAAGTAATTCAAAAACCTGTGCCAAGGGCTGAATTTATTCGTTAAATGATAACACGTAGGGTTTGCAGCTTTTATAATAAATGAAATTTATAGCGAAGTGAGAGTTTCTCAAACGGCAAACTAACAGCAATCAAACAGAACAAGACAAAATAAAATAACATCTCCGATCTAAGATTTCAGTAAAACTGATTAGTAGAATATGTAAGGCGAACAAAAAAAGCAGCTCTAATAATGTTAATTTTTACGGTAACATTTATTTAAATTGATGGTAAGTCCATGTCAGACGATCCGAACTTGAAAAGGACATTTTTAAAACAGGTACAAAAAATGCAATTGGTAACTGCTATAAAAACAATGTCGTGTTTTTAATAACTCGTTTACACTTGTACGAAATTGAATCGATCTTTTTTTTAATCGATCTAAAAAAAGAAGACCAGTTCGCGAGAAGCAAAATCGATTTCGATCTAACCTATTTTTAAAATCTAGTGCGTTTACACTGCAATCTGACCTAAATCATGATAATTTCATACTTTTCATCTATACCATAACATATGGGAACTATCAAACGATATAGCTGTTATACAGCGGTTTGCTAGATAATGCTACATAAAAATGCTTTATATGGCGTGGTTAAGTATGTGAACAGAAACAATGTAAACACCAAAATAAACATCAAATTGTGTTGTTTGTTTGTACTATAATCAATTACAATGACCAAAGGTACAAGATCAGTAAAACTTTCATATGAAGTGAATACACATGTTATAAAATATAGTAGAAATTTGTCGCGATATATTTCGTTTAGCACTGAACGGTGGTACGACACGAATGAAAGTTGACTTTATTATCAGGCTTAACATTTAAGATTGCTGTTAAATTTTCGATAACTCTCATCTAAATAAAGACCGATGAAAAACGAAGGAATCTTACGGGTAGTACTCAAAGATTAACAATAAAATCATATCAGATTAAGATTTCTAAATATAAATTTTACTTGATCAAAATTAATTTCCTCGTGGACGCTCTCAATTATCATAAGTGCTTCAAATGAGTTATTTCCTCGTCAATTATAACTGGGAACTTTTACTGTACGTTTTATTTTAAAAATATTTCAGATGGCACATACTTACTAAAAATATGTTATAAGATATATACCGAATAACAGACCTTTTACGCATATGTATACAAAACAAATATATAATTGAAAATACAAAATTAGTTCCTCCAATTATAAATAATAAATAATAAAATTGAAAATGGAAATGGTGAATGCGTCAAAGAGACAACAACCCCACCAAAGAGCAGACAAATCAAATAAGCTTAAAAACTTAAACTTAAAAAGGTGGTGCTTCTGGAATAAAATAATTAAAACGATTTTGAGAAGATAAAATGTAACATATACCATCTTTTAAGTAAGTATAGCTTAAATACTTACATACCTATAAAGGATGTAGGTATTTTTCATCCGTATTTCTTTCCGTCCTTTTCTGAATAAGCTTTATTCACTGTCCTGCTTCGTATATATACTTCTAAGGCGGAAATGATTACTTATTTAAGTGTTTACAAGTATAAGGGGGAGGGAATAGATTTATAAAACGTATAATTAAGGGAGGACGTCAGGTGTCAAATCCACGTGGACATGGTCTATAATTAGTCATTAATAGTCAATTTATGTTTATTTGTAAATAAGACTAAAATTACACAAAAACCACAGAATTTAAAATAGACAGATCAAATATACGAAGTGATTATGTATGGTGGGATAACAAAGTATATAAAGTGGTACTAAGCTGATTCTTCGACTTTGTTGTTTGTTTAAGATGTATTAAATCTGTTATAACTATCATTATCAAGAAAACTAAACAAACTTTGATACGATAAAAAGAAATCTTTTGTCACGTCTTAACAATCATTGTGTAATAAGTAAATAAGTAAAGGCGAAGTCCAACTAAATAAAAGTGTTATGTCCGAGATTATTTTTTATAAAGTTTTTTTTTTGCTTTTGCAATATGATTTTAAATTGATAGTAATTTAACAAGCACTTGAAATCTGTTAATCGTTAATCCACTTATCGAGACAAAAATGAAGAGAGTTGAGTACTCGATAAGCTAGTTTAACCCGGTCCATCTTCATATGCTTATCCCAAGAAAAAACTTGCGGTGGTTGCTATTAATTATATAGAAATGTCCAAGCATATCTGCGAAGTTGCTTCGCCTTTTTGCTTATATTTCGCAAAAAGGATAGTACAGTCAAATCTAGACATTTGTTTCAAAAGAATACCTCACTGTACAAGTTATTATAACGGCAACAAAATTGTAACTTTAATCTACTTTTTATGTACGATATACTATCGCTTTTAAAGGTGTTTTATACCATTATTCAAACAAGATTGTACATGTGAATATATTTTTTTCTTTCTTTAAGTGGATCAAATCTGGAACATCCATCATGATACAGCTTCTTCAGACTCCTTAACGGCGCAAACTTGCATTACGCACAACATCATAATTGTTAGTAAAAATCGTAAGCAGATTCTGAGAGAGTTTAAAGGAATAAGGTTAATCTTATTGTTGGCTTTTAAAATTGCTTGCGACATTAGACACCAAAGGCAAGTCAGCCACTTTGTAGCAATACCCGGGCTCTTTTTGTATAATCATATGAATCCGCCACTGAATGAAGGTTAGAATTCGAAATTTGTAAATTTAATTTTTAGTGTATATGAATGCAAAATCTATGAACTTTTCCAAAATACAATTTTAACTTGCACAGTTTATCAATATATATATTTTTTTATATATCTTTGAGGTTGAATGGTGTTTTTTTTTTACCAAAAAAACTTCATTTAGAGAGAGAGAAAAGATACATATATACGAAACAAAAGTCTTACCGTTAGTTAGGACAGGTCATGACCATTATCAAATATTTAATTGATAGTTTATTGAAATAAATATTAGAACACTTAAATTGGGGGTAATTGAGCGGGCAATTTAACGGTTATATCCTGATGTCGTGTTTGTAACCCGTGGGCATCTACATTCATCCATCGGAGTAGCGGTTATAGATATGTTATGAAAATAGCTAATCTTTGACCACGGTACTTGTGACCATTTGTACCTAAGTTTAAAAAATCTGCTAAGATATGTCTTGCAGTCATTCTTTCACTGATAGTGAAAATACGTCGTTTGAACTTTAAACTTTTGGTTTTGATTTATAAACTGACTGATATAACATAGATTGGAAGATAACTGTGAAGAAAATAATGATATTGTAAAAATTGACAGCTTGTTTGATTCTTAAATTGTTGTTTTAATGTAAGAGTAATTTATCCAAGAATTCAAATACATACAGAAACATATTCAACGAGTGACCGAACAATTGATCGCTGATTTAAGAATGCACAACTCGAATATTTGGATATTTCCCAATGATCATTTGGCGATTATGTAAAAATAATTACAATTGCACGGAAATGTAACTTTTTGCATTTTATTTTATTTCTGATAGCAACAGCATTGATAATGTCTTAATTGATAAAACCTAAATTTTATATGCCAGAGAGGAGTAAAATTATAGAGGATTTCTTCCGTATTTTTCCACATGCCGCATGATGTGAAATTATCGGTTTTTATTTGAATAGGAAATCATCTTAGGCAATGTATGTACATGTATATAGTAATTTGAAACACTCTCAAAATATTAACAGTGGTATGCCCCTTTTTCTTCGAAAATATATAATTCCGGCGTTAGCACAAAATAGTAAAAAAAAAATGTGAAATCGTATTTTAACTTAAAAAATACTGGATCTATACCCCTCACGAAGATGTCGTTAAAATAGTGTTTTAAAAAAAATCCACAGTGTATACATTGTGTATTATCAGATTATGCGTAAAGCCAAATTCAAACTGAGCAAAACGAGAGAAAAAAAACAAAGATCAGCAAAAAACGAAAACAATGAATATATACAAACAAGGTTACCTTCAAATGGATAGACACATTACATCTTTTCTAACAATCTTAGCCTACATGCTTATATTTTCGTGGTGATAAGAGGTAGTTAACACTAAACGTAAACCGAAAAAAGGTTGTCATTTCTTTCAAGGAAATCTTTTCTTTTTCAAAAAAGCTTGTTACGTTGAAATGAAATAATTATATCACCTAGGATTATTAAGTACTAGACTCAAGATGATCAAGTTCCTAGATTGTTATCATTTAAAAGTATTTAGGTCTCTAATTTACTCTACAATGCGAATGTAGTTCCTTGTTTCAAATTAATGTTTGGTGTCATATTTAATAATATATAATACAAATGCAATTTATATAAGCATATATATGTATAATACCCATATACATTTATATGTCCTATACGCGAGGATTTAAAAAAAAATATTTTTACAATAAAATAAAAATTGGAATATGTTAAAGAGACAACAACCTCACCAAAGAGCAGAAAACATTCCAAGGCCACCACAAAATTATTTATTTGTTTGTCTACTGCACAGAAATATTCCTGCTAAATCAGCAGTTTTGAATGGTTAGTATACATTCTTTTTGACAGGGTATAGGATCCCATATACCCAGAATACAAAACGAAGATAAGAATGGTAACTAATGTTAAAATAAGGACACTCCAGTAAGATATATAAAATTGTTATTAGTGTTTCCCAGTGGATGAGGGTTTATGTTCCTTGTCAGTGCCATGTATACCTTTCAACTGACAGCTCAGCGGAAATAAAATACTGACAGATGATATGGGTCCATATACTCAGAAGATTCAAAATAACATAACAGTATCTGATTACATATATACATACATGATAACTTGTTATTATTCTGAATAGTAGTGGTAATAATGGCAGCAATAACAGTAAGAAAAACCATTGTGGAATGGAACATTAATTTATCTGTCATGTGAAGAAGGTGTTCAAGATGTAAAAATCAGTTCTGTCTGTGTTTTGAGAATGGAAATGGGGAATGTGCCAAAGAGACAACAACCCGACCATAGAAAAAACACAACAGCAAAAGGTCACCAACAGGTCTTCAATGTAGCGA
Organism: Mytilus edulis; assembly: GCF_963676685.1. Lineage (NCBI taxonomy): Eukaryota > Metazoa > Mollusca > Bivalvia > Mytilida > Mytilidae > Mytilus > Mytilus edulis. Next base: position 61,820,569 of record NC_092348.1, read on the forward strand.
GAAATTCCCGCACCCGGAGGCGTCCTTCAACTGGCCCCTAAACAAATATATACCAGTGATAATGAACGCCATACTAATTAAAGTTATTCCAACCTTCACACTGTATTTTCTATTGGATAAATTAGTGTCTATCATTGAGTTTCAAAGCAGACTCTTTTATGCCATATGGTAGGCGTTCAACCTCAGAATACTATATTTTAGACAAATTATGAATATTACAGGCAGTCGTTGTCCATCAAAAGGTCCTGCATGAAGGACTGCTGGAATATATGTATCGCTATCAATAACAAACTTCCAATCTTATTTAACATGGAATGTTGTAGCTAGACTTCAAACCATTCCGTTTATTTGGTACTTGTCATTCGATTTGGACGTTTATATAGATCTATAATAATTATGCTGTTATATTATGTGTTTATCGTGATTCAAAGAACTTTGATTGTCAGGTCCCTGTCCTCAAAGACGGTTAGCCAAACTCTCCATTTATTTACACAAGATACTTTTATTTTTTGCAAATATTATGGTTTTATTAATTCCTTCAATGTTTACAGAGTTGAAAGCCAAAGAAAGTAAAAAAAAACTTTTTTTCTTAAATCAAAATATATTTCGGTACATTCATTCAAACACTCGCGTAAGTATCCCCTTTCGAGCACCTTAGGAAAATTCCCGATCGTGTACCTTTAGGTCACATCTGAGACATGCATGTTTCCAAATTGAATAGCATTTTTAAAGTTACATGCCGACAAACAGTTTCGGATCACCCCAAGTTTTTGGTTAGGTCCGTGTTGCTTGTACTTTGATTTTATGTTGCGTCTTGTGTACTATTGCTTAGATATAGGAAGATGTGATATGAGTGCCAATGAGGCAACTCTCCATCCAAATAACAATTTATAAAAGTAAACCATTATAGGTCAATGTCACTGACGACCTTCAACACGGAGCCTTGGCTCACATCGAACAACTGACAAGCTATAAAGGGCCCCAAAATTACTAGACGTGTAAAACCATTCAAACGGGAAAAAAACCAACGGTCTAATCTATATAATAAAAACGAGAAAAGAGAAACACGTATGAATTACATAAACAAACGACAGCTACTGTTACAGTACATCAGATTCCTGACTTAGGACAGGTGCAAACATTTGCAGCGGGATTAAACGTTTAAATGGTACCAAACCTTTTCCCTTTTTTCTTGTCTGTTTGTAATTTTCTTGTTTAGCAATGGCGTTGCCAGTTTGTTTTCGATCTGTGAGTTTGAATGTCCCTCTGGTATCTCAGTTTCATCCCTTCCGGCGGCTACATGATCTAGGAGTTCGGAAACCTAAAAGAGCCTTATAATTAGAGCCCATATCATGCGTCTTTTCACTGAATAGAACCCGGAACTTCAAATATTGCTTTTTAAAGCTATGAGTCTGTGCATTGATCCCAACAATAAAATTAGAATGGAGCTTGCATGGGTCCTAGTTATATATATGCAGAGCCAGACCTTGCATGACTTAAAAATTAGGTAGGCACTTAAAGTTAACCATCGAGAGACGTTAACCACCGAGAGTCGGTTTTTAGACCCGCCCAGTGCACCTAAGCACGCCTACTTTTGGAGCTCTTTAGTATGAAGATAAGAAAAATATACGAAATTACGGAACTATGTGCCCTGTTTTATCCTTGTTGTTGGTGTTTCTTGCGCATGGGCACAAAGCACGGTGATAGTTACGGTTACTGACCCAGGAACCTTGTATATTATATTCCTCGGTTTACAGACGTTTAATAAACTGGATCCCTGTTGTGTTCACTTATCGATACACTACGATGGAATTACGGACCAGTTTAACATAAACATGGTAAATAGATAGACAGCTGATAATCATAAATTGATTAAGAAATAACCTGGAAGAAGAAATGAGTTAACTATTGATTATAACAGAGACGAGAATGCCATCGTGTTTGTTCTGCTAAAAAAAGCAGGAACATTGGAGTTTATGGTTAGATTTTAAATATTTATTGTCTCCAAACTGGGTAAATTTGATATAGTAACAACCCCCCCCCCCCTTTTTTAAAAAAAAAACTCGAAAACCACACATCGATTAACAAAGTAACAATAAGAAATAATAATGGTTAGTTTCAAGAATAATTAATCGTCAAAACTTTTCCCCTCCCCGACATCAAAGGAAGTTAAATGTATTATCCCAAAATTAGACCAAATTATTATGATATAAGGACGTCTTGACAGGCTATTATTTTATTTTGTTTTGTTGGGTTTTTTTTTTGCTATGACGTCTTCCTCCTGTATGAAAAAAAAACCATAATAGACCCCCCCCCTTTTCCCCCATAATATAGCTTTTTAAGAAGTCATAATTATTTGGACTACCCCTAAATATATTTCAGACAGACTCTTCTCTAAAAAAATGTAAACATGATTAGAGAGAAATCTTTGGAATAGTTTTTTAAATGATTTAACTATTATGTCATGTATATATATAATTAACATTAACATAGTTATAAACTGAGACTACTAGTATAACACATAGTGTTATAGTAGTCTCAGCTATAAACTTTCCATTGTATTGACCAATATGACTAACTCATATGCTCTTTCCCATAAATGTCACAATATCAATATATTACAGTAAAACTGATAGTTTGATGACATTGTTTAAGACTATTGACCCCAGGTCAGCCTAAACTGAGTTTAAAACTGTAATTTATTCATTAAAACAGTTCAAGACATGTACCTTCTGAAATGTGATTGCATCAAAATTAAACCTAAGGCATAACATACTTAGTGTGCAGGAAGTGCCACCAAATAAATACTGATTTGTAAAATTAGATGATGATATTTGTGAAGTCAAAGATATTATAGCTAGTTATAACTGGTTTTAGATATAAATCTGAGTAAAAGGTTGATTTATGTGTGCTCTTTCATGTTTAGATTATAATTTAAATTTAATCTTTTGAAGTTTTTTTTTATAATAATAAGACATTAAAATCACAATTATTTATTTATACACAAAAAAAATAATTTTTGTCCTTTTTTTAGTTGAATGACTGTACACAAACATTATACACACATAATTTTGATAACTCTGTAATGTTTTTTTTCTATAGCCCCAGAATGTGACAAAAGACTTATTAATCCAGATTTACAAAAAATAGAAATAGTTCAGCTACCATAAAACTGCTATGACAAAAATTCTGCAGTTTCCAGAATTTGAGGTACATGTAGAGTATAGTTAGGAATAGTTTGATTATGCAGATGCTTAGTTTGCCATAAACAATTATGCCCTTGATACAAAAGCAGAGGAAACAAAAAAGTATGAAAATAGTTGAAAAAAGTAATCATTATTACCTAGTCATATACTGTAAATAGAAAAAGAGAAAAGCACTGGTTATGATTTGGTATTTTTAATAGCATTATCATTTGTCCATAACTTGGAATATATACTGGATTGAGCTTGACATTTATTTAATATCATTGACACATGGTTGCAAGAAATGAAAGATGGTAATTTAAACCTAGCAATTTTATTAAGATTTAAAAAAAGTTTTTGATTTGGTAGAATATGACTTTCTTTGTTTAAAGCTCGACATGTATGGATTTAGTGAGACTACTGTTAGTTTTTTTAAATTGTACCTGAATAACAAAAGGTATACATTTGTAATGTTAACTCTGAACAACAACATGTAAAATTTGGTGTTCCCCAATGTTCTATACCTTGTCCTCTATTGTTTGTGCTATTTATAAATGACCTTCCCTTATGCATTAAAAATTGTGAAACAGACCTATATGGTTGTATATGCTGATGACACCACTATTCATAAATCAGGGGGAAACATCTAGAAAATATAAATGATGATGTTCAAGAAGATTTATACAGGGTTGAAGAGTGGTGTAAAATGAATAACATGTTCATAGATGCAAATGAAACAAAATGTTTGATTACTGGAACAAAGCAGAAACTATTCAGACTTTTCAACCAAACTTGATAATAAATTAAAGTATTACAAAATTCTTCATGTGAAAAAACATTAGTTTCAAAATTGACAGCCCACTAAGTAACTGGAGAAATCAAATTGACCAAGGTTGTGCTAATATATCATCCAGAATATACCATCTTTCTTAAATACATTTTTTTTTTATATAACTGCAAGAAAACATAATACAATGGGTGTTCTGCCCCTAATTGACTACTGTTGTATTATTTGGGATGAATGTAAAAATTGAGGGATAACAAGAATTTAAAAAATCCAAAAAAAGGGCAGCATGATAAATTCTAGATGCAGATCCGTTATCCCTCTTGGTATATAGGAGCACTATATTCTATGTTAACCTCCGACAGTAGGTATAAACAAAAACTGTTGATAGACGGTATATAGGAGCACTATATTCCAAGTTAACCACCGACGGTAGGTATAAACAAATACTGGTGATAGACAGTATATAGGAGCACTATATTCTATGTTAACCACTGACGGTAAGTATAGACAAATACTGGTGTTAGACGGTATATAAGAGCAATATATTGTATGTTAACCACCGACGGTAGGTATAAACAAATACTGTTGATAGACGGTATATAGCAGCACTATATTGTATGTTAACCACCGACGGTAGGTATAGACAAATACTGTTGATAGACGGTATATAGGAGCACTATATTGTATATTAACTACCCACAGTAGGTATAGATTAATACTGTTGATAGACGGTATATGGGAGCACTATATTGTATGTTAACCACCGACGGTAGGTGTAGACAAATACTGTTGATAGACGGTATATAGTAGCACTATATTGTATGGTAACTACCGACAGTAGGTATAGACAAATACTGTTCATAGACGGTATATAGGAGCACTATATTGTATGTTAACTACCGACAGTAGGTATAGACAGATACTATTGATAGATGGTATATAGGAGCACTATATTGTATGTTAACTACTGACGTTAGGTATAGACAAATACTGTTGATAGATGGTATATAGGAGCACTATATTGTATGTTAACCACCGACGGTAGGTATAGACAAATACTGTTGATAGATGGTATATAGAAGCACTATTTTGTATGTTAACCACCGACGGTAGGTATAGACAAATACTGTTGATAGACGGTATATACATGTAGGAGCACTATATTGTATGTTAACTACCGACAGTAGGTATAGACACATACTGTTGATAGACGGTATATAGGAGCACTATATTGTATGTTAACCACCGACGGTAGGTATAGACAAATGCTGTTGATAGACGGTATATACATTGTAGGAGCACTATATTGTATGTTAACCACCGACGGTAGGTATAGACAAATACTGTTGATAGTAGGTATATAGAAGCACTATATTGTATGTTAACTACCGACAGTAGGTATAGACAAATACTGTTGATAGACGGTATATGGGAGCATTATATTGTATGTTAACCACCGACGGTAGGTATAGACATATACTGTTGATAGATGGTATATAGGAGCACTATATTGTATGTTAACTACCGACAGTAGGTATAGACAAATACTATTGATAGACGGTATATGGGAGCACTATATTGTATGTTAACCACCGACGGTAGGTATAGACAAATACTGGTGATAGACGGTATATAGGAGCACTATATTGTATGTTAACCACCAACGGTAGGTATAGACAAATACTGGTGATAGACGGTATATAGGAGCACTATATTGTATGTTATCTACCAACAGTAGGTATAGACTAAAACTCTTGATAGACGGTAATAGGAGCACTATATTGTATGTTAACCACCGACGGTAGGTATAGACAAATACTGTTGATAGACGGTATATACACATGTAGGAGCACTATATTGTATGTTAACTACCGACAGTAGGTATAGACAAATACTGTTGATAGACGGTATATAGGAGCACTATATTGTATGTTAAATACCGACAGTAGGTATAGACAAATACTGTTGATAGACGGTATATAGGAGCACTATATTGTATGTTAAATACCAACAGTAGGTAAAGACTAAAACTCTTGATAGACGGTATGTGTAATAGCACTATATCGTATGTTAATCACCGACGGTAGGTATAGACAAATACTGGTGATAGACGGTATATAGGAGCACTATATTGTATGTTAACTACCGACAGTAGGTATAGACAAATACTGGTGATAGACGGTATATAGGAGCACTATATTGTATGTTAACCACCGACGGTAGGTATAGATAAATACTGCTTATAGACGGTATATGGGTCATTTTCAAAAAATGTCGAATTTTGAAATTGAAAATATTATTAAAAGTTACTTATTCAAACAACCCTCTACATAAGCAAATCATAACAAACAGTACTTTAAGAACAACATATTAAAAGATGCAATCTTAATGATGTCATACAAAAATATGTTGAAACATTTTTTGATCGGTGGTACATTATTTTGTCTATCCTGTTACCATTTTCAAAAGAAATTTTGGGTTATTAAGAAAAGGTTTAGATAAAATGTTAAGCTTGTTTTACGTAGACAATTAGATGGTTTTCAAGAGAATAAACTTCTATATATATTCATTCTGTAATATAATAGATTATTTGCCAATTTAACAGGTTGTACTGAAAAATGCCTCTAAAAATTGGTTTTCAAAGGTTGTAAAAATTATCACCAGTAATGCAAGTCTAAGATAGCAATTTATATTGTTCGGCATTTTTTCACCCTTTCAAATAAACCCAACATCAAGTAAATCCCTCATAAGGTAGTTTACTTTTCTCTATATTTCATTGGTAACAGGAACGTACGTTTCTGATATATTACTATATAAAAGTCTATCCTGTTACCTTTTTGTCTATCCTGTTACCGATATCAGTATTGCACCTGCGAATGCTTAATTGGGAAGATTAATACGTTATAACCTTAATATGACTTCAAACAACGAAATATTTCATTCGTTTTGCACCTATATGTTAAGATAAAAAAATTAACGACGTTTTTGTCTACAATTGTCTATCCTGTTACTGTAACCATAGCAACCATAGTAACAGGATAGACATAACAGGATAGACAAATTTCTTCGTTTTTGATTGCTGTTGTGAAATGACTACTCCCTTTGGTGAAGTGATTATGTTTTTCTATTGTGAATTTGGTTTCCAACACGTTATTGCACTTTTTACAAGTATACTGTTGGTGTATTTAATCAAAATTGGTGGTAACAGCATAGACATGAAAAAAAGTACGCTATATTTTTTTCACTAAATGTCTTGAAATTTCTTTTCTCTACACTGTCGTCCAAGAAACGAGGCGTTTTAAATGTAAAGATTACTTTGCACTTTTTAGATCAACACTGACTGATTCAATATTCATAGGGAGAATAATTTCACGGCTGATTTAAGTAGCGGTAACAGGAAAGACATGAACCTCCTGTACGCAGATTCAATTTAGTTTGTAGATAATATGTTACATACAATGATATAGAAGCTACGATTTTTCGTTAGAGTAATATTAAACGTTCTTAAAAAGTCCCTTTTGCAGATATCAAGGCGATCAGAAAATCGCAAAAAAATCATTTGAAATGTGTTTTTCTGACACTGTACGCAGACAAATACCCCCAAAATGGGTCTTAAATGCAGTTTAATCTTATCAAAATAGATGTAAGGTGTGTTTATTATTAATGTTCTGAATCACAAATCCGACAAGCTTTCATTTAAACCATTACAACTGAAATTTCCATTAGAAATAAAAAAGTTAGCATGGGTGTACTGAAAATTCGACATTTTTTGAAAACGACCCATATAGGAGCACTATATTGTATGTTAACCACCGACGGTAGGTATAGACAAATACTGTTGATAGACGGTATATAGGTGCACTATATTGTATGTTACCTTCCGACAGTAGGTATAGACAAATACTGTTGATAGACGGTATATAGGAACACTATATTGTATCTTAACTACTGACAGTAGGTATAGACAAATACTGGTGATAGACGGTATATAGGAGCACTATATTGTATGTTAACCACCAACGGTAGGTATAGACAAATACTGTTGATAGACGGTATATAGGAGCACTATATTGTATGTTAACTACCGACAGTAGGTATAGACAATTACTGTTGATAGATGGTATATAGGAGCACTATATTGTATGTTAACTACCGACGGTAGGTATAGACAAATACTGTTGATATACGGTGAATAGGAGTACTGTATTGCATGTTAACCACCGACAGTAGGTATTGATAAATACTGTTGATAGACGGTATATAGGAGCACTATATTGTATGTTAACTACCAACAGTAGGTATAGACTAAAACTCTTGATAGACGTTATATAGGAGCACTATATTGTATGTTAATCACCGACGGTAGGTATAGACAAATACTGTTGATAGACGTTATATAGGAGCACTATATTGTATGTTAACTACCAACAGTATGTATAGACTAAAACTCTTGATAGACGGTATATAGGAGCACTATATTGTATGTTAATCACCGACGGTAGGTATAGACAAATACTGGTGATAGACGGTATATAGGAGCACTATATTGTATGTTAACTACCGACAGTAGGTATAGACAAATACTGGTGATAGACGGTATATAGGAGCACTATATTGTATGTTAACCACCGACGGTAGGTATAGATAAATACTGGTGATAGACGGTATATAGGAGCACTATATTGTATGTTAACCACCGACGGTTGGTATAGACAAATACTGTTGATAGACGGTATATAGGTGCACTATATTGTATGTTACCTTCCGACAGTAGGTATAGACAAATTATATTTGATAGACGGTATATAGGAACACTATATTGTATGTTAACTACTGACAGTAGGTATAGACAAATACTGGTGATAGACGGTATATAGGAGCACTATAGTGTATGTTAACCACCGACGGTAGGTATAAACAAATACTGTTGATAGACGATATATAGAAGCACTATATTGTATGTTAACTACCGACAGTAGGTATAGACTTATACTGTTGATAGGCGGTATATAGGAGCACTACATTGTACGTTAACTACCAACAGTAGGTATAGACAAATACTGTTGATAGACGTTATATAGGAGCACTATAATGTATGTTAACCACCGACGGTAGGTATAGACAAATACTGTTGATAGACGGTATATAGAAGCACTATATTGTATGTTAACTACCGACAGTAGGTATAGACACATACTGTTGATAGACGGTATATAGGAGCACTATATTGTATGTTAACTACCGACAGTAGGTATAGACAAATACTGTTGATAGACGTTATATAGGAGCACTATAATGTATGTTAACTACCGACAGTAGGTATAGACAAATACTGTTGATAAACGTTATATAGGAGCACTATATTGTATGTTAACCACCGACGGTAGGTATAGACAAATACTGTTGATAGACGATATATAGAAGCACTATATTGTATGTTAACTACCGACAGTAGGTATAGACTTATACTGTTGATAGGCGGTATATAGGAGCACTACATTGTACGTTAACTACCAACAGTAGGTATAGACTAAAACTCTTGATAGACGGTATATAGGAGCACTATATTGTATGTTAACCACAGACAGTAGTTATAAACAAATACTGTTGATAGACGTTATATAGGAGCACTATAATGTATGTTAACTACCGACAGTAGGTATAGACAAATACTGTTGATAAACGTTATATAGGAGCACTATATTGTATGTTAACCACCGACGGTAGGTATAGACAAATACTGTTGATAGACGTTATATAGGAGCACTATATTGTATGTTAACCACCAACGGTAGGTATAGACAAATACTGTTGATATACGGTGAATAGGAGTACTGTATTGCATGTTAACCACCGACGGTAGGTATAGATAAATACTGTTGATAGACGTTATATAGGAGCACTATAATGTATGTTAACCACCGACGGTAGGTATAGACAAATACTGTTGATAGACGGTATATAGAAGCACTATATTGTATGTTAACTACCGACAGTAGGTATAGACACATACTGTTGATAGACGGTATATAGGAGCACTATATTGTATGTTAACTACCGACAGTAGGTATAGACAAATACTGTTGATAGACGTTATATAGGAGCACTATAATGTATGTTAACTACCGACAGTAGGTATAGACAAATACTGTTGATAAACGTTATATAGGAGCACTATATTGTATGTTAACCACCGACGGTAGGTATAGACAAATACTGTTGATAGACGATATATAGAAGCACTATATTGTATGTTAACTACCGACAGTAGGTATAGACTTATACTGTTGATAGGCGGTATATAGGAGCACTACATTGTACGTTAACTACCAACAGTAGGTATAGACTAAAACTCTTGATAGACGGTATATAGGAGCACTATATTGTATGTTAACCACAGACAGTAGTTATAAACAAATACTGTTGATAGACGTTATATAGGAGCACTATAATGTATGTTAACTACCGACAGTAGGTATAGACAAATACTGTTGATAAACGTTATATAGGAGCACTATATTGTATGTTAACCACCGACGGTAGGTATAGACAAATACTGTTGATAGACGTTATATAGGAGCACTATATTGTATGTTAACCACCAACGGTAGGTATAGACAAATACTGTTGATATACGGTGAATAGGAGTACTGTATTGCATGTTAACCACCGACGGTAGGTATAGATAAATACTGTTGGTAGACGGTATATAGGAGCACTATATCGCATGTTAAGTACCGACTGTAGGTTAAGAAAAAAAATTTATTAATAGACAGTATATAGGAGCATTTTATTGCATGTTAATCACCGACGGTAGGTATAGACAACTGTCAATAGAATGTGTAATGGAGCACTGTATTGTATGTTAACCACCGACGGTAGGTATAGACAAATACTGTTGATATACGGTGTATAGGAGCACTATACTGTATGTTAACTACCGACAGTAGGTATAGACAAATACTGGTGATAGACTGTATATAGGTGCACTATATTGTATGTTAACTACCGACAGTAGGTATAGAAAGATACTGTTGATAGACTGTATATAGGAGGACTATATTGTATGTTATCTACCGACGGTAGGTATAGACAAATACTGTTGATAGTAGGTATATAGAAGCACTATATTGTATGTTAACTACCGACAGTAGGTATAGACAAATACTGTTGATAGACGGTATATGGGAGCATTGTATTGTATGTTAACCACCGACGGTAGGTATAGACATATACTGTTGATAGATGGTATATAGGAGCACTATTAATGTATGTTAACTACCGACAGTAGGTATAGACAAATACTATTGATAGACGGTATATGGGAGCACTATATTATATGTTAACCACCGACGGTAGGTATAGACAAATACTGGTGATAGACGGTATATAGGAGCACTATATTGTATGTTAACCACCAACGGTAGGTATAGACAAATACTGTTGATAGACGGTATATAGGAGCACTATATTGTATGTTAACTACCGACAGTAGGTATAGACAAATACTGTTGATAGATGGTATATAGGAACACTATATTGTATGTTAACTACTGACAGTAGGTATAGACAAATACTGGTGATAGACGGTATATAGGAGCACTATAGTGTATGTTAACCACCGACGGTAGGTATAAACAAATACTGTTGATAGACGATATATAGAAGCACTATATTGTATGTTAACTACCGACAGTAGGTATAGACTTATACTGTTGATAGGCGGTATATAGGAGCACTACATTGTACGTTAACTACCAACAGTAGGTATAGACTAAAACTCTTGATAGACGGTATATAGGAGCACTATATTGTATGTTAACCACAGACAGTAGTTATAAACAAATACTGTTGATAGACGGTATATAGAAGCACTATATTGTATGTTAACTACCGACAGTAGGTATAGACACATACTGTTGATCGACGGTATATAGGAGCACTATATCGTATGTTAATCACCGACGGTAGGTATAGACAAATACTGGTGATAGACGGTATATAGGAGCACTATATTGTATGTTAACTACCGACAGTAGGTATAGACAAATACTGTTGATAGACGGTATATAGGAGCACTATATTGTATGTTAACTACCAACAGTAGGTAAAGACTAAAACTCTTGATAGACGGTATATGTAATAGCACTATATCGTATGTTAATCACCGACGGTAGGTATAGACAAATACTGGTGATAGACGGTATATAGGAGCACTATATTGTATGTTAACTACCGACAGTAGGTATAGACAAATACTGGTGATAGACGGTATATAGGAGCACTATATTGTATGTTAACCACCGACGGTAGGTATAGATAAATACTGCTGATAGACGGTATATAGGAGCACTATATTGTATGTTTACCACCGACGGTAGGTATAGACAAATACTGTTGATATACGGTGAATAGGAGTACTGTATTGCATATTAACCACCGACGGTAGGTATAGATAAATACTGTTGGTAGACGGTATATAGGAGCACTATATCGCATGTTAAGTACCGACGGTAGGTTAAGAAAAAAAAATTAATAATAGACAGTATATAGGAGCATTTTATTGCATGTTAATCACCGACGGTATGTATAGACAACTGTCAATAGAATGTGTAATGGAGCACTGTATTGTATGTTAACCACCGACGGTAGGTATAGACAAATACTGTTGATATACGGTGTATAGGAGCACTATACTGTATGTTAACTACCGACAGTAGGTATAGAAAGATACTGTTGATAGACTGTATATAGGAGGACTATATTGTATGTTATCTGTAAGGGATATAAGCCGATAACAGTCCATTCTGTAAAATATTGGACAGGTCTGAGGCCGCAGGCCGAAGACCTGTTCAATATTTTACAGAATGGACTGTTAGAGGCTTATATCTTACTTAAAACATTGTTTAACACGTCGATAAAAGTTAAAATAAAAGAAAAGCCAGCAAAGATTTATTTTCATCAAGTATGAAAATTGTTTTGTGAATAAACTTTCTTTACATTAAAATATATCCTACATGTTGGCCCCTTTAAACAATAACTAAACTTAATACAAATAGACAAAAAGAAAGTACAGCTGAAGGTAAACAACATGTATTGCTACATGAAGAATAACAGTAAGACACAGGGTATGTGTATCGTGATGTTTACGTGCGCAAGGACTACTCACATTTTCTGCTCATAGTGTCCGTGGATACCATTACATACGGTTTGTGTTTCAAAATGGATAAAGTGATGAAAGTATATTTTAAATGCAAAAACGAAGAAAAAGATGTCGTTGCATGTATTAGTGATTGTGTTGTTTCAAACTTTGGATTAAAATCAAATGTGTCATTGGAATCTATTCAGATACAGTATTCAGTGTGGATTACAAAGAGGATATAGACAAAGCAGCTAACAATGGTTAGTTTTATATATATTATATTTCAAAATGTAGTCCTCCTCTTTTAGTTTCTTGTTTCTTCTTGGGTTTTATTTTTACCAAGTGAATGAAAAAAGAAAAAGAATAGGATATGAAAACAGGTTCTTGTTGAACCATATCGAGTGCACCGCAGTCGATTTTATTACAAATACATATTAATTAATCTGAACAAATGAAGAAATAGCAACATGCAATCAGTTATATTCTTTTATTGGATTTTTCAAGAGACTGTACCCAAACGGTACCACCTGAATACACCCCCCCCCCTTTTTCTGTTTTTTTTTTCTTTCTGCAAGGTCGTGTCGCTCTTTTTTTTCGTTTATTTGTTTATTGAGTCCTTTGTGTTTTATAAATGTTACCGAAATATATTCTTGTCTCGATCTTCTTTTGAAAAAAAAATCTCTCATAAAACGATCACTGCAAAAAAGTGCGAATCGGAAACACGATTGGTTTGTTTGACAGATAAAATGCGGTAATGTGTTCCTTTATTCTACTTTCCATATTCATCGTGGTTCATGAGCGAAGTGTAGCATTATATTTATATTTAAGCAATAATATCAGACTTAAAAAAACAATATTTCTTAATCAAATTAGAAACTTGAATATTATTAAAACTATTATAGTCCCCTAGTTCATGAAGGAAGTTCAAAATTCGCACTTTCTACACAGGATAAGGTTTAGTTTGTTCATGGCCCTTGTATTGTAGCATGATCTATCAAATTAAAAAAATAATTACTTCATTGCTTTATTCATTTTTAATTGTAGTTGAAACTGATGTTAGGAAGAATAAGAGCAACACCAGAGGTCAATTTTGATAGTCTAAAGACGGATGAGGATAACTCTTTTGAAAAAAGAAATAAATTCATAAAATCCAAAGAACAAGACTTTCAACGAGCATAATCAACTTATTGAATTAGTCTTAAAAGAGACAACCCCAAAACACGAGAAAATGGCTGTGATATTAGTATTGGATGTGTTAAAAATCAATTTGAAAGTGATTTCTTTTCCTCAAGAAACCGTTTTGATGAGTGACAAAGTTATTGTATTGGAAAGTGACTTTAATAAAATGTTTTTATTTAACTGTCATTTGTTCTTTGGTTGTATTTAATGTTTACAAGATGAAAACAATTGGGGTATTAATAGGTTTTTTATTTGAGTGATTTAACTATCATTTACCTGTAAGAATCAGTTATGCTACCTTTAGCTGTCCAATATTTTTAAGAAAGAGGAGGCCTAGGGCTATTCTTAAAAATATTGGACAGCTAAAGGTGACATAATGGTTTCTTACAGGTAAATGATAGTCCAATCACTGAAATAAAGAACAGGTAAAACAATAGAATGACGTCACAACAATGTTTTAAACCGACGGTAGGTATAGACAAATACTGTTGATAGTAGGTATATAGAAGCACTATATTGTATGTTAACTACCGACAGTAGGTATAGACAAATACTGTTGATAGACGGTATATGGGAGCATTGTATTGTATGTTAACCACCGACGGTAGGTATAGACATATACTGTTGATAGATGGTATATAGGAGCACTATTAATGTATGTTAACTACCGACAGTAGGTATAGACAAATACTATTGATAGACGGTATATGGGAGCACTATATTATATGTTAACCACCGACGGTAGGTATAGACAAATACTGGTGATAGACGGTATATAGGAGCACTATATTGTATGTTAACCACCAACGGTAGGTATAGACAAATACTGTTGATAGACGGTATATAGGAGCACTATATTGTATGTTAACTACCGACAGTAGGTATAGACAAATACTGTTGATAGATGGTATATAGGAACACTATATTGTATGTTAACTACTGACAGTAGGTATAGACAAATACTGGTGATAGACGGTATATAGGAGCACTATAGTGTATGTTAACCACCGACGGTAGGTATAAACAAATACTGTTGATAGACGATATATAGAAGCACTATATTGTATGTTAACTACCGACAGTAGGTATAGACTTATACTGTTGATAGGCGGTATATAGGAGCACTACATTGTACGTTAACTACCAACAGTAGGTATAGACTAAAACTCTTGATAGACGGTATATAGGAGCACTATATTGTATGTTAACCACAGACAGTAGTTATAAACAAATACTGTTGATAGACGGTATATAGAAGCACTATATTGTATGTTAACTACCGACAGTAGGTATAGACACATACTGTTGATCGACGGTATATAGGAGCACTATATCGTATGTTAATCACCGACGGTAGGTATAGACAAATACTGGTGATAGACGGTATATAGGAGCACTATATTGTATGTTAACTACCGACAGTAGGTATAGACAAATACTGTTGATAGACGGTATATAGGAGCACTATATTGTATGTTAACTACCAACAGTAGGTAAAGACTAAAACTCTTGATAGACGGTATATGTAATAGCACTATATCGTATGTTAATCACCGACGGTAGGTATAGACAAATACTGGTGATAGACGGTATATAGGAGCACTATATTGTATGTTAACTACCGACAGTAGGTATAGACAAATACTGGTGATAGACGGTATATAGGAGCACTATATTGTATGTTAACCACCGACGGTAGGTATAGATAAATACTGCTGATAGACGGTATATAGGAGCACTATATTGTATGTTTACCACCGACGGTAGGTATAGACAAATACTGTTGATATACGGTGAATAGGAGTACTGTATTGCATATTAACCACCGACGGTAGGTATAGATAAATACTGTTGGTAGACGGTATATAGGAGCACTATATCGCATGTTAAGTACCGACGGTAGGTTAAGAAAAAAAAATTAATAATAGACAGTATATAGGAGCATTTTATTGCATGTTAATCACCGACGGTATGTATAGACAACTGTCAATAGAATGTGTAATGGAGCACTGTATTGTATGTTAACCACCGACGGTAGGTATAGACAAATACTGTTGATATACGGTGTATAGGAGCACTATACTGTATGTTAACTACCGACAGTAGGTATAGACAAATACTGGTGATAGACTGTATATAGGTGCACTATATTGTATGTTAACTACCGACAGTAGGTATAGAAAGATACTGTTGATAGACTGTATATAGGAGGACTATATTGTATGTTAACCACCGACGGTAGGTATAGACATATACTGTTGATAGATGGTATATAGGAGCACTATATTGTATGTTAACTACCGACAGTAGGTATAGACAAATACTGTTGATAGACGGTTTATGGGAGCACTATATTGTATGTTAACCACCGACGGTAGGTATAGACAAATACTGTTGATATACGGTATATAGGAGCACTTTATTGCATGTTAACCACCGACGGTAGGTATAGACAAATACTGTTGATGGACGGTGCAAAGGAGTACTATATCGTATGTTAACCACTGACGGTAGGTATAGACAAATACTGTTGATATACGGTATATAGGAGTATTGTATTTTATGTCAAACATCGACGATAGGTATGGACAAAATCCAACAAATACTGTATACAGACAGTGTATAGAAGTACTGTATTGTATGGTAAACACTGACGGTTGGTATGGACAATTTCTGTATCATGCATCAATTGTAAATAAAAGTATCATGTGAGTGACGCAGGCTCATTGAAGCCTCTAGTTTTGATATTATTAATGTGGAGATCTGGTCTAATTTATCATTTTCTCTATTACATGCATGCTAACTGCAACAATTGAATTGAAATAAAAGTGATAATATTTCTGTTGTAGGTTATCAAGATTTAGTGTTTCCATACAAGTGACAAAGATTGAACAACAAAAACATCTCAAACTTTACAGGACAGAGTAGACTTTTTTCACTGTGCTTTGTTTTGTCTTTATGTCTAAATTATGATACCTTTAAAAAAAACAATAAAATATGGAATAACATTTATTTCTATCTTATAAAGTGGAGTGAAGAAATAAGGGGTCATTGAAAACATAAGAATATATTGCTATCATATATGCAGATCAGCAGCCCATACATTTGCTATAGCACATAAATATGGGACCAATAATTTCAAGTTGCCTTTTAAAAAAGACCTTATTAATGTTATGCGAGATACCACCAAAGACCACTAGGTGTTGATCAAATGATATTGTAAATAAGAGGGTTGTCCAAAATATTTCCAACAGCTGTTTGATATACACTACCTTAATCAAACCACAATGGTAAAAAAAAAACAGTTTTGGTCAGTCTTAAAAGAAGCAAATATAATTTAGAAAAAGTGCAAGCTGTTGATAAAAACTACAAATAACTGCCAGTCCTAAATGTGGGTGGAGATTACCATTTAGCACAAATGAGTTTCTGGACTAAAGAAAGTAATTTCGGCACAAACCGATTATACCCTTTCAAAAACTATGTGTAGTCCCTTTTATAAAAGTGGCAGATTATCTTTCTATCTAGAGTATCTATGACAACTAACTGCTGCTCCTAGTGGCGTTAGTCTTTGGTTTTTGAAAAAATTGGATATATTGTCACAATTCTTTTCTAAGGTACCGGTCTGATAAACAGGAAGTAGCTAGATTAGCTACTAAATATATGCACACTGAAATATAGTCCCTTAAAATTCCTATGGCTGTGTACATGTTCAGATACGAACTATGAAAATTTTGTTTAAATCTTTAGAGAAGTAAAATCAAGTATGTATGTCTTTAGTTTTGTCAAATTGCTGTCTTGTTTTGTCCTGTTATTAGGTAACAGTACTGATACAATACTGTAAAAATACGGAGATGTGGTATGATTGCCAATGAGACGCCTACATGTATCCACTCAAGTTCAAATAAAGTGGATGTAAGCAGTTATATGCAACCATACAGCCTTCAACAATGAGAAAAATCATATCAAATAGACCCTTGTAAATAGGTGTTGATCAAATGATATTGTAAATAAGAGGTTTGTATATTTCATGACGGTATAATACTAAACCCCTAACAGGAGGGATTGTGCCTGATATTCATATGATGAAGACATAATCTTTCAATCAGTTTAATAAAGGTCTGGTTCTGGCATGTCAATAACTGCTAGTAGTCTGTTGTTAGTTATGTATTATTGTCATTTTGTTTATTTTCTTTTGTTTCATATTCTGACATCGGACTCGGACTTCGCTTAAACTAAGTTTTACTGTGCGTATTGTTTCGCGTTTGTTTTTTCTACATTGGCTACAGGTATAGGGGAGGGTTGAGATCTCAAAAAACATGTTTAATCCCGCCGCAATTTTGAGCCTGTCCCAAATTAGGAGCCTCTGACCTTTGTTAGTCTTGTATGATTTATAATTTTAGTTCCTTGTGTATAATTCGGAGCTTAATATGACGTCTATTATCACTGAACTAGTATACATATTTGTTTAGGGGCCAGCCGACGGACACCTCCGTGTGCGGGAGTTTCTCGCTACATTGAAGATCTATCGGTGGCCTTCGGCTGTTGTCTGCTCTATGGTCGGGTTGTTGTCTCCTTGACACATTCCCTATTTCCATACTCAATTCTATAGTATGATTTACATCTGCAATAATCACGAAACAATCAGAGACAAGTTTGGGTCTAGATCTGTATGTCCCACATAATCAAATTGACCGAAGAGAGAGGCGAAAGATACTAAAGGCTTATTCAAACACATAAGTCAATAATAAAGTGACAAAGCCACGGAAAAAAAGAGAAAGATTAAAAAACAAACAACAGAATGCAAAACACAACAAAGAACATCACAGACTGAACAAAACGAACCTCGCCAAAAAACTGGTGTGACCAAATGACTAATTTATCTCAGCCTTACATTATTCAGCAGACCCTTTATTATACCAAACCAAACAAAGTTCTTTATGGTACAATGTTTTTGATCCATCGGTCTGTCAGTCCTGTTCTCGTTATTGCAACTCCTCTGAAACCATATAACAGAAATTTATAAATCTTTGTAGATAATGAGGAAATTATGAAATTATCAATTCATTGATTTTCTATATACTCTTACATCAGTTTGTCATAAAATCTGTCTAAAGACCACAACAGAGTTTCATGAATTTTTTAGATAGTTAGGACATGCTATGTAAATGTGCATATTGGCAGAAAATCATGATTAATTTTTTTATGCCCCACCTACGATAGTAAATGGGCATTAGTTTTCCGGTCTATGCGTCTGCTCCTTCGTCCGTTTTCTCGCTTCAAGTTAAATGTTTTGGTCAAGGTATTTTTTGTAGAAGGTCAGGTCCAATAAACTTGAAACTTAGTACATATGTTTCCAATAATATGTTTTTTTCTAAGCTTAATGCCAAAGAAGGTTTTGTTCCCCTATTTCACGGTCCACTGAACAAAGAAAATGATAGGGCAAGTGGGGAACGGTGTACGATGGACACATTCTTGTTTTTGTCGAGCCTGCGACTTTTGTCGCAGAAAGCTCGACATAGGAATGGTGATCCGGCGCCGGCGGCGACAGCATTAGTTCACTTCTTAAAAGCTTTATATTTTAGACGGCGAACGACCTGGATGCTCCATACTTTAAATACAGATGCCTTAAGTTTGGAAGTTTCCGTCTGTCACATGTCCATTGTACTTGAACTCATTTTCATGGTTCAGTGACTACTTGAAAAAAAGTTAAGAGTTTTTGTAATTTCTCTCATGTTATGGGTAACTATGTTTAGTATTTGCGTACCTTGGTCAGCATGCCCATCAGACAGTTTTCACTTGACCTCGCCATCATTTCATGGATCAGTGAAAAGGGTTAAGTTTTTGGTGGTCAAGTCTATATCTCAGATACTATATGAAATATGTCTTGTATATTTGGTGTATGGAAGGATTGTAAGGTGCACATGTCCAACTGGCAGGTGTCATCTGATCTTGACCTCATTTCCTTGGTTCAATGGTCAAAGTTAAGCTTTTGAGTTTTGTTCGTTTTTTCTAATACTATATGCAATAGGTCAACTTTATTTGGTGTCTGGAAATATCTTATGATGTCAGCCTCGCAAGTCTCATTTTACCTTGTCCTCATTTTCGAGGTTCATTGTTCAGTGTTTAGTTTTTGTGCCAAGTGTCATCTGACCTTGACCTGATTTGCATTGAATGATTGTAAGGTGTAAATGTATTCCTCATTTTGGTCATATGACCTTGATCTCATTTTCTTTGGTCATTTTATTAATAAGTTTATGTGATAATTGTAGTAAAACTTTATATTTAGGTCTATCAACATAAATAAGGAGAGAAATTTCAACGTGTGTACTCTTGTTAGGAATTAGGAACTATGCCTTCTGAACTTAGAATTTCGGCCTAAATATACTTCTGCATATCTTCTGAAATTACACAACAGAATTTCATGCGTGTTTGAACTAAATAATCTGTTGAAATTTTGTTTGCTTAGTGACAATGTCGGGCTATGAAGTATGTGAGCGTGCTCACAAAGGTTCTTTGATTACACACAGTCAATGCATTGTCTGTGCTTCCCAGATACAGTCTGTATGCATTTTCTTTGTTGTAAATTAAATTAAGTTTATGTATTGTACGTCGTTCTTAGTCTTTATACATTGTTTATATGCTTTGACTATGAGTCTAAGATACTTCTATTGTCGGTATATCTTAGATTTAGTCGGTTAATACTGTCTATGGATCAGAGACACAGTATGTATGCATTGTAAGTTGTTCCAAGTTAAAATAAATGTCTGTATGTTTTGCCTGTTACTGCAAGATAAAGGGTTTCACTGCCTGTGGCTCTTATATACAGTCTGTATGCATTTTCTGTATGCTTTATCTATGGGTCTAATTTTTAGATATAGTCTGTATACAAACTGTATCTCTGACCCATATACAGTGTCCAAAAAAACTCTGTTTTAAGATCTCTAACCCATATACAGTGTGAAAATGATCTTTGGTGCATTAGATGCATTTTGTTTGATTGGCTGAATGCTTAGTATATATTGGTTTCGATATATGGTCTGTATGTATTGTATGCATGATCTTATATATTTGTATTTTTTTTCATCTGATGAGTAAGCCTTTTTCAACTGAATTTTATAGTTCGTTTTTATGTTGTACTGTTACAACATAGTCCCAGATTATTGGAGGTTTGGGATCCCGCTAACATGTTTAACCCTGCCACATTCTCTATGTATGTGCCTGTCCCAAGTTAGGAGACTGTAATTCAGTGGTTGTCGTTTGTTTATATGTTACATATTTGTTTTTCGTTCATTTTTTGTATATAAATTAGGTCGTTAGTTTTTTCGTTTAAATTGTTTCACATTGTCATTTTGGGACTTGTTATAGGTGACTATGCGGTATGGGCTGTGCTCATTGTTGAAGGCCGTACGGTGACCTATAGTTGTTAATTTCTGTGCCATTTTGGTCTCTTGTGGAGAGTTATCAGTGGCCAAGTTCGGATGGAACTAGAGTTCTGACTAGAGTTCCATATGAACGGTAAATAATTTTGAAGAGTAAGGTCTCTAGATTACCGGAAGTACAAGGCCCCTACTCTGAATATGTTTACATTCAAATTTGATTGGATTGACGTCATAACATCCGGGATATCGAGTCGATCTCTAGGAACCCTGCCACAACCAGGGTTCCTCGAGTGTTAATGGCGGAAAAGCTTTATCCAATCATAACAGGTGTTATATATGACCATGTCAATTCAATCTACTCTAGATATCCATCCGAACTTGGCCAGTAGTGTTTGTGGGACAGAATGAACCCATAAAGGTGGACATCGGACGCTAACGCTATATTTGGACCTGGGTGTGAACGCCGACGCCATATTTGGGCCTTAACGCGGACGCCATGGTCGACTATGAAATCGGGACGCGAATTTGAGGTTGGACCGTATGATTCGGACATCGAGACACCGACGCCATATTTGGGCTTTAAACTTGGACGCTATACCTTAATGTTGCATCAGACTACCCTTTAAAGTGACGTCATATCCTTAAAAGTGGACGGTATATTCTCGAAAATGGACGAGAATTTGTCTTTGATAAACGCTTATCCAACCCCTAGGTAATAAGTCTGTGATAATTCTGAAAAGAATCTTCTACCTCTTAAATAATTAACTGCTTATACATGTTTATAACAACTGTAAGAATTCTCCAAGATATACTATTTATATTAATCAGAAAAACTGTCACTTAATGCAGTAGGCGGAACTATTCCCGTGTAAAAAGAATTTGATTAAAATGTTTGATATCAATTCATAAAATATTTGTCTTTATCTTTTTAATTTTTGGATTTCTTATCTTATTAACATGACAATCGTGAAACATTCAGTAGTATTGCTTTCTACGGAAGCCCATTTAGGACCTCCCAAAAGTATAAAATTATTTGAATTCGAAATCACGAATTTAAATTGTTATCTCGAATTTTATAATTCGTTTTAACAGATTAAATTTGTGATAATGAATTGGTGAAAATCGTTATAACAGATCTTGTAATTCGTTATTAAGAATTAATTTCCTTATCACATTTTTTTGTAATTTGTGATAACGATAAATTCGTTATAACGATTTTATCGTTATAACAAATTGTAGAATTTGTTTAAACTGATTAAATTTGTGATAACGAATTTGTGGAATTCGTTATCACAGTTTTTATTGTAATTGGTAATTTCAGATTAAAATTGATTATCACAGATTTTTAGCTCACATGGCACACAGAATTAAGAGAGCTTTCTTCCTCACTCTGCACCCATCGCTGTTTATTACTTTTACAAAAATCATTAAAACCTTTTTGACAAAGTGAAACAAACTTGACCGCAATCAATTTAGTTTTAACGCATTTTACACTATACCTAGAAATTTTTGTCGTGTAAACGGGTGGGTTTATTAGCCAGCGACCCAGTTTACACACCGAAACTCTCCGGGGGAAAACTTGTCTAATTCTCATATTTCTTGACCGAAATATTTTTATTTTTTATTTTCTACCAAAGTTTTTTTAAGCGGTGAATATCATGAGTGTGTGTACCTGGATACATTTTACACAGATGCAACGGAAATAGTTTCGCCAACATGGTTTATCGAAATGTAAACCTAGGGATGAAAATCTTAGGTTTTACACTTCGATTAACCATGTTGCCGAAACTAATTCTTTTGCTTCTGTGTAAACTATATTAATTGGCGATACACACGAAGGAAATCGCCTGTCTAAGAAGACTTTAAATTAAGAAAAAGGAATACAAATGTTACTGTCACGAATTATGGGTATCAAACACATTTTTTATGCCCCCGCCGCTAGGCGTGGGAGAAGTTTAGTCTAGCCCTTGTCCGTTAGTCCAGTCCGTTTGTCGGGTACGTTCCCAGAAATGGTTTCCGTTTGCCTCAACCAAATGTTATAAATTCAACTTATACACTATGCCAATTACTAAAACACACAGATAAAATTTGAAATTGAAGGGCGTCTCTTTTATAGTTCGTGAGTTATGCCCCTTTACAAATGGTCAAAGACGTAGTGCTTATTCTGTAATTTCCGCTCTCTACATTTAGTTTGCCTCAACCAAATGTTATTGAATTAATACACAATGTTTATTAACACAAAACACTGAGTCTGATGATCAAGTTTGAAATTGGGTGACGTCACTTTTACCGTTCTGAACTTGTGCCCATTCAGCACTAATTTACAAAACAAAACCAACAAACAACCAAATTAAGTGTCCAATCAATTTTGCTAATTTTTAAAATAGAAATCGTTAAAACTAAATTGCTCGTGGTCAAGTTTGTTTAACTTTGACCAAAAGGTTT
Organism: Mytilus edulis; assembly: GCF_963676685.1. NCBI lineage: Eukaryota > Metazoa > Mollusca > Bivalvia > Mytilida > Mytilidae > Mytilus > Mytilus edulis. Next base: position 61,844,686 of record NC_092348.1, read on the forward strand.
CAGTAAAGAGAAAAAAACTCACTTAACCCTGTGTACCAGGTGAGGTAGTTCAAATTTTGGTGAAAATGTTTTTAATCTGGAATCACAAATTACATAAAAAAAATGTGATAACAAATTCCACAAATTCGTTATCACGAATTTAATCCGTAATAACCATTTATACAATTCGTTATAACGATTTTAATTCGGTATCACACATTACAAAAAATTGTGATAACGAATTTAATTCGTAATAATTCGTAACGAATTACAAAATCTGATATAACGATTTCTAACAATTCGTTCTCACAAATTTAAGCTCTTATAACGAATTATAAAATTCGTAATAACGATTTAAATTCGTGATTTCGAATTCAAATTATATTTGTGGGAGGTCCTATGGGCGTCCGTAGCTTTCCGACTTATTTGAACCACTTAATTAATATCCTATGGTCCTGTTTAACATGACATCTCAAATAATTAGATTAAGAGATAAAGCACATCTGGTGATTAACAATAAGTATCTTTATAAACTTTCTTTCAATAACATGTTTACAGGTGTACACTTTTTTATTTGGTTCTAATTAACGGACACTAATTATAAAAATATAGTCTGTGACATTAAATAATTATCTTTATCTTTTAGATAAGCATGAGAACCGTAAACATTGAGTAGTATTGCATTCCAACTCATTTCAACCACATATAATTACTATCATATGATTAGGATTTCAACCCAAATGATTAACTAAAACCACGTCTGGTCATTTAAAATTGTTTCTCATTTAACATAATCTTAACTATATATTTGAAAATTCCACGGTCGTAGTTGGTTTTTATCTTCAAAAATACATGGATAATATATTTAATCAATCAATATTTATATACAAGGAGTTTGGATTGGGTTTACAGAATAGAGAATAATGGACGAAAAAATAAATAAAGAATGATATGGGCGAGTTTTGTTTATTTATTAATAGCGAAAACTCGCTTTCATCCATCGTTTGAAAATAACGTACGTGGCAATTTCAAAGTGCGCCTTGCAAAACGCTATACGTTGGATGGATCGTGGGAATGTGCATTGAAGGTGTCGTTCATACCGGAATTAGAAGCCTAAACGAGACGTATGTACTTCTGTTTCGATTTCGTGCACCAGTCGTACGTTAGGGAAAATCTCTCCATATTCTCCAGTCGATACGATTAAATGAAGATATCACGGACGTGACGTTTGGGAAACCAGTCTATTTCACGGTAACCAGGAATGAATTGTATCACATCGAATTTGTTTTCAGATACGATCATCTTCAAATATGTCGTCTAAAAGATGACCATGTATTTCTCTTGCTATATTTTCGAAGGAAGTGAAGTAAATCTATAAGAGGAAACTACTCACTGTCATTTAGGAAATTACGAGTATGTTTAATTGCAATATTTGCTGTAAAGTGTATGTGTGGCTGCACGATCTTCAAAGACATATAAGAAGTAAGCATTCTTCCGATGAGCCACTATACCACCCAGGTGTTACCCAGCAGCAGCAAAAGCAGCAACAGCAGCAGCAGAAAAAGAAGCAACAGCAGCAAAAGCAGCAGCAAAAGGCTTTCGTGTTTAGACACCCTTTCACCATGATTGTGTCCGGTCCAACCTCCTGCGATAAAACTTATTTTATTTTATTTGTTTCAACACATAAAAAAACTGTGAAGTCCTAGTCCAGACAGGATCGTTTGGTTGTATAAAAGGTGGCAACCTCATTACGAGGAAATACAACGAACATGCAGTGCTTCCACGCGTTGAATTCATTTGTGGAATTCCTTTTGATCTCGAAAGGGACGATTTTTTCGATCCCAACATTCGAAACATGATCCTATTAGATGACCTCATGTCGACATTGGACAAAGACACCAGAATAAATGATTTTTTTACGGAAGGGTGTCACCATAGGAATTTATCGGTCGTCGTTTTTAATCAGAATTTATACTTTGGCAAAGACCCCACCCAGAGACGAAACTTTCATTATCTTATTCTCTTTAATAACCGCATTGATCGACAGCCCATCGTGACTCTTGGCCGACAGATGTATCCTTCTCGAGGGGATTTCTTTCTCCGGAAATTTGAAGAGGCAAAGAGGACACCTTTCGGGTACTTTCTTGTTGACCTAAAAGCTAGAACCCCAGAAGCCTCCAGATTGCACACAGAGGTCTTGCATGTCGGTCAAGGAGAGACACCAGACGGACAGAGGGATGACGACCGTCTCTCGAATACTTTTGAAGACGATAGTTCGGTCTCATCAGACGAAGATATTGTCGACGAGACAACACATAGTTCGTCAGAGGATGCTAAAACACGAAAAGATCTCATCGCCTGTCAGGATTGCGGAGTACTTAGTGTTTGCTCACCTACGTGGATTAGAAGCCCAACGTCAGCAAGGTTGTGAGAATAAAAACGGCATTGCCCTTAACGATGACCGGGAAAGATGTAGAGGATGCTTTGGGTGGATTGCCCGTGACCGTTTGCTGTGCAGAAGACTTGCCTAGATATGTGAGCGACAGGCTTAGAAGGTTTGTGGTCAATACGGACAACTGTGATCAAAAGGGGAGTCATTGGGTTGCATTTCATTTCCCCGCATCGGGTCCATCAGAATTTTTCGACTCCTTAGGACGATTACCGGAAAAGTACCAACGCTATTTCAGAAATGTACTCATCGTCAATGGACCGAAATACTGTGTGGTTTGCAATCAAATCCAACCCGATGATTCAGATACATGTGGCCTGTATTGCATTTATTACGTCAAATTGAAATGTCGGGACTCGAGATGAAGGGCATTATCAACAACTTTTCATCCACTGAGACGATTCAGAATGACAGTAAACTCGTAGCTCTATTTGGTTAAATGAAAAATAATGATACAAAAAAAAATAATGAAAAAAGAAAGAAAAAAAAACAGAAGAAAAGAAAAAAAAATCTTAAAACACTTACATGGATGTATAGCAGGTCTCAAGTCTTGAAAAACTCTTTCTAGGGTCACTAAAAGTATCCACCCTGGAGGGTAGCCTGGTCAAACATTAAGATATAGCGTCCAGGATTTAAGCCCAAATATGGCGTCGGCGTCTCGATGTCCGAGTAACATGGTCCAACCCGAAGTTTGCGTCTTGATTTCAGGGTCGGCTATGGCGTCCGCTTTAAGGCCCAAATATGGCGTCGGCGTCTGCGCAAACTTTCGAATATGGCGTCAGCGTCCGACGTCCACCTTAATTGGGGTCATTCTGTCCCTCAAACACTACTGTTGAAAATTCAGAAGATATGTGGTAATATTGCCAATGGGAAACTTATCCACCAAAGACAAACGAATGTGAATCAGCCATGAGTTACACATATGTATTCATGTAAAATGCTATTAAAACCCATTCCTGACTAGATGTGACGAAAAACGAAAACTAACAGCCCGATTAATGCTGAAACGATAAACGTAAAATCAATATCAAAGACAGCAACCAATAACAATACAGTGCTCCTATATATCGTCTACCAACAGTATTTATCTATACCTACCGTCGGTGGTTAACATGCAATACAGTACTCCTATTTACCGTATATCAACAGTATTTGTCTATACCTACCGTCGGTGGTTAACATACAATATAGTGCTCCTATATACCGTCTATCAACAGTATTTGTCTATACCTACTGTCGGTAGTTAACATACAGTATAGTGCTCCTATACACCGTATATCAACAGTATCTGTCTGTACCTACCGTCGGTGGTTAACATACAATATAGTGCTCCTATATACCGTCTATCACCAGTATTTGTCTATACCTACCGTCGGTGATTAACATACGATATAGTGCTATTATATATACCGTCTATCAAGAGTTTTAGTCTATACCTACTGTTGGTAGTTAACATACAATATAGTGCTCCTATATACCGTCTATCAACATTATTTGTCTATACCTACTGTCGGTAGTTAACATGCAATATAATGCTCCTATATACCGTCTATTATCAGTATTTTTCTAAACTTACCGTCGGTAGTTAACATGCGATATAGTGCTCCTATATACCGTCTACCAACAGTATTTATATTGAAATTCAAAACAGTGTGGCTGTGGCCATTGATTGACACATTAAATTCATCCATTGACTGGAACAATTAAGGTGAATGTATGTATGTTACTACCACTGCTCACTATGTACTTTTTAAACACACTTAAACTATGGGGTCACCAAAGATTCTCAACAACTTAATAAAGTAATTCGAAAAACTAATCAGAAATAACACGATGTTTTGATTAATATCAATTATATAAATCAAAACATAAAGGTTATTCCTGATTAATTTTTTGAATTATTTTATAATTAAAGGCGTTAAGAAACCTTTGGTGACCCCAAAGTTTAAATGTCTATCGTAGGTACGTCGTGAACAGTGGTCGTTACAGACAAACGTTCATGTAAATTGTAAGAATGGATGAATTTAATGTGTCAATCAATGGCCACAGCCACACTGTTTTGAATTTCATTCTATCTATACCTACCGTCGGTGGTTAACATGCAATACAGTACTCCTATTCACCGTATATCAACAGTATTTGTCTATTCCTACCGTCGGTGGTTAACATACGAATTAGTACTCCTTTACACCGTCTATCAACAGTATTTGTCTATACCTACCGTTGGTGGTTAACATGCAATATAATGCTCCTATATACCGTCTATTATCAGTATTTTTCTAAACCTACCGACGGTAGTTTACATGCGATATAGTGCTCCTATATACCGTCTACCAACAGTATTTATCTATACCTACCGTCGGTGGTTAACATGCAATACAGTACTCCTATTTACCGTCTATCAACAGTATTTGTCTATACCTACTGTCGGTAGTTAACATACAATATAGAGCTCCTATATACCGTCTACCAACAGTATTTGTCTATACCTACTGTCGGTAGTTAACATACAGTATAGTGCTCCTATACACCGTATATGAACAGTATTTGTCTGTACCTACCGTCGGTGGTTAACATACAATATAGTGCTCCTATAAACCGTCTATCAACAGTATTTGTCTATACCTACTGTCGGTAGTTAACAAACAATATAGTGCTCCTATATACCGTCTATCAACAGTATGTGTCTATACCTACTGTCGGTAGTTAACATACAATATAGTGCTTCTATATACCGTCTATCAACAGTATTTGTTTATACCTACCGTCGGTGGTTAACATACAATATAGTGCTCCTATATACCGTCTATCAAGAGTTTTAGTCTATACCTACTGTTGGTAGTTAACGTACAATGTAGTGCTCCTATATACCGTCTATCAACAGTATTAGTCTATACCTACTGTCGGTAGTTAACATACAATATAGTGCTCATATATACCGTCTATCGACAGTATTTGTCTATACCTACCGTCGGTGGTTAACATACAATATAGTGCTCCTATAAACCGTCTATCAACAGTATTTGTTTATACCTACTGTCGGTAGTTAACATACAATATAGTGCTCCTATATACAGTCTATCAACAGTATTTGTCTATACCTACTGTCGGTAGTTAACATACAATATAGTGCTCCTATATACCGTCTATCACCAGTATTTGTCTTACCTACTGTCGGTAGTTAACATACAATATAGTGCTCCTATATACCGTCTATCACCAGTATTTGTCTATACCTACTGTCAGTAGTTAACATACAATATAGTGCTCCTATATACCGTCTATCACCAGTATTTGTCTATACCTACTGTCGGTAGTTAACATACAATATAGTGCTCCTATATACCGTCTATCACCAGTATTTGTCTATACCTACTGTCGGTAGTTAACATACAATATAGTGCTCCTATATACCGTCTATCACCAGTATTTGTTTATACCTACTGTCGGTAGTTAACATACAATATAGTGTTCCTATATACCGTCTATCAACAGTATTTGTCTATACCTACTGTCGGAAGGTAACATACAATATAGTGCACTTATATACCGTCTATCAACAGTATTTGTCTATAACTACCGTCGGTGGTTAACATACAATATAGTGCTCCTATATACCGTCTATCAACAGTACTAGTATTTGTCTATACCTACTGTCGGTAGTTAACATACAATAAAGTGCTCCTATATACCGTCTATCACCAGTATTTGTCTATACCTACCGTCGGTGGTTAACATACAATATAGTGCTCCTATAAACCATCTATCAACAGTATTTGTCTATACCTACTGTCGGTAGTTAACATACAATATAGTGCTCCTATATACAGTCTATCAACAGTATTTGTCTATACCTACTGTCGGTAGTTAACATACAATATAGTGCTCCTATATACCGTCTATCAGCAATATTTGTCTATACCTACCGTCGGTGGTTAACATACAATATAGTGCTCCTATATACCGTCTATCACCAGTATTTGTCTATACCTACTGTCGGTAGTTAACATACAATATAGTGCTCCTATATACCGTCTATCACCAGTATTTGTCTATACCTACTGTCGGTAGTTAACATACAATATAGTGCTCCTATATACCGTCTATCACCAGTATTTGTCTATACCTACTGTCGGTAGTTAACATACAATATAGAGCTCGTATATACCGTCTACCAACAGTATTTGTCTATACCTACTGTCGGTAGTTAACATACAGTATAGTGCTCCTATACACCGTATATCAACAGTATTTGTCTGTACCTACCGTCGGTGGTTAACATACAATATAGTGCTCCTATAAACCGTCTATCAACAGTATTTGTCTATACCTACTGTCGGTAGTTAACATACAATATAGTGCTCCTATATACCGTCTATCAACAGTATGTGTCTATACCTACTGTCGGTAGTTAACATACAATATAGTGCTTCTATATACCGTCTATCAACAGTATTTGTTTATACCTACCGTCGGTGGTTAACATACAATATAGTGCTCCTATATACCGTCTATCAAGAGTTTTAGTCTATACCTACTGTTGGTAGTTAACGTACAATGTAGTGCTCCTATATACCGTCTATCAACAGTATTAGTCTATACCTTCTGTCGGTAGTTAACATACAATATAGTGCTCCTATATACCGTCTGTCGACAGTATTTGTCTATACCTACCGTCGGTGGTTAACATACAATATAGTGCTCCTATAAACCGTCTATCAACAGTATTTGTCTATACCTACTGTCGGTAGTTAACATACAATATAGTGCTCCTATATACAGTCTATCAATAGTATTTGTCTATACCTACTGTCGGTAGTTAACATACAATATAGTGCTCCTATATACCGTCTATCAACAGTATGTGTCTATACCTACTGTCGGTAGTTAACATACAATATAGTGCTTCTATATACCGTCTATCAACAGTATTTGTTTATACCTACCGTCGGTGGTTAACATACAATATAGTGCTCCTATATACCGTCTATCAAGAGTTTTAGTCTATACCTACTGTTGGTAGTTAACGTACAATGTAGTGCTCCTATATACCGTCTATCAACAGTATTAGTCTATACCTACTGTCGGTAGTTAACATACAATATAGTGCTCCTATATACCGTCTATCACCAGTATTTGTCTATACCTACTGTCAGTAGTTAACATACAATATAGTGTTCCTATATACCGTCTATTAACAGTATTTGTCTATACCTACTGTCGGAAGGTAACATACAATATGGTGCACCTATATACCGTCTATCAACAGTATTTGTCTATACCTACCGTCGGTGGTTAACATACAATATAGTGCTCCTATATACCGTCTATCAGCAATATTTGTCTATACCTACTGTCGGTAGTTAACATACAATATAGTGCTCCTATATACCGTCTATCACCAGTATTTGTCTATACCTACTGTCAGTAGTTAACATACAATATAGTGTTCCTATATACCGTCTATCAACAGTATTTGTCTATACCTACTGTCGGAAGGTAACATACAATATAGTGCACCTATATACCGTCTATCAACAGTATTTGTCTATACATACCGTCGGTGGTTAACATACAATATAGTGCTCCTATATACCGTCTATCAGCAATATTTGTCTATACCTACCGTCGGTGGTTAACATACAATATAGTGCTCCTATATACCGTCTATCACCAGTATTTGTCTATACCTACTGTCGGTAGTTAACATACAATATAGTGCTCCTATATACCGTCTATCACCAGTATTTGTCTATACCTACTGTCGGTAATTAACATACAATATAGTGCTCCTATATACCGTCTATCACCAGTATTTGTCTATACCTGCTGTCGGTAGTTAACATACAATATAGTGTTCCTATATACCGTCTATCAACAGTATTTGTCTATACCTACTGTCGGAAGGTAACATACAATATAGTGCACCTATATACCGTCTATCAACAGTATTTGTCTATACCTACCGTCGGTGGTTAACATACAATATAGTGCTCCTATATACCGTCTATCAGCAATATTTGTCTATACCTACCGTCGGTGGTTAACATACAATATAGTGCTCCTATATACCGTCTATCACCAGTATTTGTCTATACCTACTGTCGGTAGTTAACATACAATATAGTGCTCCTATATACCGTATATCACCAGTATTTGTCTATACCTGCTGTCGGTAGTTAACATACAATATAGGGCTCCTATATACCGTCTATCACCAGTATTTGTCTATACCTACTGTCGGTAGTTAACATACAATATTGTGTTCCTATATACCGTCTATCAACAGTATTTGTCTATACCTACTGTCGGAAGGTAACATACAATATAGTGCACTTATATACCGTCTATCAACAGTATTTGTCTATACCTACCGTCGGTGGTTAACATACAATATAGTGCTCCTATATACCGTCTATCAACAGTATTTGTCTATACCTACTGTCGGTAGTTAACAAACAATATAGTGTTCCTATATACCGTCTATCAACAGTATTTGTCTATACCTACTGTCGGAAGGTAACATACAATATAGTGCACCTATATACCGTCTATCAACAGTATTTGTCTATACCTACCGTCGGTGGTTAACATACAATATAGTGCTCTTATATACCGTCTATCAGCAATATTTGTCTATACCTACCGTCGGTGGTTAACATACAATATAGTGCTCCTATATACCGTCTATCACCAGTATTTGTCTATACCTACTGTCGGTAGTTAACATACAATATAGTGCTCCTATATACCGTCTATCACCTGCATTTGTTTATACCTACCGTCGGTGATTAACATACGATATAGTGCTCCTACATGTGTATATACCGTCTATCAACAGTATTTGTCTATACCTACCGTCGGTGGTTAACATACAATATAGTGCTCCTATATACCGTCTATCAAGAGTTTTAGTCTATACCTACTGTTGGTGGTTAACAAGCATTACAGTACTCCTATATATACCGTCTATCAATACTATTTTTCTCTACCTGTTTCTATACCCACCGTCGGTGGTTAACATGCAATAGAGTGCACCTATATACCGTATATCAACAGTATTTGTCTATACCTATCGTCGGTGGTTAACATGCAATATAGTCCTCCTATATACTGGCTATCAACAGTATGTAGTCTATACCTACCGTCGGTGGTTAACAAGCAATACAGTACTCCTATATACCGTATATCAAAAGTATTTGTCTATACCTACCGTCGGTGGTTAACGTAAAATATAGTGCTGTCTATTAAAATTATGTGTCTATACATACTGTCGGTGGTTTACATACAATAAAGTGCTCCTATAAACCGTCTATCAACAGTTTTCATTTATACCTACCGTCGATGGTCAATATTACGTATTATATGGTCCGTATATAGTGCTCATATATACCGTCTGTCAGAAGTATCTGAATTTACCTACCGTCGGTGGTTAACATACAATATAGTGCTCCTATATACCGTCCATTAACAGTATTTCTTTATACCTACCGTCGGTGGTTAACGTAAAATATAGTGCTCCTTTATATACCGTCTTTCAATAGTATTTCTTTATACCTACTCTCGGTGGTTAACATTGAATTTAGTGCTCCTATATACCGTCTATCAACCGTATTTGTCTATACCTACCGGCGGTTGTTATCAAAACAAACTATTTTCAATCGACAGTCCAAAGTTTCGTATCTATACTTCACTCTGAATGACCGATGACATTTATTTGACCAGTAACATTCCCTATTGTATTCATTATTTAGTTTTTTCCCTGAACTTGTCTGAAATATTTGCGGCTGTACTGATGGCAAACAACAATCAATCAATTTCTTAAAGTACTTCTTAATCTAAATCATATATTATTTTTTAATCTAACCAGTAATATGTGATCGGTGAATGTACGTATGACAATTACGCCAATTTTGAAAAAGCATATTTTTTTTTCATTTGCGCACATTGACATTTTTTAATTTGCGCCAATTGATTCGAAAGGTTAGGTCTGATAAATTTAGATGATAAAATTAAACTTGTTTAACCAAACGCAGCAATTCAATGAACACAAGCTACAATATAGATAAATGTGTGTATAGACTCATGTTGAGCTCATGGGTATCATCATTTAATCACACTTCTGGTACCCGAACATTTACTTTCATATAAGGAACCGATGCCATAAAGAAAAAAACAGGCTTTAACTTATAAAAATTTTGATAAAAAAGGGGATGCTTTATTGTAGGGAAGATATCACAAGGTTGCAGTTCAACAGAAGTGTTGCATGACAATACTCAGTTAAAAAAGATTTGTGCATATGCAAATGTGCTTTTTATGTCAAACAGTTACAATCTTATTTTATAAAGTGCTACTTCAAGTGTGATGTACACTTGCAATAAACTTATCCTGCTTTCAATCCCCCTCCTCCTCCCCGTCACGTGTGAGCAAGTGGCAGGTTGCAAAAGGCCAGAAGGAATATTTTTGTTATTATATAAATAAATTCTATACATCTTATATGCCTCATGACTTGTGTTTACCTGTTAATTTGTGCAAATGAAGAAAATAAATTTGGCGCAAAGAAATAAAAAAAACTATAGGCGCTAATTAAATGCAGATTGGCGCAAATGGAAAAAGCCGAAGCAAATATAATCTTTTCTCGTATCAAGATTTCAAGATTTTATTCATAACCTCAAACACATACTTGTGTACAAGAGGACAATAATATATACAACCATATTAAAATAATATATAGCGAGACAGGACAAACGAAACACAAATACATAGTATATTTTAAAAGACAATTGGTATAATTAGATTAAGTATTTTATGATTTTCTTCACGAAAATTGATAATTTCCTTTGAACTTGTACGTTACATATAGACAAGCCAGTGAATTTCTTCTTGCTTGGATTCATTACATAGTAATTTGGTACAAACTTTGATCTAAGAGCAGAAACATCAGCATTTTTACAGGTAAACAATATATGAAACTCATCCCCTATTCCCTCATTACATAATGTACATATTCTATTTTCCCTCGCGATCCCCGCCCATCTACCCGTCTCAATAGGTAACTTCAAATTCGAGCATCGAAGTTTAGATATGTAATATCTGTCCTTGGGTAATAATCGCAATAGATACGGTTCCAAACCAAACTCGAGTTTGAATAAAGAATAGAATTTACCCCTATTAGATCAAATTGGTGTTTTCTTTCTTTTTTTCGTTCAGTTTCATCTAGTCCATTTGTTCATTTGACTCTGTCTCCATCACGACTAGGATGCATTTTAATTTATAATGTAAAGTCGTTCAGGTTTTTGTTTTATTATATAAAAAAAAGAAGATATGGCATGATTGCCAATGAGACAACTCTCTAAAAGAGACAAAGTGACACCGGAATTAACTATTAAAAAAAACCTTCAACAGATCACGGTACGCTGACGGTACAGATGTCTGTAAATTCAGAAATTAATGCGAGGTTTTTATTATTGCGACAATAATTAAGACTCGCATTTTGAAGTATTGCGTTTGAATTAATCAATCAAAATCTCATTTCAGGCTATATTGACACTCATCGCATTAAATATTTAACAATTGCACGCAACAAATTTACATTCAAAAATTTGATGTATATTTGACAAGATTAGTTCGTTTAAGTTACCAAAAATTCTTTAATTAGTGTATTATTCTCCCAAGTTTATTTGAAAAGGTATAATTCCTCTACACAAATTGCAAAATCTTTCATAAAATATCCAGTAAGTTGGATAAACGTTTACCAAATCATCCCAATACAGTTTGATTTATATATTCACTTTGCTATTCCGTTCTTGCACAGTGATATAGTTCATTTTGCGTCATCCCATATTCTAGCAAAGGGAGATTATCTAAGCATCACCGTTACATCAGTAATAGCTCTCGTACATAAAATAGTTAGCTCGAACTGTATGATCCTGTGTGAATCTGATCTTTATATTAAAAGTGCATAAATGGTTCACATATGGGTCTTATTTAAAAATTAAACAGTATCAAAACAATTAGTGCATTATAATATAACCAAATAGGCATGCAAAAAAGAATCATGATAGGCAAAATATGCTTGTCTACCGTCTAATTCTAATTGCTAATATTTACTGTATTGTACATAGCTCAATTCCATTCCATTCCATTCAATTTTATTTATTTTTTTAATTTTCAGCAGAAAACAGTATTTCTAACAATTAAATTGAATTAATTTGATATGACGTTGACACACGGTAATCACTCTCATGTTTTTATTTACATCGCTGTCAATCATCCGGTAAAGATGAATATTCATTACTACCCTCGGTAGTTAACGTCCCTCGATGGTTAACTTTAAGTGCCTACCTAAAAATTAATCAAGAAATTTGCCGATTTATAGAAATTCAATGGAGCTAGGAAGTTTGCATAAAAGGGTATGCACGAGACAATATAAAACAAAAGTACGCTTACCTTTGTCTGCCAAAGCTGAGTTTAAAGTAGCTATATAGTCTGAAGTTAAAAGTAAAATTCACCGTGACGGTCCAGTATTTGTTATATATTGCCGACAAAACAAAATAAAAACATTAAGTTCTGTGACATAACGATCAAATTGATCCTCTTTGTTTAATCCCCATAAGCAAACAACTTAACGATGTCTGTAACACAAAGGAAAATTGTATTGATTTTCATGTATTTTTACTTTTAACTTCATAGAATTCTATTTTTAATAGTTTCATTCAATAAAAATCATTAATTATTTATGTTTGTTTTATAATTTTATTATAAAAAGAATTTAAAAATACTAAAATCTATGTAATTTATTTAAATACACTGTTGTTTTATATCTAGATACACATCTTTTGTTGTTGTTACATGCGAATACACAATTTCTTGTTAACCATGTGATTTTCTAAATATAGACAGCGAAATCCAATTTCTTTGTTTACATTTTATTTCTAACCAATCACTGAAGGGTTAACATTTTCATCGAACCGTCTTGACGTCACTTCTTGTGAAAATTTGTCATAAACAAACCAGATATCATGGATGGTAATATCATTTACTTATAGCTGTTAGGTTCTGATATTTTGATATTTTTTACAATCCTATTTTAAGGAGATGTTCTTGTTTCACTTCCCCTCTATCTTTCATAGTGTCAGAATCCAGTGTTAAACTAGAAATTAGAACTGTATAAAAAAGATGTGGTTCAGTATGATCTTCTTGTTTCCTTTCCCTTCTATCTTCCATACATTTGTATTGTCAGAGTCCAGTGTTAAGCGAGAAATTATAACGGTTTAAAAGAAGATGCGGTACAGCATGATTGTCAATAAAACAACTCTCCACAAGAGACCAAAATAACACAGAAATTAACAACTATAGTGTGGCCTTCAACAATGTGCTAAGCTCATATAGTCCAAATAATTATGACGTCTTGAAAGGCTATTATAATTTTTTTCTTTGACGCCTTACGTCCAAATAATTATGACGTCTTGAAAGGCTATTATAATTTTTTTCTTTGACGCCTTACGTCGAAGTAAGGCGTCAAAGAAAAAAATTATAATAGCCTTTCAAGACGTCATAATTATTTGGACTAAAGCTCATACAGCTATGAAAGGCCCCGAAATGACAATGTAAAACAATTCAAATGTACATCGAAGAGACTGGGTTTATGCTTTCCCTGTATAATTTTATAATGATACATGATACAGCAATCTTACCTACAGATGTCTGTCATCTAAATTACTACAACATTTTTCGTGTACAGACATTAAATAGAAATTAAGGTTACCACCTATTATTTAGACAGATCAAGATCTGGACCTTCGCATTAAAAATTTGTACATGATGTTCAGATGTTTAATTCTAAAAATATGGGTCTCAACCCATAACTCTCATTTACTCACTCAGTCACTGCACATTGTACATGGTCATCAGTATTTGTCACCTACATTCTTTTCTATAAAAGCATATTTTGTTGACATTTTAATATGGTCGATTTTTACAAACCATGTGTTCAAGACATATAAATGTCTGAATTAAGGTGGCTCATGGGTACAAAAATTTCAGCAAAAAATTGAACCGCTATTTTTTCATTACAAATTTTATTTTTTACACTATTAATTATTAGCAAAAAAATCGATTCGGTTTGGCCCCAGATGACTTTTAAAATGTTTATATCATTGAAAAAGCCCCAAATTATCTCCCTTTGGTGCAAAAATGCCATTTTTTGGCATTAAATTTGAAATATCTTTTTTAGCTCATCGGTGACCTATATTTTTTATTATTCTTTTCATATAAGCTGTACATAAACTAAATAATTGTAAAATTTAAGTGATTTCTGTAATTAGGTTATTTTTTTATTTCGATATTACCTCTATTTCTCCTATTACTTCAACAGAAAAAAAGGATATTAACAAAAATGTATGCTTCTTCTGGAGGCAGATTGTGAGCTTAAATGAATGGTGACCCCATTTTTTTAATTCATTTTTTTTTAAGTATATGATTAAGTTCATTTTAAAAAAAGTATAGCGAAATTTTATATTATTAAACAAATTTTAGCCAATTTTGCCCAGGAGCCCCCTTAATTTTAAATTTGATCTTTATGGTCATAGAGTTTTGTCTTGTCTGTTGTTTTTGTTTGCATTGTTAATCATGCCTGTATTCATGCTATTTGTTCCAAGGTTGGTTAAACTCCAACCAGAATTAATCCAGCACCAACTTTTGTTATAATGAAGTTTTATATGAAATATGAAGTAAAAATCACAAGTGGCAAATAGTTACAAAAATTTACATGACTGACATTGTACATTTGTACATGTATTGTAGGGCTATACTTTAATATTGTATTTTTGATTTAGAAATACATGTATGTAAACATTTTTTTTTAAAAGTGGTTACATGTATGACTTACATTTGCCTTTATCATGTTTATTGATAGTTAGTCATCGTAATAATCTGATACATCATGTGGATCATGGTCAAGAAGGTGATTTGTTCTTGGGATATAAATATATATATACATGAACATGTATAATATAGAGAATTTCATTGAGACATGTTTTTTTTCTTGTTTCAGATACCTTGTTTCAACTCAGAGTGAGTATACAATTGAAATTGAAGTCTTCTCAGCAGTATTCTGAAAAACAATGAACATGATCATGATGATCATGATGATGAAAAATGATTGAAAATGAAATTTATTCAAAAATGGATAGATAATGTTAGCCATGAGTACTTCATGAATAGACAATATTACATTTTTGTACATCTTTAATAAACTGTGACTGTAAATAGATATTTTTTCTTTAAAATTTTGTTGATATGATCACTGTTAGCACATGTACAAGCTGTTGAAATCAATGTACATGTACATGTATCTCAAATAATAGGCATAAAACTTTCAATTTAAAAGCTTATAAAATCTTATAGGGTACGAGATGGGACTTTGGGTGGATGCTGATTTCTTAATTGTTTTACAGATTTTAATCAAAATGTGATAAATCTTCCTAGTCAGGGGTACTACTTATACAAGTGTATTTTATTTACTTGAAGAAGTAAAAAAAATTATACACATGTAAGTAAATAAATAATGTTTGAATAATCTCCCCTTAATTTTCTAAAAAAAATACTTGTATAGGTAAATTTTTCTTACAATCCCACAAAATCCTCAAGTTTTGAGATGTAAAATCATGCCTTTAATGATTTTTCCCAGATTTGCTCAAATTTTTAGCTCACCTGGCCCAAAGGGCCAAGTGAGCTTTTCTCATCACTTGGCCTCCGTCGTCCGTCGTCGTTAGCAATTTACATTTTGAACTTCTTCTAGAGAACCACTGAATGGAATGGAATCAAACATGGCATGAATGTTCCTTATGAGGTGCTGACCAAGTGTTGTTACTTTGTAGCCGATCCATCATCCAAGATGGCCGCCAGCGGGGGACTTAGTTTAACATAGGACGCTATGGGAAATGCATACAAATGACTTCTTTTAGAGAACCACTGAATGGAATGAAACCAAACATCGCATGAATGTTCCTTATGAGGTGCTGACCAAGTGTTGTTACTTTGTTGCCGATCCATCATCCAAGATGGCCGCCAGCTGGGGACTTAGTTTAACATAGGACCCTATGGGAAATGCATACAAATGACTTCTTTTAGAGAACCACTGAATGGAATGAAACCAAACATGGCATGAATGTTCCTTATGGGGTGCTGACCAAGTGTTGTTACTTTGTAGCCGTTCCATCATCAAAGATGGCCGCCAGCAGGGGACTTATTTTAACATAGAACCCTATGGGAAATGCATACAAATGACTTCTTTTAGAGAACCACTGAATGGAATAAAACCAAACATAGCATGAATGTTCCTTATGGGGTGCTGACCAAGTGTTGTTACTTTGTAGCCGATCCATCATCCAAGATGGCCGCCAGCGGGGGACTTAGATTAACATAGGACCCTATGGGAAATGCATACAAATGACTTCTTTTAGAGAACCACTGAATGGAATGAAACCAAACATGGCATGAATGTTCCTTATGAGGTGCTGACCAATTGTTGTTACTTTGTTGCTGATCCATCATCCAAAATGGCCGCCAGCCGGGGACTTAATTTAACATAGGACCCTATGGGAAATGCATACAAATGACTTCTTTTAGAGAACCACTGAATGGAATGAAACCAAACATAGCATGAATGTTCCTTATGGGGTGCTGACCAAGTGTTGTTACTTTGTAGCAGATCCATCATCCAAGATGGCCGCCAGTGGGGGACTTAGTTTAACATAGGACCCTATGGGAAATGCATACAAATGACTTTTTCTAGAGAACCACTAAATGGAATGAAACCAAACATAGCATGAATGTTCCTTATGGAGTGCTGACCAAGTGTTGTTACTTTGTAGCTGATCCATTATCCAAGATGGCCGCCAGCGGGGGACTTAGTTTAACATAGGACCCTATTGGAAATGCATACAAATCACTTCTTCTAGTGAACCACTGAATGGAATGAAACCAAACATGCATGAATGTTCCTTATGTGGTGCTGACCAAGTGTTGTTACTTTGTAGCCGATCCATCATCCAAGATGGCCACCAGCGTGGGACTTAGTTTAACATAGGACCCTATGGGAAATGCATACAAATGACTTCTTTTAGAGAACCACTGAATGGAATGAAATCAAACATGGCATGAATGTTCCTAATGTGGTGCTGACCAAGAGTTGTTACTTTGTAGCCGATCCATTATCCAAGATTGCCGCCAGCGGGGGACTTAGTTTAACATAGGACCCTATGGGAAATGCATACAAATGACTTCTTTTAGAGAACCACTGAATGGAATAAAACCAAACATTGCATGAATGTTCCTTATGAGGTGCTGACCAAGTGTTGTTACTTTGTAGCCGATCCATCATCCAAGATGGCCGCCAGCAGGGGACTTAGTTTAACATAGGACCCTATGGGAAATGCATACAAATGACTTCTTTTAGAGAACCACTGAATGGAATGAAACCAAACATGGCATGAATGTTCCTTATGGAGTGCTGACCAAGTGTTGTTACTTTGTAGCCGATCCATTATCCAAGATGGCCGCCAGCGGGGACTTAGTTTAACATAGGACCCTATTGGAAATGCATACAAATGACTTCTTCTAGTGAACCACTGAATGGAATGAAACCAAACATGGCATGAATGTTCCTTATGTGGTGCTGACCAAGTGTTGTTACTTTGTATCCGATCCATCATCCAAGATGGCCGCCAGCAGGGGACTTAGTTTAACATAGGACCCTATGGGAAATGCATACAAATGACTTCTTTTAGAGAACCACTGAATGGAATAAAACCAAACATGGCATGAATGTTCCTTATGAGGTGCTGACCAAGTGTTGTTACTTTGTAGCCGATCCGTCATCCAAGATGGCCGCCAGTGGGGGACTTTTGAATGAAATTAAACATGTTCCTTTCCTTATAAATGAGGTTGTGTTGTCACTTTTAGCCAAATTTTATATTTTTTTATATGATTTCAAAAACCCAAGTAGAATCAGGTGAGCAATACAGGCTCTTGAGAGCCTCTAGTTTCATTAAAGTTCAATGTTTCATCTCAATAATTCATCAAAGAAACTGATTGAACAAAGATCCTGTATATTTGCAAGGCAATCAAAAATTGCTCCTTTGGGGCTTGTAAATGAGCAGTGTTATGAAGATAACAGTCAAATGGGATTTTCATTGTCCATGAAATTACACTTAAATGATTAGTAAAGACATCTGTAAAGGGTACTCAAATTAAAATTCTATTAGAGCAAAGAAATCTTAAGAATTCAAGAAAAGAAGAAAGGATGATTTTTTTACTTATACAAGTAAAAAATTCTGAATGCCTAAGGGACATAACTAAGCCAATTTTTTTTTTACCTATACAAGTAAATAAAATTCACTTGTATAAGTATCCTACAAATTTACTTATATGTGTATATTTTTTTTTACTTCTTCAAGTAAATAAAATACACTTGTACAAGTAGTACCCTTGACAAGGTAGTGTTGTTATATGTATATGTACTATATGTACCTCTTAACAATTTGATAAGGTACATGTATGTATACCATGTATACATAATTGTGTTTTTTTTTAGTTTACTACCAAACAGTTAGGGAGGTTAGCTACCAAGGCTGAAAAAGAACAAAAGAAGGAACAAGCAAAAGTTAAAAAGGTAACTTACTTAAAACAAACACAGAGGGAAATGACAACACAACAATTTGTTAGTTTAGAAATAGAATAATTCTCAAACTTTGTTTTTTCTATACTCAAAATTTGAACACCATTTAGAAATGAAAATGAGTTTTACTCTGAAGATTATGGAATAATATTACAATTTTTATCAGGAAGATGGTTGAGGCAGCATGACTTTGTACTGTATATGCAGTGCACAACATGTGGTGGGGTTGAATCCTGTCTTTTGCCTATCTATAATAAATGTTATGAAAGTATTAAAAAAAAAACAATCAAAAGTCTAGATCTTTACAGTGCACCTTAGCTTCAACAGAAAAAAATCTGTCTCTCTTAAACTGGGAACTGGCTATTGAAGCCACAGCTATTTGTTGAATTCTATTACTAAATTAAAAATAAATCAAATAAATCGGTCTTAATATGTTTCATTAAGTTTCATCATAAAATGGAAGTGTAAAACAGCAATTATAGTGAGTATTTGTAAAAAGTAAAATCACCAAAATACTGAACTCCAAGAAATATTCAAAACAGAAAGTCCCTAATCAAATTGCAAAATCAAATGGTGAAAAACATCAAAGGAATGGACAACTATAAATTTTCAAGTCACTGGAAGAAATAATGGTTTTAGCTTCTATCCAATGGATAGAATACCTTAACTAATTTGAAAATCACAGGCTGATGACCTAAACATAGCTTTTCTACTAATATACATGTAGTGATCCTTTTACAGATGTGACAGCTACCAGAAATATTGGTCAACTTGAATTTTTAATACATGTACATCCATCGCATGATGCCATAACTAAACTGATTTCAAGGTGAGTAACACTTCTATTCCTATATTTAGATTCTAAATTCTTTTTTCTCAGGCAATAGCACAGAAAAATATAGAAGGAGCTCGAATATATGCTGAAAATGCAATTAGAAAGAAGAATGAAAGTTTAAATTATTTACGAATGGCAGCACGAGTAGACGGAGTGAGCTCTAAAGTACAGACAGCATTAACAATGAAAGGGGTAAGCTGTTGAAACTTATTACCTCTTTATGGACAGGATAATTAATGTAAATTTAGAAATTATTGTGTGCTTTTATTATTACTAATACACATGATAAACGATGATTTTAACCATGAAACACAGATCATGTATGAATTAAGTGGCATCACTTTAACCTTTGAAGAGTTATGCCCCTTTACAAATAGAAACATTGCAACATTTTGGGATTCCATTCTATCACCTTAATTTTTATTTAGAACAATAATAAAAATAATACAAACATGACAAATGAAGATCATAAATTAGATTTTAAGTTAAAAATGGCTTCAAAATTGACATTTTGCATACAGTATTTATTTATCCTCCATTAAAGTCAGTCTGGCATAAATAATGTTAAATAATTACATGTGCATACAGGTTTCTATTGCAATAATAGATATCTGCTTTATTTTGAACAGATTATGAAGAATATGGAAGGAGTAACAAAAGCATTAGATAAAGCCATGTCATCTATGGACTTAGAGAAGGTTAGTGTTTCAAGTTTATATGGCGGTAAAATAGAAGTCATAACAATTTATTTTCTTAGTTTCATTCTACTTTAAGATTATGGACTTTGCAGCATCATGATCAGAAGAGTAGATAATTTGTTCACTGCCAGTTTAATTCATTTGTGATTCAAATGAAGTTTGAAATCCTTGCTTATGAAAACTTTTGATATGGATTTTTTAGTACATTGTAGTATACTAATGATAATGTGAATTGAATGATAATTTACCTGAGTGTGAGACTAGTGAAGGAAAAACATTTTTTTTGTTATGTTGTAAAAATAATAATTAAATGCTTTTTGATTGACAATCATTAAAATATACTGCTACACATGTGGATTTTGCATTTTCCCTTCCTCCAACTTGGGAGTTTGCAAAACCTTCAAATGTCTGGGGTGTCCACCCTGTAGACTGGAGATGCTATTTCTTTTTTTAATCACAAGCCTTGAAAAATTGAATTAACTATTGTATTTGAAGTCACATGAAACTTCAAATTAAAAAAAAATTATGCATATGTTTTTTATAACATAACAACTAGTTTTTAGTTCACCTGACCTGAAAGGTCAAGTGAGCTTTTCTCATCACTTGGCGTCTGTCGTCCTGCGTCCGTCGTCCGTCAACTTTTACAAAAATCTTCTCCTCTGAAACTACTGTGCCAAATTTAACCAAACTTGGCCACAATCATCCTTGGGGTATCTAGTTTAAAAAAATGTGTCTGATGACCTGGCCATCAAAACAAGATGGCCGCCATGCCTAAAAATAGAACACAGGGGTAAAATGTATATTTTGGCTTATATCTTTAAAACCAAAGCATTTAGAGCAAATCTGACACGGGGGTTAAATTGTTGATCAGGTCAAGATCTATCTGCCCTGAAATTTTCAGACGAATAGGACAACCTGTTGTTGGGTTGCTGCCCCTGAATTGGTAATTTTAAGGAGATTTTGCAGTTTTTGGTTATTATCTTGAATACTATTATAGATAGAGATAAACTGTAAATAGCAATAATGTTCAGCAAAATAAGACCTACAAATAAGTCAACATGACCAAAATTGTCAGTCAACCCCTTAAGGAGTTATTGCCCTTTATAGTCAATTTTAACAACTTTATCGTCATTTTTTGTAACTTGTACAAAAATCTTCTTCTCTGAAACTACTGGGCCAAATTTAAACTAACTTGGCCACAATCATAATTGTGATATATAGTTTAAAAAATGTGTCCGATGACCCCGCCTACCAAACAAAATGGCCGACATGGCTAAAATTAGAACATAGTGGAAAAATGCAGTTTTTGCTTTATATCTTTGAAACTAAGACATTTAGGACAAATTTATCAAGATTTAAATGTCCATCAGAATAAGATTTATCCCCTCACAAATTTTCAGATAAATCCTACAACCTGGATTGGGTTGCTGCCCTAAACTTGGTAATTTTAAGGAAATTTTGCAGTTTTTGGTTATCTACAAATAAGTCAACATGACCAAAATTGTCAGAGAACCCCTTAAGGAGTTATTGTCCTTTATAGTCAATATTGAACAACTTTTCGTCATTTTTTGTAATTTGTAAAAAAATGTTCTTTTCTAAAACTATCAGTCAGGGGTAATACTTGTACAAGTGTATTTTATTTACTTGAAGAAGTGAAAAAAAATATACACATATAAGTAAATAAATAATTTTTGAATAATCTCCCCTTAATTTTCTGAAAAATTTACTTGTATAAGTAAATTTTTCTTACAATCCCACAAAAATCCTCAAGTTTTGAGGTGTAAAATCAAGCCTTTAATGATTTTTCCCAGGTTTGCTCAAATTTTTTCATTAAAGTTCAATGTTTCATCTCATAAATTCATCAAAGAAACTGATTGAGCAAAGATCTTGTATATTTGCGCAAGGCAATCAAAAATTGCTCCTTTGGGGCTTGTAAATGAGCAGTGTTAAGAAGATAACAGACAAATGAGACTTTCATTGTCCATGAAATTACACTTAAATGATAAGTAAAGACATCTGAAAAGGGTACACAATTTAAAATTCTATTAGAGCAAAGAAATCTTAAGAATTCAAGAAAAGAAGAAAGGATGATTTTTTTACTTATACAAGTAAAAAATTCTGAATGCCTAAGGGACATAACTAAGCCAATATTTTTTTTACCTATACAAGTAAATAAAATTCACTTGTATAAGTATCCTACAAATTTACTTATATGTGTATATTTTTTTTTACTTCTTCAAGTAAATAAAATACACTTGTACAAGTAGTACCCCTGACTGACTATGAGCCAAAAATAAGACCATAATCATTTCTAGGGTATCTATTTTAAAAAAGTGTCTAATGACCCTGCCTACCAAACAAGATGGCCGACATCAGTACATAAGGTAACAAGTGAGCGACACAGGCTCTTGAGAGCCTCTAGTAATTATAAAATTACATACATAATCTTTTTTCAGAAGAAAATTCTTTAATTTGTCCAAATTTAAGCAATTTACCTTTTTAATTGTTTGCTTCCAGCCATAGCATGACCTTTCTTGTAAAAATCTGGAGATTGCAATATCGTTTGAAGTCAAAGGGGAAATCCAAATTGGCAGTGAGAATCAACAAACGTAAACATCGCTCTGTCATCCAAATAAACTATATATATTATTGTACATGCTATACATGTGCTTACCTTAATATCCATGCTTCATTGTTGATTGTTAAAACAAAGGTGATAATCGGTGAACTTACTTATTTTTCACTGGTCACTAATTTCATATGACCTTAATGTTTTTTTTTATACATTTTATTTTATATTTGATTGACTTTGGAAGCAGAGTGGAAAAAGTAAAAATCTGATGATGAAACTGGAAACATGTGAAATCTAACAAAGAAAATAATTGGGAAAATATTCATATGTAATGTATAAATTTGAGTGAATTTGTGGCAGAACTAAACATTGGTATACTGTATGGTTTAGTTAATAGCATGAAGTTAAAGATATGTCCAGACATGGTGTTTTGAAAACTGACCAATGATTTTAAAGATAACATTCTCCTATATACATGGATTGATTGGTTGATCGGTGTTTGCTTTTTGCCAAGTTAGCACAAAAAGTCTAAATTATAGTTAGTTTTTTATGCCAAGCGGTAGCAGAGGGGTCATTAAGTTTAACTTAGTATTACTTTTACAGTTCTTGAATAATGTCCCTTTATTATGTTATATGCAAGCGGGGGCATCATCTGTGACCCATGGACATATTCCCCATTTATTTACATTATACAGTGTTATAGTTAGATTTTTTACAGGAATTTATTTTAATGATCTTTAATTTTGACAAATTCAATATTCAAACATACCTTTGAATGAATGCAGATTTTGTATATTAATTAATTCATATTTTTGTTCTGTTTCAAGGTAGAACAAGTAATGCAGAAATTTGAGAAACAGTTTGAAGATTTAGATGTCAGAACTTCTGTAAGTGTTGTTATATAATTCTTTTTTTCACCACCCAATATCTATAGTTTTATGCATGCAAATGTTATTTTTTTTAAAATCAATAAATCAATATAGCATATTAGCTTTTATGATATGGGATATTCAAATACCGTAAATTCCGAAATTATTTCTATGTTTTTATTATTGCAAAAAACCCAACAGGATTGTAAACGCAATAATTTAAACTCACATTTTAAAATATATGTAATATGAATTTAACAGGATTTTTATCAATATCTCAAAAATTAGAATCACATTTTAGTCTAAAATGACAAAATTCCAAAAATAAATGCACGCAACAATTTCTGAATTTACAGTATACATGATGGAAATATTTGTAAATGCTAAATAGACAGTATCCAAACACAATTAAAAGCCATCTAGAGGTCAGCATATGTTAATTGTGTTGGTTTGCGTTTAAAGCCACTTTCAGTTTTAATTGTTTGAAGAAGCTGGACAGAATGACCAAACTTTGGTGGGAAAACTGACAAGCTACATATAATTAGTCAATTAAGATTGGAGTTGAGAACACCTGCCACATTTTGGATTCAGACTCACAACCTCTGTGTTGATAGGCTAGTTGAACTACTGAGACTGCTTGACGACTGAGGGTACACCCATGATAAAAGACATGCCTGACAAGTTGTTATACCATATTTGAAATTATGACATCCATTAATCTTTTTAAAAATCAGTCCTAAAGACATGATAGATGTCTAGATCATTTTTATTTTGTGAACAAAAAATATTTATACTACCATGATTACAAACTTACAGATATAAGAAGATGAGGTATGAGTGCCAATGAGACAACTCTCCATCCAAGTCTTTGTCAAAGTGCTATATGAAATTGTAACCATGACCCTATTTTATTATTTTTTCATTTTTTTTAGACATTGGAGAATTCTATGGGAGCAGCAATGACCATGTCAACACCTCAGGATCAAGTAGATCAGTTAATACAGCAAGTAGCCGAAGAGGAAGGCTTAGAAATGATAGATCAACTAAAAGACCTCAATCCCAGCACATCATCTATCAGTTCATCTAAAACAACAGAACACCAAAAAGAAGATGATTTATCAAGAAGGTAATTTAAAAAAAAATCAGCATTTAATTATTGTTTATCTTTTTGATCTTACAGCAAGAGTTATGTTATTAGTTATGCCTGTAAATAGCATGTGTGATAAGTATAGATTATCGCGTTTTCTACACATTGATATTGTAAAATAACAGCGGTGAGCCACAATGTGAACCTTTTTTGGGAGTGAGTGCAGCGAATGAGCTAAAAAGTTTCACATTATGTCGAGCGGCTGATATTTTACAATATCTATACGAAGAAAACCTGATTATCTGTTTATTGTTCTATTACTGCATGGTCTTTTCCCTCTTCCTAAGACAGTTTTACGCTTGACAAAAGCAACCATGATAAAGTCTCCTCTCACATTGTGACGTTGTTTATAATGCCTGGTTTTGTTTTGAAGCCTTAATACCAGATTTAGGGAGAGACAGAGCAGGGTGATATAGGCGTAGGAAAGGACAATAAGATCTATTATTCAGTGATCTGGAAGGTTTTTTTCACTATGGGCCTAGGGCCCCTCAAAAATAAATTCAATGGACCATTTTAAAAATGAGTGGGCTATTTGAATTGACTTCTGTAAAAAAATAAAAAGTATCATTATTTTTTGGCAAAGAGGTGTTGGTACTTACCTATATGATTTTAAATAATATCATGGATATTGTTCCTGTGATTCTGTAATTTCAATGAATATACAATAACTTCTTCTAAAACGGAAAATATTAAACCTGTATTTACAATGTTTAAACTGGTACTGTTGCCTTGGCTTGTTCATGTTCATGGTTGTTTTTTTTAACATTAAATTTGGGTCTTCGTCGATACCATACTTATTCCAGTATTAGAGGACATTTCAGGCACTTCCTCTGCACTTCTTGTATTATTATTATAACTTCATCACGATGACGAGATTAACAGTAGAGAGTACCATTAACTGATAGAAGAAAACAATAATTCGCTGAAGTCATGTTAACAAAATGTCAAAACGAGCCAAAGACCAAAAAATGACAAAGACAGTTAAGCGCCTTTTATGGAGACAAAAACTATATTCATAAAAAGGCTTCGGGAGTTTTCAATCAAAATAATAGCAAGCTAAACTAAATTAATAGATTATTATTAGAGTTAAATCTCCTCTGTAATAGCCAAATTTCACAAATTTAAAGTTGTTTATAAAAAATTATATCATGAATGATGGTTAATTACGTTTTTTGGGTTATCAGCTAAAAGACCGCATGGTTCTATTATTACCATAGGAAAACACCTGAGACGTTAAACCGTATTGTTCTATTTCCATAGGAAAACACCCGAGACGTCCTGAAAAATATATAGCTGCTCCTATGATTGGAGGAACATTATACAGTTGTGTAAACACACATGGCGGCACGGAACACGATCGGAAATCCATTTGACGATATCTAAACGTTTCGAAACGATGTGAAAAATATCGTGCGCCACGTGTGCGCTTACATTTGTCACTCTATGTGCCATTTCTTGTCGATATGCGCTGATAAAGGACCCTTTATTGACTGCTACTGGAATGTTATCACACACCTTTCCATTAATTTCCTGTGGCTCATTATGCTCTTGGGCTGATATCATGACCTCATGCCGATAAAGGGTCTGATATGAAAAATGCCAAGTAATAATCTATACTTATGGTATACTTAGTAGTAAATACAAATATATTTGTCCTGTATCCTTAAACCGTGCTAATATTATGAGTACCAAAATCAGTCACAAAAGTTCAGGTCATGAAAAACAGTTTGTAGAATAATATTGAACGTACTTCTTTTAGTGCCTGTGACAGACTTGATGTGGCTGCTGAGCTAGTGATACTTTCAGGAACTAACAGCTTACCAGCAGTAAAATTTCAGTTTAATGTACAAAAAAAACATTTGAAATTTTCTCTTTTTAGCTAACCTGACCTGAAAGGTCAAGTGAGCTTTTCTCATCACTTGGCGTCCGTCGTCCGGCATCCAGCGTCCGTCGTCTGTAAACTTTTACAAAAATCTTCTCCTCTGAAACTACTGGGCCAAATTTAACCAAACTTGGCCACAATCATCCTTGGGGTATCTAGTTTAAAAAATGTGTCCGATGACCTTGCCATCAAACCAAGATGGCTGCAATGGCTAAAAATAGAACACAGGGGTAAAATGTATATTTTTGCTTATATCTTTTAAACCAAAGCATTTAGAGCAAATCTGACATGGGGGTAAAATTATTGATCAGGTCGAGATCGATCTGCCCTGAAATTTTCAGACGAATCGGACAACCTGTTGTTGGGTTGCTGCCCCTGAATTGGTAATTTTAAGGAAATTTGGCAGTTTTTGGTTATTATCTTGAAAACTATTATAGATAGAGATAAACTGTAAGCAGCAATAATGTTCAGCAAAATAAGACCTACAAATAAGTCAACATGACCAAAATTGTCAGTCAACCCCTTAAGGAGTTATTGCCCTGTATAGTCAATTTTAACAACTTTTTCATCATTTTTTGTAACTTGTACAAAAATCTTCTTCTCTGAAACTACTGGGCCAAATTTAAACTAACTTGGCCACAATCATCCTTGGGGTATCTAGTTTAAAAAATATGTCCGATGACCTGGCCATCAAACCAAGATGGCCGCCATGGCTAAAAGTAGAACACAGGGGTAAAATGTAGATTTGGCTCTTATCTTCAAAACCGACGCATTTAGAGCAAATCTGACATTTGGTAAAATTGTTGATCAGGTCAAGATCTATCTGCCCTGAAATTTTCAGACAAATCGGACAACCTATTGTTGGGTTGCTGCCCCTGAATTGGTAATTTTAAGGAAATTTGGCAGTTTTTGGTTATTATCTTGAATACTATTATAGATAGAGATAAACTGTAAACAGCAAAAATGTTCAGCAAAGTAAGATCTACAAATAAGTCAAACATGACCAAAATTGTCAGAGAACCCCTTAAGGAGTTATTGTCCTTTATAGTCAATATTGAACAACTTTTCGTCATTTTTGTATTTTGTACAAAAATCTTCTTTTCTAAAACCATGGGCCAAATTTAACCAAACTTGGCCACAATCATTACTAGGGTATCTATTTTAAAAAGTGTCCAATGACCTTGCCTACCAACCAAGATGGCTGACATTAGTAAATACAGTAACAGGTGAGCGACACAGGCTCTTGAGAGCCTCTAGTTTAAATCTTCGTATAAACCTATGTAAAACATACTGAATTTCATACATTTATTACAAAAGAACTAGGAAACCTTAAGATGTTTTGATAAACAAAGAACTATATAGCCTCAACATGTAAAATTTTTAAACCATGCCTTGATATTATTTTCGTTTTGTTTTTTTCAGATTGCATTCCTTAAGGAATTAATCATGGACTGTTTTACATAGTTTAGCATGTTTAGTCTACATACTATTTATACTGTTACACGAAGGATGATGGACAATAATCATATCTAAATACAATGCATTTATTCCATATACCTTTGTGTGATAATAAAAAGGGATACAATTACAAAGCCAAGTAAAAACAAACTGTCAACATGGCTGTGAATGATTGTGTGTAATCTTCTTCTGGCAAGATCTTATAATTATTTTGCATCTCATGAAAACAAATGTTAATGAGATGAGAGAAGATTGCAATTATCTTTAATATTTGTAATTGAAAAAATAATAACTTTGAATTTCATTATAATTGGTATTAGGAATGTCAATTATGTTTAAACAAAGTTTTTAGGTATTAACCATAGCTAATAGCTAATGAGTAATTCTTGGTCAAAGATATGAAAACAAATAGTGATAAGATCAGTTTTTGGAGATTTCAATTTTTCTGAAATGATTACCTCTGTCTAAGCAATGTTTATTATAAACAAATAAACAGGTTCAATCCCATCTTTTTAAGGATATATTATAAAATTTTAACATATTTTAAATAGATTGATTTGGGGTGGGAGTGGGTTGCAAATTTTCTCTAATACCATATTTTGTGAAAAGTTCATGCAATACTCGATACAAAGCTTTAAATAAAAATGATTTGTTTTTAAGTTGCTCTTAAATTTATGCAAACAATCCATGCAGATGGGGATAAGACTCAAGCGGGTTGTTTTTCTTTTGGTTCAACTAAAAAAGGGGGATTGATAAATACCATTTTCATATATAACTTGCAAGACTTTTATATTTGTAATAAAACAAATTGTTATGTCTAAAATTTCAATTTCCTTTTAATAAAATAAAATTAACATTCTATTAATTATCAAAAGAATTTTGTTAGTTTTCATTTTGAACATTATTTAGATATTATTTAGCAGTATGTTCATGATGTTGTGATTGTATGTTTCAATCTTTGTTTCATCAAGTTTTTAAATACCTTTTGCTACATTTGTTATTCTATTACATGTATCTACTGTTGATTTTTAATATATAAGAAAATAATAATTTCTAAAATAGTTTTTTAATGTTTATTATGTCCCATTTATGGGCATTATGTTTGGTCTGTGCATCCGTCTGTCAGTCCTGCTTTAAGTTTTCAGGTAAAAGTTTTTGGTCAAGGTAGTTTTTTTATGAAGCTGAAGTCCAATCAACTTGAAACTTAGTACACATGTTTCCTATGATATGATTTTTTAATTTTATTGCCAAAGTTGAGATTCTCTCTCAATTTCATGATTCACTGAACATAGAAAATGATAGTGCTGATAGGTCATCCGTGTACTGGGGACACATTCTTGTTTTGATACCAGTTAAAGTGTTTTCTTTTTATAAAAGTACTAGTTAGACTGTTTTTAAAAATTATTTTTTTCTACTATGACAAGTCGTTTTTAGCCCACAAGGTCACAATCATCATTTATGTATGTTTAAAAAGAATGTGCCTGATGAACCACTTTCTCGTGAGGACGGAAATAACTAAAGATAGAATATAGGGATAAAATACAAATTTTGTCTATTACATGTGTATTTTGAAAACTGTTAATAATAAAGAAAATCTTATGTAAGCAAACATATTCAATTGATTTAGCTTAACCATTGACCATATACATCCAAACTGTCAGACTACTTCTTATAGGAGTTATTGTCCTTTAATCACAAAATTTGCCTTTTTTTCGTTTTTATACGACCGTTATCTTCAAAACTATATTAGATAGAGAGAAACTAAAAATGCAAAATAAATAATCAGCAAAACGAGTTGTACAAATAAGTTGTGTTCAAAATTTCTGAAGACTCCTTATTGGAATTATTGTCCTAATGACAATTTTCAAATATTTTAGTGTTTAGTCTCGTATTATAAAAAAATAATAGATAAGTAGACACTTTAAATCACAAAAATATCAGCAAGTCAAGATCTACTAACAAGTCAAATTTTGATGTTAAAGTTATAGTAGGAGTAATTTCTGAAGAAGGATTTATATTTGTTTTTCATGTTTGAGCAAAAAACTAAGAGCTTAGAGAAATACTAAAAAAGACTAAATGATCAGTAATACATAAAAGATGAAGAAAGTAAGATTTACAAATAAGTGAACATGATCAAAATGGTCAGTTGACCCCTTTAGAGATTTATTGCCCTTTATAGTAAATTTTTAACCATTTTTCGTAAATCTTAGTAATCTTTTAGAAAAATCTTCTCCTCTGAAACTACTAAACCAAATTAAACCAAACTTAGCCACAATCATCATTTGGGTATCTAGTTTAAAATATGTGTCTGGTAACTTGGCCAACCAACCAAGATGGCCACCATGGCTAAAAATAGAACATAGGGGCAAAATGCAGTTTTTGGGTTATAACTCAAAAACCAAAGCATTTAGAACAAATCTGACAGGAAGTGAAATTGTTGATCAGGTGAAATTCTATCTGCCCAGGAATTTTCAGATGAATCAGATAACCGGTTGTTAGGTTGCTGCCCCTGAATTGGTAATTTTAAGGAAATTAAGCTGTTTTTTTTTGTTTTTATCTTGAATATTATTTATAGATAGAGATAAACTATAAACAGCAATAATGTACAGCAAAGTAAGACCTAAAAATAAGTCAACATGACCAAATGGTCAATTGACCCCCTAAGGAGTTATTGCCCTTTATAGTCAATATTTATCAATTTTCATAAAATTTGTATATTTTCACTAACATTTTCCACTGAAACTACCGGGCCAAATTCATTATAGATAGAGATAATTGTAAGCAGCAAGAATGTTTAGTAAAGTAAGATCTACAAACACATCACCATCACCAAAACACAATTTTGTCATGAATCCATCTGTGTCCTTTGTTTGATATTCACATAGACCAAGGTGAGCGACACAGGCTCTTTAGAGCCTCTAGTTATAAGTCTGCAATACAATACTTTAGGTTTATAAAACCAGAAGATCAAAACAGTGGCTGTACCTGCAATGCTGCATGCAATTGATTGTGGTTATATGAAACTGAGACATATCTGCTCGTTCACTGAATCCAAGAAAACTTTCACATCAATTTTCCTTATACAATGATTGATTGTTGAAAATTTCAAACGATCAGCTAACAGAAAGTAGATACATGGCAGAAGTAAAAATTTCTTGCTAAAAACAATTAAACATTACAAAGCTGAATAACATATGTGAATAATATCCTTTTACAAAAGCCATGATAACTTTGACAGAAGGTTTCATAAAGACAGACTAACAGACGAATTGTTGAGTGGTTACTGTACCTGCTTCCGCCTTTCGTGAGGCAGGCAACACGTTGTTTTCTGCTTGTTGGTTGAGTTAATATAACCTAACCTTTTTCTCGTCTTTAACATGCACCGCATTTACATGCTTTTAAATCAGCGACAGTGTAATCTATTAGCATAAGGAATCATATTTCAGATGTTAGTATACATGGACACTTTATCTGATGTATATATGCATAATTTTCCCCTACTGCAAGTGTAGGGGGAATACTGATTTACTAAATACCGTGTCTATTGGTCTCATAATTTACGAGGGAACTACAAATCACAGCTTGTCTTGTGATTATGCTATATATACACGGATGTATTTGCAATTCATCAGTCAATTCCTGTCATTGAATTCTCATATATTCTTATATATAATGACCAACTATGTTTTGTTTGTTGCATGTTCTTCACCATAGGATTATCAGAGCGTACTCAAAATAGGCATACTCAAAAATGATCTGCTGTTGTCTGTTCTATGGTGGGGTTGTTGTCTCTTTGACACATTCCCCATTTCCAATCTCAATTTTATTATCAGTATACATGTGAGCGTACTTTACATTGTAAATCTTTTTACCAAGCTTCTTGTTTAAAAAGTTGTCTTTCATCTTGGTTATGTGATTATAAACTTTTATAAACAATTTAATGAAGCACCAATCACCAGCGCATTTGACATTTCCAAGTTGAGTCAATATGTTTGTGTTCCCCATCATTATCTCCATGATGAGGAAAATCCACGGTTTCACAACGGTAAAGATAAAGTCATCTCAATAAACGTTTTACAGACACAATTACCGGTCGTGTGAGGGCTGTATATTAGCCAGTCAAGGTAATTAAAAACTTCCATTTGTTGTACAGACATCATCTGAAGTTGACTGACAAGTTGAATACGGAATACCGGTATCAATAACCTGGTTGCCTTGAATATTTATAAATGATTAGAAAGATTAAACAGACACATTATCAAACCTTTTTTTTTTAATTTTCAGATTGATATATAAAAGCAAAAACAGGTCATAAAGGATAAATGTAAAAGATAAAAATTGCATATGTGACAAAGATACACAAAACGACAGTTTGATACAAGTACTAGTATATAGATTCGCTAATTGTATGTATACTGGTCTATTATATCTTCTCTACCCTGCAAACACCATGTATAATATAAGATTAATAAAACTGGTATTAAATATAATTTTAACATTCAATACTTTTGGCAATAAGTGTAGTCAAAATATATACAGAGGATTACGGTTATTTGCATAGCAAATGCAAAATGAAACCTACCATATAGCCGTTTCTGAAAAAAATAAAGAATCTTCGGATTTTATCTTATCTTGTCGAGTTGGTAATTTTTTCCAAAGCAATTATCCTGATTCGTTTAACATATTACATGAATAGAAATGGTTTTATGCAGGTGAAAACTATGCAATTTGCCAAATTATGCAATTATACGTAATGTCATTAAGTGTAGTTGACTGTATCATCCAATCAATCAATATACAAATCAAATATATATGTTGAACAAAACAAAAACTATGACAGCATTGCTACACCCATAAACTTAATTCACAATATATAATTACTTAAATCACCAATCATATGCAAACCATATATCATTATCGTGACGTATTGATTGATTGGTGTTTAACGCCACTTCGAGCACTTATATGCTTTTTCTTGGCGGTCAGTCTTTATTTGGAGGATTGCACGAAAACTTAAATTGCAAGTCAGTCGAACTCACCGGCCATGTTCTGCATGCGAAATCACTACCCCAGTGTTAATAGGCTAGCGATACAGTGATTCTATTACTCTGTCTAGTTTTCTATGTTTTTCATGCACAGTCGTTTTGTTGGTCTTCATTTTTTTTACTAACAATGACGTTTTCAGTTTACTTTCGGCTTATGAGTTTGATTGTTTATTTTGATATCTTTCGCCTCTCTCATAAACCACTCGACCATTGATGCCCTTTCACTACTTGTACGGCCAAACGACAGGGTGTTAGTATATACAATTACAATAACTAAAATATATATTGTTCAAACACTAGTCACTATTATAATAAACAGTATTGTATTGAATTTATGTAGCTGCCATGTAAACATACACTGTCAAATTGAAATTTTAACTTTGGAAAACATTATTTTAGATTGTTTGTCCTTCACAAAGGCATCATCTCTTCAAACTTTTATGAACAAAATATAACAAGTGATATAAAAAAAAACCTACATAATGAAAGGTTGAGTATATAGACTTGTAGGTACCAAATCAAGATGGACATATATGTCATTCATAAAATAAAAGTAACAAAATGTTCTAAACCATGTAAATAAACCCCGAAAAAGTACAAAAATAACAGAGGTAGCTATTGAAAAAACGATATCATGATCGATAATATTACATTAAATTGACATTCGATTTGTAAAATAATTACTATACAGACTGGTTATGTTATCAACATTTCAATCTTTGCCTACACAAATACACAAAAAACACTAGATTTGATTGTATGCAATCGTTTTGTTAGTGGCAACGCTAGTTTCTTGAATAATTTCTCCCATTAGACATCAACATTTGTATTGAAATTTTCAAGATAAGATGGGCAACATAACCTTTCTCTAGTTGCTATTAGAAAATGAAGGCAAATTTGAAAAAATAGGCAGGACAGGAGTTCTGAGTTAAAAAAAAAAGGCAGGATGAGACACTTTGCAAAAAAAAAGGCAGGATGACAATTTATGAAAAAAAAGTCAGGACAAACTAAAAAAAAAAAAGGCAGGACCGAATAGAGTGAAAAATAAAAAGGCAGGACAGAGATTACAACTAAAAAAAAAATGCAGGACAAAATTTTTCATCCAGTCATAATATGCATAAGAAGGTGCCCAGTTAGTGTACGATGTTGTGTCCTTCTCATAATCTTCCTTTAGATCAACCTTACCAAATACACATTGTGCATAGGATGGCGGCACTGAAATATTAACAAAGAACTAATGGCACTCAAATCTACACACCATAATATATAGCAATACTCAAGTGATGACAAATTACAGCAGCCCTCAACTCAAGTGTAAATAACAAAAAAGTAGCAAAAAAATATATAATATTCTGTTAGCTGACTAAAACATCGTCACCTTTTAAGTCTACGAAACAATATCATACCACCACTATAACGAAGCAGAATTACAGTGCCAAAATAATTATATAAATTCTTCAAGTAATCTTACCTCAAAGTATAGTATGTACAACGTGTATATGTCATTTTTTTGTCAGATGTAGTTATAGGAAGGAATAAGAATAAAAATTATCTCACCGATAGTGAGAACTACGAAAGCCTATTGAGGTCACACAAAAAAAATATTTATCTCGTAATTACATTGAGATGGTTCCTATAAACACTTCCTTCTTAAACTTTACATGTGTAAAGCTGTTGTCAACAAGGAGCTACAAAAGTTCAAAGATAAATGCCATTAAAAGATGATTCTTTTATATAATCAGGTATTGGAATTTTTAACAAAAGAAGATTCTTGACAAACCGACAATTTGAGAGTTCAACAGGATGTACAGGAATACATAATACATATGAGACAATATCTGAAAAGTCTATTTTTTGGCAATAAGAAAAACAAAACAAAACAAATATTTAGACCCGGTATTTTAATAACACAAATCGAAGAACACACATTGAGGATCTAGGAACTGTTGTTTGTAATTCGAAAAATTGTTAAATGTGGTAACAATGGCAATTTTTAAATGGTATAACAAATCCAGTTCTTTCCTGTTACAAAAGTGAATCAATTTAAAAAAGTTTCTAATGGGAATAAGGAATGAGTTTAAGACACCATTTGTGGTTTACTAGTATATCCTGCAATAGTTTATCAAATGCCAATTATTGATTTTAGCATTTGCAATACAAAGGGTTTAGAAATATCCTAAAATATAGTCCGATATGTCGGTGACATAAAAGTATCTTGAGTAACAGGACAACGGTAACAGGACAGAGTTGGTAACAGAAAAGATTTTTTCTCTCAAAAAAATGCTTTATTTTATAGTTTAAGAAAAATACATCATTTCAGATTGTTCATAATTTGAAGATAACAGCACACAATGTCATTAATCCTTTGAAACTGCATTTGCAAGATGAAAAATCTGCCTAGGTAATGAAAAATTCTAAAATAAATTCCTTTCTGTTACTATTTACTATACTGAAATTGAACAATGTTCTCTGCTGGTTATCAAAAGCAAAATACCTATTTTTTCATTCAATATACTGTATATTATTTTGAAATGTATTTAATATGGTGATGATAACTTATATTAAATGAAATAGTTGGCATATAGTAGATTAACATTTTGATTCATCAGTGAAATTGTCTTGAACATCCTTCCTGTTACTGATTATGGTTATATGCTGTTACTTTCAATCAGGTAACATGACAGAACGTAACAGAAAGGAATTATGCAATACTTTTTGTTCATTTACTCGAATTGTGTATAAGTTTACTTCCTTCTACATGTCAATTTGATACGATACTATAAAAATACAGTACTGGTATAGTGCTGACAATGAAATATTCTCAGAAGGTACACGAAAAGGCTGTAACAGGAGAGAAAACATCAAAATTATTTTTCTCCAAATTCTGATCTTTGGGTAGTTCAGATTTATAAACTGGTTGCTATTCACCTAAACAATGGACAAAAATGAAATAAAGAATAACAAAAAGAACATTGATGGATTAATTTACTGACGGTCGTTGATGACACTTTAGTTCTTATTGGTGAAGGAAACCGTAGTGCCTAGAGAAAACATCATATGCAGATGAATTGGCAATCCTTCTCATAGTCCCCTTAAAAGTACCATAAACCGGACTCTCATGAATATCGTTCACCAACATACATACGATTTAGCACACAGTAACTAGATATAGGTGTGACAATAAGACGCATTTATACCTAGTATGTCTGTTTGTTTAGTTCACACATTGTTAACTTAGCAAAATTTTCAAAGTCTATAGACCATGATTAAGGAGGCGGAGCCAAATAATCTCCATGGAAATGAGATATGCCAATGCTTATACAACTGCATACCAAATATCATTGACCTACCACTAGTGGTTCCCCATAAATTGACCTTATCAAAAACTAATACATGTAAACTATGAAAAGTTTCAAAGTCAATAGACCTTGACTGAGGGGGCGGGGCCAAATAATCACCACGGTAATGAGATGTGCCAATGCTAATACAACTGCATACTAAATATCATTGACCTACCACTAGTTGTTCACCATGAACTAGATCTAATCACAAACTAATACATTGTTGAAACCGCCGTCGCCACCGCCGCTGACGCCAGAAACAGCATACCTTTGTCTCGTTTTTTGACTCCGTCAAGACGAGACAAAAATTAATGAAAATTGTTAAAAATTGACTATAAAGGGCAATAACTCCTTAAAGGATTCAATTGAAATTTTGGTCATGTTGACTTATTTGTAGATCTTACTTTGCTTAACATTATTGCTGTTTACAGTTTATCTCTATCTATAATAATATTCAAGATAATAACCAAAATCTGCAAAATTTCCTTAAAATTACTAATTAGGGGGCAGCAACCCAACAACAGGTTGTCCGACTTGTCTGGAAATTTCAGGGCAGATAGATCTTGACCATATAAACAATTTTACCACAACAGAATTGCTCTAAATGCTTTGGTTTCAGAGATATAAGCCAAAATTTACATTTTACACCTATGTTCTATTTTTAGCCATGGCAGCCATCTTGGTTGGTTGACTGGGTCATCGGACACATTTTTTTAACTAGATACCCCAATGATGATTGTAGCCAAGTTTGGTTAAATTTGGCCCAGTAGTTTCAGAGGAGAAGATTTTTGGAAAAGTTTAGTGACGACGGAGGACGATGGACACCAAGTGATGAGAAAATCTCACTTGACCTTTCAGGTCAGGTGAGCTCAAAAACGAGTCACGAGAAACACGTGGTCACTATAAAATGAACCCCAATTTTAAGCGGGGATGAATGTTATTTTGTAGTTGTTGTGTTGATTTTGATCTTCCACATTAGAAAAGAGGAAAGTTCACCGATGAGGAATCTGCAACTAGACAAGGTAATTTTTTTCATCAATAAAAGGTTTAACAAATCATAGTTTGAGCTGTTGATATCATGCTTCCTTCTATTATATTATGTATATCACTGACAACAAATTAGTGGTTTTTAATTTGGAGGAGGAAGAGGAATATCTAGGAAAATATTACAGGTTCCTGTCAACATAGAGAGTTCAAAATAATTTGAATCTAAAAAAAAATGCAAAGTTGAGGCCTGTGGATACAAAACGTTTTAATTTATTATTCTTTAATTTGATATATTCTATCCCATACTCGATATGTATGGGATAAAATGTATCAAATTAAAGAATAATAAAGTTAAAACAAACCAAACACATTCAGACAAGAGAATTTATTTTTCATGTAAATGGTAAGAAAGGTTGAAAAGATAACTTCTAACACCTTGATATAACATTTTCAAAATGTGGTTATACATTCATTCATAAAGATAACAAAATATATAATAGTATATTAAAATGACAAAATAACAAAGATACAGAGATACAAAAACCATACAACAATAAAAATACAAAATTACAGTTCAACCAAAACCATCTAACAACCATATAATACTACATAAATCTAAATAATTATATAATGAAAATTGTATATCATTTACAGGAATAGGCAAGATGAATGATCATAAAACATATTAAAGGTATTATAAGGTAAAATAAGAGTCATAATGTGTTTTCAATATGAAACAAATATGTTTATATTAAATCTAAGGAAAATACATCTGAATAAATAAAACCAGATGCTCCGCAGGGTGCAGCTTTATAAGACCGCAGAGGTTGAACCCTGAACGGTTGGGGCAAGTATGGACACAACTTTCAAGCTGGATTCAGCTCTAAATTTGGACTGTGATTAAATAGTTGACACAACATAGGTTTCTGACACAGAATGAATGTGGTCTAATGAACTTAAAATGTTTGTGTTGCCTTTGTACAAGAGCAATTTACTATGCTGTTGAATATTAATCCTCTCAAAAAAATTGAAGAAATAGCAATAACTACTCATTTAAATACATCATAAAATATTAAAATGTAAAAAAAGTGCTTGTTATCACTGAATGGTAAAGATTGTTTTAATTTATCAGTTGGTAGTAAAAGTGAATATATATTGTATATTGTATAAAACAATGATTTAAGTTGATTCAACTACTATTCTGGACAAAGAAAGATAACTCCAATCAATTGAAAATTTCTTGTTTTGCACAATAATGTGCAATTAGATATTTCTTGCTATTGCGCAATACTGTGCAATTAAAAATATTTACTATTGCACAATACTGTGCAATTGAAGATTTCTTGCTATTGCTCAATACTGTGTAATTGAAAATTTCTTGCTATTGCACAATACTGTGCAATTGAAGATTTCTTGCTATTGCTGAATACTCTGCAATTGAAAATTTCTTGCTATTGCACAATACTTAATATAATAATTTTGGATCCTGATTTGGACCAACTTGAAAACTGGGCCCATAATAAAAAATCTAAGTACATTTTTAGATTCAGCATATCAAAGAACCCCAAGAATTCAATTTTTGTCAAAATCAAACAAAGTTTAATTTTGGACCCTTTGGACCTTAATGTAGACCAATTTGTAAACGGGACCAAAAATTAAGAATCTACATACACAGTTAGATTTGGCATATCAAAGAACCCCAATTATTTAAAATTGATGAAATCAAACAAAGTTTAATTTTGGACCCTTTGTGCCCCTTATTTCTAAACTGTTGGGACCAAAACTCCCAAAATCAATCCCAACCTTCCTTTTATGGTCATAAACCTTGTGTTTAAATTGCATAGATTTCTATTTACTTATACTAAAGTTATGGTGCAAAAACCAAAAAAAGGCTTATTTGGGCCCCTTTTTTGCCCGTAATTCCTAAACTGTTCGGACCTCAACTCCCAAAATCAATCCCAACCTTCCTTTTGTGGTCATAAACCTTGTGTTTAAATTTCATTGATGTCTATTTACTAATATTAAAGTTATTGTGCGAAAACCAAGAAAATGCTTATTTGGGCCCTTTTTTGGCCCCTAATTCCTAAACTGTTGGAACCAAAACTCCCAAAATCAATCCCAACCTTCCTTTTGTGGTCATAAACCTTGTGTCAAAATTTCATAAATTTCCATTCACTTAAACTAAAGTTATAGTGCGAAAACCAAGAAAATGCTTATTTGGGCCCTTTTTGGCCCCTAATTCCTAAAATGTTGGGATCAAAACTCCCAAAACCAATCCCAACCTTCCTTTTGTGGTCATAAACCTTGTGTTAAAATTTCATAGATTTCTATTTACTTTTACTAAAGTTAGAGTGCGAAAACTAAAAGTATTCGGACGACGACGACGACGACACCAACGTGATAGCAATATACGACGAAAAATTAAAATTTTTGCGGTCGTATTAAAATTATTGACAGCACTGCAATGAAGCACAGCCATCAATATACAAAAACTGAAATAGCAAATCAAGTTCAAATTGACTTCATGTAAAAAAAACTAGTTGTCAGAATTGAGAAATGTCAAAATAAAGAGATGTAGTGTAATTGCCAAATTCTATTGTTTTTTCGTCACAGTTAGAACTGATTGTTTTATGATACCATTAAGGCATATTGACCTTGGTCACCTGGTGTAATCCATTTATAAAATGCAACTCATGATTGGTGTATCCGACAAAGATCTATATTATTAATACAATGTAGACTGGTCATAACATCCATTCTATAAATCAGTGTCTTTTTAAAGTACAAGAAAGTTAATACTAAATAACTTTTTTTGCAATTTTTGCTGTTTGGGTTAATGGTAACTTTCTTAAATAAATTTCCAAAACAAAATAGAATAATTTTAATTTAAAAGTCAATAAGATGTATACCTATTATTTGCTTATTTTGTTGTTATAATAAAAGAGAAATAGACGAAATTCTTGCACTTCCCCTTACATTTCTATGTCACAATACTCATGTTTATACATCACAGTAAGACCCAATGTGCATTTTTGTGATTGACCTCAGGGTAACCAGTGCAACGCATTCAAAAATAAAAACAACTTGGTATTGGTCTATATTAGACATCAGTCTCTTCAGTATCATTATTGCAATTAGTGGTACATGTTAAAGTGCAGATCCAGTCATCTTTAAAAAGGGGGGTTCCAACCATATGTCCCCATTCAAATGCGTTGATAACCCTGAGAACCTACTGAAAGATAATTTTGAAATAAACTATTTTCCTATATATTTTCTTATTTTGTCTATTTCAGATGTTGTTCCCCTTCCTATCTTAAATAATTATTTTAATGAGCATTGTATTCCTCCTCATATCTATATATAACATACACAATGCTACACTTAATGCATATTTTTTAAAAATAGATAAATAAAACATACCTTAACCTTGTAGCCTTGCAATATTTTTTGTATCTGCATCCAATTTAAAATTCTAACAATATTTAAAAAGGAAATAACACTACCATTTCGAGTAACACTTGGAAATAAGTGTAATATATATTAAGCACCTTAGAAAATACAATATAATAAAAGTTGTAAACATCAATAAAAGCACTTAGTTGTGTATATATAAGTTACAATAAAGAATATCAACAATAACACAAATGTAGACATTAAAATAAGAACTAACTTTAAAGTTACATATTTCAAGAAAAATGAGTATGATTCTCACATAGTGAGCAACTCCATCCTTATGAAGAACATGCTTTGCATGTTGATTACTGTGGATTCATTGTTATTCGTTGGATACCAATTTTCTTTGATTTCGTGGGAACAGGTGAACCACGAAATTAAAGATTCAACGAAAACTAAATTTTCTATAGGTTTGTATGCAGATTTCGCCAAAACCATGAAATTAAATATCCATGAACATGTAAGTTTTCCTCAATCCATGAAAATTGGTTCCCACAAACATGAATGAATCCACAGTATTAGTCAGAAATTACTCTGACATCTGACAGCCTTTTAAAGAAATGTCAATGGTCATAAGCATATTTATAATAGATTTTTCAATAAAGAGACAAAAAAAGCCTTGTCCTTACAGAGGTATATCAGTGTAAAAATAACAAGAACATAAAATTACTCTTGATTACTGAAGCAAATTTATAAGAAACACTAATTTTTCTCTATACAAAACGAAAATTAAATACAAAAACTCTAAGCAGAGATAACAAATTTAAACCTGAGAAAACCACTAACCTACAGTAGGAAATCAGACAATCCTAGCTTGTCAATTAAGATTGTATCCAAATGCACTTACCACTTACGAGATTCAAACTTTCAAACTTAGCATCGGAAGCC
The DNA here is from genome assembly GCF_963676685.1 of Mytilus edulis. Classification (NCBI taxonomy): domain Eukaryota; kingdom Metazoa; phylum Mollusca; class Bivalvia; order Mytilida; family Mytilidae; genus Mytilus; species Mytilus edulis. The sequence goes on from NC_092348.1 coordinate 61,886,970, forward strand.
AATTGATAAAATGTTCTTTATACAAAACATATAGTAAAACTCTTAGCAGATATGACAAATTAAAACCTGAAAGATCTACTAACATACAGTAGGAAAACTGAGAATTCTAGTCAACTGAGATAGGAGCAGAATACACCTGCCAAGAGCAGGATTTATACGAACAACCTAAAAGGCAACAGGCAAGTGATAAAATTTTCTCATTAAAAAACTGAATTAAATAAAAAAAACTCTTAGCAAAGGTACCAAATTAAAACCTGAACTTTCTAATTTGAAATATAAAAAGTCAAAGATATTTTGGTATGGTAAAACCAAATAATCACATCAACTAAAACATAAAGTAGAAGGTGTGAAATCACATTGGTTACTGAAGATTTTCGAAAAGTGTCAAGCCATTGAATAAGAATGACTGGTAGATACAAGTTAAAACTGGTTTACAAATGGATGTACAAAATCAATCAAATGGACAGACAAACAAACATATGAAGAGACATAATGATCATTTAAATAGTAATGCCCTTGTTTTATGTAAAATACCCTTTGAATTTTTTGTCATATAAATTTTTTTTTTTATATAGAATATAAAAGTTTTTCAGACATTACTTAAGTTTATACAATTTTGACAATGATCCCCCTATTTTTGAATCATTTAAATAGATATATTACAGCAATAAGAAAACATTTTGCAACACATTCTCAATTTCTGTTGACACAATATTTTAGAAATCTAAATTTAAAGATTATAACCAGGCCAACATATTGGTCACTTTTTAATTCAGCCCTTTAATACAATGCAACTTTACTAAAATCTGTGTAGTGCATTCAAGCTCAAAATCTGAATACACAATATGTCACATTGTGTATGATGAAATGAATAAATATATATCAATGACAATAAGTGATATTTTTTTTTAAGACAGACATATGAAGGAACTATATATATATGCTCATGTCATTTAGTACTAAGTAATATAATATGGTCATGCCAAAATCCTGAGAGTCTGAGAGCCAGAATGTTATTACCTCAAGATAAATAATTATCAATATTTAAACTGTTATGTTTCCGTTCTGTTGACAAATGAAATTGTTATATTCAATCACATGCAAATAACGCACAAAAATAATTATTTTATACCCGATGAATTACAATAGGTCTCTTTAGTAAACATTTATCTGTTTATTATTAATCTATGATAAATACTTTAACACAGATATCAACTTGTTCCTTGTCCAACTTTTCTCTAGTCTAAATATGGTTGTATGAATCTGCAGCTGGGGTAACAGTTGATGGTGTCAAGCCTCCATAATTTGTTGTCTTGCTCCAATCATAGTAGGTGTAAGCAGGGGCCCAGTTAGTGTGCGATGTTGTGTGCTTGTCATCATCTTCCTTTAGATCAACCTTCCCAAAAACACATTCTGCGTAAGATGGCGGCACTAAAATATAAACAAACAAATAATTGCACTCAAATGTCGAACTAAAACAGATGTCCTCCTTTTCAATTCCGTAAAACAATATAATTGCACCACATAAACAAAACAGCATTACAGTAGTTAAAACATAAAATAATTAAAGAATGTGTTCATGGGATACAGATCAGTGGTTTAGTTAGCCTAAAATAGAAGGGCGCTGCGCTCAGTCCTTCTGTAATTCTTGTATCACATCTGAGAGATGTTTGTACAATTTACTCCACCATGTCTAGCAAGCAACTATCAGTGATGTCACAGAGTTTAACATACTTTTTACAAGCTTAAAACTGTATAAGTGAGGGGGAGGTGCAATTAACAATAACAGATTTTTTGCATTTTCTGTGTGTAGATATTGAACAAGATTAAAAGCTTCTTGACACAATGTGAAGCTTTTCTGCTCCTTCTCTGCACTCACTCAACAAAACCTTGACATTGTGGCTTGCAAATGATATGTTACATTATTAACATGATTAATGTGTAGAAAACAGTTACTGAACATTCCAAAATTATTAGGGAAAGTCATAATTGCAATATTGGAAGAATGAACAATAATGAGGAATTATTTCTATTGAGGTTTCAGGTAAATCTGCTTATCTATAAGAAATCAGAATGAAACATCTTATTTTTCTAAACTCATCTAGTCACATTATTTGTATTTTAAAAATCTTGCAATAATTTCAGAATTTCTGGTAATTTATACTTACATCCTTGAGGTGCAGATGGCTGCAGAGACAACCCAATATCGTTAGAAGATAAAGCTTTATCATCTGTAGTTGGAGGGGCTGGAGTCTGATAGTCTCCAGTTGTAGGGATGGTTCCTATAAACACTGGCGCTTTAAACTTTGCAGGGGTAAAACTGTTGTCAACAAAGAGCTACAAGAATCCAAGAATAAGCCTTTTTAGAAGAAGCTATATGCTACTAGAAAATTTTAGAATTTCATTAAATGTTAAAACACAAAATTAAATGTACAACAAACTTATTGAATTTAAGATATTGTCTGGCTTTACCTAAAATCATACATGTGATCATCTTAAAGGTGTTTTTTGATTGGATGCAGCAAGTTACAAATGGGACCAATATAAATCATAACTCTTGGCTAGCAAAGGTGGAACGAATCAAAGAACTGATTGCTCTGAGGTGGAAGAGATGCATCTAAGGTAACTTTTCAGCTCTCCCTAAACACCATTTGCAAGTATGGTCTTGAGAAATGAGGATAATCCTTCAAAAGGGGACAATAAATGGCTGACCCATGTTAAGAGAGACCCATATCTCTAGCACGTAAAAGACGCTCTTAATGATTTCGAAAAAAGAGTAGGCTAATGCCACTACAAGGCAGCAATCACACCCGCAAAGTGGAAAGGGATTAATATTGTTGCAATAACTTGTTTCCCAATCCACTCTAAATAAATATGTTTAAACTAAAAGTGAACTTGAATTACCATAAAAGCATAAAACACTATTAATATTGATTGCTTTTCAAGCCTAACTAATAAATTAAATGATGCAGATGCTTAGATCATGTGTAAATATAGGTATCAAGATATAGCACAGAAGTTGTTATGAAATTGTAAAGCACAGAAAGGGATACAGCAAAACTCCTGGTAACGATTCAATGATTCTACAGCCGGCAGTATAGGCTTTCAGAAGGCTTCAAAGTCTTTTCCACCAATAACTAGATGCCTTGCAGGGCGCAGCTTTATACGACCGCAGAGTTCAAACCCTGAAGGTTGGAGCAAGTAAGGACACAACATTCAAGATTGATACAGCTCTGAATTTGGATTGTGATTAGATAGTTGACACAACATAGGTTTCTGACACAGACTTGGGGTAATTGTAATTGTAATTGTTAATCAGCTGTAATTGATTACAATTTTTCAAGTAATCAGTGTAATCATTAATCAGCCAAAAATCTGATTACATGTAATTTAATTTAATCAATTACTTTTCAAAATACCCTGTTATCATGATTACTTTTTGATTACATTCTGATTACAATGAAAAAATCTAAAATTGTGATTTTGGTCATTAAATGAACCTCTTTGTTCATATTTGATAAATTTTTAACATACTAAAATGGTTTGGTTACTTTAAGCTTGTCTACTTCAGTAAAAAATAAACTGTTACAGTATTGAAAAGTCATCATTAGCCTAAGCAGAGACATATAATTCAATTATATACCTTTTATCTTGGTAAAAGATATTGTACATACATGTATATTCATCGTTTTATAATGATCTGCATATTAATATTTGATAATAACTGTTATATATTCAAGTATTACTTTTCTTTAACCCTGAATTATAATCTTTTGTTAATTTTTGTGATTTTTGTCAACTTTGAATTGACAGGTAGGAGACTAATTAAGGTCTGTTTTTATTGCAATTACCAATTGAGTTGTAGCTGTAGGGAAATATATATGATAAAAGATAAATCAGACATGAAAATTTATCTAATTAGCACAAACTAAATTAAAAGTTGGACAACTATGTTGTTTAAACTTTTTTTTGTATTAGGACTACACATGTAAAATGCTATGGTTTTTAATACTTCAATACATATTGTTTACAATTTGATTAAACATTTCTATTAAAATTTTACATAGTTTTAACTGGAACAAATGTAACTTTATTTCATCCATATTTAAACTTCCATAAACTGCAACTTGGAATTTAAATTATGAAAGAGGTCAGAAGACAACAAAAAAACTCTTGATTATAATATATCTTTATTAAATTTAATTCAAAATAATTTAGAGATCATTGGTGATAAAGTGTAATGTATATATATGTAGTGAAATTTGGTGTTTATTTAAATAGATGATGTTTAATTTGAAGTTATCATTTTATAATTGAACCAAATAAAATACGTTCTCAAAAATGCTATAGCTATATTAAACGTTTATTCATCCACATCATTCAAAATATTTTGTTTTTAAATTCATTGTAATCAGATGTAATCATGATTACTTTGCCAATGTAATCATTAATTTAATCAGATACTTTCAGAAATGATGTAATCATTAATTTAATTTAATCGTACAAATGACAAAGTAATTGTAATTTAATCAATTACATTGAAAGTAATCGGACCCATCTCTGTTCTGACACAGAATGAATGTGGTCTAAGAACTTAAACTTAAAAACTTAAAAATTTTAAATTGGACATTTACCTATTATGGTCCAATATCCAAAATCTAAATACATGGTTAGATTCAGCATATCAAAGGTCCCCAAGAATTCATTTTTTGATGAAATCAAATAAAGTTCAATTTTGGACCCTTAAGACCTCAATGTGAACCAATTTGATAACCGGGTCCAAATATCAAAAATCTAAATACATAGTTAGATTCAGCATTTATCAAAGAACCCCATATATTCAATTTTTGTTGAAATCTAACAAAGTTTATTTGGACCCCGATTTGGACCAACTTGAAAACTGGGCCCATAATCAAAAATCTAAGTACATGTTAAGTTTCAGCATATCAACATGATCAAAGAACCCCAAGAATTCAATTTTTGTTGAAATCAAACAAAGTTTAATTTTGGACCCCAATTTGGACTTGAAAACTGGGCCCATAATCAAAAATCTACGTACATGTTTAGATTCAGCATATCAAAGAACTCCAAGAATTCAATTTTTGTTAAAATCAAATTAAGTTTAATTTTGGACCCTTTGGACCTTAATGTAGGCGAATTTGAAAATGTGACCAAAAATTAAGAATCTACATACACAGTTAGATTCGGCATATCAAAGAACCCCAATTATTCAATTTTTGATAAATTAAACAAAGTTAAATTTTTGACCCTTTGGGCCCCTTATTCCTAAACTGTTGGGACCAAACCTCCCTAAATCAATCCCAACCTTCCTTTTGTGTTCATAAACCTTGTGTTAAAATTTAATAGATTTCTATTTACTTATATACCAAAGTTATTGTGCGAAAACCAAGAAAAATGCTTATTTGGGCCCTTTTTTGGTCCCTAATTCCTAAACTGTTGGGACCAAAACTCCCAAAATCAATCCCAACCAGCCATTTGTGGTCATAAACCTTGTGTTTAAATTTCATAGATTTCTATTTACTTAAACTAAAGTTATAGTGCGAAAACCAATGTGTCTTCGGACGACAACGACGACGCCAACGTCATACCAATATACACCCACATAAAAAATTTTGCTGTCGTATAAAAACCTGGCAATAATTTCTGAATTTACAGAATTAGAAGTATTATAGTTAGAAATATCAACTTACAATCACATTATAGTCAATTTCAATGATATTACATCCTGCTAGTCCAGTTGGTGGAATAGCTGGTATTGTTGCTGCACCTTTAAATGATTTATATTGATTCACTGGTATTTCAACTTTTTCATTAAACAATTTAAAACTGGCTTTCTTTGTGTGGAAGTGAGGTTTACCAGATGAAAGCATACGGTCTGAATATCCAGCAAAAGTCGCATTCTAGAAGTAAAAATAGATAAAGAGAACGTTATTTACATCTGGTTATCGATCTGTTGATTAAATAAATAAAACTGGACAAATATATCAACCTAGTAATTCAATTAAATGAAACTTTTTCAAATCATATCACCAAGTTCACAAAAACGTTTTTTAATTTGATAATTACATGAATTATAAGTATGTATACTAAAATTATTTGCTTGAAAATATTTCAGTTACAGCTTTATTTAAACCTGTATGCTTAATATCTTAACTAATAACTAATAATTTTTCTATATATATATGTGAATGCATTTGCAAAAATCCTAAAAAATTATGAAAAAAAACAAATCCCCCCAATTTTTTTAACCCCCTTTTTAGTAATTTCCCCCAACTTTTCCCTTTGTGGTATGGTACCTTGCAAAACAATTTCAGAGAGATCCATACACTAAAACACAAGTCATTGTCTAGAAACTAGAAAACTATTTGTTTTTGGCCCCTTATTCCTGAACGTTTAAAGCAATTACCCCGAAACTCAATCCCAGCCGTCCCTTTGTGGTATGGTACCTTGCATTACAATTTCAGAGAGATCCACAGTTAAACACAAGTTATTGTCTAGAAACTAGACCAGATGCTCCGCAGGGCGTAGCTTTATACGACCGCAGAGGTTGAACCCTGAACGGTTAGGGCAAGTATGGACACAACATTCAAGCTGGATTCAGCTCTAAATTTGGATTGTGATTAAATAGTTGACACAGCATAGGTTTCTGACACAGAATGAATGTGTTCTAATGAACTTAAAATTTTTGTTTCTCTTAGAGCAATTCACTATGCTGTTAAATATTAATCCTCTCAAAAAAATGTTTGAAGAAATTTTCTTTTTTATTTATGAAATTTCAAATGAGAAAAATTGAACCCAATTTTTTTAATCACATCCCCCTTTCCCTTATTCCAAAACTAATCTCAATTAAAATTTCTAATGGAGTTTGCAACAATAACTGCTCATTTAAATACATCATAAAATATTAAGATGTAAAAAAACTGCTTGTTATCACTGAATGGTAAAGATTATTTTAATTTATCAGTTGGTAGTAAAAAGTGAATATACATTGTATATTGTATATAACAAAGATTTAAGTTGATTCTGGACAAAGAAAGATAACTCCAATTAAAAAAAAAATCTTGCTATTGCACAATATTTTGCAATTAGATATTTCTTGCTTACTATTCTGGACAAAGAAAGATAACTCTAATTAAAAAAAAAATTGATATTTCACAATATTGTGCAATTAGATATTTCTTGCCATTGCGCAATACTGTGCAATTGAAAAGACTTGCTATTGCACAATACTTAATATAATAATTTTAGATCCTGATTTGGACCAACTTGAAAACTGGGCCCATAATAAAAAATCTAAGTACATTTTTGGATTCAGCATATCAAAGAACTTCAAGATTTCAATTTTTGTTAAAATCAGACTAAGTTTAATTTTGGACCCTTTGGACTTTAGTGTAGACCAATTTGAAAACAGGACCAAAAATGAAGAATCTACATACACAGTTAGATTTGGTATATCAAAGAACCCCATTTATTCAATTTTTGATGAAATCAAACAAATTTTAATTTTGGACCCCGATTTGGACCAACTTGAAAACTGGGCCAATAATCAAGAATCTAAGTACATTTTTAGATTCAGCATATCAAAGAACCTAACTGATTCATTTTTTGTCAAAATCAAACTAAGTTTAATTTTGGACCCTTTGGACCTTAATGTAGACCAATTTGAAAACGGGACCAAAAGTTAAGAATCTACATACACAGTCATGACAGTTAGATTCAGCATATCAAAGAACCCCAATTATTCAATTTTGATGAAATCAAACAAAAGTTTAATTTTGGACCCTTTGGGCCCCTTATTATGTTGGGACCAAAACTCCCAAAATCAAACCCAACCTTTCTTTTATGGTCATAAACCTTGTGTTTAAATTTCATAGATTTCTATTTACTTATACTAACGTTATGGTGCGAAAACCAAGAAAAATGCTTATTTGGGTCCCTTTTTTGCCCCTAATTCCTAAACTGTTGGGACCTAAACTCCCAAAATCAATACCAACCTTCCTTTTGTAGTCATTAACATTGTGTTTAAATTTCATTGATTTCTATTTACTTAAACTAATGTTATTGTGCGAAAACCAAGAATAATGCTTATTTGGGCCCTTTTTTGGCCCCTAATTCCTAAACTGTTGAGACCAAAACTCCCAAAATCAATCCCAACCGTTCTTTTGTGGTCATAAACCTTGTGTCAAAATTTCATAGATTTCTATTAACTTAAACTAAAGTTATAGTGCGAAAACCAAGAAAATGCTTATTTGGGCCCTTTTTGGCCCCTAATTCCTAAAATATTGGGACCAAAACTCCCAAAATCAATACCAACCTTCCTTTTGTGGTCATAAACCTTGTGTTAAAATTTCATAGATTTCCATTCACTTTTACTAAAGTTAGAGTGCGAAAACTAAAAGTATTCGGACGCCGGACGACGACGACGACGACGACGACGACGACGACGACGACGACGACGACGACGCAGACGCCAACGTGATAGCAATATACGACGAAAATTTTTTCAAAATTTGCGGTCGTATAAAAACTATTTGTTTTTTGCCCCTAATTCCTGAACATTTAAAGCAATTACCCCAAAACTCAATCCCAGCCTTCCCTTTGTGGTATGGTACCTTGTATTACAATTTCAGAGAGATCCATACATTGAACACAAGTTATTGTCTGGATTGAAAAATGCATGTTTTGGACCCTTTTTGGCCACATATTCCTAAACATGTAAGGCAACTGCCCCTAAACACAATCCCAGCCTTCCCTTAGTGATCTTGAACCTTGTGGTACAATTTCAGAAAGATCCATACAGTTATTGTCTGGAAACCAAATGTGTCTTTAGACGACTTGGACGAGGCTAACGACGAAGACTTTATCATACCAATATCTGACGCAAAAATATTTTTTGAGGTCGTATAATTACCAGACATAATAAACGAAAATGTGTCCATTGTCCATAGTACATTTGATGCCACACTTGCACTATCATTTCCTATTTTGAGTGGACCGTGAAATTGGGGTCAAATTTTAATTTGGCATTAAAATTAGAAAGATCATATCACAGGGAACACGTTTACCAAGTTTAAGTTGATTGGACTTCAACTTCATCAAAAATTACCTTAAAAAAAAACTTTGACCTGAAGCAGGACAAATGGAAGAATGAATGGACGAACAAAACACACAGACCAGAAAACATGATGCCCATAAATGGGGAATAATAATAAATGAGGAATACAAATCTACCTAAAGTAAAATGAAATCAACCCGACATAATATTAAATCTAGACCTGATGTAATATGAAATCTACCTGACTTAATATAAAACCTACCAGACATAATATGAAATCTAACTGACCCAAGGAGGGATCTACCTCATGTTATATCAATTCTACAAAACATGATTTAAAATCTGCCTGAGATAATATAAAATCTGCCTGACATAAAATAAAATCTGCCTGACATAATATCAAATCTGCCTGATGGGATATGAAATCTACCTGACGTAATATAAAATCTACCAGACATAATAAGAAATCTACCCGACTTAATAAGGGATCTACCTGATGTTATATAAATCTGTATAGCATAATATAAAATCTACCTGACATAATATAAAATCTGCCTGATGTAATATGAAATCAACCTTACGCAATATAAAATCTGCCAGACATAAAATAAAATCTACTAGACGTAATAAGGGATATCTACCAGATGTTATATTAAATCTGCTTAAAATAATACAAAATCTACCTGACATAATATAAAATCTGCCTGATGTAAAATAAAATTTACCTGACGTAATATAAAATCAATTTTTTTTATCACATTTTGACTCCTGTTGTCAACAGAGAATTCATAGATCAAGGGTTCCCCAGGTACAAATGCTGTTTTGTTGATTTGGATTTTGACCGTCATAGATCCTTCCTCGCTACACTTGCAACAACATAATCCTTCAACTTTCTGATCAACACTGTCTGCAATAGGATTCTGTAACAAATATACATATATAAATGTACGTGATGTAATGATTCATGTGATCTCAAGTTTTTTATATTGTGTCTTTTTATTCAATAGTGTGTCTTTTTATGTTGTAATGTTACACTATTAATGTTTCAGGTTCATGAGGTTAGGTTAAAAGTTGGCACATGTTAAATCGTTTAAAGTTGCTGGCTTTGTATGCACCTGTCCTATGCCAAGAGCCTGTTGTTTAGTGGTGTGCCATGTGGTCCCTAAGTGTTTCTCATTTCTCTTTTTTATTTTATAGATTAATCAGTTTGTTTTCTGTTTTCAAGAACAGTTTTACACTAGTCATTTTTGGGGCCCTTTCTAGCTTGCTGTTCCGTGTGAGCCAAGGCTCTGTGTTGAAGGCCATATTTTCGCTTATAATGGTTTACTTTAAATAATTATTGGCGCTCAATCCACATCTTCTTATATCTACTTTGAATCTGTCCTGATTCAACATTATTTCAACCAATTGCAGAGACTTTAAGCACATTAATAATAAATGCCTGTTTAGCATTTCTATGCCATTGGCACTTATTTTGAAATGAACCTCTCAAGCTAAGAAAATCTTTTAGTCCTAGATGATGGTAAAAATTATTATTTCTATATACAAAATGTAATAACAATGTGAGACTCAAGTAGAGATCCCCCTTCGGTTGAAAAGACGCTTATAAAAATGTTAAAGGTCATCAGGTCACTTTGAACAAAATGTAATTGTTTAGGCAAAATATAAGTCTTTCAACAGTCCAAGTAAGGTTTTAAATTTTTTTAAAGGTAACAAAACGCATATAAATTTAAATGAGACATAAAGGTTGCCTGGTCACTTAACATCCCCCTACCCCGCCCAAGGCTGCCGCTCAGATTTGAACATGGTGGAGCCACATATAAGATAACCAATGTCTTATAAACTTATCACATTTGTAGCAAGCAAATCCAGACATTTTTATAAAGAAATATTACCAATGCATCAGCAAATTCATTGCAGTCAAGGTGACGTATAACAGTGAATGGTTCTCTAAACGTTTCATCAAACTTCCAAGGTCGTGTAATAACTGCTTCACAACAATATCTGACATAGCCTTTTTTTCCTTCATAAGAACACGGCATATCTGCACCAAGCTGGACAGAAAATGGATAAGAAAAGTCTCCTTGTGGATGTTTCACCGACTCTCCTGTTTCTTCTGTAAAACAATATTCATCTAATGAATTCAATTTTTATTTCGAGAATTTCTGTTTACCAAAATGTGAGTTTATATATTGTGATTATCAAATAATCTACAGAGTTAGCAGCATACAGCTAGGTTTATTTTCAGTTTTCAGAATGCAAGTTTTTATTATTGTGATACTCACCCAGTTGCAATATTTGCATTATTAATAAAAACCTTACAATCATTTCAGAATGTACAGTAGCAGATTAAAACTGTTTGTTTAAGTAGTATAATACATGATATATATATATATAATTTAGCTGATCTGTAAAAATAACATCTCCATGCCTTATATATCATGTACTGTAGTACGTCGCTAGATTAAAACTGACGTGGAAAGGTAACACCCGGCCACCGAAAGCTTCATTTTTATGAAGCCCAGGTGGTCGTGTGGTCTAGTGTGCCAGTTACAGTGCAGGCGATTTGGTGTCACGATATCTTAGTTGCATGGTTTTCGAATCCCGGCGAGAGAAGAACAAAAAATTTGCGAAAGCAAATTTACAGATCCAACATTTTTGGGTTGATGTTTAGACGAGTTGTATATACAGAATGTACACAGCCATGTATCACCATCACTGCTGGTGATCCGATGGATAAATCTGTTGTAGAATTGTCACTGGTTCAGACATACTTATAACATGATTATTTCTGTGACTGTATCTTATATTAATTTGTAGGATCCTTTACTATAGATAATTAGCTGATCTGTAAAAATAACATCTCCATGCCTTATATATCATGTAATGTAGTACGACGCTAGATTAAAACTGACGTGGAAAGGTAACACCTGGCCACCGAAAGCTTCATTTTTATGAAGCCCAGGTGGTCGTGTGGTGTAGCGCGCTGGTTACAGTGCAGGTGATTTGGTGTCACGATATCTCAGTAGCATGGGTTCGAATATATATATAAAAGAATAACACAAAAAAAAATATTAAATTATTAAATGCTTATACCACTAATGGTGAGCATCTTCAGTTTTTGACAATTGTTAACATGGTTAATAATGCTTATACTTTATTTCCAAATTTATGGATTTTTTTTATTGTTTTTGTTTCTCTTGAATACTGTATGCAAATATTTTACAAATAAAAATGTTGTTACTGAATTGTTAATCCGATGTTATTATAAACCCTGCTATGTGCTTGACTCAAGTTGACTGACAGTCTTAGCTGAATCCTTAACATGCAATTTTATAAGGTTACAGTCATAGAGAAGACATATCACCCTTTCTGGACACATTAGTATGACTATTTTCCACTCTTTGGTTTCACTCAGTATGCTCAACTGTGTATCGAAACAACAATCTCCAAAATTGCATTCCAGCTGTTAATAGGCATGAAACTAACTCAAAAGCTTACAGCAAAATAACGAATCCTCCTTTAACAGTTAGGTGCTACCAAATGTCTACCTTATCATACCCCTAAAGAGGTTGTTTGGTCTCTTAAAAATTGATAATGTCTCTTTAATCAAGGCAACCCAAAGTTTATATCTTAATTGGTCACCTCTACTTTTTTTTTAACATTGAGTGGAATTCTAAGACATGTCAAAGGGTCGTTAGCATAAAATTCTCATACCAATACATGTCAATTTTAAAACTGGTATATATACAAATTTTAACATGCCTGTACAACTGAAATCTTAAAATAAGAATTTATTTTAAAAACATTCAAAATAAAACATATTGTTGATACATGTAGCTGTATGAATACAAATATTTTATAAAAAGTTTAATTGTCTTTTTTTTAGTGGTCTTTAAAAAAAAATTTAATCCTGCTTCTAGTTTTCCTTCAACACATGGTCAGTCAGAGCTCAGACATAAACAAGCCCATTTTTGTTTTTGACCTAAAGAAGTCAAGATATGTATTTATTATAAAATGTGTTTTCAATTTTAGACTTATTTAAGTCAGAAAATGACAGACTTGTTTAGGTCTATTTATGTTGATGAAAAAAATTAATTTTACTTGGTGGCCAAAGTACACCACCTATGATAGCAAAAACCTGTCTGAGAGTTCACAAGGACTTCAGCTATCATATTTAATTATTTAATTGAACATCCTTACTAAACACAGATGTTTTACTTCATTTAGTGTGGTTCCAGGTGGTTGTTTTGTAAGGTTAATTAACATTATCTCCGACTTTTTAGACTCTCATTCATATTTTTCTGTAGAAGACAAAGCATTGTCTTTCAATGTTGTCATTATTTGATTTAGATGCATGACCTTTTTATAAATATGCGTGGGTCTTGAAGTTAACCAATTTTGATAACTTATCGACTTGTAGGAGTCAATATTTGCAACTTTTTGATTCTGGTCAATTATTTCTTGCTTAACAGTATTTGACTTATTTAAGTCATATTTTGTCTTGCATTAAAGGGAGACAAATCTAAAACTTACAAATTTAGACCTCTATGAGTCAAAAGCAGATTCAGACTTATTTATGTCTGAGCTCTGAAAATACATGTAGTACGTACTAACCTCCATATAATTTGATTGTTTCATCAATGTAGTATTCTTTTGCACTATAATTTATGTCGTCATGACTTAAGTCATCTTTGTCCCAGCTTGTTCTACCTTTACCTTTGATGCGCACCACAATAGCTGTTCAAAATAGGAAATTTGTTAAAGTATAGAATATATATACATGAAGGTGGCAATGCCTTAACTGTCTGTGTCCGATTTTCTCCCACACGATGGCTTAATTGAACTCCTTATGATCATTGGCCGCGTCGCCTGCTCTCTGTGAGAGAGATCCAATCGGCGGCGATCAGGATAATGTGTCTGCGCAACTGTCTTCTAATTGTCTTACCAAACACGTGTGTTCAATTAACACAAATCCGTTAATAATTAACATCAATAAACATCAGTTTACATCATTTAACAACAATTAATATCCCGAACTCCTCCTTCTTTAGCTGCCAACTTAGTAACAAATTCCCATATTGCATAGCGGTGTGAATTTTCCGGTTGACGGTCTTTATTGAGGAAGACGTTCAGGCGTTAATGTAGCCTTTGTAGATCAGGGGAATATAACAACTGAATTATTCGGGTTACTGTCAGAATCAATTTGGATAAAAATTTTACTGTGATTTGTCAAAATATCCTTATTGTGAATCGTCAGAGGTCTTTAACAATTATTGCTAACATTATTTTTGGAAAAATATTAATGTGATTCGTCAAAATCTTTCACATTTTTATCCTCTAAAAGAAAGTGTACATTTTATTGTCATGTACCAAAAATTTCAGTTCAAGTCATTTCGCAAGAATTTTTTTTCATTTTCATTGTTTATTGGTCATGAAGGAACCTATATTATGACCCACATACAGTTTATATTTAAGATAGTAATTTGTTTACAGCAAAGAACAGCAATGTATTTCAAAGAATTATTGACATTTTAATATAAATAGTATATGTCCTAATCATGCTAATCATGGGTCAAATGGGTCAATAAACACAAAGCTGCAAAATATCAGTATATTTTGTAAAATGACAAAATTACATCAAAAAGGTTGAGATGACTTTTAAGACACACTCTTGTAGTCAGAAATAATGATGACCTCTTTCTCTATAAAGCTATTATTATTGTACTGTGTTCCTATCACATATTGTGGTCATTTAAGAAGTATTTTTAACATTGCTATATACATGTATGTAAGTGGGATGACCATAAAACCAGGTTAAATCCACCATTTTTTTTTCTTAAAATGTTCTGTACCAAGTGAGGAATATGACATTTGTTAGCAAATAGTACGTTTCTATGTATCATTGTGTATGATGGCATTTGTTTTTGTTGCAGCTAGAATGACAAGGATTTTTTTTTTGAAACACTCAATTGATTTATGAATATTTAACGGCAATATACTACTACTGCCTTTATTCATTCTTCTAACCAATCTCACTAAATATTGCTACATGTGGCAATAAAATTTAGTAGTGAATTTTGTACACAGATTTTAGTATGCATTTGTTTGCACCATCTCTAAGTCAGGAACCTGAGGTTCAGTGGATGTCGTTTGTTGATTTGGTTCATATACTTGTGTTCCTCCTTTTTTTTTTTTTTTTTTTATATACATTTGTAGATATAAAGACGGCTGGTTTTCCTGTTTGAATTGTTTAACACTAGTCATTATTGGGGCTCTTTATAATTTGCTGTTTGGTGTGAGCCAAGGCTCTGTGTTGAAGACAGATTTGACCTACTGTAAATTTATTTATTTTTGTGGGTACAAGTTTTCGTGGATTAAGGAAAACTTGCATGTTCGTGGATATTAAATTTGTGGTTTGGCTGAAATTTGCATACAAGCCTATAAAAATTTTCATTCATTGAACATTTAATTTTGTTGTTCACCTGTACCCACGAAAGCCACAAAATTGGTATCTAACGAATAATACTGACACATGACTGAATCCACAGAATAATGGTTTACTTTCACAAATTTTGACTTGGATGGAGAGTTGTCTCATTGGCACTCAAACCACATTTTCTTGTATCTATGTTCATGATGTTATATACATGTATTATCATGATAATACAAGACAACAATTAAGCTTTAACAGTTTAATCAGTATAAAACTTACTTTGTAGTTTGGTTGGCTTTTCAAAGCTTACTTTAACAACACCTTGTAATGTACTCCCTACCAAGTACACTCGATCTTGATGATCAAACTCTACCTGCATGGATTTTATCTTCATGATTCAAAATTTAACTGTAAACAAAAGAAAACTGTATATATAATATAGCTTTAATGTCTTCATAATATTGTCTTTCAAATCATTTTATGCAAGTCGTAATTTAATTTGTAGTCTACTTTACTTGCCTAGCCAGAATGACATGTACTGCCAATATAACCAGGTGCTCCGCAGGGCGCAGCTTTATACGACCGCAGAGGTCGAACCCTGAACAGTTGGGGCAAGTATGGACAAAACATCAAGCGTGATACAGCTCTGAATTTGGATTGTGATCAAATTTTTGACATTACATGGTTTTTTTTTTACACAAAACAAATGTCAAGATTTTACAAATCAATTAAAGATTTCTTCTTCAAACTTTTTAAATCTAAAATTAAATAGTTGACACAGAATGAATGTGGTCTAATGAACTTAAAAGGTTTTTTTTGCCTTTGAGCAATTCACTATGCTGTTGAATATTAATCCTCTCAAAAAAATGTTTGAAGAAATTTTCTTTTTATTTATGAAATCTGAAATGAGAAAAATTTAACCCCCCCCCCTTTTTTTTCACATCCCCGTTTCCCTTTTTCCAAAACTGATATCAATTCAAATTTCTAATGGAGTTTGCAACAATAACTACTCTTTTAAATACATCATAAAATATTAAAATGTAAAATAAAGTGCTTGTTATCACTGAATGGTAAAGATTGGTTGGTAGTAAAAGTGAATATACATTGTTTATTGTATAAAACAATAAAAAAAACTTCATCAGCAACATTTTATATTGGCAAATTTCCAATGAAGTTATTTACATAAAGTAATTGGCAAATAAAAATAGAAAATGACATCATAGTCATGTCTGGCAAATGTCCAACATACATTATCTAAAAACATTTTAGATAAGATAAGGAAAAAAAGCTTCATCAGCAACATTTTATATTGGCAAATTTCCAATGAAGTTATTTACATAAAGTTATTGGCAAATAAAAATAGAAAATGACATCATAGTCATGTCCGGCAAATTTCCAACATATATTATCAACTACTATTCTATACAAAGAAAGATAACTCCAATTGAAAATTAATTGCTATTGCACAATATTGTGCAATTAGATATTTCTTGCTATTGTGCAATACTGTGCAATTGAAAATTTCTTGCTATTGCACAATACTTGATATGGAATCCTGATTTGGACCAACTTGAAAACTGGGCCCATAATCAAAAATCAAAGTACATATTTAGATAAAGCATATCAAATAAGCCAAAGAATTTAATTTTTGTTAAAATCAAACTTAGTTTAATTTTGGACCCTTTGGACCTTAATGTAGACCAACTTGAAAACTGGACCAAAAATTAAGAATCTACATACACAGTTAGATTTGGCATATCAAAGAATCCATTTATTCAATTTTTGATGAAATCAAACAAAGTTCAATTTTGGACCCCCATTTGGACCAACTTGAAAACTAGGCCAATAATTAAAAATCTAAGTACATTTTTAAATTCAGCATATCAAAGAACCCCAAGGATTCAATTTTTGTTAAAATCAAACTAAGTTTAATTTTGGACCCTTTGGACCTTAATGTAGACCAATTTGAAAACGGGACCAAAAATTAAGAATCTACATACATAGTTAGATTCTGCATATCAAAGAACCCCAATTATTCAATTTTTAATGAAATCACACAAAGTTCAATTTTGGACCCTTTGGGCCTCTTATTCCTAAACTGTTAGGACCAAAACTCCCAAAATCAAACCCAACCTTCCTTTTGTGGTCATAAACCTTGTGTTTAAATTTCATAGATTTCTATTTACTTATACTAAAGTTATGGTGCAAAAAACAAAAATAATGCTTATTTGGGCCCCTTTTTGGCCCTTAATTCATAAACTGTTGTGACCTCAACTCCAGAAATCAATCCCAACCTTCCTTTTGTGGTCATAAACCTTGTGTTAAAATTTCATTGATTTCTATTTACTTATACTAAAGTTATTGTGCGAAAACCAAGAATAATGCTTATTTTGGCCCTTTTTAGGCCCTTAATTCCTAAACTGTTGGAACCAAAACTCCCAAAATCAATCCCAACCTTCCTTTTGTGGTCATAAACCTTGTGTCAAAATTTCATAGATTTCTATTCACTTAAACTAAAGTTATAGTGCGAAAACCAAGAAAATGCTTATTTGGGCCCTTTTTGGCCCCTTATTCCTAAAATGTTGGGACCAAAATTTCCAAAATCAATCCCAACCTTCCTTTTGTGGTCATAAACCTTGTGTTAAAATTTCATTGATTTCTATTCACTTTTACTAAAGTTATAGTGCGAAAACCAAGAAAATGCTTATTTGGGCCCTTTTTGGCCCCTTATTCCTAAAATGTTGGGACCAAAATTCCCAAAATCAATCCCAACCTTCCTTTTGTGGTCATAAACCTTGTGTTATAATTTCATTGATTTCTATTCACTTTTACTAAAGTTAGAGTGCAAAAACTAAGTATTCGGACGACGACGACAACGACGACAACGACGACAACACCGACAACGACGCCAACGTGATAGCAATATACGACCAAAAAATTAAAATTTTTGCGGTCTTATAAAAACAGATTAATTATGTATATTTATCATGTTTATTGCATGCGAAATCTTTTAACTAAAGATAATCATTCAATTCAAAATTCATAACATCTTATTAAATAGTACAAGAGAAATATCAATTCAAGAAGACAACCTTTGTAACTTCTGGACAATTTCTTTGCATTGTTTATCAATAATTGACTTGTTACAAGTCATTTTTTATTGAATTAAAGGAAGAAAACCTATGAAACATATGTTTATACCTGTATGGGTCAAATTCAAAATTAGACTTAGTTGTAACTGTGTTCAACACTTAAATAAAGGGAAAAAAATCCCCAAAACTATATTTTCAAAATCTTTAGTGTAAAACATTGGGTTCTGGGTATATCTAATAAATAATCTTTCTAAAAGTCATGACAGTTTTCAACTATATGTGTTTTAATTTTATTTAAACTCATTTAGTATTAAATGGGCTCACAATGAGCATAGTACAATATAAGACATACATGTAACATGACATAAACATGATAAATAAGACAATAACCATGATAACAAAAAGAAACTTTTAATAAAAGCAACATCAATCATTTGTTGTTTTTCGTGACCAGGCCAATTCATTAGCTTCTGACAAATTTTCTGATTATATTTCCAACAACCCTGTATCATGTGTATTTTGCTTGCTTACAATGTATATAGCCGCTAATTACTGTTCATTTATCAGTAAAATTCAGAAAATAGTTATCATGGTTATTGAATGTGACAATTTGAAACCTTCAATCCCAGATAAGTACATCTAACAGTAATATGCATAACAAACTGAAAAAGATATATACATGTATATATTTTCATAATTTTGCATGTCACATAGTCCAAATAATTATGACGTCTCGAAAGGCTATTATTTATAGTATAACTAATCGCCGTATTTGAATATAAAAATATAAGACAACGCGTGACCGAACGAGGCATGGATTAAACGCAGCACGAGTTTAATCCATAGCGGCGTTCGGTCACAAGTTGTCTTATTTTTTTTTTCAAATAGTTATACTTTTTATTACATTGTCAAATGGCTTTTTTTTTATGAAATTAATGTAGCAAATGTAAGGAACTATTTGTTTTTCCTACGCATTTACAATTTGTTTTGATCCGACGTTATATGATGTCAGAGAGTGAAATAACCACGTTTATTTCACATGTGAAATTATCGGTTTTTATTTAACTGGGAAATCAATGTAATTTATTGCAACCAATGTAATAAAAAAAAATTCTTTGACGTCGAAGTAAGGCGTCAAAGAAAAAAATTATAATAGCCTTTCAAGTCGTCATAATTATTTGGACTACATGTACATGTCACAATGCTGTATGTCCTGCAGTAAAATACACCCGTTGACCTCAGTCAGTCTCAGGTCAACATGACTACAGGCTCAAGCGTAGAATGTAATAGAAATTACTGAATGTCAATGAATGTTTTAAAAGACTGTGCAAAGTTATGTGTCAGCAAAATGTGGTAAATGAATAAAATATTTGCCTAGAGGCTAAAATCTGAAATGTCCCCCTCCCCAAAATTCCTAACCCTGTGTGGTTTTATAAGATTGCAACTCGAGTTAGGATATACTTAAAGTACTTACATCATCCGAATTCGCTAATTAGCATCAGAAATTGTCAAAATATAGTAGCCAGTAGTGCTTTTCTCAGAGACCTCACTATTTATAAAAGTTCAACAGGAGTTCATAGGGCGAACAAGGGTAGCAGGGAGTACTTTTTCCGTGTATAAAACTAAGGAAATAGGCTGAGAAGAAAGCTTGTGTTCTGTTTTTTTGTAAATCGTTATTTTTCTTTCGTTATCAATCTAACATTCGCTGACATTCTATGAGTAAAGAGTGAGCATCTGAGCGAGCACCCCTATTTTTTATACAAAGGGAGGTAACAATTAAAGATCCCTTTACATCGATCATTCTGAGAACTGAAAAGGAATAAACTAAATACCGTTTGGTAAGATCTTTTCAACAAAGCACAAGCACGAAATTCTTAAATCGAAAAGATAACGAAATCTTAAACAAGGAATGCTCACAAATCAATCATGTACCTGCCATGGTTGAAGAAAACATCAGAAGAAATTTACGATACTGCCCACAGGAATGCAAGAAAACTGCTTACATTTCCTTAGTAAGATCTACAATGGAATATGCAGCAACAGTATGGGACCCCTACAGTATTACAGACTCAAACAAGCTAGAAAGAATACAAAGACAAGCAGCACGCTTTATAACAGGCGATTATAGAACTAGAGAAGATGGCTGCATAATAAACATGCTTACAAAATTAAAACTACAGGAACTACAATTGAGACGCACGAGCCAAAAGCTTATATTTATGTACAAGGTGGTTGAGGGGCTGGTACCTGCTATTGATCCAGACGACTTCCTCAAATCAGCGAGACCAAGACGAAACATCACAGCTAAAAAGTTTGACAACTATCAAGCCACAAAAATTGTTGAAAAACAAGTGAGGAACAATACCAGGTGTTTTGACATTCCTACTAGTAAAACACTGCAACATTCAAATTCATTCTTTGTGTCCACAATAGTAAATTGGAACCATCTAGAAGACACTATTGTACGCGCAACTAGTGTAGAGAGCTTTAAATCTGCTCTCGCGAAACGTCAATAAATCGACGGCGCCTTCACTCCCGTTGTATAAAAGCCAGAATTGGTAGCTACGACGTACCCATACAGATACAGACAGATTAAAATGTCTTGATACATCAAAATCTATGTAGCTATGTTCGATGCTGAACAAGTTATATTATGTCTGGGACCGAATATAAAAACATATCGAAAACAACATAAAAACAGTCTAAAAGAAGTACATCCTGGAATGAGTGACCACCAGGCAGTCATAGCACATATAGATATGAAAGCCAAAACATCAAAAAAGAAACCAAAAATGGTGCACCTCTTTAAAAAGGGCGATATGAATGGACTCAAAGAAAACATCCGAGACAACTTTGAAAACAGAATGAACAACATGGAAGAAAACACCGTAGAAGAAAACTGGACATACTTCAAAAACATCATACTACAAGCAACTAAAGAATTCATCCCACAGAAAACCATAGGTAGTAAACAACATGTGCCATGGATATCCACACATATCAAAAGACTGATCATTTATACGACGCAGAGGGCGAAGATACAATGCTGCTAAAAAACACAACACTAAGAAAAATTGGAACAAATATAAACAGATGAGAGACCTTGTTAAAAAGACAATGAACGAGGCCCACGACAACTACGTTCGACAAATCCTAAATCAAGAGGACGAAGAAAACACTAAACCAAACTTTGGCAAAAAATTCTGGAAATACATAAAATCAAGGAAAAAAGACATGAGAGGAATATCACCACTCCAGAACAACCTCGGAGAGCATGTTATAGACAGCAAAGGAAAATCAGAAATATTGAACACTCAATACGATAGTGTATTCACGACAGAGGATACCAAAAATATGCCAAATATGGGAACCAGTATAACTCCGGATCCAAACATCAAGAAGTTGCATATCAGATGGGAAGGGGTTGAGAAACAGCTGAAACTCCTAGACCCAACAAAAGCAAACAGTCCAGATGAAATACCAACAAGAATCCTGAAAGAAGCACACTGCGAGATTGCGCCGTTCCTCACAAAAATCTATGAACAGTCCTATAACAGTGGAGAAGTTCCAGAAGATTGGCGACAAGCAAATATCACAGCCATCTACAAAAAGGGGGACAGAAGTCAAGCAGTGAACTACCGCCCTGTATCGTTAACCACAATATGTTGCAAAGTCATGGAACACATAATCTATAAGCATATCATGGAACATCTTGAAGAACATCAAATCTTATCCGACTTCCAACACGGATTCAGACGTAATCGATCATGTGAAACACAACTTATCAACACCATCGAAACAGTTGCAAGAGAACTGGACATTCGAGGACAAATAGACATGCTAATCCTTGATTTCTCGAAAGCGTTTGATGCAGTTCCTCACCAAAGACTCCTAATGAAAATGTCATACTATGGGATAACATCCAACACCCTACTATGGATTTCGGCATGGCTCACTCAGCGACACCAGAGAGTATGTCTAGATGGAGAAGCCAGTGAGAACAAACCAGTACGATCAGGAGTTCCACAGGGTACAGTATTGGGACCACTTTGTTTCCTTATATATATAAACGATATGGGTGAAACAATCTCATCAAAATCAACCCTACGTCTATTCGCTGACGACTCACTACTATATAGATCCATCAAGTGTAGTGAGGACAGTTTACAACTTCAACACGATCTGACGGAACTAACCAAATGGGCGGAGAGATGGCAGATGACATTCCATCCAGCTAAATGCTACACACTTAGAGTATCGAGAAAGAAAAACCCAACAACAGAAGAGTATGAAATGATGGGACAACAACTATCCACAGTCCACCAATATCCATACCTCGGAGTCGAATTATCAGAAGATCTCAGTTGGGATCCTCACATCAAAAAAGTCATCACAAAATCCAACAGAGTACTAGGATTCCTAAGACGCAACATCTGGAAGTGTCCACAAGACATCAAAGCGCAGGCCTATACATCGCTAGTGCGCCCACATCTTGAGTACGCCTCCACAGTTTGGGACCCATATCGAAAACACCACATTGACTCACTAGAAATGGTCCAAAGAAGAGCTGCCAGATTTGCGACATCAACATACAGTCGGGAACCAGGGACAGTAACAAACATCATGACAACCCTAGAATGGCAAACGCTAGAATCTAGACGGAAATCTAGTAGACTGAGCATGTTCTACAAAGCCACACATGGAAAGGCGGCAGTCAACATACCATCATACGTTAGAAGACCATCTACCTCAACTAGACAATACCATCCAGAAAAATTTACTCAGATCAGTACCTCCACAGATGCCTACAAATACAGCTATATACCACGCACCATCACCGACTGGGACAGTCTGTCACATGAAGCCTTCCTAGCTACATCTCTGGAATGCTTCAAGCAGCAGCTTCGGAGACTACAGCTGTAAACAGAAACCACCTGATTTTATCCAATTTTAATTGCACTTGTAAATACTGAGCACGCAGGTTGACGTTTGCACAGCAGTATCTGCGTTATGGATTTCCACTGCAGATCAATAGTATAGATGTAGATTTGACATATAAAAAACAACCTGTAATACAAAGTTGAATCTCACATACATAGCATGCAATAAAATAAGCAACAAATTTAGAATGAAATAAAACATGCTAGACCAGAGCAATCAAAAGCAAAATAATAAACAGCTTATTTTACTCTCTTCATGCAGATACCTACTAGATTCTGAATATTAACTGACATTTAATTCATACCGAACTCAATGCTTCTCACATGATGGGTGTTTGCAAAATTTCAAGAGGCAATTGCTTGGCATGGATAAATCAGCGGAATTACAGGACGAACGGAAATGTATACACATTATAATTTCAAAAGCACAATTCTACTTAATTATCAGTATATATATATATATATATGTGAAAATATTTAATTTTGTGATCAGACATATAAAATATAATATAAGTCTCTGGTATAATCAATGAAGGAAAAACCTCTTAAAAATGTGAATTATGGTCAAACGTGTGCACGCAGTTACCCTTTCATGAATCCGTGTTATCAATTATAATTATTAAATAGCAACTTACGTTATTATAACTTGGTCTCAGTATGATCTCTTAATATGATTTCCCGCGGTGTTCATATATTTCCCAAGTCTATATCCGTTCACGATGATACTTTTAAACAAATAGTGTGAGGACAATTTCACAACATCTTGACATTAACCCTTTAAATATCGGAAAATGCATCTATTCAAGGTTATGTAAACAAATTAAATTGCATCGGATGGCTGGCTGCACAAAGTTCATTGACAACAAACAATATGCGTTCAGTTGCTCTAAGAATCATGAACCA
This sequence comes from Mytilus edulis, assembly GCF_963676685.1. Classification (NCBI taxonomy): domain Eukaryota; kingdom Metazoa; phylum Mollusca; class Bivalvia; order Mytilida; family Mytilidae; genus Mytilus; species Mytilus edulis. The sequence continues at coordinate 61,911,417 of NC_092348.1, forward strand.
TGAACAATCCAATACGTTGCACTCTTAAGTTAGTAAGAAATTGCATGATTATATAATTATATAGTTTGCTAAATAACAGCCCAACAATCATGGTCGACAATGTTAGATCTGTAAATTTACGGAAGCAAATGTTTGTCTTTTCCTGGCTGGGATTCGAACTCATTCTACTAAGATATCGTTGCACCAAATCCCCTTGCACTATGCCCGGCGCGCTAGACCATTGGACCACCTAAGTTCGACAAAAACCAAGCCTTTCGGTGGCCGAATATATACAAAACGTATAGCTTGCAATATTTCATATAAATTACCATACTCGTACCAATATTGTCAATGATGTAAATATCATGTTGTTCACTTGCGTTGGAGGTCGTGTGCGTGGAGCCGGGATGCGGCAAAATAAAAATGATTAAATACAAAAATCTCCACATCGTTTGCTCTGCCTCTACGTCACAGCGGTCCCGTTATTGTCGATACATGTATTAATTGCCATCAGCTGGGAAGAACGTTCTGTTTGAGAAGTTTTATAACAACAATAATACATCACATATTTTTTTCATATATTTAATTACAACAGTCTGATAAATTTAAAAAGACAGATCATGCATGCATCTGTCTTTTAATCAGATGGAAACTGACATTTCATTCATTTCACAAATATGTCTTGTTTGATAGTCAACTTTTAAATTCTTCACTCTCGTTCTTATAGATGTCCTGAACCTACAGTAACTGTTTATATTTCTGGTAATCTGCATGCATGCATACATTAAAAATTTTAATTTTAGAAGATGTGGTTTGATTTCTAATAAATCTAATAATTTACTTATTTATTGCAAAATTCTATATCGATGAGTGCGAATTAATTATCTTGAATTTTCTTCATATTGACAAATACAGCGTAAGAATGCTAAGGATGGGTTTCGTTATGACAAGATTTCATATAGTAAAAATTATCGGATTTCTAAGTACAAAATAGTTGTCGGTATATAAAATGTTTTTGTTTAAAATTGATATCCACCTTTCTCTTCCTTCATTCAGTTGTTATGTTGTTAGTAGAAGCAAAACTCCGATAACAATATAATATTATTTGAACAAGTGTGGACACAGATTAGTGTGGATTGTATATTTGGATGTTTGACAGTGTTTTCCGACAAAAAGAGTTCTCTGGTATTATTTGAATCACAGACATTTTTATTTATATAGTCGACCTTTCCATGGATAGAATCGAGTTCCTGTGGCTTGAACTCGGGAAAGCTCTTATTTTTTTCAAAAGAAATGGTTATACATGTCTTGATATATATGCCTACCTATTCAGATAATAAACAGTAAAATGGTTCACTCTTTCGATCGTCTGAAGATTTGAAATACTGATTATTCTAAACAGTCAACAAGAAATAAATTTAATTTCAATTTTGAAAATGCTATGAGTGCCGGCGATGATGAGACTACATACATATTACCGGTTCGATTTTAATTGTAAAACGTATCATTATGACTTATTTTTTCTTGTGTAACTTCACTATATCCGTTTTCATGCAGTAGATAAAATGTATACCAATGACAAATGAAAACATTGGTAGATTCGTGATTTTTAAAAGTAGCACTTGGTAGGGACAGCAACAAATAATGGGGAGGTTAAACATCAGAAAAATCTAAAAGAAAAAAAAACCCACATAAATGTTAGTCTATAAAGGGACGGTCCCAATTATCCACCTAATCAATTAATTCGCTCTTCATAATAACAATTAAAAAAGGATATATTCGGAAATTAAAAAAGTTTACTTTATATAGTTGAAAAAAAATCGACAGCACAAAATGTATATATTTATTTTTATAAGCTAGAGTTAGAGGAGGGGATAAGGTCTTTGCGCAATGCTAGGCGGTGTTGTCGTAGAAGTTAGAAACAAAAAGTACAGGTTCCAGCCCCGGCGCCGGGGAGGAAGTTACGAATCAATTATACTCTAACATCGTTAGGTTTATGTTCTAGGCACTCTATTTCCATACTATACTTAAGAATTGAATGCTTCTTTTTGTAACTTCATTGGAGTGTAAAAGCGTTGACCGAAGTACATTTTGTTTCATTCTAAAAATGTACGCACGGTCAACGTTTTTACAACCCTATGAAGTTACAAAAGGAAGCATTCAATACTTACATTTTTTAGCTAGGATCATGAAAACTCGAATTTTAGTATTTTTTTAATTTAATTCACTTGTGCACTTTATTGTGGGACCTCGTGTTATCATGAATGAAAAGTTTTATTGAGTAATTGCTTAAGGAATAACACGTGATGTGCAGTTAGCCAATCATAATTACGTATTATAGTGAAACATACATCTAATGCAATTATATGTATATAATTACATTAGATGTATGTTTCATTATAATACGTTATTCTGATTGGCCAACTGCACATCTCGTGCTATTCCTGAAACAATTGTATTAGACAATAACATTTATCATTCATGATGACACGAGGTCCCACAATAAAGTGCACAGGTAAATTAAATGAAAACTTGATAAAAATCGTGTTTTCATGATTCTAGCTAAAAACTAGAGGCTCTAAAGAGCCTGTGTCGCTCACCTTGGTCTATGTGCATATTAAACAAAGGACACAAATGGATTCATGACAAAATTGTATTTTGGTGATGGTGATGTGTTTGAAGTTCTTACTTTACTGAACGATTTTGCTTCTTACAATTATATCTATCATGAACTTTGCCCATTAGTAACAGAGAACTATATTTGGTAAAAATTAACATAAATTTACCAAATTAATGAAAATTGTTAAAAATTGACTATAAAGGGCAATAACTCCTTAAGGGGTCAATTGACCATTTAGGTCATGTTGACTTATTTGTAGATCTTACTTTGCTGAACATTATTGCTGTTTACAGTTTATCGCTATCTATAATAGTATTCAAGATAACAAAAAACGGCAAAATTTCTTTAAAAATTACCAATTGGAGGGCAGCAACCCAACAACCAGTTGTCCAATTCATCTGAAAAATTCAGGGCAGATAGATATTGACTTGATTAACAATTTAACTTCTTGTCAGATTTGCTCTAGATGCTTTGGTTTCATAGTTATAAGCCAAAAACTGCCTTTTACCCCTATGTTCTATTTTTAGCCGTGGCGGCCATCTTGGTTGAATGGCCAGGTCATCGGACACATTTTACAAACTAGATACCCCAAAGATGATTGTGGCCTAGTAGTTTCAGTGGAGATTTTGTAAAAGATTACTTAGATTTATGAAAAATGGTTAAAGATTGACTATAAAGGGCAATAACTCCTAAAGGGGTCAACTGACCATTTTGGTCATGTTGACTTATTTGTAGATCTTACTTTGCTGAACATTATTGCTGTTTACAATTTATCTCTATCTATAATAATATTCAAGATAATAACCAAAAACAGCAAAATTTCCTCAAAATTACCAATTCAGGGGCAGCAACCCAACAACCGATTGACCGATTCATCTGAAAATTTCAGGGCAGATAGATCTTGACCTATTAAACAATTTTATCCCATGTCAGATTTCCTCAAAATGCTTTGGTTTTTGAGTTATAAGCCAAAAACTGCATTTTACCCCTATGTTCTATTTTTAGCGGTGGCGGCCATCTTGGTTGGTTGACCAGGTCACGCCACACATTTTATAAACTAGATACCCCAAAGATGATTGTGGCCAAGTTTGGATTAATTTGGCCCAGTAGTTTCAGAGGAGAAGATTTTTGTAAAAGATTACTTTAATTTACGAAAAATGGTTAAAAATTGACTATAAAGGGCAATAACTCCTAAACGGGTCAACTGACCATTTTGGTTATGTTGACTTATTTGTAGATCTTACTTTGCTGAACATTATTGCTGTTTACAGTTTATCTCTATCTATAATAATATTCAAGATAATAACCAAAAACAGCAAAATTTCCTCAAAATTACCAATTCAGGGGCAGCAACCCAACAACCGATTGACCGATTCATCTGAAAATTTCAGGGCAGATAGATCTTGACCTAATAAACATTTTTATCCCATGTCAGATTTCCTCAAAATGCTTTGGTTTTTGAGTTATAAGCCAAAAACTGCATTTTACCCCTATGTTCTATTTTTAGCAATGGCGACCATGTTTGTTGATAGATCATAACTTCGGATACAATTTACAAACTAGATACCCTAAGGAACATTCAGTTAAAGTTTGGAAGTATTTGGCCCAGTAGTTTCAGAGGAGAAGATTTTTGTAAAAGATTACTTTAATTAACGAAAAATGGTTAAAAATTGACTATAAAGGGCAATAACTCCTAAACGGGTCAACTGACCATTTTGGTCATGTTGACTTATTTGTAGATCTTACTTTGCTGAACATTATTGCTGTTTACAATTTATCTCTATCTATAATAATATTCAAGATAATAACCAAAAACAGCAAAATTTCCTCAAAATTACCAATTCAGGGGCAACAACCGATTGACCGATTCATCTGAAAATTTCAGGGCAGATAGATCTTGACCTGATAAACATTTTTACCCCATGTCAGATTTGCTCTAAATGCTTTGGTTTTTGAGTTATAAGCCAAAAACTGCATTTTACCCCTATGTTCTATTTTTAGCCGTGGCGGCCATCTTGGTTGGTTGACCGGGTCACGCCACACATTTTTTAAACTAGATACCCCAATGATGATTGTGGCCAAGTTTGGTTTGATTTGGCCCAGTAGTTTCAGAGGAGAAGATTTTTGTAAAAGTTAACGACGCCGGACGACGGACGACGGACGACGGACGCCGGACGCCGGACGCCAAGTGATGAGAAAAGCTCACTCGGCCCTTCGGGCCAGGTGAGCTAAAAATGTAATTATAAGTATTGAATGCTTCTTTTTGTAACTTTATAGGGTTGTAAAAGCGTTGACCGTGCGCACATTTTTAGTATGAAGCGCTTCCGCGCTTCATACAAAATGTACTTCGGTCAACGCTTTTACACCCCAATAAATTTACAAAAAGCAGCATTCAATTCTTAAATAATTGATTTGCAGTCCTACGTTTAGTCAATTTTGCAGGTGTTTGTAAAATGTTACTTCGAATTGCATCGTTACCCATGCAAAGTAAATTGATTTTAAATTCTAATTCGTAAACTCAAACGAACATAAAATATTTACCAAATAACCACAAACTCTCACATGGGAGACACCACTTACAGAGACAAGAACACATGCTATTATCAATAGGAGTATAAATTGTATAATATTGTGGAAGTTTGTATAAGAACACCGAATTTAAGCAACTGGTACTGGTTTCTCCATACAAGTGGTCTACAAATCTGAAAATAAAATAATATCATTTATAATATTGTCTACTTGGCAAAATGCTACTGTACACTTTGACTGCAATGAGCATTGACTCGAATGATTTGAAAACCAACTGATTTTACTCGTGCATTAACTCAATGTCCCAATTGAACTGACCTTACTATGAATGATAATCAAACATTTGTCAACTATAAACAAAACAACATTTTTGTTCGATTTTTGTACAACTTTGATAAATACATCTGTATCTCAGTGAAAGTACTTTTTTTTATAAAATAACTTCCATTAGTTTTTCGATTTTATTTTTACAATGTCCTATCAATTAATTCAATGAACCCACTTTTATTGCTAACTTCTGCCAAAAATGCATCTTTCGGCATTTATAATTATAATTTGGTTAAACATGTTAAATGTTCGAAAATACACTAAAATTTTGTTACAACCTTGAAGACGTGAAATGAAACGATAATACATTTAATTTTAGTAAAGATTAAAGGACGTTCAAAAAATTATGGTCATTGGTTTTAAAAAGTTCAGAAAATATTTGGTTTAGTTCTTTTTATTTTCTGGATTCTGAAATGAATTATTTTGACTCTTTATTTGTTAGGAGTAGAACTTGTTAGAATTTATAAAATTGAGAATGGAAATGGGGAATGTGTCAAAGAGACAACAACCCGACCGAAAGACAGAAGACAGCCGAAGACTACCAATGGGTCTTCAAGACAGCCGCGAGGAAACCTCGCACACGAAGGACTTCAGCTGGTCCCTAAACAAAAATGTGTACTAGTTCTTCATTGGATAGATGTATAAGAGGAGGGTTGAGATCTCACAAAACATGTTAAACTTGACCCCGCCACATTTTTGCGCCTATCCTAAGTCAGAAGCCAATGGCCTTTGTTAGTCTTGTATGATTTTTAATTGTAGTTCATTTATATGTTTTGGAGTTAAGTATAACGTCCATTATCACTGAAATAGTACACATTTTTGTTTAGGGGCCAGCTGAAGCACGCCAACGGGTGCTGGATTTTCTCGCTTTGTTGAATGATTAAATTAATTCCGTGGCCCTCGGCTGTTTTCTACGGAAGCCGGTTAGTTTCAGGTCGGAGTTTTATTTTCAAGTCGTTATATCGACTTAGCTCGCTTGTTATAACGACTTAGCTAACTCGTTTTAACAACTTAGCTAACTCGTTTTAACAACTTAGCTAACTCGTTTTAACAACTTAGCTAAATCGTTTAAACAACTTAGCTAACTTGTTATAATGTTTAGCTAATCTAACTCGTTATAGCAACTTAGCTTAACTCGTTTAAACAACTAAGCTAAATTAATATAACGAGTTAGATTAGCTAAGTCATTATAACAAGCGAGCTAATTCGTTATAACGACCTAAAAAAAAATCCACCCTGACACTAACCGGCTTCCGTAGTTTTCTGCTCTTTGGTCGGGTTGTTGTCTCTTTGACACATTCCCCATTACCATTCTCAATTTTAGTTTAGAGAAAATGCACGTCACAGTGAATAATGACCATTAAATGAGACAAATAAAAACAAGATTTAGTCTAATTGTTGTCAACTCCTACGTCATTTGGTCACTATTGGAGGACGTCTCATTGGTCAATCTTAAATTTATTTAAGTGTCTTCGTATTTTCATATGACAGATACACGAACAGCACGACAAGTAGCTAACATTTTAATACTAATACCAAACGTGGACTTACTCTCATAATAAGTACTGTAGTTAATGAGATATAGTGAAGCACTGACTTTAACTAGACTCCTACAAACTTTTGACAAGTTAATCATATTTTGATAGTAAAATGCGACCAGTCGAGCCAAGTTGATTTTCAGAAAGTGTACCCGGACAGCGAAATCACTTTAAATATGTTTTTAAACTAGATGACCTTTTCGTCGAATTAACTTTTTTTTTTAAATAAAAAGCGTGATTCATGAATGTTTCCAAAACAAAGAAATTTCATCTTATAATACTTTTATTAAACCACAAAATCAATCGTCAGATGTCTACATGTATGTTGCAGCTGTGATGAACACGGTACATTGTATATGTACTTTATATATGAGATTAAGAAAGTACTTAAGTAACATTGAGAAATACACAATTTATATTTATTTAGGACTTCAAACGTATTTTCCTTTTATGCACGATGATAAATAAGTTAAACACCACAGATACATTTACTTTTACAAATTATGACTTGAATGGAGAGTTGTCTCATTGGCACTCATACCACATCTTCTTATATATATTTGTTATCAGTGTGAATCATGATCATATGATTAAGGGATAAACAAGTGCAAGTGATTGTAAGTCACTAGCATGATTATTGACTTTCTATTTTTAAAAAGACTGGAAAACACCTACGGTTATATGTCATATGCCTGATATATCCGATATATTTGCCAATATCTAGGTCATCAGTTTTTTTGTCATTGAGAGAATTACCTTTGCAGTTGATACACGTATAGACATTCTGTCACGTAAGTAACATAATTATGTAAATTTCCTGATGTTAACATGGTTAATAAATATACAATAATATATATGTAAATGTTTGTTTGTAAATAATATTTTAACACACAATTCCTCGACAAAATATTGTAAGTCATGTAAGTATATTCAGTTGACCGCTTTCATCTTTATCAAGTACTATAATCGGACATTCACATTTTAGAATAAACATATATGAGAAAAAGATGATTTTTTTCATCTAACAGCTGTGAAAATATTGGGATAGTCGTAGTAGTGGAATCCTCGAAAATTCACTGAAAACATGGGCGTCAAGTTGGTTACCTATTCCCTATTTCCTATTCGTTACCTATTCCCTATTCCCTATTCGTTGCCTATTCGTTACCTATTCCCTATTCCCTATTCGTTACCTATTCGTTACCTATTCCCTATTCCCTATTCATTACCTATTCGTTACCTATTCCCTATTCCCTATTCGTTGCCTATTCGTTACCTATTCCCTATTCCCTATTCGTTACCTATTCCCTATTCCCTATTCGTTACCTATTCGTTACTTATTTGATTTTTAATATCCTTCCCCCTTTTTAATTATGGCATGGAATAGTTTAATATGGCTGCCGTTACCATGGAAACGGCACAATTGTGAAAAAAATGAGCTTTTGGTTTTTGGTGAACTGTTTGGATATGCTTCAACTCAGAATCATCATATTTTAAAACAATGTAGGTGCCCACTATATACAGGTGTTGGATGATTTTGGCGATCATTGGAACTACTATGTTGCCATGGAAACTACACCAAAATTTTCAAAATTCTCAAAATGCTCAAAACTTCATGAAACTTCACAGTAATGATGAGCAACATTGGAGTTGGAATTTCCAAAATAGGTCTTGTTACCATGGAAACAATGCAAAAAGGTAAAAAATTTCAAAAATAAGAATTTTCCGCAAACTGGATGAAACTTTACAGGAATGGTAACTGGCATAGGCAGAGTTGGATTTTGAAGTTAGAATTTTCAAAATGGCCGCCGTAACCATGGAAACAGCAAAAATATCAAAAATTCAAAATGTTCAAACTTAATGAAACTTTGCAAAAATGTTACTAGACATCTGTAGATGCTCTCTTTGACTTTGGAATTGTCAAAATGGCTGTCGCTCACCTGGTAATAGGGGGAAGGGGTGCCTTCCGTTATTGCTAGCAATTACAAATCTAGTTGTTAATAGTCTTACATATGGTAATAGTTCTGAATTGGTTGAGGTAAAATGATCTTTTTATGACCTATTTATATGTGTTTGTGCTCAACCGATCCTTTTACTTCATGTTCGATACGCATTTGTTCCTTACTTGTTTTTTATACGTTCTACCTTTTAACTGCGTTATGTCCGTATGTTTGAAGATGGATCTTGGTTCGACGGGATGAAATCACCGTGTTAGCGCTTGCGTAAAAACGAAGATGTGGTATGATTACCAATGAGACAACACTCCACATTAGACCAAAATGACACAGAAATTATCAACTATAGTTCACTGTACGGCCTTCAACAATGAGCATAGCCCAAACCGTGTAGTCACCTATAAAAGGCCCAGACATGACAACCTCATACAATTCAAACAACAAAACTGACGGCCGTATTTCATATACAAAAAAATAAACGGAAATATGTAACACAAAAACAAACGATAACTACTTAATTTCAGGCTCTTGTCTAGGGACAGGCACATACTTACATAATGTGGTAGAGTTAAACATGTAAGCAGGGTGTGCATCGTTTCGGAGCATGCTATTACCTTGTTTAATTCGTTCCATCACTCGCTTATAATTCGCTTATAATACGTGTATCTTACGTTGCACCTTTTAAAACATGATTTTCAATTGTTTTGTTGTCTCTGGTGGAAGATTTGGGCTCTTAGAGGTGATATAACTCTATAAGTGCATTTGTATCCGTTCCAGCGGTCGGATAATACCCTGTTAAATATTCGTTACTAATTCGCTTTTAAAAAGTTTGTTGTACGTTGCACCTTTTAGAAAAGGATTTCCAATTGTGTTCATATCTCTGGTGGTAATAATGTGTTCTTATAGATGAAATACCCTATAAGCGCATATGTACTCGTTCTAGCGATCGGTTAATACCCTGTTACCTATTCGTTACCTATTCGTTACCTATTCACTTATAGTACGTTTGTTGTACGTTGCACCTTTTAGAAAGGATTTTCAATTAAATTCATATCTCTGATGGTAACAATGTGTTCTTAGAGATGAAATGACCCCATTAGAGCGCATGTACCCGTTCCAGCGCTCGGTAAATAACCTGTTACCTATTCGTTACTTATTCGCTTTTAATGCGCGGGGTATACGGTGCACCTTGAAATAAATCGTTTTTTAATTGTGTTCAGGTCTCTGGTGGTAAGAATGTGTTCTTAGAGATGAAATTACCCTATTAGCGCGCATGTACCCGTTCCAGCGCTCGGTTAATACCCTGTTACCTATTCGTTACCTATTCGTTACCTATTCGCTTATAATACATTTTTTTATACGTTGCACCTGTTAGAAAAGGATTTTCAATTATGTCCAGGTCTCAGACGGTAACAATGTGTTCTTAGAGATGAAATGACCCCATTAGAGCGCATGTACCCGTTCCAGCGCTCGGTAAATAACCTGTTACCTATTCGTTACCTATTCGCTTTTAATGCGCGGGGTATACGGTGCACCTTGAAATAAATCGTTTTTTAATTGTGTTCATGTCTGGTGGTAAGAATGTGTTCTTAGAGATGAAATTACCCTATTAGCGCGCATGTACCCGTTCCAGCGCTCGGTTAATACCCTGTTACCTATTCGTTACCTATTCGCTTATAATATATTTTTTTATACGTTTCACCTGTTAGAAAAGGATTTTCAATTATGTCCAGGTCTCAGACGGTAACACTGTGTTCTTAGAGATGAAATGACCCCATTAGAGCGCATGTACCCGTTCCAGCGCTCGGTAAATAACCTGTTACCTATTCGTTACCTATTCGCTTTTAATGCGCGGGGTATACGGTGCACCTTGAAATAAATCGTTTTTTAATTGTGTTCAGGTCTCTGGTGGTAAGAATGTGTTCTTAGAGATGAAATGACCCTATTAGCGCGCATGTACCCGTTCCAGCGCTCGGTTAATACCCTGTTATCCATTCGTTACCTATTCGTTACCTATTCGCTTATAATACATTTTTTTATACGTTTCACCTGTTAGAAAAGGATTTTCAATTATGTCCATGTCTCAGGTGGTAACAATGTGTTCTTAGAGATGAAATTACCCTATTAGCGCTCATGTACCAGTTCCAGTGCTCGGTAAATAATCTTGTTACCTATTCGTTACCTATTCGCTTTTAATGCGCGGGGTATACGCTGCAACTTGAAATAAATCGTGTTTTAATTGTGTTCATGTCTCAGGTGGTAACAATGTGTTCTTAGAGATGAAATGACCCCATTAGAGCGCATGTACCCGTTCCAGCGCTCGGTAAATAACCTGTTACCTATTCGTTACCTATTCGCTTTTAATGCGCGGGGTATACGGTGCACCTTGAAATAAATCGTTTTTTAATTGTGTTCAGGTCTCTGGTGGTAAGAATGTGTTCTTAGAGATGAAATGACCCTATTAGCGCGCATGTACCCGTTCCAGCGCTCGGTTAATACCCTGTTACCTATTCGTTACCTATTCGTTACCTATTCGCTTATAATACATTTTTTATACGTTTCACCTGTTAGAAAAGGATTTTCAATTATGTCCAGGTCTCAGACGGTAACAATGTGTTCTTAGAGATGAAATGACCCCATTAGAGCGCATGTACCCGTTCCAGCGCTCGGTAAATAACCTGTTACCTATTCGTTACCTATTCGCTTTTAATGCGCGGGGTATACGGTGCACCTTGAAATAAATCGTTTTTTAATTGTGTTCATGTCTGGTGGTAACAATGTGTTCTTAGAGATGAAATTACCCTATTAGCGCGCATGTACCCGTTCCAGCGCTCGGTTAATACCCTGTTACCTATTCGTTACCTATTCGCTTATAATATATTTTTTTATACGTTTCACCTGTTAGAAAATCCTTTTCTAACAGGTGAAACGTATAAAAAAATGTATTATAAGCGAATAGGTAACGAATAGGTAACGAATAGGTAACGAATAGGTAACAGGGTATTAACCGAGCGCTGGAACGGGTACATGCGCGCTAATAGGGTCATTTCATCTCTAAGAACACATTCTTACCACCAGAGACCTGAACACAATTAAAAAACGATTTATTTCAAGGTGCACCGTATACCCCGCGCATTAAAAGCGAATAGGTAACGAATAGGTAACAGGTTATTTACCGAGCGCTGGAACGGGTACATGCGCTCTAATGGGGTCATTTCATCTCTAAGAACACATTGTTACCACCTGAGACATGAACACAATTAAAACACGATTTATTTCAAGTTGCAGCGTATACCCCGCGCATTAAAAGCGAATAGGTAACGAATAGGTAACAAGATTATTTACCGAGCACTGGAACTGGTACATGAGCGCTAATAGGGTAATTTCATCTCTAAGAACACATTGTTACCACCTGAGACATGGACATAATTGAAAATCCTTTTCTAACAGGTGAAACGTATAAAAAAATGTATTATAAGCGAATAGGTAACGAATAGGTAACGAATGGATAACAGGGTATTAACCGAGCGCTGGAACGGGTACATGCGCGCTAATAGGGTCATTTCATCTCTAAGAACACATTCTTACCACCAGAGACCTGAACACAATTAAAAAACGATTTATTTCAAGGTGCACCGTATACCCCGCGCATTAAAAGCGAATAGGTAACGAATAGGTAACAGGTTATTTACCGAGCGCTGGAACGGGTACATGCGCTCTAATGGGGTCATTTCATCTCTAAGAACACAGTGTTACCGTCTGAGACCTGGACATAATTGAAAATCCTTTTCTAACAGGTGAAACGTATAAAAAAATATATTATAAGCGAATAGGTAACGAATAGGTAACGAATAGGTAACAGGGTATTAACCGAGCGCTGGAACGGGTACATGCGCGCTAATAGGGTAATTTCATCTCTAAGAACACATTCTTACCACCAGACATGAACACAATTAAAAAACGATTTATTTCAAGGTGCACCGTATACCCCGCGCATTAAAAGCGAATAGGTAACGAATAGGTAACAGGTTATTTACCGAGCGCTGGAACGGGTACATGCGCTCTAATGGGGTCATTTCATCTCTAAGAACACATTGTTACCGTCTGAGACCTGGACATAATTGAAAATCCTTTTCTAACAGGTGCAACGTATAAAAAAATGTATTATAAGCGAATAGGTAACGAATAGGTAACGAATAGGTAACAGGGTATTAACCGAGCGCTGGAACGGGTACATGCGCGCTAATAGGGTAATTTCATCTCTAAGAACACATTCTTACCACCAGAGACCTGAACACAATTAAAAAACGATTTATTTCAAGGTGCACCGTATACCCCGCGCATTAAAAGCGAATAAGTAACGAATAGGTAACAGGTTATTTACCGAGCGCTGGAACGGGTACATGCGCTCTAATGGGGTCATTTCATCTCTAAGAACACATTGTTACCATCAGAGATATGAATTTAATTGAAAATCCTTTCTAAAAGGTGCAACGTACAACAAACGTACTATAAGTGAATAGGTAACGAATAGGTAACGAATAGGTAACAGGGTATTAACCGATCGCTAGAACGAGTACATATGCGCTTATAGGGTATTTCATCTATAAGAACACATTATTACCACCAGAGATATGAACACAATTGGAAATCCTTTTCTAAAAGGTGCAACGTACAACAAACTTTTTAAAAGCGAATTAGTAACGAATATTTAACAGGGTATTATCCGACCGCTGGAACGGATACAAATGCACTTATAGAGTTATATCACCTCTAAGAGCCCAAATCTTCCACCAGAGACAACAAAACAATTGAAAATCATGTTTTAAAAGGTGCAACGTAAGATACACGTATTATAAGCGAATTATAAGCGAGTGATGGAACGAATTAAACAAGGTAATAGCATGCTCCGAAACGATGCACACCCTGCTTACATGTTTAACTCTACCACATTATGTAAGTATGTGCCTGTCCCTAGACAAGAGCCTGAAATTAAGTAGTTATCGTTTGTTTTTGTGTTACATATTTCCGTTTATTTTTTTGTATATGAAATACGGCCGTCAGTTTTGTTGTTTGAATTGTATGAGGTTGTCATGTCTGGGCCTTTTATAGGTGACTACACGGTTTGGGCTATGCTCATTGTTGAAGGCCGTACAGTGAACTATAGTTGATAATTTCTGTGTCATTTTGGTCTAATGTGGAGTGTTGTCTCATTGGTAATCATACCACATCTTCGTTTTTACGCAAGCGCTAACACGGTGATTTCATCCCGTCGAACCAAGATCCATCTTCAAACATACGGACATAACGCAGTTAAAAGGTAGAACGTATAAAAAACAAGTAAGGAACAAATGCGTATCGAACATGAAGTAAAAGGATCGGTTGAGCACAAACACATATAAATAGGTCATAAAAAGATCATTTTACCTCAACCAATTCAGAACTATTACCATATGTAAGACTATTAACAACTAGATTTGTAATTGCTAGCAATAACGGAAGGCACCCCTTCCCCCTATTACCAGGTGAGCGACAGCCATTTTGACAATTCCAAAGTCAAAGAGAGCATCTACAGATGTCTAGTAACATTTTTGCAAAGTTTCATTAAGTTTGAACATTTTGAATTTTTGATATTTTTGCTGTTTCCATGGTTACGGCGGCCATTTTGAAAATTCTAACTTCAAAATCCAACTCTGCCTATGCCAGTTACCATTCCTGTAAAGTTTCATCCAGTTTGCGGAAAATTCTTATTTTTGAAATTTTTTACCTTTTTGCATTGTTTCCATGGTAACAAGACCTATTTTGGAAATTCCAACTCCAATGTTGCTCATCATTACTGTGAAGTTTCATGAAGTTTTGAGCATTTTGAGAATTTTGAAAATTTTGGTGTAGTTTCCATGGCAACATAGTAGTTCCAATGATCGCCAAAATCATCCAACACCTGTATATAGTGGGCACCTACATTGTTTTAAAATATGATGATTCTGAGTTGAAGCATATCCAAACAGTTCACCAAAAACCAAAAGCTCATTTTTTTCACAATTGTGCCGTTTCCATGGTAACGGCAGCCATATTAAACTATTCCATGCCATAATTAAAAAGGGGGAAGGATATTAAAAATCAAATAAGTAACGAATAGGTAACGAATAGGGAATAGGGAATAGGTAACGAATAGGTAACGAATAGGGAATAGGGAATAGGTAACGAATAGACAACGAATAGGGAATAGGGAATAGGTAACGAATAGGTAACGAATAGGTAACGAATAGGGAATAGGGAATAGGTAACGAATAGGCAACGAATAGGGAATAGGGAATAGGTAACGAATAGGGAATAGGGAATAGGTAACCAACTTGACGCCCATACTGAAAACCACAATATTTGCAATAACCGGATTCGTGAACTTGACATTGACAGACACGTACGAATCGATAACAAACATACAAATATAATCATCATAATATACATCCATGTGACAATTCGACATTGTTATGATTTTGTAAAGTAATATGAAACGAGTTTCTGATTACGATAATGTTCGGGAAATAATTGAACCATTTTTTGGTACTGTATTGTATATACTAAACTTACTCATCTGCGCACGCTTTGTGCCTTTATTACGTAATAATCGACCAAAAAGAATGTATTCGGTGAATATATAGATAAAAAAACAATGACTGCTTATGCTAAATACTAGTAACTTTCCAGTAGCGGAACCAGAACTTTTCATAAGGGGGGTGGGATGGGGTAAAAGGGGGGGGGGGCTCCAGTCATGCTTCAGTGATTCCCTATATCATCATCAAAATTTTCCCCACGAATACGTGCCCCCCATGGGGTGGGGGGGGGGGGGGCTGGATCCGCCTATGCCTTTGGGTTTTGATTCGAAGCTTACCGCCGATCGTGATCTCGATGAACGATCAATACCAAATCATGGAGCATCGTATAATAAGTGGGATGCCGGAGAGAGCGGTATTTTTTAATTAATTACACCTTATGTAAGAATCCGGGGTTTTGATTGGTTAATAGCCAGTGTATTTTTCACCAATTTACTGTTATCAAATGAATATCGTTCATTTTTAACGCCGCCGGGGTATTTGCTAAAAGGATATGCCTTTTTTACCCTCTCTGCCGTGGTATTTGCCAAAAAATACTCTATCCGACTGGACGCTTGTAACGTCACGATCATCAATGCGTTTTAGTACATTAACATTCGGTGTAATTAAACAGATATATCATGTTATTGAGGGGTATTTGCGAAAAATACCAGTCTTGAGAATGAATTTCCCTCGCCTTACGGCTCGTGAAATTTAGCATTCTCTCGACTGGTATTTTTCGCAAATACCCCTCCTTAACATGATATATCTGTTCAGTATTCCTTGCATTCCTATCTAAAATTCTATCAAAACGGTTATAAAATTATTTGGTGATTAAATAAACAATTTTCTAAATAACAGTTTTTGCATACGTGTTTTAGCAGTAAAACTTAGCAATCGAGTTAAAAAAAAATAAAATTGAAGGTGTCTTTGATAAATCTGAAGTGACTAAGTCTTTTTTTTAATTTGACAATATCAGTTACGTACATATACATTTATTTTGTTTTTGTTTTTGTTTTTGTTTTTGTTTGAATGTTTGATTTATTTTACGGCTGCTAATGACGCAAATAGAACTTTTGCAAAATATTGAACTAGCAAGTTTGTAACTAAATATTTGTCTTTATTAGTCGTTTTTTTTCACAAGATATTTTCATGAGGTAAACTTCGATTGTATTGATACATGTATATATAAATGCATTAATGCATGGGCATAATATGCACACTGTGGCATTTACGCATTTTACAAATTTTGTATACGTAAAGGTCAACACAAACCACAGGACGTTGAGAATAAAGTTGCTGCATCTTTAAAGACGTAAAAAAAATATTTTAAGAATCCTCCTACATGCAAAACTGGCGGAGAAGCTATTTAACTTATTTTGATATATATATGAACATTTCAAGTTAATTGAAAAAATACCCTTACAGGCTTACTGTTTAAGACGGAAGTCATCTTCATTTCAATGGATTATTTCCGAACTTAGATAAATTATACTCACATAATATGAATCACTGGACCGTATTAAAGTAAACACTATTTCTATTAATAATAAATGAAATACAAAGTCATTGATATCGAGAGCAAGGAATTTGAAGGTAGATATTATAGTATAAACTGATAAAACTTTTACGGTCCTCGTTGTCATGTTATGCTCACTGATATTAATTTTTTCAGACTAAACGATGGAAGAATTCAAAGATTTTACAGAGTCGCACACTTGTAAGGAAACACTCAAAGCTTTTGAGAAATTATGTGTTAAACTTGGTTTAGACAATGTACCACACGAAGAGTTTTTTGATCAGCTTAGTTATGGATTGTCAAAAAACTGGAAGTTTAAAAGATTCTTAGATCATCTGAAAAATAAGTTTCAAGACACAGAAAAAGGAGGAGCTACAAAAGTAAGTCAAGTGTCTATCATATTTGTTTTTCATTTTTGTAAATTTAATATACGGCATGTGTTTTGCTCATTGTTGAGGTTTCAGCGAAATTTGTTCCACCTAACATATACGTTCCACTAAAAACTTTGATTTTAACAATGTCATAATATCTGTTCATATTGGAACAAATATTATTTTCAATGTATTCCATAAGGAATGAATCCTGTAGTATTTATTCCAGAGGAAAAATATATTGCAGTTAATTTCTTCAATCTGCATGGATTTTTGTCAAGGAACTAGAAGGCCGTACTGCGACATTTAGTCGCTTCTATCTATACATTATTTTGTACTGGTGTATCGAGAATCCCATTGGTAATCATATCACATCTATTTGATGATATTAAATCATGTATAGACCTTTACATCATAATGAGGACGTTAAATCCGCTGCACCTAGTATAGCGAGTACCACGCTCTTTGTGCATATAATACCATTGGAATAACTCTCTGAGGGTCTGTAGGATGCCTGTTGTTAGTTGTAGTTACTGTCCCATAAACATCTCATTCATTTTCTAGTGGTAGAAAATATTTCCAGCCAATAATCACTGTCAACCTCTTTTGCTGAAATACCTATTTCATTTATTGTTAATTTATTCTGGTCCAAATATACATGGGATATTTGCCACTGGACGTTGAGCGGACAACATACAATCAATCAATATCATTATCATTTTTTGAGCAAATGTAACATGTTTATCATGTTTTATTGTATAGATCGTATTTTTAAAAATCATTTTGAAAAAAAATCCTCAAATCCCCATTTTTTGCTAAATTGTATACTAAGTGAAAATCTGAATTTTACGAAAGTGGTTGACATTTTCAATATTTCGAGAAAGACAACCAATAATTTTATGAACATTTAATCACTAAGATAGGAAAGTGGGGGTCACCCCCGATGTGAATATTGAAAGTTTACGATTTATTGACATAATGCAATTATATCCAAATGTCCATCTTTAAAGTAAAGACACAATATTAAATAGCAAACACACACTACCTGGATGGCTGATATCGCTTTTGTTAAAACGAGGCAGTGGATGAATATATCGTATTGGGTGATTTATTGACTGAATGCTACCAGTTTGAAGTGAATGATTTGACCACCGTCCACTTTGATTTATCTCACATGTTGTATATGAACTCTTAACTGATAAATACCTCGAAGAAAGTGGATGTGACTTATTCGTAAATAATAGGATTTTGAGTGATCAGATGATATGAAAAATCTAATTTTAAATTCTTAAAATGCATAAAATTTAGAAAAAATGAATGTTATCATATTTTAACTCTATAGTTTAATAAGCAAAGTTGTCTGACAGGTTTCGTAAGAAAAATATAGAAGAAAGGCGAAAGATACCAGATAGACATTCAAACCCATTAGTAAAAAATAAACTGACATCGCCTTGGCTAAAAAAGAAAAAAACCCAACAGACAACCAATAGTACACAAAACACAACATAGAAAACTAAAGACTAAGCAACACGAACCCCACGAAGAACTGGAAATCTCTTCGATCTTTCAATAATTTGTCCTTGTGTGCGATTGAGAACCTTTGGTATATATGTCCGGCACCATGTCACTGACACAAGTATAAGTTGTTTAATGTAATTTAGTTCCACGAGGAAAGTTGATATGGAGCTTTATTTCTTGCTTGCTGTCTTATAATAAATGTGAACCTTAATATTTTTTTTTATCAATATTCAAAAAGAAATCTCTGAGTTTCAATTTGTAGGAAAACATCCGACTCGAACATTGTTTTAAAGTTCAAAAAAATATTTATAAACAAATAGGAGGTATTATATCTTAATGATTAGACTTGCAAAATTAGAAAAAAAATGTTGTTGGCTGCCGGAAAACAATGATATTTTGGGTTTAGTTTAGTAGAACAAATCCAGATTGTCTAAATAATTTTTATCATTAACATCTGTTGGAAGGGTTCACTAATAAAAAATATCGTAAATGTCTATCATGATGCGAATAAATCTAGGTCGCTCAGATATCGAGTTCAATAAAATGATACTAAGTCTTGCAAACACTCAAACATGTCTTCTGCTAAGTTTGTATCACATGTAAGTTGCAGACTTCTTATACGTTCAGGTATTTCACATCCAATTTTTTATGGAAATATTTTTTATAAAGCACAAAAGTGTCAGTATTCACCTCAAAAACTAACAAAACCTTTGAATAGACTTATTAAGAAGGGATATAGTTACGATACTGTTGTCCGGTCATTAAAGATTGCATATTTTGGCGTTAATATTGATTCACTTATAGGGGTTTTGCATCGGAACTAAACACATTCATTCAAAAACCAGTTGTTGGCATGACACGGGTTATGTTCTTCTCATATATGTTATGATGGTATGATACTAAACCCCTAACGGGAAGGATTGTGCCTGATGTTCATATGATGAAATCATAATCTTTCAGTCAGTTTAATTGAAGTCTGGAGCTGGCATGTCAGTTAACTGCTAGTAGTCTGTTGTTATTTATGTATTATTGTCATTTTGTTTATTTTCTTTGGTTACATCTTCTGACATCAGACTCGGACTTCTCTTGAACTGAATTTTAATGTGCGTATTGTTATGCGTTTACTTTCCTACATTGGCTAGAGGTATAGGGGGAGGGTTGAGAAATCACAAACATGTTTAACCCCGCCACATTTTTGCGCCTGTCCCAAGTCAGGAGCCTCTGGCCTTTGTTAGTCTTGTATTATTTTAATTTTAGTTTCTTGCGTACAATTTGGAAATTAGTATGGCGTTCATTATCACTGAACTAGTATATATTTGTTTAGGGGCCAGTTGAAGGACGCCTCCGGGTGCGGGAATTTCTCGCTACATTGAAGACCTGTTGGTGACCTTCTGCTGTTGTTTTTTTCTATGGTCGGTTTTGCACATTCCCCATTTCCATTCTCAATTTTATTTGATCGTTAGCTACAGAAGAAATTTTAAGAATTTATAAGTTCAATAATTTTAGTGGGAGGTTTGGCTAGCCATAAAACCAGGTTCAATCCATCAATTTTCTTAAAATGTCCTGTACTAAGTCAGGAATATGGTAGATTTTTATCAAATAGTCCGTTTTAATGTATGCTGGTGTTTGTTTTTGTCTGTTGTTCTGTTGTTTTCCTCTTTTAATTGATGTGTTTCCCTCGGTTTTGGTTTGTGACCCGGATTTGTTTCAGTTAAATCGATGTATGACCATTGACCAGCGGTATACTACTATTGCCCTTGTTTATCAGCTACAGTCGGTATTTTCGCTTAAACCTCCGAATATGTTTAAACTTGAGTGCCTGGCCTTGCTAGCACGTGTATAACATGAATATGAACATTTTAGATACTTATTGTTGGTGCAGGACCGTGTGGACTACGAATAGCAATTGAGACTGCATTTTTGGGATGTAAAGTTGTTTTGATAGACAAACGTGATGCTTTTACAAGAAACAACGTTCTCCATCTCTGGCCATTTACAGTAACTGATTTGAAGAACATAGGCATAAAACAATTCTTTGGACGGTTTTGTTGTGGAGAACTAGATCATATAAGTAAGTATTGAAATGAAAACTTTTTTTAATCGATCTGTAACTAGGTATAAATAGTAAAGGATATCAGCTTAACAATTGAGGTATAACAAGAATAAAATACAATGAAAACGAGTATAAATAGTTTCAAAAAGTTGTCAGTATATGACCAGGCTTATACTTTTGTTAAAGAAGAAAGGCGAAAGATACCAGAGGCAATTTCAAACTCATAAGTCGAATAAACCGACAACGCCATGTCAAATAAAGAAAAAGTCAAACAAACAAACAATACACAAAACACAACATAGAAAACTAAAGACTAAGCAACACGAACCACACCATAAAATAGGGTGATATCAGGTCGACCTTTTCGCCTAATCAGTGGTTCTCGATGAAAGCAAAAATTTGAAACCAAAATCAATTACGAAGTTGAAGAGCATGGAAACAGAAAATGTTATACGGAACCTGGCTATCGCCATCTATTCCTTGAGTTAAACAATATAATAAGCGTTTTGAATGATTTGAACACGGTTTGAACATGAAATGAATCACTCAGAAAAACGACCTCATCTGTGCCATTTCATGTCAACAGCCAGTGTTGACTACTTGGATGTTGCTTTTACCCTCTGGAACAACACACTCTCCAGCAGTTGTATGGACCAAATGGTTGCAAAAATAAGATAAACTTAGAAAATTATTGAAAAATCTTTTGATAAGAGAAAAATTAAACAAAGAAGGAAGATAGAATAAACCGATCCTGAAAGAAGAATTTTAATATACTAAATTATTTAATAACTGTTATCCACAAATCTACTCAAACAAAAAGGAACGCATGGACAATGAAATGAGAGAAAAAAACGTTACTACACATCGCTCTATCATTTCACATAAATGGACGTAATCTATGATTTTATTGGATTTTATGGGATAAAATAAACAAGATGGATGCATATATAATAAATGTGTAAAAACGTGCACATTGGACTTAGTTTAGTGGGTACAATAGTTTCCTTAAGATTATATTCACCTGAGACTTGTTTGATATAACTTTAACAATAGGGAACGAAAGATCGTCTGTTTTAACGTGATTAAATTCTTAGAGTTTGTCGTGTGAAACTGAAATAGTCAAATATAAAAGAAGAAAAAAATTGCTTTTGGCATTATGTTTCTTAAAAGTTAGCTCCCTTACTTTCATAATAACTGATTAAACACGGCTATTATTTATTTGATGTGATTGTTTTTAAATTTCTGAGGACAATCTTTATAAATATAATCATATACTATTCCATTAACACAAATGTGCATGTAAGTAAGTTAACACAAAAGTGAATTCACTCTTTAAATAAAAAAAAAAAAAAAGAGTTGTGTCTAATTATAAAATTGTTTGAACGGTCATTGTATTTAGCAATAAATTCAAGGCAGTGGCTATTCGTCCGGCTAGCCGGACAAATAGTCAAAAATGTCTATTCATCCGGCAAGCCGGACAAATAGCATTTTTACGGTTTTTCGCTATTTGTCCGGTCAAAAACATAATGATGAAGATATAGCTTTGTGTTTAGAAGATTTAAAATAGAGCACGAGTTGTTTTAATTTTTTTTGTCTAACATCGTTTAATGAAAAAGAACTCATTCTAATAGGAAAAACAAAAAAAACTATACATTTGATTCAGATTTTTTTATTCTAATATTCTAAAGGAATTTTAGGTAGGAAAAGGGGGGGGGGGATTCTCTCTTTTGTAGTTCTGCCCATGAATTTCATGTAAGGTAAATAGTCGGGCCAATCATTTTTGGCTTTATCTATGATTCCAAAAGATCCTGAATTTATTGTTTCTGTGAAGTTTGGTTAAAGGAAGGTCCCCATAGTGATTATGCACGATTCTTCATTTAAATTGTTCGGAGATTTTTAATTCATAGGAAATTAGAGAAAAGGACAGGCACGTGAAACCTGTCCCCAAAAGTAGGATTTTGTTTTCGATAAGATTGTTTTAGAAACAAATTTGTATTGATATAACAGAAAAAAGGGGGGTACCCCAACCCTGGTGTCTTATTCACAGTCAAGGCATATCAGTATGTTCATATATCTCCGTTGTAGTAGAACTTGAAAATAATGCATCCAAGCAAGTTTGATATAGTATTTTTTCCGAATGCGTTTTGCCTCCATAAGGTAAATGGGGGTAAATCATCAATTTCACTTCGATTTCAGGCTTATTCCTCACAGTTAACATGTACACGCTATTTTTCTGGAATCACTCCTATATACATTTGTTTAAAGCAATCACATTCTCTCAGGTTTTCTCTATGACATCTTTAAATAACGATCTCCAATTCTCAAAACGTCCATTGCATACGCGCGTGTGTTATCCGACACCGCGTGTGTTATCCGACACCAGTCATCCGGGACACTTTCCGCGTCACATGACACTTTTGTTGATATTGAGGATTTGCGCATCCGCAGACGGATGGCCGGACGAATAGAGATTTTTAACTATTCGTCCGGCTAGCCGGACGAATAGACACTCCGTAAATTCAATGTATTCAGCTATTCCTAAATACATTATCCATTCCCTAAACCCCGACATATTCGCATATTTGAACAGGCCGTAATAACACTGCGACAACGAAGGGGTCATAATTTATGCTTGGCAGTAGTCTTTGGTATTTTTTTTTCTGAATTTGATATTGCCTGAAGTTGCAGTTTTTTTCTTTATTCAGAAAGCATGTAAAAATGCTTCTTTCCTTAAAAAGTTTTTGAAACTATTTACCGGTTTATAGTCTTTTTTAAGGGGAAATTTTTGCTTCCACTAAATAATTCATCTAAATATGTAAAACTTTTTTTTTTTTAATAAAACTATTCACCGGTTAATAGTGTTATCAAACAAATTTGGTAAAAAAAAAATCTATAGTTTTGTTAAGAAAATACATATTGAGGGATGTTATTTTTTGTTTTCACAGTGGATAAACTCCTATCCAACAAATCATTTTAGGTTTTACTATTTTGACTTGAACATATCCCATTTATTGTAACGATATTAGCTTTTTCCATTCAAGAATTTATATTAAGTCCACAACTATTGACGTTAATTCTTAACTCCAAAAAGATTTTATCAATTTTTGTAAATCTATATACAGAGTTTGAAATATAGATCCGGAAAATTTAATATTTCTAAACATGCTTATAATCTGAGTCTATTATACTTTAGTATAATAAACCCAGTTATAATGTCCTAACTAATGATTATTTTGTTATAACATAAAAGGTGTTGCTATGGCAACACCATGTCTTTGACTTGTGCTTTTATGCTTTATACTTGAATTTTACCACACATAAATTTTCAGCTTTTTTAATTTGCCGTTATTTATTAAAACATATAATCATTTAGCAATTAAAATAACTATGATTATCTTGTATTGTATTGTCTATAGGTATCCGTCGCCTTCAACTGAGTCTACTGAAAATAGCATTGGTGGTCGGGGTAGAGGTTCATACTAATGTGGAATTTGAAGGCCTCAAATGTCCACAGAAAAATGGCGGTAAATATACAAATCCAATTCAAATCAGTCATTTTATTTGTTTAAATAATGACTACTTTTTTTTTACAACGAATTGTCATTTTTGTTCATAGGAAATGTAAACGGAAGCATGTTTGAGCTCCAGTATTGTTTTGTACATAAATATAATGACTACATGTATTACACATATTACAAAATTATAATAACGCTTTATAAATTTTGTGCCTCTGAATCGTTTTTTTTAGTTACAATCAAACCCATGGATGTTCTTGAATACTTGAGACTTTCAAGTTAGATAGATTTTTGTTCTCATATTAACTTTTCTTTACGTCAAAGTAATCCTTAAATTGTTACAGAAACTGTAGATAATATCCGTCCGGTCTATTTTCAATAAACGTAAACTTTCGACGATAGACAACACGAATATTTCATTTTAACATTAGTTTTCAATGTCACTTATTTTTTTCTATTAAAAAGAGAACATATTTGATTTTCTTAATGTGTCTTATTTTGCAGGAACAGGTTGGAAAGCCGTGTGTAAGCCACACAATCACAAGGTTTCTGATTTTGAATTTGATGTTTTGGTGGCAGCAACGGGAGCCCGTGATGCTCTATGCGGTATGTAGGGGAAAATCAAATACTTCAATTGACTTTAAAAATAGTATATATAATAAAATGAATTCTTATATCATTGGTTTTGCCATTTAGTCTAATGGAATTGTTGGCATCGCATTTATATTTATTTAGAAAAGAGAGACCAGAAGTTCCACATACTTATTTGGTTAATTGATCGGATATCAATTTTCAAAAACGAAGAGTAAATAGTAAAAGCAGTGAGAGTGGAAAGCAAGTATCTATGCGTCTATATCTGTTTTTTGTTTAAATTTTTTAAAATGGATATGGTCGTGTGTTTTTGTCGTCAACATCGGGCGTGTGCCTTATGTATGTCTGTATGTTCGTCCGTACTTTACTGGCTAATAAAATAAGATGAAGTAATGGTGCATTCTTTTAAATTTGGAAGATTTATATGGACTATTCATGTCTAAAAATACTCTAGTTAGTTTTTCATAGAGGTCAAATAGTTGTAATACACAATAAGTTTGACGTGTGTAAAGTGCGCTTTTGTTTTAAAAAAAATGTGAGAATTATTTATTTTAATTTTAATTGCCGGAAATCTTTCTTTTTCGTTCAATTAATCAATTTACGTTCATGATTTTCACAAGTTTTGTAAACATTCAGCAAAAAGCAGTTCCTCTAAGACTTTCTATATTTAGAGTCCTTTAAGATTTTTTTCTCTAAATACATATTTACAAGGGTAATCATCTAGCTATTACTTCACGCAGAAAGTTGCGTTTTCTCTGGAATTATAAAGTGTATTTTCATGAGGACCCTTAATGAAAGATAATACTCTTAGTTGTATTTGTTTGAATTTTACTTATTTTTTTTGGAGTGAGAATATGTCTTATTGAATAAAAATCTGATGGTTTAGACATGTAAGTTTAGTCATGCTGATTGTTAAAGCTCTTCAGGTAACCTTTCCGGGTTAGAATACTTTTGATCTTGTAAATATCTTTATTAAATAGTTGATGCAATCGAAAAACCACATTAAAATAATAACAACAATTACCAAAGAATAAAACACAGCAGTTTTGAAACGTTGGATGCGCCATATGCATCAAAAGCGCATGAACCCAATGATCATGATGGTCTTGCTGGAAATACTTCAACAATAGTTATGGCATAATTGTGATCAAATGCACTCTTATATTTCAGAATACAAACTCCAATATGAAAATGGAATAGTCATTAAACAAGGTAAATGTTTAAAAATATAACATATGTTTGAGAAACACAAATAAATTGTTCAATACATTTACATTAAAAAAATAAAATAACAAAAATACTATACTCAGAGGAAAATTCAAACCGAAAAGTTCCTTATCAAAAAAGGCAGTATGGTTGCCAATTTTTATATTACTAAATAAGACTTTTCTATTTTTTTTTATTCAGGTTTTGACCGAAAAGAATTTCGAGGAAGACTCTCCATTGCAATTACTGCAAACTTTGTGAACTCAAATACTCCTGCTGAAATGAAGACAAAAGAGATAGGTGGAGTTTCGTCCCATTTCCACCAACAACTATTTAAAGATCTGAAAACTAAAAAAAAGATTCATCTGGAAAATTTCGTATATTATAAAGATGAGACTCATTATTTTGTAATGACAGCAACAAAAGCAAGCTTATTGCAGAGACGTGTTTTCAAAGAAGATTTTCTTGATGCTTCACAGTTGATGGAAAGAAAGAACATTGATGTTCAATCGTTGTTGGCTTATGCAAGAGATGCTGCTAACTTTTGTACTAACAATGCAATGGCTAATATCAGTTTTGCCAAGAATTCGCGTGGAGTTGACGATGTTGCCATGTTAGACTTTTCATCAAAATTTGAAGCTGCAAATGCATCACATGTAGTTGAGAGGAATGGTAAAAAGCTGCTGATTGGACTGATTGGAGACAGTCTATTAGAGGTATGTCATATAAGTAAAACTCATCACATATATCAGTTCTAAAATTGGGTATGCCATATAGCAGCAACATTGTTCTCTTTGGTTTTATTTTTGAGATTTTGCCTGTTTTTCCTTTTCTAGCATTTGTAGATTACTGTCAAGTATTTAACTGTAAACACAATATACTTGTTGATCATATATTTGGTTTTAAGTTTGAAGATATTGTGCTTCAAACAGAAAAAGACATAAAAAAAGAAAACTACTCTTTACTAAAAAGTAAAATCACAAAAAATACTGACCTAAGAGGAAAATTAAAAACGAAAAGTCCCTGATCAAATGGCAAAATCAAAATGGAAAACAATATAAATTTACTACGTTGGAAGCGAATTTCTTGATTTACCTTTTATTGTCAGGAAACGATTTAGCCAAAAAGAATTAATGCAAAGGACGTATAAATAGTTGAGATCGTGAGAACAAT
This sequence comes from Mytilus edulis, assembly GCF_963676685.1. Lineage (NCBI taxonomy): Eukaryota > Metazoa > Mollusca > Bivalvia > Mytilida > Mytilidae > Mytilus > Mytilus edulis. The sequence continues at coordinate 61,938,901 of NC_092348.1, forward strand.
CTGAACAAAAGGGAACAAAAAAGATAGCAAATACCAACTAAAATTAGCTTGACTTAAGTAGTTGAAACCTCAGTTTCTTAATATTGCAGAAAATGTTATCAACGTAGTTTTACTACCGAAACACTGACTACTAAGGTTATGATATCATCGTGGACTAGCAATCCATCAGAAGCGGTATACATTGTCGGAAACTATTTATATATTCTTGTACATTCAACTTGGCATCATTTACTTTAATTTACTCATTCTATTCTATAAAAGAAATCATATCCACAGCTTGAACTTTTCAGCCTTTTTGGCCACAAGGTACTGGGTGTGCACGTGGATTTCTTGGAGCTTTTGATACAGCATGGATGATTAAGAATTGGAAAAGTATGAATGCGAAACCTCTAGAAATCATAGCTGAGAGAGAATGTGTCTACAAAGTCTTATCACAGACGACACCTAACAATATCAAGAAGAAATACAGTGACTATACTATAGATCCAAAATCAAGGTAAGTTATTGTTACAAGTATGATGTTGTTTGTTTTTGTTGCACTTCAGTGTTTCTGTTGTTTTGTTGTTTTCCTCTTATAGTTCATGTGTTCCCCTCTGTTTGAGTTTGTAACCCGGATTGGTTTTATCTCAATCGATTGAACAGCGGTATACTACTGTTGCCTTTATATATACTTTTGATTATCAACATTTATGTATATAAAGCATTTTGTTGAATTATCATTCTGCGTACGTTAGTTGGGGCTCTTGTAATTGCTTATATATTGCCAATATGTTACATATAGCTATTATGTCGAAGACCGATTGGTGGCCTTGGGCTGTTTTCTACTCTTTGGTCGGGTTGTTGTCTCTAATACATTCCACATTTTCATTCTGAATTCTGTGGGTTTTTTTTGGTTTTGTGTTGTAGTGTGGTGAATTGGAAGGGCAATATATTCACGGATTCATTGTATATAAATATATATATAAAAGTACGTCTGAGCCAGTGACAACTGTACAACAGATTTATCCATCGGATCACCAGCAGTGATGGTGATACATGGCTGTGTACATTATGTATATACAACTCGTCTAAACATCAACCCAACAATGTTAGGTCTGTAAATTTGTTTTCGCAAATTTTTGGTTCTACCCTCGCCGGGATTCGAACCCATGCTACTGAGGTGGTCGTGTGGTCTAGCGAATCTGTTAAAGAAAGCCCCGGTGGTCGTGTGGTCTAGCGCACCGGTTACAGTGCAGGAGATTTGGTATCACGATATCTAAATAGCATGGGTTCGAATCCCGGTGAGGGAAGAACAAAAAATTTGCGAAAGCAAATTTACAGATCTTACATTGTTGGGTTGATGTTTAGACGAGTTGTAAATATATAAATTTAAATATATTTGAAGATAATCAATGCTTTAGCAAGATAATAATGTATTTACTCAGATATCCTTCCATTAACATGAAAGCTGTTACTGCCAACAAAGCAAAACAGTTTTATGATGATGTGCAAGACGATTATTATGAAGACGTTGTTTCTCCGGCTAAAAAGATTAAACGAAGTAAGTGGCATGGCATATGTAATTTTTTTCAGTTACAGATAATCTTTCACAGATAGGTATGCTTTCGGAGATACTATGACTTTAATTGAAGTATTTACGCATGCGAAATCTATGACATTTTGACATTATGACAATCGTTTATGTATACTGATTTGTAGTTCTGTAAAAATATTATTCTTTATTGGTTCTTTTTTTCTAATTTGTTCTTTTCGAATAAATACATCACTTAAAAGGAAACGAAAATTACCCAAACCAAACAATAATATTATTATTTCAACTGTCGGAGGGAAGGACAAGTAGGCCAAACTATGAAAGATAAAAAAGGGGGTCCGTAATGTAAAAATGAAAATACGTAAATTATGACAGTCTTCTACAAAACTATTGAAATATGTATTCATAATTGCTCTTTTCAGCAAGATTTTCTACGTTGGTAGATAATTTTAACAAGCATTCGATAAAAGCACACCTTTACTTTTAATTTTTTGGAATGGTTGTAATGATTTTGTCTCATGATTTATATATTTTATCCTTTATTTTTAAGAAATAACAGTAGTCTGATGTATTTATCTTCCATCTTATTTATACCAAGCTGGAATTTACGAATAAGGGCCTTTTTATTTCACTTTTTAGCTGACGAAACAGTGGAATTCAATGATCTACTCCAGTGGTGCCAGAAAGTACTAAAACAACACATCCAATATAATATTACAGATCTGACTACTTCCTGGAGAAGCGGATGTGAAATCGGATGTTTGATCCATGTTTTTCGTCCACATTTAATGTATGATTTAATTACATTGTCATATTAACTTTTCATTTTAATTAATTATTAAAGGTACCAGGCTTTTAATTTGAAACGTCAGACGCGAGCGCCGTCTACATAGCCTAGGAATCATTATTATAAAGCAGTTATATTTTATAGAACATAAACAAGTTTTTCGTCTTTTTTTTTGTATAGGAAATAGCAAATTTTTATGAGATTTGCATAAGAATAGATTTTTAAAATATCTGGTATATCAGGATATGACTGTGACTCATGTTAGCATATAATTAGGGCCCCAAAGGCGGGTAGCCCTAAAGTGATCAGTCTGTCCGTCCGTCCGTCCGTCCGTAACACTTTGTGTCCGCTCCATATCTAGAGAACTATTATGATTTCATACTTTATACTTTACATGTTTATTGACCACCACCAGAGGGCGTGTCATGATGTATGTACAACTTCCTAGGTCAAAGGTCAAGGTAAAAAAACTTTGGTTTCAGTTGACAACCCTGTGTCCTGTGGTGAAGATCGTGTCCGCTCTATATCTTGAGAACCGTTATCATTTTAAAGTTTATACCTGAAATGTATATAAACCAATATAAGAGGGTATGTCATAATTTATGTACAACTTACCAGGTCAAAGGTCAAGGTCAAAAACTTTGGTTTCAGTTGACAACCCCATGTCCTATGGTAAAGATCGTGTCCGCTCTATATCTTGAGAACCGTTATCATTTCAAAGTTTATACTTTACATGTATATAAACCAACACCAAAGGGTGTGTCATAATTGATTTACAACTTCCTAGGTCAGAGGTCAAGGTCAAAAACTTTGATTTCAGTTGACAAACCCATGTCCTATGGTAAATAGTTATCAAAGGTACCAGGATTATAATTTAGTACGCCAGACGCGCGTTTCGTCTACATAAGACTCATCAGTGACGCTCATATCAAAATATTTATAAAGCCAAACAAGTTCAAAGTTGAAGAGCATTGAGGATCCAAAATTCCAAAAAGTTGTGCCAAATACGGCTAAAGATACAATTTTAAATGCACATTATTCACAGCGGGGCCCACAGAGATGGCTCCCATCTCAATGATATCTAGTTCTTTCCCTTATCGCATGTAAATAGTCCGTTATTATTTTCTTCTAGACAAATGAAGAATTTGGACCCGTTGGATCGATTCAGTACTATGGAAACAGTAGTTAACATAGCACAACGTGAACTGGGGATATACCCTGTTATTACTGTTTTAAAAATGGTGAACTGTTCGTCTGAAAATGAGGTAGAAATGGCATTGTATCTTACCCAGTTTTACCAACTGTTTCACGAAGAAAATATTCCTGAGAATATATCTTCTGATAACGGAGGAATAAGCAATACAACAACTTACATGACAGAAACAAATATTGTAAAACCAAGGGAAGGTAGATTTGAAGTTCCAATGGAGAACGTAAGTAACAATATATGTTTGTTTTCATTTCATTCTCCAGGAAAAAAGGATATATGGAACTATAGAATTCTACTTTAAGAAATCTATTTTAATAAATGGATCTCATTAAAACTGTTGAATGGCTGAAAAATAACAGGATTCGAACTTGTCTTTACTATTTAGACTGATTCAAAATTGCATAAAAGTCAAATAAATCAATGTGTTTTAACATGAATGAGTTTATTAAACTGCCTTTGGATATACTGATTGTCCATGAACTTTAAGGTCATCTCGGATAATTCACGATGACTGATTTTCGTGAATTTTAAGTTCTGTTATGTTTAAAACATTTTTAATTTAAACGAAAACAAAGGGGATACCCTGGAAAAGAACTGGAAATATAATCCTCTAAGGACTACAATTTAGGATGAATATTTAAAGATAATGATGAAACCATTAATATTAAGATATTATAGTGATATCACAGTAAAATAAAGTGAAAGGGTTCGCAACAAACAAGGAACAATTTTTGTGACATGATATGAAAACGAAAATTGAATAAATGCAAGTACTCTGACAGTTTAAATAGTTTTGGTGTTCTAAACTCCATTTATCTCAACACTATGTACCTTATACTATGTCCAATTACAGGATAAAACTGTGGAAGCAGGTAATGATACTTGCTACATTTGCAATACGGAGTTATTCATGATGGAAAGACTAAGTGTAGAAAGTGTGTTTTGTCATCGCGCTTGTCTGAAATGTGAACGTTGTCATTGCGAATTGAATCTCGAAAACTATAGAACACAAAAATCATCAAAAGGAAGAGGTGAATAGTTTATTGATAAGTTGTAAATGGTGGTTGGTTAATATTTAAAGGATTAAAACGTTAAATACATGTTCCGAATTTCTGTTTTGTCTTTAAAAACAATATTTCCTACAAAAATCTTCAGGTCAAATGTGCCAAAAGCAAACAAAAAAAGAAATGTTAGTTAAATATTTATAAGATGTCGGTCAAAGGACACAGTTACCTCGAACAATGTCTAGATGTCAATATCTCATTTTCAAAAAAATAAAAGTGTATATATAAAGTTTTTAGCATTATTTTTAATTTTTTTCTTTTAGTGAGGTTTTTCTGTCCAAAGCATGCCGGACCAAACGCAAAGTTTACACAATCAATCAGGAAGCGTCCATCTCAAGTCTTGGATGTAAGGTTTTTAAATTATTGGCAAAACATAAACACTATAAATACGAAATTTATTTTTCATCAGGCAATCGCTAGATTCGATGGTCGCTATTGTATAATAACATATACGTTATACTATTGTATGCACGGCACAATTCTTAAAATGTAAATGTGATATGCAATACCAAAGTAATCTGTGCAAGCATGGAAATATTTGGAAAAGTAACAGGATGTCTATTACAGGTATACAATAATTAGATGACAAATTAAAAGACAGAAGACAAAGGTTGAAATAAGAGATGAAGCTTAAGAAGGTAGAAAGCAGACAGTCGTTTAAACAACAACAGCGCCCTTACAAATATTGCATAGAAAAGTGTTAAATGTGTAACTTAGATTTGGTATGTGTGCATTCAGATAAGTTCAATATTATATGTCTTTGAATTGACAGCCCGGAATTATTATATGTACTTTATATGTGTTCTCATCAAATAAATATGTTACATGTTTTAACAAAACAGTTCCTGTAATTTTTTAAACACTACGATTCTAAAGAAAAAGCATTACAATTTTATCAAACAACATAGCATGTACAATGTATTTTCAAGCCAATCAATGAGCCCCAACCTCTGAAAGAAAGATCTAATATTGCAGACAGAAAGAGAGTACCAAAAAGTTCAGGTACAGTATAAAATACACTCATTTGAATTAAGTTTTTATCAGTAGTTACATGTAGAATTCTATTGGCCAGTCTAGTAACAAAGTGTAAAGTAAACGTACGTTATAGCACATTTTTCTTTATGGTACATTTCCATATTAAAAGAATGACATATTTGTCAGGAAATATTTTTTCGAAACGTCAGCTGTGAAAATATACCTGATTATAAATACATCAATCAAATATTTACTTCTACAAATTTACGGAAAGGAATATCACATAAAACATGCAATATCAAAAAGTATTCGGAATACATATATTGTTTTGCAGTTACGAAAACCAATTGTTAGATGTTGACTACCTGTATGTTTTACAAGCCAAACAAAGGTCTCTTCTTGTTATGCAATATCTTTATTACAAATTTTAGCAATATAAAAGAAATAGAATATAACATTTTACCTTAATGCTTTATCCTCTACAAGCCAAACAAATGTCTCTTCTTGTTATGCGATCTGTATACTACAAATGTTGAGAATATAAAATGGAATATCTAAATTAACCTAACCCTTATTATTGATATTCCACCAGTGATTGCAGACAATCTAACAAAAACAGATGTATATTTTAAAAACCTCCACTTGTATCACATTTATAGAAGCTGCTTACATTCCAAATACTAGTAAATAGAAAGTCAGTTATAACGTCCTTTGGTCGTGCAATATGAATATCTTAATTTGGTTCAATGAAAATTTATATTGAGTAATTATTTAGAAAAACATACTGATGTTCTTTAATATAGAAAAACCAAAAATTCCACCAAGGCCAGACTTTTTAGCACGGAGAGTAACATCGGCGTCAATACGAAGAAAAGACTTCTACAATACAGCAGATGACAACAAAGAAGTAGAAACGGAGGATAAAATATTTGAGCATAATTTTGGTGCATCTGTTCGACGCGCAATGGGTACATTTAGCATAAAACTACCAAAATCGGACGATGATGAGAATGATAAGTCTTCAAGGTATGTATAAAGTAAAACACAGAAAAACTTAACAACGAGATGAATTCAAAACGGATAGTCCTTAATCAAATGTCAAAATCAAATGCTCAAACATATCAAACGAACTGATAACAACTTTATATTCCTGACTTGGTACAGGCATTTTCTTATTATATGTAGAAAATAGTGGATTGAACATGGTTTTATAGCTAGCTAAACCTTCACTTGTATGCAAGTCGAAAGGTGTAAGTATAAGTGTATATTATTGAAATATATTTATAAATTTCTTGTTATTGTCTCTGCAGTTAAATAAGTTAAGAAATAATACTTCTATCGGACATCAACATGTTACTTTGTATAGATATAAAAAGACCACGAATTACATTGAATGAATTTATAAACCAAAAAATGGGACCACAAAAAAGTCTGACTGAGGATTGGTCCGACTGTCAACAAGGTATAAGATCATTAAATTATCATACAAGATGCGCGTTTGTCCACAATGTCATACTGGTGAATTACACTTATATTTTAGCGAGAGCAGTGATGACGATATAGAAGAACGACTTGAAGCTACACTAGGACCGAATATTGATAAACATATCACAATTAAAGATGCTTCACAGTTATGGCAAACATTGAGAAGAGATACAAAGCAGCGCAGCATTATACAGCATATGCAGGATATATCAGATGAAACTGGTAAAAAAAGTAAAGCCATGTTTTTCAATATAACACGTAAAAAGTATTAAGTCATTTATAATCTCTCAATTAATTTATGTAAATTCGTTTGCAGTTGAATAGAATCTTTTCAGTCTGTGTTTAGTTATTTTAATCTAAAGGCTTACATCAACATCATATTGCTTTTTCTGAAAAGCTAATAGACACTACTAATTTGACTGCAAGCAAATTGCCTGAACAGTACTGAATTAACCGCAGTTGATAACTGTGAATATTGAATGAAACTGCAAATAACTGACAAGTTATATTGTTCAGATTTGTCAGATAATGTAAAGATTAAAGTGACCTTTTCAGACTTAAATTCATTTACTAGTGAAACATATAATGAATAGAATATTATGATGAGTGAACTTCAATAGGACAGGTCTTCGCAAATGATCTCTGATGGTCAATGTGAGGTCGTAAACAATAGCCGTATTACACATGACAGTACATACCCTCTGATAATTTTAATATGGCATGTCACATTAGATACGATCGCAAACACAGAGTGTAATTGTTGTGTTAGTCAGTTTGAAGACGATTTCTGTAAAGTACCAGTACTTGCTTTATTTTCCGTACGACATTCCCTCGCCATTCATTAATTGGATAAATCGAAGACAGTACTCTATAGTTCTAATGTGATATTGATTGTAAATCTATAAAACTATTATGTAGCATATCTGACACATTGAATTATTGTAGACGCAACACCGGATCCAAGTCAACAAAAATTAAATATGCGACCAAATAGAAGAGGTAATGAACGTGATACAATTCAAGAGGACGAAAACGAGGTAAGATGATCATTATTTTAAAGTAATATAAATGCATGCATGGATCAACTATGCTAAATAAGAAGTGTTAGATAAATCATTGTAACGTTGCTTTTATTATAAATTGGTCAATAAAATTTTACAGACGATACAATTTCAACTTCTTTATATCATTATATATATTATTAAAATGTACAGGTGGAATATTGAAATTAGCTAATTGATGTCTTTGTATATATAGTTGTATATCACTAAAAAAAATTAATCAGAACTATAAGTCTAAAAGTTTACAGCATAGAAGCTTAAAGTTTGAACACACAAGTGTGAAAATTCCGATACATCACAAAATGAATCTTTAACCGATACCGTTTTCACTACTCTATAGATTAGTTCTTTGGGGATCTACGAACAATCCTGTGCGTCTGTATGTCTATGTTTGTCTTCCTTGAAAGTGCAACTAGGGACTGGGTGATTAACTGAGATAAACTAGATTTGTAGAACACTACCTGCTACTAATCATAGGGAAATATACATCCATTCAAACATTTTAAAGCTGAACTGATGGAATTTTCAGGACATGATTACTTTTGTGAGTTCACTCACGCTTATCAGTTGCCAAGGATTAAAAATGTTTTAAAGAACAGTGGGATGAATACTTGTTTAAACTTTGAAAAAAAAGAAAACCTTATAACATATGTTTTGTCTGATGATTGAAATATACAAATTGCACCAGAAGGAAAAATATATATTTCAAGTAAAATACATAATCTACTGTTTTACATACTAGGAATTAGAAAGCAGAATAAGCGCTGCTTCAGAAATTGACGGGTCTAATATATACCTACGCAATGAAAAACAGATTACAGAAAACAGAAAATCGAGCAAAAACGAAGAAATGTTAGAAAAAGCTATTAAGGACTTAAACAGAGAATCAAGGGAGTTTGATGATAGGCGATTTAAATTTTCTGCAACTTGTTATCGACCTAAAAGTAAAGGATTTGATAAAGGTAACAAATATAGTGTACTTTTTTTTTACAATTGCTAAATCTTATTGACATGTTAACAAGATTATTCATGAAAAACCTAGTGTAAACAATACCTCTATTCAACAGAAACATAACCAACAAGTAATGTATACACATATACAGATATGAGTTTTTTAAAGAAAGTATACCAATGTGTGTTGAGATGACAATGTTCCGAAGTAACAGAAAAAATTGTGTGACACACGTCTTATAGTTTATATAAACTTCTTAAAGACTCACCATAAATCTAATTGCATCGTTTTCCATCTTTCTATACATTTTGGTTTGATTTAATTTCCATATAATTGCCTCTTCAGGCTCATAAATTAACTTGCAACTACCCAACTATAGTCGCCGTCACGTAAAATTGGCACCATGTTTTTTGTCAAAATTTTCTTAAATATCGACCGCGTTTACTAAAGATCATGTTTTTCAATTAGTGGAATAAAAATCCTGTCCAAATATCCACTACTGTCCTACCTTTTATTGTGTTTGCACTGTATAATCCTGACCTTCACATTTTTCAAGATTATTTAACATTGTAAAACCGCCATCTTGGTTTCTATGAGGATCCCTTATTCCATAACATTCGTTACTCTCCGGTAATATCATAGTCATTGATGATACAATTTCTCGCGCTTTTTTACGTAAAGATGACGAAAAGCTCCGAGAGACACAAGAAAATGGAGAGCACGTGGAACTCCACGGCAACACTTCCGATAATAACAATGTCGGATTCCACCATACAAAATTATCTTGGATTATGTGAAGGTCAGGATTATACAGTGCAAACACAATAAAAGGTAGGACAGTAGTGGATATTTGAACAGGATTTTTATTCCGCTATTTGAAAAACATGATCTTTAGTAAACGCGGTCGATATTTAAGAAAAATTTAACTAAAAACATGGTGCCAATTTTAAGTGACGGCGACTATAAGTTGCTATTTGATGAATTTGTTTTTATTGAAACTAGTAATTTTTCATATAAAAACCATAGTTAAATTTGTTTCCAAATAAGGTAATTTCAAAGTAATTAAGTCAGTTTAAAAGGAATCAGAAATCGTTAGACAATGTTAATTGGTATATATATTTTCGAAAACTATTTTTTTTAAATAGTGCCTTTTTTTTTTAGCTTTCTCTGAAAGATATGATAATTGCCGCAAGACACATGTCAACATTTTTAATTATAATGACCTTAAGTTTATTAATTACGATGTTTTTATGTGTCAAAAGCCAAATCAATGAAACATATTAAAGGACATTAAAATACACAAATTGAGATTACACAAAGTACAAATAAAGTAATGTTTTAACAGGTCCTGCAGCAAATCAACTGACTAAAGGTATCCATCGTAGCAGACCACTGGTAAGTACGAATAATTTATTTAAGTCAATATGTGGTAAGTTTTCTAAGATATATGTCAAATTATTGTTTCAACCAGACCATGGCTTGTTGTCAAATGGACACATGTATTTGTGTTTGTATTTGTTTTGTATCCATACTGTTGAATTAAGACTGCTAAATAAATATGGTACCTAATAAAATAATTCGAAACATAATTGGTAGTACTTCTTAAGTGAAATCTATAGTTTCGATTGTCCCTCTGGTATCTTTCGTCCCTCTTTTATGACAATATATTAACGATTTCTAACTGTCCAATATAACAAATGGTTAAATACTAGTATCCATGTATCCTTTTAATTGACAAGTTTTAATGGGTATTTCAAATGGAAGTGTTCTCCAATGATAACATATATTGTATCTGCTGTGATATGAGGTTGTTATGGTGAACAACTGTGAAAGGATAGGAAAATGGTATGCAAAATACACCTAATTTAATCGATTTATACCCTCAATAAAAGTTGCAATGGTATATCATCTACAAATTATAATAGATGGACAATATTTAAAACAGTTCCGTATAAAAATATAGTTATGATGTCATAAAATAATTGTCTCTCTCCATTTTTATATTCGTGATATTAACCATATAAAATGCAATATATAAAGTAAACCCAAACGTTATTTTATAGTACGAAACATGAGTAATGCTGGTAATAAAAGAGTCAAATTTTAAAGGTCAATTATGCAGCGTTAGAGGGCAAAGTTCCAGTATATAAGAATAGATAAATAAATAAACACTCTGGTAATCAGTATAATACAATCAGAAATTAATAAACACAATAGCAGTAATAAACACTATATCTTTAGTTGAAGCGATCCGACTCTGATCAGACAGAAGTGAGGCATGCTCAGCGTGTTCAGCTTGCTGCCAGAAAGCTTGCGATACAAAGGCAACAAAACAAACTATTCATGGCTCAGGAGATCAAACGGCAACTAGAAGAAGCAGAAGTAGAGCTATGTGACGTAGAACAACAGGGAGTTGAAATAGAAAAGCAACTGAAAGAAAACGCTGAAAGTAAGCAAACAGTTGAAACTCAAAATTCTGATTTATCATTTCCTGTTTACCGAATATTTAATTTATTTTTACACATAATTACAATACATGCCATTTTGTTCATTTATCAGGAAGAAGCAGGAGCTTCGTGATGTTCTTGTTTTTTGGTACCAAGTTTTATGTATGCATATTATAACGTGTGATATGTTTTAACAGTCGTCATCACTCATCTGCTTACCCTTCCGGAGCACCTGAGATCACCCCTTGTTTTTGGTGGGGTTCTTGTAACTTCTTCTTCAGTTTTCTATGTTGTGTCATGTATACTATTGTTTGTCTGTTTGTCTTTTTTTCATTTTAAGCCTTGGTGTTGTCAGTTTATTTTCGGTTAATGAGTTTGACTGTCCCTCTGGTATCTTTCGTTCCTCACTTCTACTATCGTGGTTTACAAGGCATGCATTTGATCTAAAGAAACACTACTAGAATTAACATGAATAAAGCTTACAATACTATTGTAGACTCATTGTGATGTTAAAATTTTCAACTTATTGCCTTTTGTTGGCTGTTGTTCGTGTGTTTCTTTGTCAATTGTATTCTCCAATTTATTTATATTGTAGTCCTGTAGTGTTGAGTTGTCATCTTAATGTTATATTTCACATGGCTATAAAAGGGGAGGTTTGGCATGCCACAAAACCAGGTTCAACCCGTCATTTTTTTCTTTGAAAATGTCCTGTACCAAGTCAGGAATATGGCCATTGTTATATTATAGTTCGTTTCTGTATGTGTTACATTTTAACGTTGCGTCGTTTGTTTTCTCTTATTTTTGAGTGTAAATTCACATTGCGATAAGACGTGTCACGGTACTTGTCTATCCCAAATTCATGTAATTGGTTTTGATGTTATATTTGTTATTCTCGTGGGATTTTGTCTGTTGCTTGGTCCGTTTCTTTGTGTGTTACATTGTAGTGTTGTGTCGTTGTTCTCCTCTTATGTTTGATGCGTTTTTCTCGGTTTTGGTTTCTTACCCCGATTTAGTTTTTTGTCCATGGATTTATTAGTTTGAACATCGGTATACTACTGTTGCCTTTATTTAGGTAAGGTTGTAGACTTTTTGACATTTTCCCTAATTCCATTTAAATTTTATCTCTTGGTCATAACATAGATTGTAATATTTCAGTATTGGAAGAGAACAAACAAACTTTACGACGACAGCTGTGTTCATTGTACACTCGTCGACAAAAATTATTACAGTATGAAGCCGAATTACAATCAGCTAAGTATGTGAATATATTTGATAAATTTAAAATAAAATATTATATGTTATTTGCCACACTTATAAACGTACATAAACTCATTTATCGCTATTTTGTGTATTTTTCCTTTGATTTATTTTGTTAATTTTTCATACATATCATGCTACTTGCTTGAGATGGAAAACTATCGCTAGAAACTTAGGAGGCACGTGACGTTGCTAATGTAATTGACAATAAATTGACAGCGTTATCATAGGTAAAATAGCGATAAACAGGTTATCATTAGTCATCTCAACTCAATTGCTTTTCTCGATTTCGCCCTACCGGTTCAAGGGAGAAAACCAGTATCGTTGAGATGATCAACAATAATCTATAATTATTTGGTCCTTGAGCTCAAATGTAAATTTGAACTACATCAAACTCCAGACACTGATCATTCAGGTCCAACATTATGTTTTTAACTGTACAGACATTAATCTAAAAGCATATCCATTCCTTTGGCTTTATACCTATTTAACAATTGTGCAAAATATTTCAAACTTGCTTCCACTAAATTTATAGTTTAGAAAACTATTATACTATCTTAAATCTAGATAAAACATAAGATGCATTCAGATTTTGCAGTTAAAGTCACTACAGCATCTCATGATCAGATACATACATCATGTTATATTATTTATGTTTAGTATTTAGTATTATAATTGCAGCGATCAATTTTTGCCCCCAAGTCCAAAAGAAGAAATTAGTGAAATAAGTCCGCGTAATAGCTCTAGCGAGGAAGAAGAATACGTTATTGTTGAAAAGTATGAATCTCAAGCTTTTGGAATTGACAATGTCACAAAGAAGACAAGTGTTGAGGCAGTCGAAACAGACAAAATGTTTGACATGCAAAATCCCTCAGAAATAGCAAATGACGTCAACGAAGTGGCTCCAAAAATTATCTCCCCTGATGTAAAATCCACGCCTAATATCGCAGACGACGGAAGTCAATCCGAAGCTACTGGTGGAGATATTTTGTCTGCTGAAATTGAAAGTATGAAGTCAATCAAATAATAAATTCAGACAAAAGCCAAATACTCTTAATGAATAAGAAATAAAAGTGGCAAACAATGTGCAACAATGATAGTTTTCTTGCATTAATGTTTTACACTACAATATATAAATTCAATTTTGCACCGGCTTTTTGCTCACTCAGAATACATAAAATATTAACTCTAAACACATCTTTTATTTCTTTTATTTGTTAAGGTTTTTATACATCCTTGGCTTTATTTTCAAGTGAACATTTCATTTTTTATTTTGTTTTCAGAACTTACATTTGTTGATGAATATACAACTGGAACTCAAAATTGGGAATGTCCGTTCTGTACACTTTACAATGACGACACAAACAGCTTTTGTGATGCCTGTGAAGGTAAGTAGAATTCTATTGAGTTTATTCATGGAATATTGACTGGACACTAGAGTTATGAGATTTAAACTATTGTTGGTTTTCATTATATAAACACCTGTACCTTAAAATCTCTACTTGATTGAAAAGAGTACAAGGTACTGCTGATTGTTCTTGTACTAATCTTCTGAAAGACAAAAAGATTTAAAAAAAAAAATCTTAGTTCGTTAATTTCACTTTGAGATATATTGTTTATAACCTTTCACTTAAGGAAGTTCGCTACTCAGTTTCAAAATAACAAGCTTTTCATAACACTAGTATATATCAAAAGAGGATTAATAAAGGAACAAAAACAGCAAAAAAAAATATATAGGTCAATGTGCTTGTTTTCGAGATAATTGCCATTGAAATTTTGGCGGGAAAATTTTCTCTCTTGATTGTTCATAGCTTTATCATTGACGGGATCAAGTTCTCAAAAACTAATAAGAAATAACAAGGATTTTATAAGATTTTAACAGATGGCTTATAATTATACGTGTAAAAGATTTATAAAATACAAAGTGGGGGTCAATGGGCAAATTTTTATTAGGCATTCAAATGGGTAAAACCAGAGGATTCCGAAAATCTGGCTAAAATCCCAAAACATGACAAGCGAACATCCTCAACAATATACATTTTAGTGAGTGCATCTCATGTTTCCCAGTCAACTTGATATTGAGGACTTTACCGAGACTAGAGAGGTCTGTTTTAAATTTTGATAATTTCTCGATATTGACACAGATGGAAAACCACCAAATAGAAAGTCGCTCGGCTCTGTCTGACTGTCCGTTAACTTTCTATGGTTATTTTGAAGGGAATTATTTTATAAGTGACATATGCAAAACCCCAAGATGCAAGTATCAATCTGTTTAACTTCTTGTGATTCCTAATTTTATCCTGCATCGCCAAAGATGAGAGAAGGTCTCGTATCGGCTCGACTCTGTCTGCCTGTCTGTTAACTTTCTATGGTTATTTTGAAGGGAATTATTTTATATATGTTATTTGATATTCATGTGTTTTAGGGTTTTTCCATTTTTATCCGCCGTGCTGCCATTTCTGATGGAACAATTTGAAATTTTTGAACATTCACTGTAAAAGGACTATTGTCGTCGGGATTTTTGTTCGGCATCAATGCAACCTCTATCAATTCCATGCAGAGACGCAGACCCAGACTCGGTATTTGTCTGGTGTGTTAGTTTGATTCATTTTTCTAATTGATTTTAGAGAATTAAATATCGGTCGACTGCGGGCATAATTCAAATTGAGTTTATGTCATAGGGGAATTATGACCAATTCAAGGTATTTCTTTAGTTCGACAACAGTTAAGACTAATTCATTAGTACCTATTATCTGTTTGTATATGTCCAGGTGCAGTTTAACAGTGGAAAGGTATAAAGAAGAATAGAAAGTCTCCCTAGACATGGATGAAGCTTTCCCACTTTTAGTCTTATATTAATTTGATTCGTGCTGTCTGTTCTCTTTAAGTTCAAAATTTTTCACCTTTAAATTAAAGAAGACACGGTTTGCTTGGAATTTTGTAGCTTAATTCTTTGTAAAAGATACTATAGACACTTACCAAATAAACTCATCATAGATACCAGGATCAAAATATGTTATAATTAAGCCAGACGCGCGTTTCGTCTAAAAAAGACTCATCATTATTTATTATGATCAAAGACATTCGATGAACTTTGATTGGTAAATATATTGATATCAAATAGATAAAAGGATGAGGCTACAATTCTATAAACAATTTGTTACGTGTTTAATTAATTGAACTTGTTTTGTATTTATAGCTTGGAAATGTAGCATGTGTACCTATGTGAATGACACTAGGAAAAAGAAATGTGAAATGTGCTACAACAATAAACCACAACTTGATGTCCACCACAACGAATTACGTGAATCAGATGCTTAGTTTTTTTAATTTAATTTTATTTTAAACAAGATTTGTCAGAGTGAACCGATGATCATTCGTATGTGTAAGTGACGGACAAACATATGTGAATTTATATGACGAATTATTTCTGTATAGGTCTGACAAACATTATTATGTGAATTTAGATGACGAATCATTTGTGTATAGATCTGACAAAAATATATGAAGTTATGCGACGAATCATTTGTGTATAGATCTGACAAACATATGTGTAGTTATGTGACGAATCATTTTTGTATAGATCTGACAAACATATGTGTAGTTATGTGACGAATCATTTGTGTATAGATCTGACAAACATATGTGTAGTTATGTGACGAATCATTTTTGTATAGATCTGACAAACATATGTGAAGTTACGTGACGAGCAGTACATTATTTGTATCACTACAGTTGTCTTTCTTATATCAATAAAATGCATTAAACTTCTTTATCATCTTCCTTCGGTAATCCTCGGGATCATTTCTATCAAGTGTTAAGATCATTGTAGTTATTCACAGAAGGTGTTCAATTCATACAAATGAAAATCATGTTCTGGCTCTGATAAGTGGCAAAACATTTGATTTCCCGTATGTTTTCGATTTGTAGGATGACCATCAATTTGTATGAATACAACCAAAGTTTGAATCAGCAAAATAAAACAAAAACAAAAATAAATACTGCTACGAATACTGATATAATAACGATTCATATCAATCAGAATCCATAACACTTTTGCAAGTATTTTTGGGATTTATATCAATATTTTTTGTCCAGTTGCTTCGATGGTAATTAAATGCTGTGTAACTGACGTTTATATCAATATGTGCGGTATTAAATAACTGTTTCCTTCCAAGATTGTGTCTTAAGTCTATATTTTAAATAAGTTAGTTAGTATTTTAAGATGTAGATTAAATTTCTATGTAATTTTATGGTATTAGACGATATGAGACATCGTTTGGAAAATATCTAACCGGATTTCAATCAATTAAGTCGATAGTAGAAATCAGATTTCGAAATCTGTTAAATCCAAAAAAGAAGAGACAAATTCAAATTGAAAACTCAAAAACAAGCCAGACTGGATGCATTAAAATGACAAGTGTCACCTGATATACATGTATCGTCCGCCATGCAAAACGACCTTAAATCAAAATGCCACAATAGGATATTAGACCAACCTGTTAAAATAATGAACATACGATCAATCTTTTCTGTATTGAGTAGAGATATAAAAAAGAGTATCGGTCAACCAACAGAAATCCGTGATGATTAACATGAAATTTCAATTTCATTATAATTCAGTGGGAATAGTTTTTATGTAGTGAGAACACCTTTGTAAGTTGTAGAACATCATCAACATACTAATATCTTAATGGGAAATTCAAGTTTTTTGCATGATACATTTTGTTTTACTTGAAGTTATGTATTCAGTCTGCTCAATAAATGGTACTTAAGCACACCCGCCAGTAGTAGTACTTTACCACTATTAGTACCCATTTAAATACGAAATGTCTACTAAAATATCACTTCTACCACCAAACTTAACAAATACGTTGTCTATCATTTTGATAATATATTCTGCGGTGTATTTTAAATGTGGAAATTATTGAAGTTCTTCGAAAAGTAATATGTTTCATGACCTTAAGCAAGGGTAACACATATATAGTTTGAGGAAACAATAGTTTGAAATTGATTAGGGCAATATGCGAGTACCACAACATTGATGACCAGATGAGTGAATGAAATATTAGAATTGGAAACAAATATCAATCGGTTTCTTAAATTGAATACAATGGTTACTAACATTTAACATAATGAAGGCATGCACACATTCTTTATCAGCAAATCACGTATGCTGATCTTAATTAAGAATTGTCTTGACATTTGTGATAAGGTATTGTTGGGGCGCAACTTTTTGGAATTTTGGGGTGCTCAATGCTCTTGAACTTTGTACTTGTTTGGCTTCATAACTATTTTGATCTGAGCGTCACTGATGAGTATTATGTAGACGAAACTCGCGTCTGGCGTATTAAATTATAATATTGGTACCTTTGATAACTTATAAGTGTCTATAAAGCACCCGTGTTTTATGTCTGTAATAGAAATATCTCATATTTTCAAGGCAGACAGGTTGTTGAAATTCACCAAGAAGTTACAATTGAAGGTGTAACAAATCAAAAGACAAAGGACTCGCATAACAACAAAATAATAATCTAGATTTGATGAGTCGAAAGTGTCAGTGTCCCTTGGTGTGCATGCGTCAGCTGCCATGTGAATGTACATTGAATTAGAAGGGCATGACAAGGAAGACAAGACTTACAGTTTTTTCCCGATTGATTGTTATTTAAATTTTCGAATTTGGATGTTTTCCTTATCCCACTGATTAGTTCATACAATGGCATTAAGATGGTGATGGCTTTACAATTGATATTTAAGGGACATTTTATAGCTGATTATGCGCTTTATCATTTTAAGTTCGTACAGTGACCTAGTTGTTTTTTTTCTGTGTCATCTTGTCTCTTGTGAAGAGTCGTCTCATTGGCAATCACACCACATCTACTGTTTGTATGTAGCTGTTGAGAGTTTAAGAAATAAAACATGGCTCAACAACAGAACAATATTAACTTTATAAACTTCACAATGAAGTTTCTGTAGAAGAATGATTAAATGTGTTACTGCATTGTTGCTATGGCCGCCATCATAATACATAAACTCTTTCATATTTTCTAAATCTATACTTTTTGACGAGCGTTTAAAGGTCATAAAATAATTATAATATTATCATCAAGTTGAATCTCTAAGACGCTGTTAAAACAAAATACTTTTGTTAGACAGCTATATCAATATGGAAAAAAAGTAGTATGATGTATCAATAAACGGCACCAAATCCCTACGTACACATACAAAATATAATGAAACTTCAATTTTGATTTAATAGTTTTATTTGAAAGTCACATTGCAGCATTAACATAGGACAAAGACTCTCACATTACAACAGTGTATAGCATTTTTGCCACAACTACTATTAAACTGATAGTTAAATGCTGGAACTTCAGGAGAGGTAATCGAAATATATGTTTGTTTTTATATTTTTTTTATAAAATAATCTTATAATTATAATCTTAAAGAGAAATAGGAAAACAACGACAGTTATGTAGATTATTATGAGCATTATAATGAAACAATAAATTACCTGCAATCCATAACTTGAACAATGTTCAAACCAATAAATTTGCTCCACCCACATACACACAAACACACAAATATGTATCTAATATAAAACTTGTAAAATACGATTAAATTACATGTACACACATATTATAATTATAAACGTTAGAATTCGAAACATTCCCAAATAGAAAAAAAAATGAACAAATTGCTTTCAAATCATATTCAAATCTCTTTCAAACTGTGATTCTGCGATTTGTTAGTACCATTTGCTTGCGATTCATTAAGCAAATTATAAACAAATCAGAATTTTCCAAATTCCCTAAAACTTATATCTTTGTGATTTCGTTCAATTGTATGATTTGTAAGCAATTTGTTTCTGTTTTTTTGTGTGATTTCTATATGATTTGTTTACTCAGCATATCATATGAAATTATTTGAAAGAGATTTGTTAACTTTGTTAGCTAGAATGATGTGATTTCGTTATGATTTGTTAACTTAGAATATCATATGAAATGATTTGAAAATGATTTGTTATCCTTGTTAGCTATCATGGTGTGATTCATTAATGAATTGCTACAATGAATAAAATGTTAATGCATTCCAATATTCTTTGTTTATCTATCTCTCTTACTTCCGGTTGAGGTCAAATTCAAATTTCAAATACTGTCATATATTAACTGAACAAAACTGGTTGCAAAATGAGGAGTTTTATCTAGTCTTTGAAAGATGACGGTGGTAAAGAATCTCAGTTATTAATTTATAATTTCACATAATTTATTCAACTAATACTATTCAAACATTAACCTTTGAAATTCAGAAACTGTGCATTTCGTTATAATCTTGATAATTTTGTACTGTAAGGATTAATTTTTAAATAAAAAATGTATTGAAAGACTAGCTTCCCGAGCCACCAGACAAAATTCACTGACAAGTTTAATGTTTCAATTGTTGATGATGTTTACCGACCAGGTCCAGGGCAAAATGTACAATGCAGCAGATTTATACCAAGACTAAGACAATTCACCTATTCGACATCATTCTACATAGTACACGTGGTTGCCAATGATTTTTTTCAAATTTTGTTATAGTCAAATTCGGGAGAGAAGTAAGAGAATAATTTGTCCCTCATCGCAACCAAAGATAGTATTCCTTTTTACAATTAGAGGAATAGCTATTGAAGGTAAAATGAAGACAATTGCGCTTCAAAGATTGGGGGTTTCAGCTTTCTGAGGGTTTCAAGGACAGAACATATTTTTGATCCGGATGTAAATGATTAAATCTGTGAATTGATGATTGATACCATTTACGATTTGCTTGTGATTTGCTTGAGTGGGGAAAATATGATTTACTTCTAATTTAGCAAAGATTTGATAACAACTGTTTATAATTTCTTCCTAATTTGAAAACGATTTGTTTATGATTTGGTTGAGGTAGGAATATGATTTACTTCTGATTTGTTAAAGATTTTAAAACAATTTCTTTACGATCTGAAAACAATTCGTTTGTTATTTGCTTGAAATAGGACAGCAATTACTTCTGATTTGTTAATGATTTCAGAACAATTTCTTGACAATTTGTTTATGATTTGCTTATGATTTGTTAGCAAATTGTTAGTGATTTGTTATTGTGATTTGTAAGCCCATTTGCATGTGAAATTTTATCTCTTTCAAATCACAAAGAAATCATACGATTTGTTTATCATTTGTTACCATGATTTGTTCCTCACTTTTTTTTGTTTAGGTTGGTGATTATTCCCATTCTACAAATTCAAACTTTCCCAAATACGAACGGTATAATAACTAATGGTAGTAATTATGATAAGAACGACTTGCATGAATAAGCACGATAAACTTGAATACCAAAAAAAATAAGAATTTTCAACCGCCTTTTACATTTACATTAATTATTCGTCGAATAAAAAAAAAAACGAATTTTTTTATCAATTTGTTCATTTTTACGCCTATGATGTCATCTAAAATCATTTACAGGCTAGGCAAAAGATTCACGTGAACTATCATGGTGATGATCACGAGATGGATGTTCACGTTGTGGTTTCTTGCTGTAGCACATTACACATTCCTTCCTTCTTCTGTCGTAACCGTTTACATGCGGGCATTTGTTGCATTTCCAAGCTATAATTATAATACATGCACTTAAATGAGTGGAAAATAAAATTTATATTTCAAATAACACGATAGCGTTTATGAGATTAATTTCTCCTCCTTTAATTTGGTAAACAAGTTCAGCATGAGTTTCCAAATGTGAAAACATTTTTGTTTATTGTACAGTTTATCTTTCAAATAAACGCACATCGTATTGAATTCGTTACAATGATAATTTACTTCACAATAAAAAAAAGTATTGTTTTACAGTAATGTTGTATTTATTCCTTATATTATTTATTATGTAGTATTTGAATGAAAATGGAAATGCAAGACAGTCGAGTAGATGAAATTAAGTTATTGAATGTGGTTAAATTAATGTGCATTCCCAGTTTCATATCATGAAATAAATCATTCTGGAGTTGAGCTTTAGTGTTCGTAATTTGAAGTTTTTTGTAACTTTTTTTTAATATCAATATACGCACTAAGTATAAATATGAATATATGGTAGAATGTATTATAACAACAAGACTGTTATCAAAATATATATTGTGTTTATATTGCCATGAAAGAGACCAAAACATATTGTTTTATTGAAGAAAATTCAGCACATATATTCTCACCATAACACATACTGCAAAAACTGCTTTCATCTGTATTATGAAATGTACAGCTAGGACATACCCAGTTTACTATTATAGCTTTGTTATCAACGAATATAAGTTCTGTAAAAAGAAATACAAACGTGTGTCATGTCTCATAAAAGTGCAAGTTAAGTCATAAACAGTTGTACCTTATATATATTATAAAGAATTGTATTACCACGTGACCTAGTTTCATATTTTCTATATATTGTCATTTTTTATTGTCTTTGTTTCTGTTCATATTCTTTTTAATTATAAATAAACATGTTTGTCCATATTTTATCTTTAGATTGTTTTCATGTATGTATACGTATTTGAAACTTGAGTTTTAATATATAAACTACTTACTATCAATATCTTCAGGTAATTTATCTCCACCACTAGCTTTGTATTGACTATCATCTTCTGATATCTTTGGAGAAGAATCTACACCAGATTGTGTCCTCGTAACTACCCTTATATGATATGTTAAAGTGAAAACGTTTGTTGTCTCTGTATATACATCATCCGCATGAGTAGTTTCGTCTGTTGTTGGTTCACAAGGGCTTTCAGACATAATTCCATCATCTTTTATTTCTAACGACCCGTATGTTTCCGCCCTGACCTTGTCTGAGAATGTTGTGTCCTGTAAAGTATCTGATATCCTACTAATGTTTGTGTCAGATTTTGTTTCCGTTGCATTTTGTGTTTCATACTTCCTATCAACTATGACGCCACTGGCCCTCATTGTTTCATTGAAAGTTTCAAAACCAGAAGCCACAGAATTTCTATCAAAACTGTTTTCCTCTTCTACAATTGGTATATACTCAGAAGAACATGTATCACCAGCTTCATCTTCTTGACTCGGTAAATAGTGTTCGCTGCAATGATCGAAATTTGTATAAAAAACTTTAAAGCCACAGCATAAAGTACGACGTTAAAAATATACTGTCAAAAATTCATAGTTGAAGCTTTAGGTACGACTTTACAAAGAAGATGGTCTCAACTCGGATTCAAAACAATTTAATTGTGGATACTGAACAGTTCCCTTACACATTATCTAATTATAGAAGAAACCAATGGTTAAGGAACTACACACTTAATTTATTTTGCAAATTGCAACACAATATGTTTATCCCAATAAAATAGTCTACACGAAAATATATCGTCGACATTAATATTCATAATTCCTACATTTTTTTTTATTCTTGTGTCTTTGTCAACTGATATCTTTTAATAGATCAAATACTATTACATACCTAGCTGATCTTAATTCGGCTTCATATTGAAGAAGCTTTTGTCGCCGAGTGTACAGAGAACACAACTGTCGTCGTAAACTTTGGTTACTCTCTTCAACTGAAATATTCGAATGCTTTATCAATTACATATTGAAGTAATTCCTCTACTGCTATTGTGTTCAAACTAGTCAATCATTCTAGATTTTACCTTCATGTAGTGCAAAAAGATTGCAAACCTATCTCGAATTTGTTGTCCCTTATTGAAAAACAATAAACCACTGTTCATTAATCAGTTTGTTTTCTAAACTACTTTTGTAAAATCTTAAACTTGTAAAATCTCATAAATAAACATATATAAAAAAGATTTGCAGCTAACGATAAGAAATGTTGCGTATAAGTATATAACTTCACAAAACGGTTTTAGAAGAATTTCTTTACCAACGACGTACTTTCATTCCTGAATCTGTTATCTGTTTACTACCTCTATGTTTTTGATACAGTAATTTGAACCATCTTATATGTTTTTGATACAGTAATTTGAACCATCTTATATATGTACAATACAAAGTTAATAGAGGATTTGCAGTTACCCATCGACAAAATGTGATAAATAAGTATTTTAAATTTACAATACGGTTCTCATATCAAACTGCTTAGTTCGATAATCCCTAGGTTTCATTTATTTCCAGAAAAGTCATCATTTATTTCGGTACAGATTGACATAAAATTTAAATTTTAGAAAATCCTTTTTTTTAATTCAATAAAGTGCAACTGTGACAATTTGTGGAAGTTAATTTATATGACCAAAGGGACTGGAAAGATGCTATTAATATATACCATATATAAAGAAGAATTTGCACTTTTTCCACCCGAAAAAAAAAACAATTATGTAAGCAGTGACATTTTACATTAGATTTCAACTGCTAGCTCAAGAAAAAGTTGGCAAAAAGATAGCAAAATATTGCAGATGAACTATTGGCTTACTTTCATTGTTGTCTTTGAGTTTTGTTTCTAATTCCACTCCTTGTCGTTCAACATCCTGTAACTCTTCATCAGCTTCTTCTAATTGTCGTTTTAGTTCCTGAGCAATGAATATTTGGTTTTGCTGCCTTTGTATAGCAAGCTTTCTTGCTGCAAGTTGAACACGCTGAGCATGCCTCTCTTCAGTTGGGTCAGAGTCAGTGCGTTTCAACTACAAAATCAAATTCATAACTGCTAATGTGTTTGTGATTATATCATATGTGGAAGCTTATTTAGCTATAAAGCACACTTCCTCACACTAAAAGATTGTTCCCAATAAAGGCAACAGTAGTATATAAAGTCATCATAGATACCAGGATTGAAATTTTGTATTTACGCCAGATGCGCTATCTAAAATTCATAAATCGATTGAGAGAAAACAAATCCGGGTTAACTAAATCCGATTGAACAACATCAACTATAAGAGGAAACCAACGGAACAACACACAGTGCAACAAAAACAAACGACAATGCAACATACATAGAAACGAACAAATTGATAACAACTGCCCAATTCATAACTTGTAACGGGAATTTTTTAAGGACACATGAGAATTTGAACCTGGTGTTATGGCTAACCGAACCTCCCACTTCAAAAGTTAAAACTCTGAAATGCTTTGTAAACGGTATTAAAACATCTTTTAAATAAATTCCTATAAATAGTGTTCCTTTTAACAATTAATAGTTTTATAATCTAGTGATTAAAATGTCGATGAAAAGCGTATATGTAAGTAGAAGTTTAATTCAAGTTTCGATTTTTTAACACCTTATACATACATGATATCTTGGTACCAACCTATGTATATTTCACAAAGTGGGATTAATATTTCAAATAGTTTAAAACTTGAAATCACCCTTCTTTAGATTCGAGCGTCACTGATGAGTCTTTTGTAGACAATTCTTCAATCATCAAAATACTAAACAATAGATAAAAGAAACACTACATGTAATGCTGAAAAAAATAAATATTCCTCCGAAATATGAAAACTATCACAAGGTACTTTTTTTAACATATTCATTGATAACAAAACACTCCCCGGTATCCCCTTTTTCATCGGTTTGATGTTTTCGATACATCACATACTTTCTATTGTGTTTCTTTTACCTAACTGGTTGACTAATACTTTGTCCTTATGTACGTACCTGTGGTCTGTTTCGACCGAAGACTTTTTCGGGTTGAAATTCTCCAGGATCTGAATTGAAAATACCAAAATGTGATGTGAAACAAGCTTAGGTAATGGATAATTTGACTTTTAATTTCTCAATTTTTTTAAATAGTTTGGCATCCCAGACTCAATAACTTAAATCTTTATCATTCAATATTTGAAGGTCGTACATTGACCTATCATGGTTTACTTTTATAAATTGTTATTTGGAGAGTTGTCTCATTGGCACTCACACTACATCTTCCTATAGCCATTCAATATTAATACTTTCTTTCGAATGACCTGGCATCCCAGACTAAATAACTTAAACCATTATCATTCAATATAAATTCTTTCATTCGAATGACCAGGAAGTTGTATATTTATATACTCCATAAATTGGAGCAGCCCATGACCCTTTCGCTAAGTGGTTTGCGAAATATAACATCCGGTTACTTGTAACGATGACGTAATCTCAATAAAGTACAGTTCCTTTTACTTCAAATCATAATTAGAATCGCTACAAAAAAAAAAATATTTGTAATGAAGAGATTTATTTTTATTTCATTTTATTCGTACATGTGGACTAGTACCATTAACATTCCATCTTGGAATTCCTGTCCATTTTTAACCTTACATATTTATTTGCTCTGCCACAGTTTCACCGATGATTGTATACGGTATATATGAAAAGTAAAGATTTAGGGAGTATACATCAATTAAACAGTATCCAAAAAACCTAGAATAAAAGGGACATAGTTACCTTTTTCAATGCCTTTATCTTGTGGTTGGAAACAAGTTACTGAAAAATTAGATCTTTTATCTTCAAGCTCTTTGGATTCTCTTTTCAGGTCTTTAATGGCTCTTTCAAACATTTCGTTTTTTTCACTTGAATTTCTGCTTTGTGTATGCTGCTTGTCATCAGGTAGGTTAACATTAGACCAGTTAGTTGTCACTTCTGGAGCAGCACGAATTGTACTTTCCAAATCCTTGAATGCAAGAAAAAAACAGTAGGTATACACATAAAAATTCAACAATATTTGCTTATTGATATTTCAATCATAAGACATAAATGTACCTCATTTGTTTATTTCAAAAGATAAACACCAACAGATTTCTGGGGATCATTTAAGATATTTTTTTAAAACATGTATGCTATAAATGTGTGTAACCGTTCTGTTAAAATAATTAATTTTAAATAAATTTAAAAAAAGGCATTAATTTGTTGTAAATATATCTAATTTTTAAAAAGTTAGCAACGTTATTACTTCCAAACCCCCTTCTGTACCTGTATCGAATACCCTCAACAAAATTAAAAAAAAAACGCTATCTATATATTCTACTATGTTTAATAAGCTTATATTGATTTTATTAATCCTTATCTTACATCGTTGTCCTCTTCTTGCAATTCTTCTATTGTTGAATGTTCCTTGGCTGAAGCATTTTGTCGTAGAGTAACTCTAGCTTTACTTTCAATTGGCGATGAATCTAAAATTAATCAGTTTAAAAAATATGCTGCGTAGATAAAACCTATTTGACCATGCCAAAAGTTAATATATTTTTGTCATAAACTTTTTGAACCCATAGTATTATACACAACAAAATGCATCAATATATCTGTATCATGCTAGTACAAAACAATGGTTTTTTGGCGCATTACACAATGTTGGTGCTTAGTGAAAAGACCATTGATGGTGTCAATTTGTATAGCAGCTGCACGTAGTGGTGAACTCGCTATGGACAAATGATGAGATGTTTTCCGATGTATGAAAATTTAAAGAAAACCGATACGAATATTTGATACACTAATCCTAGATCAAATTGCAGTAGTATAAAACAAAAGCGTTTTTTTTTTTGCTTTTTTTTATGTCGAAGGAAAAGAGTACAACACAAATACCAAACACTATCAATCAACGGAAAAATAAAAGCAACTGTCAAATTCCTGACCGGATATATGTACTTTTCAAAAGAAATAAAAAATGCGTTAAACCTGGGTTTTAAGTTAGTTAAACAATAGAAATAGTGTTATTGACGTTTACACAATGTCGCCTTTAGTTCATTTTATAATAATTGTAAAACAATTTTTATACCATTTTCAGCAGATATTTCCGGCTTATGTCTAGAAACGCTGCGTGTCTTTGATTTTCTTTTCAAAGTTTGCCAGAACTCTGAAGCATCTTTAACTGTCATATTTTTATCAATATGTTGTCCTAAAGTAGCTTCAAGCTTTTCCTCTATATCGTCGTCACTGTCCTCACTGAAATATATGCCACATTAGTTATTCAACATGTCGCATTCAAAATCTAAGAGACCTACACATTTTATAAAAAAGACTCGTACAACCGTTTAAACTTAACAATAAACTCATCATAGATACCAGGACTAAATTTTGTATATACGCCAGACGCGCGTTTCGTCTATAAAAGACTCATCAGTGACCCTCGAATCCAAAAAAGTAAAAAAAGCCAAATAAAGTGCAAAGTTGAAGAGCATTGAGATCACAAGTCATTTTTGGAAATATCAAAAATTCAATAAAACTAGGGTCGATATGCTGTCTGAACATATAATGATTTTCCGGCAGTTGATATGATATATCAGGTTTTTTTTATATTAGAAATTACTGTACACTTACAAGGAAGCCAGGGCATGAATTTAATAAATCAAGGCAAGTAATAGTTATCCCATGAGGACATGGTGTGTCATTGTCATATCACCCCGATGGACGGAGTCCAGAGGGTTATCTGACACTGACACACCAAGTCCGAATGGGATAACTATTTTACATTCCAGTCGTTTTAGATTAGACGAAAAACACATTTACAGTTCATAAAATCTAGTTTAGAACGCCACACAACCATAACAATATACTTTTTATATTACTATATAATGTATACCCTTTATAACACGATGTTTAGATATAAAACAATGTAAACTCGTCCCATTGGCCAATCAGCCCACACTAAATCGCCACTTTCTAAAAAATCGCCCACTCTTGTTTAACAACTAGCCCCATTTATGAAGAGGTTAAAATCCCATTGAACAATCAGTCTGACAACTCGCCTTATTTATGAAAAAGGTTGAAATCACACTGAATAAAGGTCTGCATACTCGCCCCACTTTAAATATGTTAAATTACTGTGAGTTAATATCCAGTCGTCCTGGTGTATGGGTATGCGTCGTGGGTTGATATGCTAAAGGTCTTGAGTTCGAATCCTAGTAAAGACAATGGATTCTTGTTACATAAACTTTGAAAGTGTGTATTTTCTTAATAACTATTTCTTAGTTTTATTGTGGATAAGCCATTCCCGCCAAAATGTTTCAAAACAAAGGAAAGCGTGCAAAACAGAGAAACTCAAGTTGGGGTGATCTGGTAGGGATGATCCGGCTCAGATCACCCCTGGTAGAACAAAGGAGCTGGGATGTAACAATAGTATACCGCTGTTTAAAAGGCTATGGCATAGTTGTTTAATGTTGTGTAACTTTAATATAGCATATTTCCAACATATAACTACGGATCGATATGTTAATTGTTTTCGTTATCTTAATGATAACTTTGTCTTCTCCTTTTATCCTTAATAAAAACTAATTGAACACTTCCGCTGATTAAAATTGCTATTTCAGACTTGGAAGCTTCATTTCCACAATAGAAATATATTTCCCTCCATATAACTTTGTTGAATACAAATATCTATTCATATATTTAGTTACGTGATTGTGACAGTTTTGTTGCCGCCAGATAAGCATTACTGTCTCTCGCATTTTGTGACGACATTCGCAAACACAAAGTCGTGTAATTACAAAAATCTGTTTTATTCAGTGAGCTACACTGTCACTTTAAATATGATATGCAAATCATACATACCTTGACGAGTTATTTAGTTTTTCATCAGATTGTGGTAGCTTTAGGGTTAATGCTTTTAATCCACCTCGAACAGATGCTCCAAAATTATGCTCAAATATAGTGTCTTCTGGAACGACTTCCTTTACATCATCTCCGCTATTGTAGAAGTCTATTCTGCGTATTGATGCTGAAGTAACTCTCCTTGCTAAGAAATCTGGCCTGGTAGGAATTCTTGGTTTGTCTGAAACAATACAATTACCAAAGACTACTGATTCATATATGACAACGCTAGAAGAATTTGTCCCCGACTTCCTCACACCTATTACCATAAGGTAGCTGTTAGGAGTAAGGAGGTGTTGATGAAAGTAGATCCGTAGTAGTGGTTTATAAAATTAGTTTTAAATCATTTTAAAATAGAATGGCCATCATGTTTGAATTTTTATTTTTTTATAGCTACAGAGATGATTGATTTGTCAACAACCATTTTTCAATAAATTATTTTACTATAGGGTTGTATTGGACGTAAATTGTTAGAACAACTCTGATGATTAACCTTTTATTACGCATATTATTTCCAGTGCTGCACTGTAACATGATGCATGTTATGTACTGTATTTCCTGGATATAATTTTGCCCTGAAAGGTAGACAAGCACAAAAAAAAAGCTTATGTTACTTATTTATTTATTTATATTTGACGGAATATAAGCACTCTGTAACTTTTCATTCCTGACTTATGATTTTGTCTATTTGAAAACATTTTAATTTACATAGCGGCTTCTACTTCAAAGGCAATTAAAATATTACATTTTGTATGAGAAAGAGTCATTGGATACTTACCTGAAATATGCTGTACACTGTCTGTATTTGTTCTATTAGGTGCGTCTTTTGAAGGTTTATGGTCATCCATTGCCTGTATGAAATATTAACAATTTGATACAAATCACTTAAACCTAGGTGTTTTTCGTACTTGAAACCATCTTTTTATACAGTATGCAGAATAAAAAGTATACCCTGCTTGCCATTTGTTTTAAAGAGGAATGTTGTGACTTATCTTGAAAGTTTTTTTTAAAGCTGACATGTCAAAGTCATATATATCATTATGATAATTGTTAATTTCAATGGTTTGACTTTGATTTGACTGTACTGATGCATGCAGTAATAGTACTCATGACCAGGAACGTGTATTTAAACATCTTATACGAGTTCCCTTCTGATTAATCGGTAAGTGTTCTCTCCCTCGTTGCCTATAAAATCTATATGTTTATGATATTGTTTATGCTTTTCTTGTTTCGTTGGTTTGTCTTTGTTCATCCTTCACTTTTCTTATATTCCAGTTGCCCTAAAGGATTGCGTGATTTTACACTATTTTGATAATGACACATAAAAATAGATATTTGATGTATTGATGGAAAATATACATATTTAATGAACATTTAAAATAAAAACTTTACATTCACGATTTGTATTATTCATTTTACAAAGTAAGAGTGTATCTTACTTTCAAGACTAGTTGTGGTCGTATTCTGATGGACTGTGTTAACTTGGCGTTAGGACCAGCATGCTTAATGCAGAAAAATCTCACTGCAATAAAAAGATTTTGATAAAAAAAAATTGCGTATAGTTGTCATCTCTCTATTCAAATGGAAAATAACGGAAAATGTTAATAGTTTCACGAATGACCAAAGGGAGTGCATAGAATATCAGCCCTGAAACCTGTTAACATGCTAATGAACAGTACACTTCCTTATTTTTTTTAACTATGTTGACAACATTATCACTGAAAATTATCAGAAACCTTGCACAAAGTAGTAAAAGGAAATATGAAGTCGTATTTACATGATCAAAACTTTTTGTGCAGAAAAATTTAATATTGTCCATCGACTTAAAATTTCGAGTCCTTTGATAGTCATATGGGTATCTATGCTGAAGTTGTGTGCGTCTACCATATCTAGGGTCATTTTTTTCCAAATTGTCGGTTATTTATGCTCTACAGTTTCGTATTTTGGAACCTTATTTAGGAAGTATAAGGACTTTGTGATTGCTGCTCTATATTTTGGATTGTAACTTAACTTTTAATACACACTATGATAGATGTTACATAGTTAAGAACTTATTCTGACTCAATGTCGCTCTTCAAAAGTCATAAACACATTTCAGTACGCTGTCTACTCACAAACTGTTCAACACAAAATATTTGAGTTAATTTACTGTAAAATGGAATACAGTCAATCTCCTTTATCAATACTTTTGTATCAATTAAAAAAAATAATGATTACCCTAAGCATCTTACAAAATTAAGTTTACCTCTTCCTTTATAGGATTTCTGTGTTCTATAATTTCCGAGATTCAATTCACAATTACATTTTTCACATTTCAGACAACGTCGATGACAAAACACATTTTCAACACTAAGTTTCTCCAGGAAGAATAACACTCTCTTGCAGAGGTAGCAAATATCATTGAGGTTTTCATCAGTTTCTATCTGTAACATGATATAGTATTAAAAACATCTGATACAGGACTTATTGTAGAGTTGAGAAAAATTGTTTTGTTGTTTGATACTTTTAAACTTGTAGGCGGTTACCTCTGTATCAACATACGGGTACTTTATTCACCCTTGTAGTCTATCAGAGTCAAACAGAATACGGACAAAGAAAGTAGTCTGTTGAAAACTTTCTCTCGGAATACAATATAGGGTTTTCACCGTATATTAAAAAATACATGGTGATATTTAGACGCATTGTACATTTGTACTTACTTTGTTGTGGTTACTGTTACTACCTGATATCTCTTTTTTATTTGAATTTTAACGCTTGAATTCGCTGTCCAGGTTGAGCTGTATTTTTTAAGAGATTTGTCAGCTCTTTATCTTTTTAATTTACTTATCTTACTGAAATTTCAGTAACTGGCAAAATGCATATAGTTCAGTTTGATTAGTAACGGTAATATTGTTAGAAACAGAGACAGTGACCTGGGATATAGAAGTCATGGACACCATATACTAGTCAACAAAATAAACGATACACGACTTTTTTTTACAAATGTCAAGATGAAGTCATCCGTTTATAGGACCAATGTTAAGGGTAGTAATACTTAATGACCATGGAAATATAAATCAGTTAAAATTTATTTTTTTGCTTTCATGACTTAATTTGGCGAAATTTTTGTTTGTTTGATAAAATTTACATAAAACGACAATTCTATAAACAAAAGTTCCAACTAATGATGCCAATCTCTCATTTAAATATTAAGACAATGTTTGCCATCAATTCTTTTTTAAAAATCGTACAGTTTCTTTGTTTATTTGTAAAGCAAAGTTCGGCCCCACAAGAAATCGTTAAAATGTATACACTATCCATTGATTTACCATAGACAATATGTGTAAAGTGAAATTTTTTTTTAACAATCATAAAACTAATCCGAAAGGTTCCAAATTTACAGTGTGTTGTTTTCATATCTAAAGCATTGATTAGAGACGAAAACATTTTTTTTCTTTTTTTTTGCATTGTTTGAGATTTCAAAAAACATTTTTTTTACCCAAAAAAATAAATAAAAATATTACAACCCATTAGTTACAATATGAACATAACTTGATTAGCATTTTGAATATTTTAAAACAAATTTGAAAATTAATTTAGTACTTACAAAATTGTGTGTCAATTTTTTATCCAACTATCCACAAAAATAATTTGCACCCTATATGGTTTTTACACGGAATTTTATTACTTTTCGACATGTTTTGATTTACATTATCATATGTGCATACATTGCAAATGAAAGCTTTTTGAAATAGTGTATTTCATTTTGTTTTATATCTAATACTTTTTGATAAATTTTATTCCAAAGTCGTGTACCGTTTCTTTTGTTGACTAGTATATAAAGGGATGGCGGGTTTTTGAAAAGGTGTGGGCGTAATACCTTTTTTATGTTGTTTTCAGTGTTTAGAAATTACATATGATTTAGTTAAATATGAATTGATTTATATCTATATTCTATTACTTTTCAGCAAACAAACAATACTGTTGTAAAGACGGTATTGCCGTATTGAAAATTATCTAGAAATTGGCAAGTTTGTGTCTTTATCTTGATATACTTGAAATAACTACAAACGAAAATACGAAGAAACAAACTCTACTATTTTCATACTTTTTCCTCAGGTATCTGAACTCTACTTGGCCTGGGTTTTACAATACTTGCTACTGTGATGTCTTTCTTTTCATCGCTTAAAACGCTGTTGTCGGACGTCTCAGGAATAGGTTCTCCATGAAATAGCTGGTAAAACTGGGAAAGATACGATGCCATTTCGACCTCATTGTCATACGAACAGTTAACCATCATTGAAACCGCTAATATAGGAAATATCCCGAATTCTCGTTTTGCAAGGTTTACTACTATATCCATAGTTCTCAATGCATTTGTTCGGTCCAAATCTTCTATTTTGCTAAAAGAAAGCAATATCAACATACGTCATGTAAGCTCTTTTGGTGAAAATAATGAAAATGACAAGAGTAAAAAGTTTCTTCAAAATACAATACCAGTGGTAAATTGCATGTTTTAAGTGCATTTGATCGTTTTTGAAACAAAAGAAATAACTTGTTTATCTAAAAGAAAAAGAAATTCATAAGAGAAACTATTTTGAATTCTATTTTACTTACATTTTATGTGGACGAAAAACATTAATCAAGCAACCGAGTTCACATCCACTTCTCCAGGACGTTGTCAGATCCTTTATTTTGATATTTGGGTGTTTTTCTAGCACTTTCTGACACCATTGTAGCAAATCAGGTAAATCAACTGAATCGTCACCTATACGTTAGATAGCTATATATTAATATTTATTGTCTGCAATAAGGAGATATAAGTCACAGAAAAATATGAATGATTTTTCGCGCTTATTGTATGCTTATGTTGACGTTGAAAGCCATTTATGATTACCTTAGCCGTATTTGAAATAAATCTAAGGATATTTGGGTGTTCAATGCTAATCAAATTTTTACTTGCTTAGCTTCCTAACTTTTTTGATATGACAGACACTAATGAATATTATGTAGACGGAACGGGCTTCTGTCGTATCAAATTATAAGCCTGGTACATTTGATAAATATTATGAGTACATTAAATAAGCATGATAAGTTAAAATATATATTTTGAACCTTATATTTACAAGCAACAGTTACAATTTAATCAATGGTTTCTTTATATGAGAAAAAACAATAAAAGTAAATGAAGTAAGTTTCTACAGGTAAATCCAAAATTAACGTAAACCAAGAGTATTGTTATCCATTCGTTTGATGTGTTTGGGCTTAAGATTCTGCCATTTGATTAGGCACTTTCCTTTTTGAATTTTGCTCGGAGTTCAGGTTTTTCGTGAATTTACGTACTTTTTACACAAAGTCGTTACATGTACTAACTTTGTTTCGGTGTCTTAATTTGAGAAACAGCAATTTCACTAAAGTCATCTTGCACATCATCATAAAACTCCTTTGCCTTTTCAGTAGTAACTGCTGTCAAATTAATTATTGAATATCTGAGAAAAAATAGAAATGTCATTAATCCTTGTCTACTGTCAAATTATTATTCTTTTTGTCCATAACACACTGATAAAAAAAGGGAAAAGTACAGATACTGAATCCATTTAAAAAAACAACAATAAGCATTCTTTATTCAATTTTAAAGTTTGTGTCCTTTTAAGCAAAAGAATTTCGTAAAAATGAGGGTATATGATAAGGCCTCTAAGATTTGAAAGAAAAAAAAACCGTCTTGTTAATAAACAGAATTTAAAAAAACTCCTTCTTATTTTTTGTATTTAGATTTTTAAAACGATTTTTTAAAGCTGTATGCATACATGGCTCATATTTGTTTGCGACTGAGTTATACACTACCTTTAACAATAGCACAAATCACTTTAGCGTTGTTTAATAATATTTTTTAAAATTAACACGGTGAATGTTTTGTTGGTTGACTAAATTTCCATCAGCAAAGTTGTTGATTTGAGCGCTAGAAAATAAAAATAACCCTTTACATTTTACGCACCCTAAGCGCTTTTGGATTTCCTTTTATCCCGGAAATTCAAAGCAAAAAACAGAATACCAATGAAATAGCCTCCTTGTGAGTCTTGTTATTAATGTTTCGAAATAAATAAAGAATATATAAAAATATATTTTGCTATATTATGTGTATTACAAATATTTTAGTCTGCTTTATATATATTTAAGGTAAGATCCTTTGACATATCTATATATCTTTTTTTTTCTATGACTTAAACTGCAATTGTATGTTACGTACGTCAACATAATCAATTTTAACAGGTTTAGTGACATCAGACGTGAAATTAAAGAAACCAGTTGATTTGATAATAATATTGATATTATTTTCAATGGTTTAAATATTGAGTTTACTTTTTGCAATTTTATGACAAATTATTGACTCTCCATGTTATCATAACCCGCCTTTATTTTGTGAACAAGCATGTTTTATTCAAAATAACCTTATATTACCTTGATTTTGGTTCGACAGTGTAATTACTGAATTTCTTGCTGATGTTGTCCTGAGTCGTCTGGGATAATGCTTTGTAAACGCTTTCTCTCTGGGCTATAATATCAAGAGGTTTTTCTTTCATACTTTTCCAATTCTTGATCATCCAAGCTGTATCTAAAGCACCCAAAAATCCACGTGCACATCCAGTACCTTGTGGCCAAAAGGGCTGAAATATTGTCATATGCTTTTATTTTACAATTTGGTTCCTGTTTAGCTTTAAGGGAACGACCATTTAATTTCAAGAAAAAAAAGGGGGGGGGGGTTTATTTTTAAGAACAAACAAAAAATGTGGTCAAGCAGATGACAAAAAAAAATCTGAATCCAGTTTTCCCCATACCTTATAGTGTTATATATAGTTTTTGCAAATTCGAAATTACAAACTAAACTAAACTAAGATCTTTTACTTGGAAATTGTGGTAACAGAATTAATGGTAGCACGAAGACACATAACACATTTCAATAAATCATTACTATATAATTAATGTCATAGAAAGCAGCAATGTTACCAGTATGAAACATACCTCTAATAGACTGTCCCCAATCAGTCCAATCAGCAGCTTTATGCCATTCCTCTCAATTATATGTGATGCATTTACAGCTTCAACTTTCGATGAAAAATCCAACATGGCCACATCATCCATCCCATGAGAATTTTTTGCAAAGCTCATATCAACCATGGCATTGTCAGTACAAAAGTTCGCAGCATCTCTTGCATACGCTAGTAGCCTTTGTACGTCAATGTTTTCTCTTTCCAATAATTTTGACGCAGGTAAATCTGCTTTGAAAACACCCCTACGGACTAAGCTTGCCTTTGTTGGTGTCATAACAAAATAGTGCGTCTCATCCTTGAAGTAAACCATATTTTCCAGTTTTATTCCTTTCTTATTCTCCAAATCAGTAAATAATTTTTCGTTAAAATGACGAGAAACTCCTCCGATTTCTTTTGCCTTCATATCAGCAGCAGTATTTGAATTTACGAAGTTAGCAGTAATTGCAATTGAGAGTTTTCCACGATATTCTTTTCTTTCAAAACCTATAACAAAAAAAAAAGCAGCCCAGAAACACTTTATTAAGTTAAGTTTGTGATAATTCTAAATTTTTTTCTTAACTGTAAGGCTAGAAAGGCCGAGTTTTGAATGTATTACTTGTTTTGGCTATTTATTAATCATTCATATTTGCTTGAATGTAAAGTCTTCAATGTCTTCTTGTAAATCTGTTTGCATTCAACTGTTTTCATCCATGAGGTACATGCATACTATTTAAAAGCGTTCAACAAATTTAACATGAGATACATATTGATAGAACATGTACCTTGGATTCACAAGTATTCGTTAAAGACCAGTTTACGTATATCTGATATATGGGCCTCGGTGGTCGTGTGGTGTAAGTAGTCACGACTGTAATCACTAGCCAGTCAACACTCAGGTTTTGAGTTCGAACCCCGATCGTTCAAGTGCACTCGACTTCATTCCTAATTGACTAGGATTGTCAGTTTTGCTATCGAAGGTCGGTAGTTTTCTCCAGGCACTCCGCCTTCCTTCACCAATAAAAACTGACCGCCACGAAATAGCACAAAAAGCGCTGCATAAAAGTGGCGTTAAAAACACTAAAATCAATCAAATCAAATATACAATATAAATCGTAATACGAAACACAATTTGTTTGCAGTATTATACATGTTATATGCAGACTTGGGCAAAACTACAAAAATATGTATCTACGAAAATAACTCATTTCTTATCAAATTGGAATAGAAGAAATAAATTGAATCCACAGTAGTTTACTTCGACTTTTACTTTTTTTTACAGTAAGAAAAAAATATTATCTACAGAATATTTATCTACTTTACAATAGTCATTACTTATATAATAACCTTGTTTAGTGACTGTTCCATTTTCAAATCGAAGTTTGTATTCTGAAATATAAGTTTGTCAACAATCACAATTCTGCATTTCCTGTTTAGAGTATTAAAATTGAAATAAGAAGATGGGGTAAATAAAGGCAACAGTAGTATACCGCTGTTCAAAACTCATAAATCCATGGACAAAAAACAAAATCGGGATAACAAACTAAAACCGAGGGAAACGCATTAAATATAAGAGGAGAACAACGACATAACACTAAAATGTAACACATATAGACAAAATCCCACGAGAATAACAAATATAACATATATATATAACATCAAAACCAAATACATGAATTTGGGATAGACAAGTACCGTGACACGTCTTATCGCAATGTGAATTTACACTCAAAAATAAGAGAAAACAAACGACACAACGTTATAATGTAATACACACAGAAACGAACTATAATATAACAATGACCATATTCCTGACTTGGTACAGGGCATTTTTAAAGGAAAAAATGGTGGGTTGAACCTGGTTTTGTGGCATGCCAAACCTCGCACTTTTATGGCCATGTGAAATATAACATCAAAATGACAACACAGGACTACAATATAAATAAATTGGAGAATACAATTGACAAAGAATCACACGAACAACAGCCAACAAAAAGCAACAAGTTCAAAATTTTAATACGCCAGAAGTGTATTTTGTCCACACAAGACCTATGTGTGACGCACAGATACAAAAGTTTGAAAGCCGAAACGAGTACAAAGTTGAACAGCATCGAGGACAAAAAGATCAAAAAGGTTGTGCCAAAAACGGCAAGGGTTTTCCGTTAAGTTACCAGAAAATCCCTATAATTTAGAGTAATTTATACTTTTGCAAACAGTAAATTTAATAAAATGAATATTCAAAAGATGTACATGATAAAGCTGAAGTATTAACTAATTACAGGAAACAACTGAAATACATTTACATAACCAGACATTTGAAACACAAAAGTAGACAAGTAAGAAGGTCCATGGGAAAACACTCGTCCATGTAAACGTTCATATTGAAAGACTGTCTAAATGAGGATGACGCGTTTAACATTTTTGTATTTTCATAGGATACACATACTCAGGATACGGCTATCGTCTTTTTCATAAGTAGTTAACTAAGTCTGAGCAGAGTAACAAGTCGGTTAATAGAAGGGAAGCAGATCTAGAATGAGTGAGTTTCCTTGGAAATGTCAACCATATGTACAAATATGTTGTGAATAGGAGACTAGTTCCAAGCAGCTTTATGTTCCAAATGTTCTGCATAATGTAACTTTTCTCCTAATAACCAGATATTTTCTATTTCCACTCTAAATTGATGGATGCCACTAGCCAGAAACACATTAAACCAGGCTTCAAGATGTACACTCAAAATCATGATTTTGTCAGTTTTAGGGACATTGTTATGAGTTAACTGACCGTAAACAAAAACAAAACGAAACTTGTATCAGTGCATGCCACATTGAGTTTTTTTTGTGTTTTTCCACCTTCAAACCCAACTTACTTTAAAACACCAACTTGTAACATGTTTATTCACAGGAACGTCATTCTTTACATCTGTTAGTGTGTATTAGAATTGATATAAATACGTTGAAGTATCCTGAAGTTATTTGGCGACGAATAAAATATGTATTTTTATTTCTTTAAGAGAAATAAATTAAAAATGTTTCAAAACAACACGATGCCTAATATATTCAATTGAGACGACTGTTTAAAAACTGACGGAAAATTAGCAGATAACCGAACGACACCTACCTAGCCCGGGTGCTGCCCTTACAAAAAAGCCATTCTAGGACCTTCTACGTGTCAATAAGAACAGAAAATAATATATACATTATTGTGCTTGAATAGTTCTTCACGTTTCTTCTTATTTATACATCCTTGGCTGTTAATTTCTTTATGTTAGAGCTTTCAGGTTGAAGGTATATTAAAACAAGAATGTGTCCATTGTACAAGAATGCCCCACTCGCACTATCATTTTCTATGTTCAGTGGACCGTGAAATTGGGGTTTAAAACTTTAATGTTGGCATTAAAACTAGAAAGATCATATCATAGGGAACACGTGGACTAAGCATCTAAGTTTCAAGTTAATTGGACTTCAACTTCATCAAAAACTACCTTGACCAAAATTTTTAACCTGAAACTTGCACTATCATTTTCTATTTTCAGTGGACCGTGAAATTGGGGTCAAAACTCTAATTTGGCATTAAAATAAGAAAGATCATATCATCGGGCATATGTTAAATAAGTTTTGAGTTGATTGGACTTCAACTTCATCAAAAACTACCTTGACCAAAAACTTTTACCTGAAGTGGGACGAACGGACAGATTGATGGACGGACGAACGGACGCACAGACTAGAAAACATAATACCCTTCTCCTGTCGTAGGTGGGGCATAAAAAGCATGTCGGCAGCACGAAATGTTCGAAGCATAATGTATGTTAATCAAGCATGTAAATTCCGTTTTATTTGTGTTACCTTAATAAAGACAATTTCGTTCCATATAAATAGTTCTGTTTCCTTACACGTATTCATGTTCTTGATTGATTTATAAAATTTGCACAGCGGTGAAATAATGTTGCCTGAATATCATAAGCTTTGTATTCAAATTTTAAAAGTCATGTAAGTTTTGAAAATTGTGTTGTTTACTACTTACCACAAAGAGCATCACGAGCTCCCGTAGCTGCCACCAAAACCTCAAATTCAAAACAGGAAACCTTGTGATTGTATGGCTTACAAACCGCTTTCCAACCTGTGCCTTCAACAAAGAGAGCATTGAGAGAATCGTATTTGTTTACAGACAACAAAATAACTATAAATTGTTACCCTGACTTCAAACTAGGTGTTGGAAACTTGTTTCATGGGAAGATGCCGTTTTATTTTTGGGTGTATATGTTCTGTTACGATATTATTACGATATGCATAAGGGACTACATTCACGCAAGGTAGCATTATTATCTGCTACTTCAACGAGATAAATGCACGCACATACTGGTCATCCACATTGATATTAGACTAGAAGTCATTCATGAGAACAGTTATTTTTTTTC
Source organism: Mytilus edulis (assembly GCF_963676685.1). NCBI lineage: Eukaryota > Metazoa > Mollusca > Bivalvia > Mytilida > Mytilidae > Mytilus > Mytilus edulis. The sequence continues at coordinate 61,979,612 of NC_092348.1, forward strand.
TTTAATTTATTTGTTTTAGTTAAAATGAAATATTAGTCTATAGAATATTCTCGTGATTCAAATAACCATCATTAATGAATCAAATGACAGTGTATCATATACCCTTGATAGAGTATATCAGGGAAATTGGAGTTTTGTTCTTTTCTATACACTTTTAATATTTGTAAATCGAGGATATTCGAAGGAAGACAATATGCATAAAAAACATTAGAAGAAGGGCTACATGTACTTATAATAAAAATAATAACAGGTCTATTCATTCATTCGGAATAAAAGTCGCTAACCCATGAAATAAAAGCCACCTATTTTCATTTTTGTGTACATGGTCGTTAACTTATCGTCGACCTACTAGTTCGAATGTCCTGTTGGTTTATTCCACTCTATGTGCATCGAACTGGTACAAGTTAACGTATTTGAAACTTTACGAGTAATCATAATACCTGTACCTATTTCATTACATCAGATGCATATTTAGTGTACCTTAAATAATGCTCCCGACCATAATATTTGCTACTACAAAACCCTAAATGAACGTTTGATATCCAAAAGGTACCAAATTTATAGTTAAACCCGAAAAAGTAATCATATATTTGTTGATGATTACTTAATTTTCAGTATGGCAAATCGTATCCATCTGGTGTCAAAAATAGAAAAATTACAAAAAAAAATGAACTCCAGTGAAAATTCAGTCACTAATCAAATGGTAAAATAAAAATCCCAGTGGTATATTATAATTAAATGTTATAATATCAATGAACTTTGTTGAACCAGTTGTACATTTCATAATTTGATGTCTCTTAAATGATACCCAAAGCCAAAATAACTGAACATGCAAACAGCGACGAGCTTAACAATTATTGTCTAAATATTTACCACCATTTTTCTGTGGACACTGCAAGCCTTCAAATTCAACTTTGGTATGAACTTCTACGCCTAGCACCAACGCTATTTTCATAAGACAAATTTGAAGGCGACGAATACCTAAAAGAAACAAAATTTTATCTAGAAATAGTAATATATTCGACTAAATAAATACATATTTTACTCATAATAACTATATGCTAAACTTAAAATATAATTCCGTATAGAGGTCAAACCTTTTAAACTCAACGACCGAAGCACACGATTAAAAATACAGAATAGTTTTTCGAGAGTGGCTTTCGACGTTTCATCAAAGAATAATCCAAAATTAGATCTGTACTTTGCATGTTTCGAAATGTGATTCAATAAAAAAAGAAAAAAAAAGGTTAAAAAAAAGTGTTGTCTAGTACGTATATACATGTTGAATGAAGCTCTAAAATACATTAAATCTTATTAATCTTCTCGACACAAAATGAAGCCTATTTGAACTCATTCGCTGCACTCACTCGACAAAAAAACTTTGTCTCACATCTAATATTTTGCTATAACAATATGCAGACAACCTCATAATTGGTACACATTTGAATTAATTATCTTTATTCCCTTGAATTCTATGGGAAAACTTTAAACTGATATTATCTGCTGTATTTATATTTAGTTATAGATACATTCAAACGAGTGTTTGTATAAGATACTTGTGCAATTTAAGCTTCAAAACTAAAAACTTACTTATATGATTTAGCTCCCCTTGGCAAAATTTTCCGAAAAAATGTTTAATGCCTATGTTCTTCAAATCAGTTACTGTAAATGGCCAGAGATGGAGAACGTTGTTTCGAGTGAAAGCATCGCGTTTATCTATCACAACAACTTTGCATCCCATAAAGGCAGTCTCTATGGCTATCCGTAGTCCACATGGCCCTGCACCAACAACTAGTACCTACAATGTAAAATGTCAAATTTCACTTTATGGAAGTTCCAACAAGGTGAAATTATCGGTGTATAGACATAATACCGACTGTTTATTCAATCATTTATAGAATCTTTCTGGAAACGAAGAAACTAATTATAAATTGCATATAAGAAAATGTTGGCTATATGCTAAATAGTATTCGTATGTGCTGATTGCAGGTATGATGCAATACCTGAAGTGCTTTGTAAATTTGGCGATTTATTTTATCCATCATATATTAGTAATCGTCCAACAAAAGTATCTTAAGGGCAAACGATACAGTTACAGGGGAGGTAATGACGTCGCTAACGTAAAATGTTATTTTCGCGACGTCGAACTGTGACATATCAGGAAAAGAGGCATTTTTCGACTGATTTTTTTCATTCAAACTGATTTAATTTGATAACGAGTGCATGGACCCCTATTATTTAAAACGATTTTTTTTTCTTTTTGCAGGAAGATTATGTAGACCAAATTTGATAAAACTGTAAATAGTGCATTTTGTTTTAATTTTGATAAATATACAGTAAAAAATGACGTTTATTTCTCAATTCATGACCATTTTCTAAATATGACTTATTTCTGAATAAAAAATGCATAAATTTTTATGATACTTATTAAATACAGAAATTACAAATTATTTAACAAAAACCAATTTGTGTTTATCTTTAAAAAAACAGTTATGGCTTTCTTTTGAAAGCAAAAATACGGCCACAAATCCGAATTTTGAGTAAATATACTAAATTTTGATCTCATTTAAGTCAAAAGGTAGCACATGAAGGTTGTTGTTTTTTATTACACATTTGATTTAATAAGGCAACAAATAGGCTATATAGAAATTTTCATCAAACTATAAATACGGGAATAAACTGTATTGTATGCCCTTAAGGTTTTATAACCTTTGGCTTATATGGCCGTAGTTACGTCACAAATTTTACTTTGAGTACAGACACACATGTACATCGGGAAAAGTTTAAATGCATGACAGAAAATTTAAATGCATTTTCGATTCAGAAAAATATAAACTTCTCTAGATTTAGCGATTGTATTTTTATAGTTTGAGGGCCGCAATCAAAATCAGACAAGTTTTAATTGAGTTACCCTCTTTAAATTAAGAATTAACTATTATTATTATTATTATAAGTTCTCCTCATATAAAAAATGGTTAATAGATGGAAAATAGTCATCTGCAGATCATGGGTGATTTAAACTGTGTAACTGAGTACACCGTATCAAAAGTGGTATGGAAACGTATATTCGAAATATTAACAAAACACCTGCAAAATAGCTGATGTCAATAACATATAGTTCAATTACACAGTCATTCTTAAGTGTATTTATCAACAAGGAATTTAAGATACGTTGAATATTTTGTGTCGTGTGTTAGATAACCTGAACACTCAACGTCCCACTGATATCATTTAACCCAAATTTCATCAAATATAATAAATTAACCCTTTGTCTCTTTTCGATAAAAACGTAACAATATGTTAATACAATTCAAATGTTATCTTGTTATTATAATAGTTGAAGTACATGTATCTTAGATTAAAAATCATATACATTTTTATTAAAATATTTACTACATACAGTAGTTTTTTAATCGGTACAAAGTTTGCATGTCCAAATCTAAGGACATATCTAACCTTGACCTTATTTTAAGGTTGTTAAGTGTTTTCTTAAAAAGTAAAATCACAAAAATACTGAACTCCGTGGAAATTTTAAACCGGAAAGTCCCTAATCAAATGGCTATTATGATGAAAATGGCAAAACACAATTATCAAATATTAAATGTCATTTTTTTTTGTATGGAATGAGTATACGCTACGTGTAAGTCTGGTAGGGTTGGTTTGACCGCGGGGTTTGACATTGAATTCGTTTTCATGGTTCAAAGGTGAAGTTGAAAGGTCATTTGAATATCCGCTTCTTACGTACTATATGCAATAGGCAACAATTGTTTACGGCGTTTAGATATTTGGATTATGTATATGTTATTAATTGGCTAACCACATTAATCTGACAATGATGCCATATTTACTGATCATTAAAGACAGTATCTGTATGTTACATTTACAAATGTAGAAAAACCTGTATCTTTATGATGATCACACAATTTTAATAAAGATCAATGACGAAAATCAGACATTTTAATGTTTGAAATCTTGCAATATCATTACATCTTTTTAATCCATAATTAGAAATGAAGACAATCATTAATGTATCAATACTTTGTGTTTTACGTCATATTAAGCACACTTTACTATATCATGGCGGTAAGTATTTATTGGGTGGGAAAAAAATCGTAGTAGCAGGAGAAAAACACAGACCATTGACATGACAATAGGCAATCCTTATCAAAAAGTAAAATCACAAAAATACTGAACTCAGAGGAAAATCAATTCGGAAAGTCCATAATCACATGGCAAAATCAAATAACAAAACGCATCAAAAATTAATGGACAAGAACTGTCATATTCCTGACTTGGTACAGGCATTTTCAAATGTAGAAAATGGTGGATTGAACCTGGTTTTATAGCTAGCTAAACCTCTCACTTGTATGACAGTCGCATCAAATTCCATTATATTGTAACCGATGCGTGAACAAAACAAACAGACACAATAGGTAAAAATGTCAAAAATAGGGGTACAGCAGTCAACATTGTGTTATCATCTTAATCACTATAAAAAAAACAAATGTAACGAAGAAGCACAAAAAGGCATACATCAAATTAACATCCTCATTTTGATTATATTATACGATTTTATTTGTCTATGTAAAATGCACCCATCAAGGAAGGAGGGTTTTGAGTACTGGTGAAAATTGCGCGTTTGAAATTCGCACAGGTAGACATGAAATAATTTTGTCGTTCAAAGTATGACGGGATGCACAAATACAGTCACGCAAAATAGATATAACAAAAACTGGCTTAACAGTTAAAGTAATAATAATAAATAAAATAATAGTGCGGTTCAAAGTATGACGGGATACATAAGTACAGAGGCACGTCAAATGCATATCACAAAAACAGTGGGTTAACAGTAAAAGTAATATTAATAAATAAAATAATTTTGTCATTCAAGGTATGACAAGATACATAGGTACAGAGTCACATCATGAAATAATTTTGTCGTTCAAAGTATGATGGGATGCATCAGCACAGAGTTTTAATATTGGATGAATTAAGACTGCATTTGAACACACCAGTATTGAGCGGGGTTCGAACTCACAACTTAAGTATTACCATACTTGTGATCGATGTAGATTAACTTCTCAGAACACACGACCACCAAGGTCCAATTTAACTCAAGTATTTTAAACAAAGCTATATCAACTATTGAAACATATTCATCCAATATTAAAATAACAATTTGGAATCAAAGTGTGGTTCGAACCTTATGATAACCAAGTGTAAATTAAGATTACATGTACATACTCATATTAATATACTTACTTTTGTAGCATCGCAATTTTGTGTTTTCGATGTAAATCTTTTCTGCAATTGATCTAAGAATCGTTTAATCTTCCAGTTGGACAATCCTGATCTTAATTTGTCAAAAAACTGTTCATGAGGTATATCGTCTAATCCAAGTTTTGTACTTAATTCCCTAAAAGCTTTGAGTGTATCTTTACACGTGTGAGCTTCTGTAAAAATGTTGAATTCTTCCATCTTGTAAGTTGTAGCTTATAAAAAAATAACAGCTCGAATTGTTTAAATTTTATCAGTTTTATTTGCATATCTGTATTATCAATATCAAGACCTTTGATTTTCATTTTATAGAAGATATATATTATTTACTTCATACATTTTTGTTTACATTTACGTATAAGTATATTATCGTCAAATCAGTTTTCGCATCAAATATTATGACTGTGTTCAATATAACAAAAAAAAAGTCTAAAAGATTATGTAACAAAAAAAGCTGAGCAGAGTGTTGTCCGATCCGTCCTTTATTAAAGATTGGCCATATAATACGCTTTGTATTTAATAAGATGATTATAAGTTTGCATTTCTAGTATTATATGTTAAATCTTAAAAACATCATCAATAAAGATATGATATTCCGTTTGTAATTATCATGTGTGGCAAATGCATTTGATCATTTAAAATAAATGTTTCATGGAGACCGTTTAATGTACATATATTACATTCGTTTAAGTGTACCAAATATTAGTAATATTTCTATTCATGAATTGACACATGCAGAGAAATTTCAATTAATTTACCAATATTAAATTAGAATACGTACAATACTCTTATTAAAGAAACAAATAATAACAATTAAAATTATCTTATGTTAACTGTTATTGTATCATTAACAATATTAACGATATTGTTGATGACATGCTCAATGATCTAATTAGTTTTGTAGTAACACTGATATGATCTTATATCGCCGCAACAAAAGCGCACAACGTACACCGACGACAAATCCAACCTTCTCAAAATACCCTCTGTGATAAATAAACAACAGACTCAGCAAACCTAAACGTAGGTCAAAGACTATCTGTAAAACAATATCTGTTCATTTAGGCCTTTAATGATAATGCAAATATAAAAGTCGAAGCAAAATGGTCTGGTGTCTTTGAATAAGACGAATCAACATTATCCCATTTCCTTGAAACCTTTAAAAAACAAATCCTCAAATTTTTTAATATTAATTTCTTTTGTATACATAACAATTGTTCAAATAGCAGGTAAAACCAGGTCGAATTATTTTTTATCTAAATATAGTTCAAATATGTAAGAACTATTTAAACTGAAGTAGCAACCTTGTATGTTAGGTCAGCAAGAATTGTTGATCCCTGTATAGTATGTTTGCCAATTTTATACACTTCTTATACTGGCAATAACGAAGCTTTTTAGTAGCAGGAACATGTTGATACGATTTTTTTTAAAGTATACTAAATGCAACTTAACACATATTGATTGAAAACATCAGACGAAGTATAACTTCATTAAGCACAACACTTGCGTTAAAAAAAGAGACTAGAAAAAACAAAGAGAAAAAATAAATTACAAAAAGAGTAATTTGCTTTTGATTTTACTCATTCTATTTCAACTTTAAAAGATCTTAGAGCATAGTTGACGGAAATGAGTCCTAAACATGTATATCTTACAGTTTATTTGCAGTTTATTGATGAGTCGGAAATTATTGTTGTTTTTTTAATTTATGGAACACAGTTTTTTTTTTATATTTGCGATTTCAAATTCACGAATTGTTTTTTTTAACATTTTTGTTTTTCCTTCAGAATCTGGGAATCAACATGTACTTTTCAAATTAAAAGAATATAAAGAAACACATAGCACAATTATATTATAAATGAAATGATTTGAAAGTAATAAAAAGTGACTTATTATCAGTTCATTGCTACAATCACCCCAGAGATCTCTGAACAGTCAAGCGATTTATTTAGATACAGAGCCTATAATGTACATTTCAATTGCCTATTATAGCAAGACTTGCTTGAGAACAAATAATGGTATTCCCTATAATGACAACTTTGCATAGCTAAATGATTATTTCAATGCTGTTTTATATGAAACGTTATAAATGTATACAAGGTTTTGCGTTTTATGTAAACACAAGTACAAATAAGATTATTACAATGTAAAAATTATATCGCTCTATGTTATTATTCATAGATATACAATATACTCAGAGACGATATACAACAGAATACAAGACTCGTGTTTGTATATGACACAAAGGAAAATGCATCAAAACGAAAGTAGATATCAGTAGAGTCGATTCATCAACAAAGCAGACGTAATCTCCAAGGAATCGATTACATAAAATTTAGTGAAATTAAATAAATAATGGTACAAAAACGTACAAAAAACATTTAAATCTTACCTTCTCCAAAAGGCCTTTCTGACCACTAGTTACAACAAACCTATTTTGAATAATGATTTTCTTAGGACAAATCGGGTATTAAACGTTGTGTTTATGATCCTGACTATACTGGTTTAGAATATAGTGTAAGGATCGATAGCTATTGGAATACCAGGATCATCATCAATATTTTGAAACATAGATTTCCTGGAAACTGGTTTTTATCAAGAGTCAGTAATACACTTTTTTGAACGGTGATTGAACAAATTACAGGTAAAAATAAACAAAACGGTTTAACTATTTAAATGTATTTATGCTAAACAGTATATATGTGTTGAATCTAAAAATAGTTAAATACTATAGTGGAAAAACTGGCTAGTCTACCTTCTAACTCTGTAAGGTTATAAAGAACTGTTAATTTTCGCAATTTCTTTGAACTGTCACATTCGATTTAACTTCTTGGAAATTATTTGTATTTAATAATAATTTCATGTTACATTTAAAAAATATATTGCGCAGGAATGTACGTTGAAATCATAAATAAACAAATAAATTATATGTCTTGGGTTAGAGGGTGTTTTTAATCTTTGTAATTAGAGATTACGTATCAAACGTATGATATTTGAACGTAACAATCCTAATACCACCAATACGAACGAGGGTAAAAAAAAAGATAAATACACATTCAATATTCATTGAAACATAACTTGTGCATCAGTCCAGCTATTGAATGTCCGTATCCACGCTCTTTGAGCATTAGCCGCCAGCATTTGGTGAACTTACGCTACAAGAAAATATAACATTAATTGGAGAGAGGCCAATAAATACAACAGTTACATTCAAACTGATCAGACTGTAAAAAAGGGACGAAAGATACCAGAGGGACAGTAAAACTCATAAATCGAAAATAAACTGACAACACCATGGCTGAAAATGAAAAGGACAGACAAACAATAGTACACATAACACAACATAGAAAAATAACGAATAAACAACACGAACCCCACCAAAAACTAGGGGTGATCTCAGGTGCTCCGGAATGGTAAGCAGACGTTGGCCCAGAAGAAACGACCAATAGACAAACAAAAGTATACAAAACAAAACATTCAAAACTAAAGATGGAGCAACACGAACGCCACCAAAATCCATGGTTGATCTCATGTGCTCCGGAAGGTTAATCAGATCGTGATCCACATAGGCCAACAATCGTGTTCATGTATAAGTACAAACCCGCTGATCTGTCTGAATCGGTAGGTCACATTCGGAGAGAAGGAGAACGGAGAAAGGGAGAACGAAATTGGAGCAATTACGATTGTAACTTCTCGTCGTCATCTGTTTAATAGATATTCCTTTACGTCAACCAACTCTACAAATTTTTGGAGGAATGATTTCAACCACTTGGAACCCGTTTTTTAATAGCTTTCTTGTGAGCAACAGTCCTCTATCATAGAAATAATGACAGGAAACCCAAGCCCTGGAATATCGTACGGATAAACTGGGAGATATAAACCCCAAATGCATGTGCTGCTGGAATGTAGCTACATAGCAATTGACAGTTCACAATCATATCTCATTCATTAAAGAAACATGTAGGTTTATCTTTTGTAACAAACAAAATACTAATGGGGCATGTGGCATTTTCGGAACATGCATGTACACATACAAAAGAAGATGTGGTATGATTGCCATTGAGGCACCTCTCCACGAGAGACCAAAATGACACAGAAAATAGCAACTAAAGGTCACCGTATGGACTTCAACAATGAGCAAAGCACTTACCGCATAGTCAGCTATAAAAGGCCCCGAAATGACAATGTAAAACAATCCAAACGAGAAACTAAAGGCCTAATTTATGTACAAAAAAAATAGAGAAAAACAAATATGTAACATGGCTTGTTTACGAACACTGTAGGTTAGCACTAAATTTTGACACTGATACTAATTCTTTTCAACCCTGTGATAAAAAAAATAACTGAAATCAGCATTAATGTTTATTATTCGGGTGTGGGATTTTCTCACTGCGTTGAATACCTATTGGTTGCCTTCGGCTGTTGTCTCCTCATTGGTCGGGTTGTTTTCTCTTTGCATATTCCTCATTTTTATTTACAATTTTATACTCTATTTATTAATACATTGAAGGATCTCACCATTACAAAGTAACTTGTTGAAATCATTATTACTTACGGTTAGATGCCCCCAGTTACTTAACACAATGACATACATATTTTACCATTTTATTAGCGCTGTTCAGGCATCATCGGACTAAGATTTGTTAAATGTGAATAGGAATGTAAATTAATTTATACATGCACTTTTTCACTACTTTTATGTACATTTAATACACATTTAAACCACCTGAACAAACTGTATTAACAACATCAGCAACACGAACGGTTACACTTTTTTCTGTACCAGATGTGCATTTCGACATTCAATGTCTCTTCAGTGATGCTAAGGTAAAACAATTTGAAAATTCATAGCTTATTACAAAATGAAAAGCTATAAACAAAAAAGGACAAAAAGTAAAGCCAAAGCCGTGCAAGAATAGTCATCAAAGGAAAAAATCAGAGTTTTGCACGAGGGAGAATATTCCTTGTTTTTTTTAGATAATTTCCAAAATTTTGCAACAGCAAATTTTAGATTTAAAATTCGTATTTTCATGCTAGTACCGAAGTACTGGCTATTAATGGGATGGTGATGCCCTCGGGGTCTTTTAGTCCACCAGTAGAGGCGTCGACCCAGAGATAGTAGGAACATGAACGGTACACATTTTTCTGCACCAGATACGTATTTCTAGGCTTAATAGTCCATTTATATAAACAAAGCATACCAGCTAAACCTTTTAACTACAAACATTAATTACTTTAAAACATTTTTGTTTTGTGTTGTTAGGTAAAAATATAGTCAAGACTTAGGACCAATGATACAGTCACTATATAAGCTTTGAGATTTGATACGCAATATGGCTTTGCATCAAGTAGGTTTTAAAAAGAAATCTGATATATATATATTGCATAACTATGGGCACTTTAGCTAAAATATGTTTAAAAATATAGCCTTAACATTATTAACTTTAATTGTATTTCCAATCGCAAAGCTTTTTTCGGCTTTATTGCACAGTGGGTGTTAAAGTACTAGTAGTTACTACATATATACACACACACTTTAAACAAATGTAAACAACACTTTATTTATGCACACTAAGCGCTATTTAACATGTTTAAGATTTACCTTCGTTTCTATATCCGACAATGTGTATACTTTTGATTTAAATTAAATTAAATATAATATCATATCATCAAGGCCATGCCACTTACTGTATTAGTTTTTACATGCCTTTTGAAAATTACATATGTTACAAGGTAGCCTAAATTTAACTCATTGAATTATATATAATACATTATTTTTTTTCAAAGTTAGGATGAAGTTTAAAAATGATAAAATATTTTTAAACCTTTTTCTTGTTTTCTTATAGTCAGAAGCATGTTAGTCCACATTAATAGGAACTGTATGCAGAAGATTTAATATAATATAATAACATACTTTTGGTGTGACAGACTGCAAAACATCGTGGTTTAAAAACCGATATTTATATGTCTGAATTAAGCACACAAAAAATGAATAAATACAAATGTAGTGAAGGTGACCGAACAAAGTGTTACCTTCTATTTAATGGTTGTGCACTGTTAAATAAAAGAATTATGAAATCCCTATATGAAAAAAGGATATATTAACATTCTAAAGCTTTCTTCTACTTTAGGACTTCATTTTATAATTACTTGAGTATTTTGTGTTTGGACGTAGACCGTGTATATTTACGCCAAACATTTTTCATTTAAAGCTGAACAAAAAGATTTTGAAAATACTCTACAAATTTTTTAATTAATTGGTTTGATAAATGTAACAAATATCTGTTGAAGTCACTTCTGAAAAATCATTTTCGTTATGAGAATTGAAATTTGTAATTTTCATGACATTACATTATTTGATTTCACGAGGATAATATTAAAAGTAATGATAAGTTTGTCTTAAAAAGATTTCATCTTATCAACAGTTTGAATAAATTAAAACATTTGAATTTGATTGTTTTAGAAAAGAAACAAATTTCAATCTCCTTCTTAAGGACAAAATATCGAAATTGCTAACTTTAAGCATTTTTCAATTTGCCATAAAATATTGAAAAATGAAAAATGCTGAAACGTGGAGCATTTTTCAATTTGCCTTTAAAAATTGAAAAATGAAAAATGCTCCAACGTGGAGCATTTTTCAATTTGCCTTCAAAAATCAAAAAATGAAAAATGCTCCAACGTGGAGCATTTTTCAATTTGCCTTTAAAAATTGAAAAATGAAAAATGCTCCAATGTGGAGCATTTTTCAATTTGCTTTGAAATATTGAAAAATGAAAAATGTTGAATTTTCATCTTTGATTTTTTTTCTCAGAAATAAAAATGTTGTTTTTTTGTGTTGAGGATTTTTCAATTTGTTTAATCAAAGTTTTGTTTTTATGCTTTAAATATAATACACATATGTGTATGTGTGAACCCGTATATACACATTTATTACCTTACCCCGAAAAGATAGAACAACAATGGATATTGGTTTGTTTAATTCATTGAACGAGATATTTATTTTTACTCCAAAGTTTAGTATTTGCATCGTTGCAAAACATTTGTAAACTTCTTTGAAAAGTTAATATACATTTAAGATAACATCTGAGCAATACGGACACGCATAGATCAAGGCATATATAACCCTGCTCGTAACAACACGGTTCGGTTATTGCCATTAAAGGATTTAGCATAGCGGAAAGCAATTACAATATGCCCCATAAAACCCTCAACGACAGAATAGCTTCACCAAAGCTGAGAGCTATTCATCAATAAATAGTAAATGAAAAATATTGTAACATAAGATTTCGTACTTTCATGCAATGGCTACGGATTTGGTGATACCCTCGTTGACAACCTAGAAAATATGTAAAGATAAAAACAACACCTAGGAAAGCTGCTCTGTTCCCAGTCTCTCTGTATAAGGTTGATTAATATGCTATTTTCCTTCTAAATACAGCTCATTTTGAAAGTCATTGAATGCTGCCTTTCTTAACCAGATAAAATGAATTAAATAATTTGTTCACTGGTTTGTTCTTTTTTTTTTGGGGGGGGGGGGGGGGGTTAGTATTACTTAGCTATTTTAATATCAATAGTGCTTTAACATTCGTCTCTGTTTACAACTAGAACAAGCTGTGGTTTACATCTCCGAATCTCAATCAGAATTACTAATGCTAAATGTTGGTCCCGCGAGGTTGATGTTGAATTTTACAGCGATTTTTCTGTTTTTAACTGAAATACATTATTTTGGGAAAACTAATCAGAAATTAAGCAGACATTTGAGTCAGTGCTCGGTGGAATTAGATACGACTGTCTTTAGGAGACAAGTTTTGAAAATGTAGGCGTGTAATTGGTCCTGTGGTCTTTTATTTTTATAGTATGGTTTATTTGGTACATTTTGTGTCAATGTATAGTCAAAATATGTTTAATGTTGTCAAGACTGATATTGCTGATTACTTAAAGTTTGTTCATTTTGAGACAGATTTTCTTTTATTTGGAATGAATGTGCGGTGGCATTTTAGCTAAACATTAACTTCAAATATGAAGCTAGTTTACATTTCTCTAGATATAAGAAGATGTGGTATGAGTGCCAATGAGACAGTTTGCCTTCTAAGTCACAATTTTTAAAATAAAAACCATATAGGTCAAAGTACGGTCTTCAACACAGAGGCATGGTTCACATAAAACAGTAAGATATAAATTGTTCCCAAAATGACTAGTGTAAAACGATTCAAGCGAGAAAAACAACGGTATAATCTATATACAGAACGAAAAACACTTATGAATCACATCAACTAACGACAACAAGGAACATTATAGAAGATAAAAAAAACCTGTTAAACAGACTTAGGAAGAAGGGATATAGTACGATTCTGTTGTGGTTGTCAGGTTATTAAAGTTTGCATATTTCGGTTTTAATATTGTTTCATTTATAGGGTCTTTACATCGGGATTAAACATATTTTTTAAAAACCAGTTGTTGGCATGACACGGGTTATGTTCTTCTCTTAAATATTTCATAATTTGTATAATACTGAACCCCTAACGGGAGTTGCCTGATATTGCTATGATGAAGACGTAATCTTAAAATCAGTTTAATTAAGGTCTGGAGCTGACATGTCAGTAACTTCTAGTAGTCTGTTGTTATTTATGTGTTATTATCATTTTGTCTATTGTCTTTTGTTACCTCTTCTGACATCGGACTCGGACTTCTTTTGAACAGAATGTTACTGGGTGTATGGTTATGCGTTTACTTTTCTACATTGGTCAGAGGTATCAGGGGAGGGTTGAAATCTCATAAAAATGTTTAACCCCACTTATTTTGCGCCTGTTCCAATTCAGGAGCCTCTGGCCTCTGTTAGTCTTGTATTATTTTTAAATTAGGTTTTTAGTTTTTAATTTGTTTAGTATGGCGTCCATTATCACTGAACTAGTACATGTATATATATATTTGTTTAGGGGCCAGCTGAGGGACGCCTCTGGGTGCGGCAGTTTCTCGCTGCATTAAAGACCTATTGGTGAACTTCTGCTGTTGTCTGTTCTATATATATGGTCGGGTTATTGTCTCTTTGACACATTCCCCATTTCCATTCTCAATTGGATTGTCTATTTAAAAAAATAGAAGATACAAAATTATTATGTCTGAAGCTGTCAGCGAGAATCATAAAACCCTTGACATAAAATTATCCATATTTTGAGTCAGAGATGGGAGATCTTTCTATGATGCCCGCCCGTCCTCCCCCTAAAAAAGTAAACAACACTAAAATCTTATTCTGACATTACAGATGGGATTTCATTTCATTCTCGTGAATGAGGTTGGAGTGACTCGGTGTGCTCCTTTTCCTAAATTCATCTTTTTTGTTTGTTCTCCAGGTCCCACCTTTGGTGTCCCGTTGATTTCATTACCCACATTTTAATAATCCTATATCCGACCATCCCTTTTTGTAACCTCAATAGCACCCCCTCTCTATATCCTACTTCTGGGGCTACTTGCAAAATTCATTTTGATCAAGATGGATTGTATGCTCAGAATTATCAGCCTGATATGGATCAGGATAAAAGTTTCGTGATCCCTGTAAAAAAACAAAACAGTTGTGACTTTCTGTTTACATAATGAATATAAAAGGGGAGCGGACGAGCTACAAAAAATATAATAGTATCAACAAAGAGGCAATTTCGATAAATGTTCAAATTATTTAAAATTTCTCAAATTACGAAAAGAGTGCACACGCTGAAATGTCTCGCCTTCTTTACTAATCATTGATATTATGTTGATCCAAAATCCTGGACTTAAAAACATGAAATCCCGTGGTCCTGAATGAAAAAAAAAAAAAATCCCGGGTCCCGAAAGGGTTAATCCCGAAATCACAAGCTAGAACACCCGATCCTGACGTCCTGAAAAAGGTCCTGCCCACCCTCTATGTTGATAGTCCTAAATATATAGCTTTACTACAACTATCAAATAAACTTAACATGGTCAAAGAAAATTAGGACAAGGTCATATAAACAAAACAAGAAATACATGTACACCTTACAATAAATCACTAAGTAAAAATGACCCATGCTAATAGTTTCTAAGAAACAGACTTAACCGAGAAAACTAAACACATGAACCACCAAACTAAGGTCAAGGATCTGAACCATGGCAGGTAGAAGTGTACAACCTACAATTCCATACAGCAAGTAAAGTTAACCTATTTCTTATAGTTTAAGAAAATCAGAACAAAACTAAAAAACTGAATACTGTGCAATGAACAGTGAAAATGAGGTCAAGGCCAAATAAAACCTGCCAGACTGACATGCACATCATTAAATATTTCCATACACCAAACAAAGATTACATATTGCATATAGTGTTAGAAAAAAAGACCAAATATCAAAAACTTTACGTTGGTCAAGGTTTGATAAGCACAACCATGCTTGACACATCTATATCATTTCCTCTATTGTTCAATAACATATCGTCATTTGATCTCGATGGATCAGCATCGCGTTGTGACTCAGGTTGGATTGGTTGATCTGACATGCATATATGTCTACTGGATCAGAATTCGTATCAGAGGCTCCTCTGATTCTACCTCTATCTCTACCATCACGCCCACTAGTTCTGGTATATTTTGGTGGTATGCCTGTGTTGTTTGCGAGAATTCTACGTATTTTAAATGACAATTAGAAGAATTAAAGGGAACAGTATTTATAAACAGTATGTATATGCAATATGATGTTGATGATAATGACGAGAGCGTAGTCAAATTACGTTTTGAAAGTGGAAAGGACTTAGACTGGTCGATGTAAGAGCGGTCTATAATCGCAGAAAAAGTGTGTTAAGATCGTGTTGCAATCGAATAAATCGTGCATGTATTGTCGTTATGAAAACGTGATTAGCGTAATAAATCGTGATTATCGTATTGAAGACTCAGAATAGGCGTGATGAGAACGTGACCCGTAGCGGGATCGTAGTAGCATCGTGAAAACAATGAAAATCCAAACTTTCATCCTGCTCGTACCGGGACCTCACCTTTTAGATCGCGGTGAGCGTGATGCAATAGTGGTCTAGAGTGACTTGGGCATAAAACCAATCTAATTAAAAACCGATCTCTCATCGCTCCTGTTTCTGATATGTCGCGTGACATATCAGAAACAGGAGCGATGAGAGATCGGTTTTTAATTAGATTGGCATAAAACATGCTCCTTGTTTCTCTACCTTTCCTACTGATCAAAATGAGCAACTGGTTCTTGTCTTGAATTGTTGATACCGTACCGTAACGTTTCCTGCTTTCATCGTGTCAGAATACATTTTTTAATAATCGTGAAATATACATGTATATCACTTATTGTTCAGTAATTTCAACTGTTGTTATTATTGTTATTGGTCGTAACGTAATCAATAAACATAATCAATACCGAAGAAACTGTGCTATCTTATTTTTTCTTAGTTTCCCAGGTAGCAAGTACAAAAAACATCACCAATTGATACATGTACATTTATAAAAATTCATATATGTATAGCATGTATGGCACATGAAAATAAGTAACGCTGCGCTCTCCATGTATTCATTTAGTCAATCGTTTCACAAATTATATCGGATATGTTCCTTACGTCGTAACTACAATCCTCTTCCCTTTCATGAATGTGACCTACCGAATTAGACTATTTACCGGATTTGTTATCACATTGGCAAGACGATGGTAGCCACATGTGAAGTAGGATCTGCTTACCCTTTCGAAGCACCTGAGATCAACCCTAGTTTTTGGTGGGGTTCGTGTTGTTTATTCTTTAGTTTTCTATGTTGTGCCATGTGTACTATTGTTTGTTCGTTTGTTTTCTTCATTTTTAGCCTTGGCGTTGTCAGTTTATTATAGATTTATGAGTTTTACTGTCCCTTTGGTATCTTTCGTCCCTCTTTTGAAAAGACTTTTCAAATAAATAAATAAAGAGCTCCGCTGTAAACGCATGGTACTTCTCTTGTCTTTATGCTTTAAGGGCATACGATACAGTAGAGATCCCTCGTTGATTTTTTCTTAAAATTTTGAGAGAAGGTCAATTTCAATGTGTACTTTTTAAATATGCAAAGAAAAAAGTACCTTCATGACTTACTTTTAGAGATAATTTGGTTCGAAATTTGCATATTTGGAAGAAAATCCCTGATATTTAATAAATTATGACTTTTAAAGAAAGTAACAATACTTTTGAACGAAAAGTCATTACTTAACCGGGTTTTTGTAAAATATTCCCTTGATCCATGACATCAACATGCTGAAACAAGTTTAAGGTTAAACCAAGTCATCATGATCCGGATTTAGATTGCTATATCCGAAATAAAAAATTGACCATACTTTTGCGTCTTTTGAAGTGCAGACAAAATTTGATCGTTGTTTTTTTCCTGAAATTTTGGCGGAGTGTTCTTGAAACAGTACTTGATTGATTGCAAAAGAAAACAATTGGGGTCCATGTGCTTGTTTTTTCAATAAAAGCCATACATCTTTATTTTTTACGACGTCTGTCAGTATGGCGCTAAATTACGTTAAATTAAGTTTTAATCGCAACGTCGTGTAATCATTCCCGCCGTACACGAGTTCGCTGTCAACTTTATGCAGGTGTTTTTCAAAGCGTTGATACTTAATATAAATGAAGGATTCTAGCAGATTGCTTTGTCAGATGTAGATCTGCTAGAAGTATAAAGGTGCATCTCCGTCCGACATTAGTTCAAAATTGCTTGATGTACTGTAGGATGACAGACAACATTATTGACATGACAAAATGTGAACCAACTATAAATTAAGTGAGGCGATCATACCATATAACCGTCAACAATGACAAAACCGATACCGTATCGTCAACTTTAAAAGGTCCTGACGTACTTTGATTTTATTTATTTTTTTACACTCAAAAGATAATTATCTTTCAAATTTAAATTATGAGCAGTACTTCTTGTTTTATAATAAGAGCTGTTTTGTGCAATTTAACTCATGCCATTATTGCATCAATTCGACCGAAAATGAAGTTGTAATATAATATTTCATAGGAAGTACTGCAGCCGGTATAAGAGAATGATATTGAACGATGTCTTTATCAATAGATAAGTTACATAACATTTTTTTACGGCGTATACGTAGGAATATTTGCATACTTGTTTGTCTAGAAGAAGAGCTATATTGAAAACACTTTGTTCGTCTGTCTGATCGTCTAACTATACGACGAGTTTTAACGTGTGTACACTTTCTGATCTGTCTGTCTGCAGTTAGTGTACATTTGCCGATACTTCAATTTTTATCTCTCAATACATTGAAGTAAAAAATGTACAATAGGGACATGCTTATACAAATAAGAAGACAAATGACTAAACGACTATAGGACATCGGACGGCCTTCAACAAAGAGTAAAACCCATACCGCATAGTAAGCTATGAAAGGCACCTACATGACAAATGCAAAAAAACTCAAACGTACGGCCTGATTTAAGTACAAAACAATGAACAAAATACAAATATGATGAACAATAGCAAAAGACACCGTTAATAAGAAGCCCTTTTAATAGCATGTGAACGGGCGTTTCCTTGTTTTGGTCTATTACATCCAGTTTCATATACAAAAAGAATAAATGTACAACCAATTAAACAAACTAACGTGTGACAATGCTGCATCTTTTGGTAATACTTTGCTTAAATTCAAACCAAAAACGACATCAATATATTTTTTGAAATCTTTTTAACGGATTTTTATTGACAGTTTTTCTTCATACACATACAATATTATATGTTTTTAAAATATCAATTAAAATCGGCTTTTTTATGTACCAATTTCAAGTCCAGAATAGGATGAGACACTGAGGCTCTCTTTACTTATTATTCTATTTACGAATAGAGGTGTTATACGACCTTGTCCACCAATGAGAGTCTCGCACATGCAGTCGGTTTTGTTATTTCATTGATAGTCTGTTAAATTTGGCCTTACAATGACAATTCTCCGTAAAATTTGGAGGCTGCCAAATGCTAAACAAGAAAAGAATTCAAGATAGTATTATTTACTTCGAATTCATTATCAATAAATGAAAATAACTGTTTTCGTCATGAAAAATATTGCACAGCTGTACAACACGCCGTAGTAATGACTTTTGTGTATGGATTTCAACACCAGACCAGATTCGGCTACCCTACGCGCCATAGATTTTGTTAAATTTTTCTCATTAATTACGGGTTCATACGTTTTCTCATTTCTTTAAGTTTCATTAAAATAACAGTTGGATGTCATTAATGTGCAAAAAATATTTGCCGCTGTACGTTAAGCAGCTACCAATACTCATAATTAGTTATTGCAGGTCGTTTTGTTCCGAATTTTGTTTTTCAGCATGTTACAGTTTAAGCAACGAATAGTAAGATAGATCCCAATTCCTTGAAATATTTCTTTCTCTACGCTGAGCAGATTCCGCTGGGCCGTGCAGCGTTTTGCAGTTATTCAGTGCCAGACTTGAAAGCTCCCCAATTCTTGTTCCGTCTTTCCATGTTATACTGTCAGTACTCTCTTTTGTGTCTATCATCATTTCTTCAATTTCGTCATGCAAAATTTCCTTGACCGTTTCCGACATTTTGTCAGAAGAAAAAATCCCCCAAACTGTACAACATCAAATCAGAAATTATATAAAAATCAAAAGGGTACTTAGTTTAATAGATATATTAACGTCACCATAGTCTAATCATTAAATGCTGAAAGCATTTTTATGATTTATTATCCGAAAAACTGGAAAAAAGCCTAATTTTTTTATGAATAAAAACTCCATCACTCCAAAAATGTAAATCTTTCATAAAAGTTGGTAAAAGCGTGTTTGAGTTATTGTCCAAAAAACTGGAAAAAATCCCCTTTTTTCAATATAAAAATTCATAACTAAAAAACGTAAAATCTGAAATTTAAAAAAAAAGTCAACAGATTTAAACAGTTCACTAAACTGTCATAAAATTTTGTTTAAGTGTTTATGAGTGATTGTCCGAAAACTGGAAAATCCCCCCTTTTTTAAGCATAAAAATTCATGACACGGAAACGTAAAATCTAAAATTTATAAAAATCAGAGCATACGCCAATAGATTTAAACAATTCACCAAAGTCTCATTAAGTTGATGGAAGCATTTTAGAATTAGTCTCCGAAAACTGGAAAACTCCCCCCCCTTTTATGGAAAAAAAATTCAAAACATGGGAAACGAAAAATTTGAATTTTATAAAAATCGAAAGGGAGCTTACGTCAATAGATATAAACAATTCGATAAAGTTCCATAAAAGTTGGTGGAAGCATTTTTTATTAATTGTCTGAAGTGTGGACGACGGACGGACAACGGTATACCATAATGTGTCCCGTTTTAGACGGGCGTATACAAACAAAGTAACAAGTTATAAAAAATGCTAAACATATAGTACAGATACAAGCGTGCTCGATGTTTGTGATAGAGGGGGGAGGGGTGTGAAATTGCTGCGAGTTTTGTTTATCCAAAATCGATTTTACATATGTCCGTTTTTTACAATCAATATTTCACAAATTAAGTTAAGAATAAGGAATCAGTAAAAAAACTATGTAAATTAAGTATTTTTTTATTATCCTACATTGAACTTTTGATGTTGTCCCTTACTTTGGCTTTGTGGAAGCGTCGACCATGTGCATCATGCGCTGTAATCATTGCAGAAGTTGAAACACTATGTATTTCCGTTGGTACCCCCACCCTTTTGTGGGGAAAATTTTGTTGATTATATAGAAAATCGCCGAAGCATGACTGGACCCCCTTAAGGTCAGTCAGTGCCACCCCTTATGAAAAGTTCTGGATCAACCACTGCTGCTGTCGTAAATGATGGTAGCGAGGGTTAACTATCGCTAATGCTTTACCAACTTTAGCTTCACACACGTTGATTCCTTTGCTTTAAAAATGTAACTACTAGTATTTGTTCCATGTACTGATGCATACGGTTTGAAATTCGATCATTTGTGTCGATCTGTGTCGATCTGTTATTTTTTCCTTTTTGTATTTCAAAAGAAGATTGTCACTGACTGAGACCCCTTTTTTGTGTCGACATATTTGTCCTATAATACTCGTTTTGCTTTCACATATTGAAGATGTAAAATCATATTAAAGACTTGATAATAGAATGTACGTAATACAGAACCTCGGGGGAACTGTTTCATGTTTGTTGAAATACTATTCACATAATTATTATATATTCTTTGCTACATTTTGTTTTCGGTAAAAGCAAATATAAGAAGTCTTTCATTCTTTGAAATATACATTTACCACACATACATGCATGCAAGTTAATTTCATATTTTCTTTTATAAGATGATTGCTTATTTGAAATTCTGCGAATGAAATTGTGAATATCATAAGCTTGGGAAAAACAAGTTTGTATTAAACAGATTCAAAATTAGGAAACGCTGTACAATGTAGAAAAATACAAAATTGAAAACATATACTAGCACAGTGATCAGAATAATTTAACATCTACACCCATCCCTCCCCATCCCTTTCGAATCGCGAACCCTGCTCCTTGAGCATGTACAGAAACTGACATGGACAATATCTAATATTCTAATATTTTCTCTTCTTTTCTAACATGTTTGAACCATTCAGCCACGATATGGTTCAATGCAACTTCGTCTACTCCGCATCGCCTAGTAATTCCATTTTCAAAACAAAAACGACTTACGGAAAGAAAAGACAAAGAAAAACAAAAGTCAGATAGATAGACAGATAGCAAGATATATACAATGAATGACAGATTGATAGATCGAAAGATAGATATAAACACGTAGCTACAAAGACAGCTATATACATTGTATATAGATAAAAAGAAAGAATGATTCTTTGTGGTTATTATCGTACTTGTCAGTGTACCATTCTTGTTCGGAAATTTGTTGATACCACACATAGTTCACACACACACACACACAAACACACCTTAAAAAGATCTTCAAGACATATTGCGCTTAAAACAAGACAAAAAAAAACGAAAATAGTAAAACATTTAATAAAAAGTGACAACAATTTAAACATTTAAAACGCCTACATTAAAACAAATTACATTTCGTTCCCATTATTAGACATTTAAATAATGAACATTTTTCAAATTTGAATATTGCACAGTAAAATGAAAATTGAAAAATTGGAGCATTTTTCATTTTTCAATATTAAACGTCAAATTGAAAAATGCTCCACGTTGGAGCATTTTTCATTTTTCAATATTTGAAGACAAATTGAAAAATGCTCCACGCTTGAGCATTTTTCATTTTTCAATATTGTAAGTCAAATTGAAAAATGCTCCACGTTAGATCATTTTCCATTTGTCAATATTGTAAACTAAATTGAAAAATGCTAAAGGTCAGTATTTTCAATATTTGCTTTTAAGAATGAGATTGAAATATGTTTTGTTTTCTAAAGCAAGCAAATACAAATGCTTTAATAATTTTAAACTTTTGACAAAATAAAATCATTTTTAACAGAAAGTTATTGTTATTTGTTTCAATATCTTCGTTAAATCAAAAATATAATTTCATGAAAATAACAAATTTCAAATCTCATAGAGAAAATGGTTTTTCGAAAGTGATTTCTATAGGTTTTTGTTACATTTTTCAAACCAACTACCTTTAAGATTTGCAGAGCAATTTGAAAATTTATTTTTCATTTTAAAATGAAAAATGTTTGGCGTAAATGTACACGGACGGGACATTTACTCATTTATAGAATGATTTGATTTGATTTGATTTGTATTCCAACTATTGTAAAATATTAATTATAAAACAGAAGATGTGGTATGATTGCCAATGAGACAACTCTTCACACTGAATAAAGAGACAAAGCGACACAGAAATTAACAACTATAGATCACCTTACAGCCTTTAACAATGAGCAAAGCCTATACTGCATAGTAAACTATAAAAGGTCCTGAAAAGGCCCTGAAAAGGCCATGAAAAGGCAATGTAATCAAAGGAGAAACCTGACGACCTAATTTGTGTACAAAAAAAATGAACATAAAACAA
Organism: Mytilus edulis; assembly: GCF_963676685.1. Taxonomy (NCBI): domain Eukaryota; kingdom Metazoa; phylum Mollusca; class Bivalvia; order Mytilida; family Mytilidae; genus Mytilus; species Mytilus edulis. The sequence goes on from NC_092348.1 coordinate 62,002,874, forward strand.
ACATGTATGTCATTAACAAACGACAACTACTGAATAGAAGGCTCCTGATTTGGGTCAGGCACATGCATACAGAATGTGGCGGGTTTAAATATGTAAGCGGGATCTCAAGTCTATTTGCTGCAATTTGATATCAATAATTCATTGAAAGAATATTTAATATGTTTCAATATATTTGAGTTTGAAAAATTATTGATACATAAATGTGTCCACATGTACATTGGCTATTGCTGGTAAACATTTGATACTTCTGTTGCGTAGATTTATTATTGAAGTACAACCACCGAAATTTCAAACTAATTATCTAAATACAACAACCTTTCCCGTAAATACTTTCAATTAAAAGAACGTTTGTAAATGAGCAAATCAAAAAAGTGGCACGTATGTGAAAAAAGTATGCATGACACTAACATTATTTCTCCTTTCAATAAGTGTAAACTACCTAGACCTCTATCGTTCCATTAGTATTAAAAACCACTTTAAAGAGTGAGGTGTCTTTCTGACGGTGTTGGGTGTATAAATATGCAGTAACGACCAGTAGGGATGGAGACTTAATTTAATTATAATGCATAACATGGAAACTGATTTGCTTTCTTAATTTAAAAAATCCTTGCAATGACCCATGACAGTTATGTTGTTGTTTTAAATAAATATCCTCAATGTAACATAACCGTTTGGTGATGGTGCTTACAAAAAATATCATCAATAGTACATAACCGTCAGCAAACATCAGGCCAATTAACAAATACATCATATCAGTTTACAACTACAGAAAAAAACCCTGGAAATTGTATTTAAATTTTGTATTTTACAGATCTAAACAATATTTGATATATATTTTTTTTATCCTCCTGAATATGATGAAATATTTGCCACTGGACATTAATCAACCAGTTTATATCTTTGATCCTCCTGAATATAGTGAACTATTTGCAACTGGACAATAATTAACCAATTTATATCTTTGATCCTCCTGAACATAATGAAATATTTTCCACTGGACATTAATCAACCAATTTATATCTTTGATCCTCCTGAATATAGTGAACTATTTGCCACTGGACAATAATTAACCAATTTATATCTTTGATCCTCCTGAACATAATGAACAAAATGCCACTGGTCATTTATCAACCGATCTCATATTCTTTGCAAGGAAGATACTCCTTTCTTTTTTTTAATATTACAATGATTATATATAAAATAATAAAGAGTTTACATGTTTGTAAAAACATATAGGTAAAGAACAAATGGTTGTTATTTGTACTATTTTATACTTTTAGGTTGACAAACAACAATAAGATGGTAATAGCTGTTTGATGGTGTTAGATGATTGAACCTTTTTTTATTCAGACTTAATTTAGAACATTTTGAAAAAAATATTTTGTCATGTCTTTTTACTTTTTATATAAAGCCAACGAAAAAAACCCCAAAATAATGCAATTTATTCTTGAGCTTTTAGTATGATTTAATCTTTTCTTCGCTAAGATGGCATTTACGATCAAAAGATATAAGAAGATGTCGTATGAGCGCCAATGAGACAACTCTCCATTCAAGTCACAATTTGCAAAAATAGAACAACCATTATAAATCTAAGTACGGTCTTCAACACGGAGCCCGAAGTAGGCTGACATTGAACAATAAGCTACAATCCTCTGTCCTTTCATGAATGTGACCTACCGAATAAGATTATTAACTGGATTTGTAATAACATGAGCAACACAACGGGTGATATATGTGGAGCAGAGTTACCCTTCCGGAGCACCTTAGAGCATCCTAGTTTTTGGTGGGGTTCGTGTTGCTTATTCTTTAGTTTTCTATGTTGTGCCATGTTTAGGATTGTTTGTCTGTTTACCTTTTTAATTTTTAGCCATGGCCTTGTCAGTTTATTCTCGATTTATGACTTTGATTGTTCCTCTGCATGGTATCTTTCGCCCCTGTTCTACAAAAGGTCTCAAAATATGACTAGTGTAAAACCATTCAAATTGCATTTATATTGAATCCTTTCCTTTTGCACTGCTATAAGTCCTGTTCCATTTTGTGGGGTTGGGGTTCGGAGAGGGTCCAATTCCTCAATCCCGAGTTTACTTTTGCCCATCTCGATTTACAGGGCCTTATTTAACAATATAACAAAATCCCGATAAAATTACATGTTTTTATTTTTTGCAAAATACAGCGATTAATGAATGTGTACTGTTCAAAGCAACCAGTCTGTCTGTTGTGCAGGTTCCCTTATTTTCTTAATACATTCTAGTTTAAAACAGATTAACGTAAGGGTACCCAAATTGCACCGAGTACCCAAATTGCACCTATTTAGAAAAAATAGCAACGGAAAGATTTCCTAGAGACTAAACAATTTGTATTTTTATGATTTTATACTATGCACGTCTTTCAACATAGGTAAACATATTTAGATATACACAAAACGTTCACAGTATCTATCAACAGATGAATTGTTTACTGAAAAAGCAAAAGGTACGAAACTGTCATCATGCGACGTCATGAAAACGTCATCTTTTTAAAATAGCAAATACAATATATTATAAGTATACATTTCGTAAAATATGAAGAGTAAGCATGGACTAATATCCAATTGTTCAAAATATTTCAAGAAATTAAACAAAAGCTCGGTTATTAGACTTTTGACGATGTGAATTTAAGCATGGATGCAATTTGGGTACTCCTTATTACAGAATCATGGATAGTTAGGAGGTTGATTCAAACCCATTTTTTTATGACTCAATATGGATTAAAAATCAAATTGGTGTACCTATACAATAAAGAAGGATAGGGCTACAAAATAACCACATTAATGACATTTATTTCTTGATCATAAAAAACGTAGGTGAAAATCGGTCAAAATAGGTGCAATTGGGGTACCGTCACGTTATATATATACACAGATACTGCGCTATATTCGAAAACTTAAAAGAAACATAAATAAGTTGTCTAGTTTGAGCTAAAAAAAAAGAAAATAAAAAAATGTTCGTTGGTTACTAGGAGTATGATAGTGCATTGTACACGTTATTACTCTTCGTTACTCTGCAACTTTTGTTGAACTAGTCTGTAGCCAGGATACTATGTCAATAGATATATATAAGAAGATGTGGTATGAGTGCCGAAGTATTTTTTTATATAAAGTCATCAGGCCCTATTTAGCTCTGTGTTATGGATGATCACCGCAGTGGCGGATCCTAAGGGAGGGTTCCAGGGGTTCGAACCCCCCTTTTTTGGACAATCAATGCATTTGAAAAGGGACATATAGTTGCCCCCTTTTGTCCTAGTTTGGGAGCCCCCTTTTTAAAATGGCTGGATCCGCCCCTACATGCACGGCCACAGTGACTGACATTATTCTGTATATAATTTTGTACATTTGTTTGAAACAAGATTGTGTAACACCAACATCGAACAGTAAGAAAATAGCCCCAACTCCTACAAAAAACAAGAGTAAACCCAGGTGCTCCAGAAATGTAAGCGAATATTGTTGTTTTTTCAAGCAAGAGTCCCGTTAAATGAAACCCATTCCCCCTTTTTTCTCCTCCCTTTTTCCCTTTCTGTTCTCAAGTTTTCAATGATTCAATATTGTTTTTCATTTCCAACAAATCTGTTACAATCATAAACATACTTTAAGTAATAAAACAACCACTATCCTGCTAAATATGTTCAGTTTTAGTAAAATTTATTTTTATAATTTTTGCAATCTCATTACTAATCTGTTTATTTCCTTTTTTAATCATTTGAAAAAGCTGATGGACACAACATAAGCTTTTAGTAAACAGAAAAATAGTTTTAAAGGCAATGTATCTAACATAGCAACATGTTTACACTTTTTGTACATGTATATTCAGTTGGAATTAAGAATGAAGAAATTTTGGCAGAGAACATTTTTATTGTCATCAAAGTATGACACGTGCTAAGGGTCAAAGGTCAAATGATTTTCTGAAAACATGTACGTTGAATTTCTTCTGCCATAGGGTACATCCAAATAGTACATTGATATTAATTATGAAATACCCCTATATATAAGTCCCTAGTATAATTACAAATCCCTATTCATTTTCTATATATAGATTACTCTATCTATTTATTACATTGAAACTAAGTTTCAATAGGTTAACTCCTAACTATCCTAATGTCTGTCGACACTTGTTATTGGCATTGCACAAGTCATTTCTTCTTTGACTGTCAATGACGTTAAAACATTCAATCCCTGGGATATGTTTTAGTTGATTTTAGCCTCTGATGCATGATTTGTTTTATCATTAATTGTTTTAGACTTTTTTAACTAATTTTTAGTAGCTGCGAGTACTCTCAAATCGTACTTTCGTGTTAATTTAAATATGATGATACAATGAAATGTATTTTTGATATTTTATGTTTACTTATTCAGTGTTGTGTTTATTCTTACTATTTTAAATATATACCACCATTGCTAAGTGTTTAGTACGATAAATCTTCACTGTTGATTTCGGACTTAAAACAACAAAATTATATATTTTGTAAAACATATTTCCGTGCTCCATGTATACCTTACAACAACATTAATTTCATTTACCTGTAGCCGTTATTTTATTTTGCGTCCAAAGTTTTTGTTGTCTTTCGGATATTGTTTTATGTTCAACCCCCTTGTTTTATAAAATTTGTATTAACACTGTGTCGTAGACCAAATTTATTTGTTCAGTGTATGTTCACTTGTTTTTGTTTTGAATGAGTGAAGCCATGTCAATTGATATTTGACAGTGTGTCTTTCTATGTTGTGATGCTACATTATTATTTATGGTTCGGGTGAAGGTAGGCGCCATATAAAACGTTCAAACCCGCTGAAATTATTTGCACCTGTCCTAAGTCAGGAACCCGATGGTCAGTGGTTGTTATTTGTTGATGTGGTTCATAACTGTATCTCGTTTTCATTTTTTATATTGATTAGAGCGTTGGTTTTATGGGTTTGAAAGATTTTTCACTAGTAATTTTTGGCTTTTCCTGGGTACAAATTTTGTTGATTAAGACCAACTAACATGTTCGTGGAAATATAATTTCGTGGTTTTTCCGAAGTCTGCCTACAAGCTTAGCCTATAGAAATTTGTTATTAATTGAAAACTTAATTTCACGATTCACCTGTACCCACAAAATTCACGAAAATGTGTATCCAACAAATAATAATGAATCAACAGTATTACAAGATATGCAATTTGTAGCAATGATAGGCATTAATGTTCTTAATCATAATTTTTGCAACGAATGTATATAATATCAAAACGGGTACGATGCAAACATATATAGGGGTAAATGGCATGGTCGTGTAGTACTATCCATCTAATTTGCAACAATAAATTGAAAAAAAATAAGATAACTACCAATTGCTGCTTGAACTTCTTTCGTGTCATCTTTTTTTTCTACAATAAAACGATTAAATTCTATTAGTCAGGATTTGTATATATTGTTTTATTATACATATTATAGATAAAAAATTATAATTATTTGTGATATAAGCGCCTTTCTATAACTGAGAAAGGTATGTAACTTACAACTCACCGTAAGTCCTCCATAATAAACAAAACCAATACTATGTAGTTAAAACAATGACACACCTCGGGCTATCAAAGTGTTACATATTTCATGAGAGAAAAAAAACCAACAGACTGTTTTATTTTACCAGCAAACATTAGAATACATGCATGATTCTGATTTGGGAAAGGCATTGACAGACTGCAGATTGGTTATGCATTCCGTAAGCGACAGTACTATAATACTACAAAACAGTAACATACTTTAAATATCAGATAGGTATGACATTACTCGTCATGCTCAACAAGTTGATAATTAGCATTAAAGAAAAATGACAAAAAGACAATCGATCAACAGTACTGCTCTTAGAAAATGTACAGCTTCTGGTCGCAGTTCAAATGACAACGAAGTAAAAAATGCATAAAACGTGTTTAGAACAACAGTTGTTTTCCATGTTCATAAATGTATTTAGAACATACAAATCAAAGGGGCAAAAAAAGTCACATTAAGGAAAGCAGACCAGGTGCTTTGCTAGGATTAACATTTTCTGTTGTATGCATGTTTACCCGAAATTTTAATTAAGAATAAATTAAAAAGTTAAATGAGAGATAAGAACATCATCGATTACTTCACAAAAACTGTGACTGTTCTAATTTTTAAAGATCTAACTAAGCACACGAAAACATGCCCTTAATTTCGTACCTCATAATCATGCATGTTAAAATAGTTTAATGACATGAGTACAATCTTGGTTGTGAAGTCTGTATAATGAAAACATGCCCTAGCGTAACGTATAAATTAAGACATATAAAGGCCATACGATGAGGCAGAAAAAAATGGGATGCATAAAAATTGTAAACCTGAAATCGTCATTGTTTTTTTTCAAACATGTATAAAATCGTGTAATTATATGTAGAATAAAGAAAGAGAGCACTTATGAATAAGTTCCTATAGCATTCTTAGTTCACTATGATGTATAAATGAAATGTTATCGCTGATCCAAAATATTAGTTATTGATTAATAGGACATCGTTTTTTTGTGAAATATTGTATATACATATGCTTAGTACGAGTACAAAAACAAGTCTTTCAAAATGACACCGCAAACATGTTGCCGGTCAAAAACGTCATCACGATGTTGTCACATTAGGTGGACTGATATGTTAAAGGGGAATCAATACGGTTATTGGTAATCTTAATAGGAGGTAACTGCAACAAGGAAATGTTTTCAATCCCATAAACTATTCGATATCATATACTAAATATCTAAGCGAAACATTGATAACAACAAAACAGATCAAGAAAAAAGTTAATAAAACATGTAATCCGATTAAAATCTAAAGCTCCAGGAAAGGGGGAAAACCAAATTAATTAGAATATGTATTAAAAGGTAAAATAACAAAATTACCGAACGCCTAGGAAAATACACATCGAAAAGTCTCTAATAAAATGGAAAATTCAAAAACCTCAAACGCATCAAACGAATGGAAAACAACTGTCAAAGTCCTGACTTGATACTGGAATTTCCTTATGTAGAAAACCTTTGATTAAACCTGATTTGATAGCTAAATTGTACATACCAGAAACTTCTGAATCCAGTGAAACTTGCGACACAGTTTTACTCATTTCTGAAAAAAAAAATCAAAAGAAGACAGTTATCATCCGTATATTTCATACCAAACATAACTTGTTTTGCAAAGGAACGTAACCCTATCTTCGACCTACAAAAATACCTAAAAAAGCCTGTTAAACATGTTAAATAAAAAATGAAGCATTCAATATAAAAACGATGATTGATGATAAAAAAAAAACCTACCATTTTAGAAATTAAAAAGTATGAAATTGAATGACGATATATAAAAACTTGCTACCAATGGGTTTATGTTGATCTAAGACATCCTCAATGTATTTATAATGTTGGTTGTATCAAGTTTAGAAGTTTTGAAAGTATGGTCAATAAAAATATTTCTATGATACTGTGTAACACTGCATTTGTTCATTTCCTTTATAGGTAAATCTATTTTACCCCTGAGCTAGTATCAAAATAAAATAAAATATGATTCAAAACTAGATTGGAATAAAAAAATAAAGAATGGACGTACAACTTATATAAAAGAGTAAGAAATGTGTCACAATTGTTGCTAAAAGTCATATACTTTCATACTTGACAAAACACAGTTATACAAATTTTGAATTACAATTTTTTTTATGCAATATATTCATTAAATACTAGTTTTTAAAGAAGTTCTATACTTGCCATATATTTTCTCTTTCAGGCCTGAAACATGTGAAATTATGTTATCTTTCTCCTCGCAGTTCTCACATTGAATGACAACCTCGGTTTCTAATCAAAAGAAAAACATATTAATAGAGAAAACAACACAAGCGACATAAGTATCTACTTTATACATTAAATGTAACTTAACAATGGTATTTGTACGTATGAAGCGTCAACTTCATATTATTTATACCTTTCAAGCATACATTGTACGTATGAAAGTGAAAATTATTAATTTGGATTGTCTTTCTTTTCCCAAAAGCATTTTTAGACCGTTAAAAAGGTGAAAACTTATGTATTACAAACTTAATCACTGACTGCATACGTAAGATGGTAAGTCGGTGATTCTTTTTACAGATATATATTATTTTTTTACAGTAAGCTAAAAAAAAATACGATTTTTATAGATAAAATGAAATTTATCAGTATCTTTTAATTGAAGTTGACATATGTTATGACGTTACACGCGATGTTCGTACCTCATTGGAAATTCGGTGTAGTTGGCAAGATGCAAGTCCAAAATATATAATTTTGTGATATCATATTCATTGCTTTTGCTCTTATAATGGTAGAATTTTATGATTTTTTAAAATATGATTTTTTTTTAATTTTTCAAAAAACTAAAATATATCAATTTTTACGGAAGCCGATAAGGGCCATTCAAAAAAAAATTTTTATGTCGTAATTACGACATAGCATGTCGTAATTTTGACATAACATGTCGTTATAACGACATCGCTATGTCGTAATTTCGACATAACATGTCGTAATAACGACATCGCTATGTCGTAATTTCCACATAACATGTCGTAATAACGACATCACTATGTCGTAATTTCGACATATCATGTCGTAATAACGACATAACTATGTCGTAATAACGACATCGCTATATATAAAAGAATATGTATTATGATTGGCAAGAGACTAAATGACACAGAAACTAACAACTTTAGGTCATCACAATGCCCCCAATAGTTAGAAAAGGCCCGCATAGTCAGCTATAAAAGAGGGAGTAAAGATACCAGAGGGAGAGTCCCCGAAATGCTGTGTGGCAGACAGTATTATTATTTAATTATTAGCTCCCTTGGTAAAACTCCAAATTTTATATTTAATGTATTTTATTGATTAATAAAATACATAAAGCTTAATAAGTATAATTATATTTGTTAATTGCATAGCTTTTGCAATTTGAATTCATTGGTTAAAGATTTCTATTGATATTGTAAAGTGTGATATTTGCATCGTCGCAAAATCTTTGGTTACCTTCTTTGGATACCTTTAGTGAGAATTTTATATTCTATAGATATCATCAAAGGGTATTAACTGTATGGATTAAATAAAAAATGTTATAGTCCAATAAGGTTCAAGCCAGGGCCGACCGTGCAAGGGCTGTATAGTCATTCAAGGTCGTTAAAATCTTCCATTTGTCTGTTGTAATCATTGAAAGATACCGATAAGAGCTGTTTAGCAAGACATTATGGATATAAACTTGATATGTGAAATTATTAGAGAACTGAACTTATCATACCAAGGCAAGCCATTCTTTCTACCTCCCTATACATAAGCGCAAACTATATGGCTTCTTGTAAAAAAGGGTAAATTGAAGTATTGATTGCTGTATTTCTACTGTCAAGCATTGGCCACGATGTTTCTACAACCCCTAGGATTTAAAACAGAATCTTCACAATTTCGTCCGCAAAACAAGATAAAAATGTTAGAAAACACGAACCAATATTAAAACAAATTCAATACATGTTTTGAATTATGTTTTTACAGCTCTTGGTCATATCCTAAGTAATATCTAGTATATTTGAGGATTGAAATAAGAAAGCTATGTGAAAAAAACGGATGTCCAACGTTACATTTATGAAAAACTGTTTAAACTCTTATGTATAGTGATCCTATTTCTCATTCTCTGATCTTCTTGATTCTTGGCAGGAACAACGACATGTGTCAATTTTTGTGGCGTAAAAGCCGTTATTTTACCAAATTGTATTTGACTCGGTGGCTGCATATTATGCTGGAATAGGAAAACTGTCCGACGTTTTTCGTTAACTCAACGACTGAAAGTAGATATAGCAGAAAATAAATAAAAAGAGTAAGACAGTTATAATAATATCTAACAAAAGTACAAATATTTGCCTCATGTGAGTTCTAATATTGCTGATTCAATAAAATCTTCTCTACACAGTCGTTTTTCAAACGGTAGTCATTTTGTCCAAGTTGATATTTCATTTTTCAATGCAGTTAACGCGTATTTTTTATAATTGATCAAAACATACACGAAGAGTAAAAAATGCCAAGATTCTTTTCTTATTAACTACACATTTGGGTCTTAAAGGAATAGAATGCTTCCATACATTACATTACGGTAGCCAATTTGTCCAAACGTCTGAAAACGTCTATAATCCTAAAGACGCTAAATTCCGACGTTACATGTGCTAAAGTTTCAATTAAATGTTCATGATAATTAAAACAAATCGTGTTATGAAATTTAGAAAAAGAGGTTGATGATTGCTGCCGGAAAAAAAGAATAGTGCATGTTGATATAGACTCCGCCCGGAAACATAGGTCGACACAGGTTATATTTTGAAATTTTTATTAATCGTATATAGCTTTTAACGAGTTATTTAAAAGAATTTGGAAATGGAGAAAAATCCCATTACATGAACTTCGTCCAACGTTTGCAAAGACAAATTGGAGACACCAAGACAGTCCTCTAAATGTAAAATGCGAATTGAAATTTATGTTACGGAAGTACTCCGAAATAGATCATTTAAAGTCGTCACTTCAGTAACTTAGAGAAGCAATCACCAATATTAAGACTTAATAACAGTTAACGGAATGTTTTACTTCCCAATTTGTCCTGCTATTCATGTTATAAGTGTTGTAATGAAAGTAATTCCTGTACTAGCGAAGCCGGAACTTTTCGTCAATATAAACTCGTGCATGAAATGGAGGTAATTGAAAGACGAATCCCAAACAGCGACGAAACCCGTTTCAACGTATTAATAAAAACCCGGGATTATATCTGCCGTTTTCGCGGACAATCCAGGAGTAGATTACTAATATTTTGAAATGTTTATATCTGAAGATGACTTGGGAAATAATGCTAAAGCTAAGGTTCAAGTAATTGAAGGGGTGTATTTCGAAAACACAGGCGCGGATCCAGAAGGGGTTAGGAGGGGGGGGGGGGGGGGGTTGGACGATCATTTGAATGGAACATATAGTTGGAACCCCCCTTTGTCCTGGGTTAGGACCCCCTTTTAAAATGGCTTGATCCGTCCCTGCAACATATGTGCTAGGGAAAATATAATTTTATTCAACCAAGGGTAGAAATGTTCAATTTACTTGCAGAGTGTCAGATATATTTGTATTGGGGTTGAATTTAGATATAGAAAGTTTGCAATGACAGATGATATCACAGTGGCTGATATGCATCTTAAAAGTTAAACATCCTATGATAGAATAATTATGGAAAACCGTATACATGTACTTCCGTCCCATCTTTCCTTCCTACATTACTTGCGACAGTACTGCATTTTTAGTTGAAATAACTAATAAAGGGTAAACATTATAAAATCGATTTCCACAACTCGAGGTAATTTTTGATAAAATGACATCACAAAACGAACAAAACCAGAATCAACCAACAATATGAAAAACCGACTAAAATTTGGAAAAATTAATCGAAGTCAAAAACCCTCTTCGACACCGTTTTTAAAGTGTAAAGTGTTGTAGGAACATCGTGCCCAACGTTTAAAAGTAGAAATTGAGCAGTCAATACTTTAATTCACCCTTATTACAAGAAGACATGTAGTTTGCGCTTATTTACAGGATGATGGGATGCATGCTAGACTTGCAATTTCAGTCCCTTCTTTATATATCAATCCACAGAATATTTTAAGTTTCATATGACCTAGTCTGGCTGTATAGCCCTTTTAATAACATTCCCATAGTTTGAACTTTAGAATAGAAGAGTTTAAATCCTATTCTTATTCTTTAAATCTGTAGATAGAATCTATGAAATATATAAGTTTCTCACTGAAGGTATCCAAAGAAGGTAACCAAAGATTTTGCAACGATGCAAATATTAAACTTAACAATATAAATAGAAATCTTTAACCAATGAATTCAAATTGCAAAAGCTATGCAATTAACAAATATATACATATTAAGCGTCATGTAAATTATTTTAAAAAGAAACATTGAATATGAAATTTGGAGTTTTACCAAGGGAGCTAATAATTAAATAATAACACTGACTGCCACGCAGCATTTCGGGGACTCTTCCTCTGGTATCTTTCTTCCCTCTTTTTATATAGCTGACTATGCGGGGGCTTTTCTTATTATTGGGGGCAATATGATGACATAAAGTTGTTAATTTCTGTGTCATTTAGTCTCTTGCCAATCATAATACATATTCTTTTATAAATGGCGATGTCGTTTTAACGACTTAGCTATGTCGTTCAAACGACATAGTTATGTCGTTATTACGACATGATATGTCGAAATTATGACATAGCGATGTCGTTATTACGACATGTTATGTCGAAATTACGACATAGCGATGTCGTTATAACGACATGTTATGTCGAAATTACGACATGCTATGTCGTAATTACGACATAATTTATTTTTTTTGAATGGCCCTTATCGGCTTCCGTAAATTTTCGATAAGTAGTTAAAAGGCACCATCGATTTTGCGGAGTCTTAAAAGAATGTCGCACTTGCTTAAAAATAACGTTTCAGTCCAATTTTTGGTTTGAACGTTACGAAATTTTAGCGACGTTATGTCACGCTTTCGTGTACGAACATCACGCGTAACGTCTATACATTTTTTTCCAAATTGATTATTCAAGTTTTCGGTGAAGACGACATTTGTATTTTTACAGCTGTTACGTTAATGTGCAATGTCATTTGTCAACTGATGAACATTTATTTAGATTACTAAAGGATCTTTGTAGAGTCCCCTGTCATCAATTCCAATCTTTTTAAATGCGTTGCAGCACATACTACATGAAATTGAACAAGCTTAGAAGTTTTTGCAAGGAAATAAATCAAGATTTTATAATTATAAGGAGTCAAAACAGATAAAAGAAAATGTAGCTGATGATTGCAAAATTATTATTTTGTTTTGCTTTCTGAAAGTTTATTCTCTTTCATGCTGAAAGAGCAAGAGCCATAACAACATATGCAAAGTAAATTTGCAGAAATTTCAGTCAAACACTGGTACACGATTTCATATTACATTCATTTTTTTATAGTCTGAGAGTAAAGCCATTTTCAATTAATATTTTATAGTGCGTCTTTTCAATTGTAATGTTATACTGCTGTATCAGTTTTAGAGTGAAGGTTGGCGCCTGTTAAAACGTTCAAACCCGCAGCATATATTATATGCACCTGTCCTAAGTCAGAAATTTAAGTCAGGAACAGTGCTTGTCGTTTGTTGGTATGTTTGATAAATGTTTCTCGTTTAAAATAATAATAAAAAAAAAAAGATGAGGTGTGATTGCCAATGAGACAACTCTTCACAGGAGACCAAATGACACAGACATTAATAAAAATGGTCACAGTAGAGCCTTCATCAATGAGCAAAGCCCATGCCGTATAGTCAGCTATAGAAGGCCCCGAAATGACAAATGTAAAACGTTTTACAATTCAAACGAAAAAACTAACGTCCTAATTAATGTACAAAAACAAATGAACGAGAAACAAATATGTAACACGGCACCAAACGACAACCACTGAATTACAGGCTCTAGACTTGGGACAGGCACATATGTACGTAATGTGGCGGAGTCCCAACCCTCCCCTAACCTGGAACAGTGGTGTTATAGTACAACAAAAGAACGAACTGTAAAAATCATTTAAAAAAGGCTTATCTGTAGATATTCGGTCTCAACAGTATTTCATGTACATTGTAGAAACCCGCAAATATATTTGCTCTTCTCTTTATTTCATAGCAACGTTATGTTACATATTTATATATGACCTTTAAAGCCAAGACGCAAAGATATGCTGATTTAGTTTAAGTTTGGTTAAGTTTAATCGGTAATTAAACTAAATTGATTTATGTGGGACTAGTGCCTAATTAGCTATTAAACATTTTGTTGATTGATATAGATCGTTAATCATCTAGTGTTAACTGGATATATAAGTCCCTGACCTGTGAAGTGGAGCTGTAGGAGACTTTATTATATTTGTTTGTCTGTCTGTCTTGTAGTCTTTTTTGTCTGTCTGTCTGGGGGTCTTGTTTGTCTTGTCTGTCTGGTGGTCTTCTCTGTATATCTGTCTGGTGGTCTTGTGTGTCTGTCTGTTTGGTGGTCTAGTCTAGTTGTCTTGTATGTCTGTCTGTCTGGTGTTCTGTGTCTGTCTATCTGTTTATCTGGTGTTCTTGTCTGTCTGTCTGTTTATCTGGTATGTCTGTCTGTCTGGTGGTCTTGTCTGTCTGTCTGTTGGTCTTGTCTGTCTGTCTGTCTGCATGGTGTTCTTTTCTGTCTGTCTGGTAGTCTTTTCTGTCTATCTGGTGGTCTGGTCTGGCTGTCTGTCTGTCTGGTTGTCTTGTCTGGCTTGTTGTCTGTCTGATTGTCCTGTATGTCTATGCCTGTTTGGTAGTCTTGTTTGTGTGTCTGTCTGGTGGTCTTTTTGCGTGTCTGTCTTGTGGTCTTGTTTGTGTGACTGTCTGGGGGTCTTGCCTGTCGGTCTGTCTGTCTGATGGTCTTGTCGGTGTGGTGGTCCTATTTGTCTGTATATCTGTCTTTCTGGTGGTCTGATCTGTCTGTTTATCTGTCTTTCTGGTGGTATCGTCTGGTTGGCAAATGTCTATGATAAAATCCAGATCAAGTTTATTTTTGTTTGGGTCTTATGAGTTTGACCGAGTAATTCTCTTATATGCTGGATACTGTCCACGCTAGTCTGTGTCCACACTTGTTTCATTCGATATTTCGTATAAAGAAATTCTTCCCAAGATAAATCTTCGTTATTTATATGTTCAACCTTACTGTGGATACTCGTTTAAAGAGATGTTTGATAGAATATGGCAGGAGATAGCAACTCAGATGTTCCGTTATTTTTCTTTCTAATGTGAACATCATAGAAGGAATGAACCATCTTTTTATGTGTTTAAATATTTGGTGAGGAGGGGCATTTTATTTCGTACAGACAATTTGATGAAGTATAGATATGAAGCCAAAAAAAATAAACTTAAAAAAGAATCCTTTGTTCAACCACAAAAGATGAATCGTCGATATCTAACAGTATTAACAATCAGATAGCTATCTATCAGGGGAAATAATATTGATTTTAAGCAACTATTGGTTACCGTATGGCCTTCGTTTTTAGCTTTAGTCCAGACCAAGGGCTCAATTTCAGATTGCCCTTAGTTAATTATGTACTGACGACAATAAACAAACAAGAACTATCTTGATACAAGATATACGACACATTTATATGTTGGCGTGAAGTTTTGTATCAACCATAAACATTTATCTTTTGATTTTTTATAATTTCACACATATGTTGATTCTGACTTGACTATAAAGTATATCTGAAGGTTTTTTCCGGAGAAAAAAAAACCCTTCAAAATACTAGTTATGATAACTATACGTCAAACACAACTTTAAATTAGAGATAGAACCTATTTTGGTTTGAAAATCGTGGATTGACGGTCAACAAAGTGGGATGATATTTGTATTTTGAGATTTTTTATTGCAATTATAATAGTTTAATGATAATATGCTTTGACTTAATAATTAACCCTTGGCATTTTACACAAAGTACAACAGATGTATAGCAGTGTCTCCAGTTATTGAATCCTAAACTGGATATCAGCTCTTTATACATTCCTTTGCTTCCATTTATTACGATTATTTTTCTTAAGGTTTAATAGTCAATAATTTTAAGTTACAAGAATCACTATAAATACTAAAAATCGACACTGCTTTTTCAATTTGAAGACGTGCATGTACGCTTAAAAGATCGATTAATTATGCATTGACAAAATCGCTATTTTGGAAAGGGAACGGCAAGGGAATTAAAACGAGAAAGCAAACATGTGCGAACCAAACACAAAATTTATATTATAAACAGCAACAAAGTCAAGCACTGAGTAGCATATGACCGAGCATAAATTATGGCGGTGGACAAACATGTTTACCGACTCAAAATGTTCTCCTAAGTTTAGAAAGTGATGCAATAGCAGTCGGTAAAAATCAATTTAAAAAGACAGTTGCAACAATTCACACTAAATATCTCGTAAGAAATAGTCTAAGCTAGGACATAGATTAACGATCTGAGATATTAAAGCCCGGGATGACGAAGTATGAAAATAAATGAAAGACGAAAACATTCCAAAAAGACCACACCAGACCATAAAGCATAAAACAGTCCATTAATGGCATTGGGCTGTAACTGGTTTTTGATCGGTTTGTTTCTTATAAACAAAAAGACTTACACGTACAGTATCAAGATTGTTTTAATTGTCCAATGTATTCACGATTCCCTAACTGAAAATAAACGCTTTCCCTATGTACAACAGTGTTGTCTTAATTCAAATATCCTAATTAGATTAAGAAAAATATGAAGATAATGGCGAAATTATAGCTGAATGCATATTGATATGGGTTTGTTTTTTTGGAAAAAGGGAGACAATTCAATCTCAAATATAGTCTTAATTGTGATTTTTTACGTATACTTTATGTATGACGTTTAGTAAAGTCAGATATCGAGAATTCTCTATTAAGACTTTACTTTTTTGCTGAAACTGTTCATAATTCTCTCTTGTTTAATCAAGATATTTTGATGTTCCGTCGACGCAACTCATATTGTTCAGGATTCGACAACAAAATGTATTATCTATCTAACTTATCTTTAACGTTAGGCTCATGAGAAACGTTCAGATAGGTGTTCCCATAACGTTTCAGATTTTATTGGCAATGTTTAAGTTAATGCATTAACGTATATACGTAGCTGTAGATTCTGTTCTCAAATATTTTATCAACTCATTTTAAAATTGTGCCGAAAAGATATATATTTATTGTCTAGAGGGGAAGTTGAGGTAAATTACTTAGATATTTTTTTTTATTAAAACCTTATGATTTCCATTTAGCGTTATAAAATTCATCAGTGTCGAATAAAGGAACATGTGTTGGTAGTTCACCCAAATTTAATTTGCTAAAACAAAAAACACCGTTGTTTTAAGAGTTATTTAGCAAACCAACACGTCATTTTGTTTAAGTTCTGGAATCAAAAGGTACAAGTTCTAGTTTCTTATTGATTTAAATACATGTTCAAATCAATAAATGCTTAATAATTGAATCATTGACATGAACACATACTTGCAGCCACAAAAATATTTGAACAGCAACTTAAAAGGTTCAAGATTTGTATTTGATTTATTATATAATTGTGTCACAAAAATGTCCCCACTAAGTGTTTTCTTTTCTAGAACCAGTCACCTTCATGTCATTATTTGTCAATGCATTTCCCCTGGGTCTCTAATGCCTGAAAGGCCTGGTAAATCCCTACTAAAAATGAAAAAACTAATATTATTTAGGAGCCTGTTCATCAATAAGGTAAATTATTAGAGATTTTCATAAAATTGTACTTTCTTTACATGTATTGACCAAGGGAATTCTTATGACAGGACCTCGTCATATTCTGAAACATTTTTAATTTAAGCAATGTTTTGACAATTAACAACGTTTCTATAAATTTCATAAGGGCTATCACGTATGAATACGTTTTAAAATCTTATATACATGTATACATGCTTTGTTGAATAAATATCTAAATTTCGCCAACGCCTTCTGTATTAAGTATCAATTGTTTGAAGTTTATTAATGTCCTTTATAAGATAATGGATGGTGGCTTAACGTATAGCGGCAAATTAATAAGTATATTCCGGACGATAACATGTTATTTAATTATAGGTTAGACAATACTTGGTCATGTTTTATGAAGATTTAAGCCCAAGGCGAAGCCGAGGGCTTAAATCTTCATAAAACATGACCAAGTATTGTCTGACCAATTTAGAACATATTCACACTTTCGAGTGACCTTACAAAATTAGTCTTTCCCATTGTAATATTCAAACCTTTAAAAGAGTTCACATTTTATAATGAACCAAATGTAAAACATAGGTAATCATTTCAATGGATGGAATGAAAGAGCACTGACATAGTTTGTGAGGACGGAATGGATAAATTGTTTTTCTTCTGCTTCAGGTAAAATTTAATACTAATAAAGTTTAAGATTTTTTTATTTAAAAAAAAAGCAACATAATGTTATATAAATCCACTTTTTAAAATTTGAGATTTTTTTTATACATACAAAACTCTGTATAAACATTTAAATTTAGACCATTCAACGTTAAATGCTTACTTTTTTATTGATAACTTAGTATGTATTGTTTTTCTCCATAAAACAAATTCCTTGGTTTATATATGAGCAGTCTGCAATTGTTTTCTTGAGAAAAAAAAATCTTTCAAATGCCCGGTTTATAGCAAATAAATATTATTTTACCTACATCCTTACTCCCATTGTTTTAGTTTATTCTATATTATGTTTACCATTAGAAAATTCAGGAAAATTTGCAAAATTCAAAATAATTTGTTTTAATGTTTGCTCTTTGATCTGTAATCAGTAGGCTGTTTTCCAAGGAAAAATGCCTCAGGTGCTTGTACACTTCATTAGTGCAGTTATTAAGAGTTCACTTTCATAATTAAATGACAATGAAAAGTCATTCATGTATAGCATTTCATAGTGCATGGAAAACCATGTACTATGAAAATTAGAGGGCAAAAAACTGACTTTTCATTGGACGAGAAGGGGTGAGTATGTTCTAACATGAATACTAACCCTGCTTTACTAGACTGACACACTGAGGCGATTTGTAACGCGCTAGTGCACAATATAATAGTCCGCTATAAGACATGTCACCTTACTAGGAAACGCGCTGAAGTACGTCCATTATTCATATTTCATTATTCATTATTCAATAATGAATAATGAAATAGTTCACTATTCATTATTCAATATTAAAAAATGAATAATGAATAATGAAATAGTTTATGTTTCATTATTCAAATTGAAGCGGTGAATAGTGAAATAAATATTAAAAAAAATTGACTGTTGACACTAAAGCTATATTTTGATTCGCAATGACCATAAGAGGGTTTACGGACCTAAATGCCACAACATGCGTAAAAATGAGGAAATATAAAAAAGAAGATGTGGTATGATTGCCAATGAAACAACTATCCACAAAACACCAAAATGACACAGACATTAACAACTATAGGTCACCGTACGGCCTTCAACAATGACCAAAGCCCATACCACATAGTCAGCTATAAAAGGCCCCAATAAGGCAATGTAAAACAATTCAAACAAGAAACCTAACGGCCTTATTTATGTAAAAAATGAACGAAAAACAAATATGTAGCACATAAACAACATAAACAAACTACAACCAGTAAATTACAGGCTCCTGACTTGGGACAGACACATACATAAATAATGTGGTGGGGTTAAACATGTTAGCCAATTTTGAATAGTGAAATGGATATTTTGAATAATGGAATGGACTGGCAGGACCCTTCAGTCTCTTATTACAGATATATATTATAATTCGATCGAAAGCTTATTAAGAGAAGAACAAAAGTTATATAGTCAATATGTTCCGCAACGCAAATTAGAGGAGTAACGAATGACTTAAATATCGAATTACACCTGAACATTGAGAAATAGCCAATTTTGAATAATGAAATGGATATTTTGAATAATGGAATAGACTGACAGGACCCTCCAGCCCTAATTTCAGATATATATTTTACCTCGATCGAAAGCTTATTAAGAGAGGAACAAAAGGTATACAGTCAACATGTTCCGCAACAGATATTACAGGAGTAACGAAGGACTTAAATATCGAATTACGCGTGAACATTGAGAAATAGCCATTTTGAATAATGAAATGGATATTTTGAATAATGGAATGGACTGGCAGGACCCTTCAGCCCCTAACTACAGATATATATTATACATCAATCGAAAGCTTATCGAGAGAGGGACAAAAGGTATATAGTCAGTATGTTCCGCTACGCATATTACAGGAGAAACGAAGGACTTACATATCGAAATACGCCTGAACATTGAGAAATAGCCAATTTTGAATAATGAAATGGATATTTTGAATAATGGAATGGACTGCTGAGACCCTTTAGCCCCTAATTATATATAAACCTTATACCTCATTCGAAAGCTGATTCCAAGAGGAACAAAATGTATATAGTTTATATGTTCCGCAACGAATATTAGAAGACCTAAATGCCAAAATACGCATGAAAATTAAGAAATAGCCAATTTTGAATAATGAAATGGATATTTTGAATAATGGAATGGACTGCTGCGACCCTTTAGCCCCTAATTATAGATAAACCTTATACCTCATTCGAAAGCTAATTACAAGAGGAACAACATGTATATTGTCAATATGTTCCGCAACGAATATTAGAAGACCTAAATGCCAAAATACGCGTGAAAATTAAGAAATAGCCAATTTTGAATAATGAAATGGATATTTTGAATAATGGAATGGACTGCGGCGACCCTTTAGCCCCTAATTATAGATAAACCTTATACCTCATTCGAAAGCTGACTACAAGAGGAACAAAATGTATATAGTCAATATGTTCCGCAACGAATATTAGAAGACCTAAATGCCAAAATACGCGTGAAAATTAAGAAATAGCCAATTTTGAATAATGAAATGGATATTTTGAATAATGGAATGGACTGCTGTGACCCTTTAGCCCCTAAATATAGATAAACCTTATACCTCATTCGAAAGCTGATTACAAGAGGAAATAAAATGAATATTGTCAATATGTTCCGCAACGAATATTAGAAGACCTAAATGCCAAAATACGCGTGAAAACGAAGAAATAGCCAATTTTGAATAATGAAATGGATATTTTGAATAATGGAATGGACTGCGGCGACCCTTTAGCCCCTAATTATAGATAAACCTTCTACCTCATTTAAAAGCTGATTACAAGAAATCAAAATGTAAATAGTCAATATGTTCCGCAACGAATATTAGAAGACCTAAATGCCAAAATACGCGTGAAAATTAAGAATACCAATTTTGAATAATGAAATGGATATTTTGAATAATGGAATGGACTGCAGCGACCCTTTAGCTACTAATCATAGATAAACCTTATACCTCATTCGAAAGCTGATTAAGAGAGGAACAAAATGTATGTAGTTAATATGTTCCGCAACGAATATTAGAAGACCTAAATGCCAAAATACGCGTGAAAATTAAGAAATAGCCAATTTTGAATAATGAAATGGATATTTTGAATAATGGAATGGCCTGCGGCGACCCTTAAGCCCCTAATTATAGATAAACCTTATACCTTATTCGAAAGCTGATTACAAGAGATACAAAATATAAATACTCAATATGTTTCGCAACGAATATTAGAAGACCTAAATGCCGAAATACGCGTGAAAATAAAGAAATAGCCAATTTTGAATAATGAAATGGATATTTTGAATAATGGAATGGACTGCTGCGACCCTTTAGCCCCTAATTATAGATAAACATTATACCTCATGCGAAAGGTGATTACTAGAGGAACAAAATTTATATAGTCAATATGTTCCGCAACGAATATTAGAAGACCTAAATGCCAAAATACGCATGAAAATTAAGAAATAGCCAATTTTGAATAATGAAATGGATATTTTGAATAATGGAATGGACTGCTGCGACCCTTTAGCCCCTAATTATAGATAAACCTTATACCTCATTCGAAAGCTAATTACAAGAGGAACAACATGTATATTGTCAATATGTTCCGCAACGAATATTAGAAGACCTAAATGCCAAAATACGCGTGAAAATTAAGAAATAGCCAATTTTGAATAATGAAATGGATATTTTGAATAATGGAATGGACTGCGGCGACCCTTTAGCCCCTAATTATAGATAAACCTTATACCTCATTCGAAAGCTGACTACAAGAGGAACAAAATGTATATAGTCAATATGTTCCGCAACGAATATTAGAAGACCTAAATGCCAAAATACGCGTGAAAATTAAGAAATAGCCAATTTTGAATAATGAAATGGATATTTTGAATAATGGAATGGACTGCTGCGACCCTTTAGCCCCTAATTATAGATAAACCTTATACCTCATTCGAAAGCTGATTACAAGAGGAACTAAAATGAATATTGTCAATATGTTCCGCAACGAATATTAGAAGACCTAAATGCCAAAATACGCGTGAAAACGAAGAAATAGGCAATTTTGAATAATGAAATGGATATTTTGAATAATGGAATGGACTGCGGCGACCCTTTAGCCCCTAATTATAGATAAACCTTCTACCTCATTTAAAAGCTGATTACAAGAAATCAAAATGTAAATAGTCAATATGTTCCGCAACGAATATTAGAAGACCTTAATGCCAAAATACGCGTGAAAATTAAGAATACCAATTTTGAATAATGAAATGGATATTTTGAATAATGGAATGGACTGCAGCGACCCTTTAGCTACTAATTATAGATAAACCTTATACCTCATTCGAAAGCTGATTAAGAGAGGAACAAAATGTATGTAGTTAATATGTTCCGCAACGAATATTAGAAGACCTAAATGCCAAAATACGCGTGAAAATTAAGAAATAGCCAATTTTGAATAATGAAATGGATATTTTGAATAATGGAATGGCCTGCGGCGACCCTTAAGCCCCTAATTATAGATAAACCTTATACCTTATTCGAAAGCTGATTACAAGAGATACAAAATATAAATACTCAATATGTTTCGCAACGAATATTAGAAGACCTAAATGCCGAAATACGCGTGAAAATAAAGAAATAGCCAATTTTGAATAATGAAATGGATATTTTGAATAATGGAATGGACTGCTGCGACCCTTTAGCCCCTAATTATAGATAAACCTTATACCTCATTCGAAAGCTAATTACAAGAGGCACAAAATGTATATAGTCAATATGTTCCGCAACGAATATTAGAAGACCTAAATGCCAAAATACGCGTGAAAATTAAGAAATAGCCAATTTTGAATAATGAAATGGATATTTTGAATAATGGAATGGACTGCGGCGACCCTTTAGCCCTAATTATAAATAAACCGTATGCCTCATTCGAAAGCTGATTACAAGAGAAACAAAATGTTTATAGTCAATATGTTCCGCAACGATTATTAGAAGGCCTAAATGCCAAAATACGCATGAAAATTAAGAAATAGCCAATTTTGAATAATGAAATGGATATTTTGAATAATGGAATGGACTGCGGCGACCCTTTAGCCCCTAATTATAGATAAACCTTATGCCTAATTCGAAAGCTGATTACAAGAGGAACAAAATGTATATAGTCAATATGTTCCGCAACGAATATTAGAAGACCTAAATGCCAAAATACGCGTGAAAATTAAGAAATAGCCAATTTTGAATAATGAAATGGATATTTTGAATAATGGAATGGACTGCGGCGACCCTTTAGCCCCTAATTATTGATAAACCTTATACCTCATTCGAAAGCTGATTACAAGCGGAACAAAATATATATATTCAATATGTTCCGCAACGAATATTAGAAGACGTAAATGCCAAAATACGCGTGAAAATTAAGAATTAGCCAATTTTAAATAATGAAATGGATATTTTCAATAATGGAATGGACTGCTGCGACCCTTTAGCCCCTAATTATAGATAAACATTATACCTCATGCGAAAGGTGATTACTAGAGGAACAAAATTTATATAGTCAATATGTTCCGCAACGAATATTAGAAGACCTAAATGCCAAAATACGCATGAAAATTAAGAAATAGCCAATTTTGAATAATGAAATGGATATTTTGAATAATGGAATGGACTGCTGCGACCCTTTAGCCCCTAATTATAGATAAACCTTATACCTCATTCGAAAGCTAATTACAAGAGGAACAACATGTATATTGTCAATATGTTCCGCAACGAATATTAGAAGACCTAAATGCCAAAATACGCGTGAAAATTAAGAAATAGCCAATTTTGAATAATGAAATGGATATTTTGAATAATGGAATGGACTGCGGCGACCCTTTAGCCCCTAATTATAGATAAACCTTATACCTCATTCGAAAGCTGACTACAAGAGGAACAAAATGTATATAGTCAATATGTTCCGCAACGAATATTAGAAGACCTAAATGCCAAAATACGCGTGAAAATTAAGAAATAGCCAATTTTGAATAATGAAATGGATATTTTGAATAATGGAATGGACTGCTGCGACCCTTTAGCCCCTAATTATAGATAAACCTTATACCTCATTCGAAAGCTGATTACAAGAGGAACTAAAATGAATATTGTCAATATGTTCCGCAACGAATATTAGAAGACCTAAATGCCAAAATACGCGTGAAAACGAAGAAATAGGCAATTTTGAATAATGAAATGGATATTTTGAATAATGGAATGGACTGCGGCGACCCTTTAGCCCCTAATTATAGATAAACCTTCTACCTCATTTAAAAGCTGATTACAAGAAATCAAAATGTAAATAGTCAATATGTTCCGCAACGAATATTAGAAGACCTTAATGCCAAAATACGCGTGAAAATTAAGAATACCAATTTTGAATAATGAAATGGATATTTTGAATAATGGAATGGACTGCAGCGACCCTTTAGCTACTAATTATAGATAAACCTTATACCTCATTCGAAAGCTGATTAAGAGAGGAACAAAATGTATGTAGTTAATATGTTCCGCAACGAATATTAGAAGACCTAAATGCCAAAATACGCGTGAAAATTAAGAAATAGCCAATTTTGAATAATGAAATGGATATTTTGAATAATGGAATGGCCTGCGGCGACCCTTAAGCCCCTAATTATAGATAAACCTTATACCTTATTCGAAAGCTGATTACAAGAGATACAAAATATAAATACTCAATATGTTTCGCAACGAATATTAGAAGACCTAAATGCCGAAATACGCGTGAAAATAAAGAAATAGCCAATTTTGAATAATGAAATGGATATTTTGAATAATGGAATGGACTGCTGCGACCCTTTAGCCCCTAATTATAGATAAACCTTATACCTCATTCGAAAGCTAATTACAAGAGGCACAAAATGTATATAGTCAATATGTTCCGCAACGAATATTAGAAGACCTAAATGCCAAAATACGCGTGAAAATTAAGAAATAGCCAATTTTGAATAATGAAATGGATATTTTGAATAATGGAATGGACTGCGGCGACCCTTTAGCCCTAATTATAAATAAACCGTATGCCTCATTCGAAAGCTGATTACAAGAGAAACAAAATGTTTATAGTCAATATGTTCCGCAACGATTATTAGAAGGCCTAAATGCCAAAATACGCATGAAAATTAAGAAATAGCCAATTTTGAATAATGAAATGGATATTTTGAATAATGGAATGGACTGCGGCGACCCTTTAGCCCCTAATTATAGATAAACCTTATGCCTAATTCGAAAGCTGATTACAAGAGGAACAAAATGTATATAGTCAATATGTTCCGCAACGAATATTAGAAGACCTAAATGCCAAAATACGCGTGAAAATTAAGAAATAGCCAATTTTGAATAATGAAATGGATATTTTGAATAATGGAATGGACTGCGGCGACCCTTTAGCCCCTAATTATTGATAAACCTTATACCTCATTCGAAAGCTGATTACAAGCGGAACAAAATATATATATTCAATATGTTCCGCAACGAATATTAGAAGACGTAAATGCCAAAATACGCGTGAAAATTAAGAATTAGCCAATTTTAAATAATGAAATGGATATTTTCAATAATGGAATGGACTGCTGCGACCCTTTAGCCCCTAATTATAGATAAACATTATACCTCATGCGAAAGGTGATTACTAGAGGAACAAAATTTATATAGTCAATATGTTCCACAACGAATATTAGAAGACCTAAATGCCAAAATACGCATGAAAATTAAGAAATAGCCAATTTTGAATAATGAAATGGATATTTTGAATAATGGAATGGACTGCTGCGACCCTTTAGCCCCTAATTATAGATAAACCTTATACCTCATTCGAAAGCTAATTACAAGAGGAACAACATGTATATTGTCAATATGTTCCGCAACGAATATTAGAAGACCTAAATGCCAAAATACGCGTGAAAATTAAGAAATAGCCAATTTTGAATAATGAAATGGATATTTTGAATAATGGAATGGACTGCGGCGACCCTTTAGCCCCTAATTATAGATAAACCTTATACCTCATTCGAAAGCTGACTACAAGAGGAACAAAATGTATATAGTCAATATGTTCCGCAACGAATATTAGAAGACCTAAATGCCAAAATACGCGTGAAAATTAAGAAATAGCCAATTTTGAATAATGAAATGGATATTTTGAATAATGGAATGGACTGCTGCGACCCTTTAGCCCCTAATTATAGATAAACCTTATACCTCATTCGAAAGCTGATTACAAGAGGAACTAAAATGAATATTGTCAATATGTTCCGCAACGAATATTAGAAGACCTAAATGCCAAAATACGCGTGAAAACGAAGAAATAGGCAATTTTGAATAATGAAATGGATATTTTGAATAATGGAATGGACTGCGGCGACCCTTTAGCCCCTAATTATAGATAAACCTTCTACCTCATTTAAAAGCTGATTACAAGAAATCAAAATGTAAATAGTCAATATGTTCCGCAACGAATATTAGAAGACCTTAATGCCAAAATACGCGTGAAAATTAAGAATACCAATTTTGAATAATGAAATGGATATTTTGAATAATGGAATGGACTGCAGCGACCCTTTAGCTACTAATTATAGATAAACCTTATACCTCATTCGAAAGCTGATTAAGAGAGGAACAAAATGTATGTAGTTAATATGTTCCGCAACGAATATTAGAAGACCTAAATGCCAAAATACGCGTGAAAATTAAGAAATAGCCAATTTTGAATAATGAAATGGATATTTTGAATAATGGAATGGACTGCTGCGACCCTTTAGCCCCTAATTATAGATAAACCTTATACCTCATTCGAAAGCTGATTACAAGAGGAACTAAAATGAATATTGTCAATATGTTCCGCAACGAATATTAGAAGACCTAAATGCCAAAATACGCGTGAAAACGAAGAAATAGGCAATTTTGAATAATGAAATGGATATTTTGAATAATGGAATGGACTGCGGCGACCCTTTAGCCCCTAATTATAGATAAACCTTCTACCTCATTTAAAAGCTGATTACAAGAAATCAAAATGTAAATAGTCAATATGTTCCGCAACGAATATTAGAAGACCTTAATGCCAAAATACGCGTGAAAATTAAGAATACCAATTTTGAATAATGAAATGGATATTTTGAATAATGGAATGGACTGCAGCGACCCTTTAGCTACTAATTATAGATAAACCTTATACCTCATTCGAAAGCTGATTAAGAGAGGAACAAAATGTATGTAGTTAATATGTTCCGCAACGAATATTAGAAGACCTAAATGCCAAAATACGCGTGAAAATTAAGAAATAGCCAATTTTGAATAATGAAATGGATATTTTGAATAATGGAATGGCCTGCGGCGACCCTTAAGCCCCTAATTATAGATAAACCTTATACCTTATTCGAAAGCTGATTACAAGAGATACAAAATATAAATACTCAATATGTTTCGCAACGAATATTAGAAGACCTAAATGCCGAAATACGCGTGAAAATAAAGAAATAGCCAATTTTGAATAATGAAATGGATATTTTGAATAATGGAATGGACTGCTGCGACCCTTTAGCCCCTAATTATAGATAAACCTTATACCTCATTCGAAAGCTAATTACAAGAGGCACAAAATGTATATAGTCAATATGTTCCGCAACGAATATTAGAAGACCTAAATGCCAAAATACGCGTGAAAATTAAGAAATAGCCAATTTTGAATAATGAAATGGATATTTTGAATAATGGAATGGACTGCGGCGACCCTTTAGCCCTAATTATAAATAAACCGTATGCCTCATTCGAAAGCTGATTACAAGAGAAACAAAATGTTTATAGTCAATATGTTCCGCAACGATTATTAGAAGGCCTAAATGCCAAAATACGCATGAAAATTAAGAAATAGCCAATTTTGAATAATGAAATGGATATTTTGAATAATGGAATGGACTGCGGCGACCCTTTAGCCCCTAATTATAGATAAACCTTATGCCTAATTCGAAAGCTGATTACAAGAGGAACAAAATGTATATAGTCAATATGTTCCGCAACGAATATTAGAAGACCTAAATGCCAAAATACGCGTGAAAATTAAGAAATAGCCAATTTTGAATAATGAAATGGATATTTTGAATAATGGAATGGACTGCGGCGACCCTTTAGCCCCTAATTATTGATAAACCTTATACCTCATTCGAAAGCTGATTACAAGCGGAACAAAATATATATATTCAATATGTTCCGCAACGAATATTAGAAGACGTAAATGCCAAAATACGCGTGAAAATTAAGAATTAGCCAATTTTAAATAATGAAATGGATATTTTCAATAATGGAATGGACTGCTGCGACCCTTTAGCCCCTAATTATAGATAAACTTTATACCTCATTCGAAAGCTGATTACAAGAGGAACAAAATGTATATAGTCAATATGTTCCGCAACGAATATTAGAAGACCTAAATGCCAAAATACGCGTGAAAATTAAGAAATAGCCAATTTTGAATAATGAAATGGATATTTTGAATAATGGAATGGACTGCGGCGACTCTTTAGCCCCTAATTATAAATAATCCTTATGCCTCATTCGAAAGCTGATTACAAGAGGAACAAAATGTGTATAGTCAATATGTTCTGCAACGAATATTAGAAGGCCTAAATGCCAAAATACGCATGAAAATTAAGAAATAGCCAATTTTGAATAATGAAATGGATATTTTGAATAATGGAATGGACTGCGGCGACCCTTTAGCCCCTAATTATAGATAAACCTTATACCTCATTCGAAAGCTGATTACAAGAGGAACAAAATTTATATAGTCAATATGTTCCGCAACGAATATTAGAAGACCTAAATACCAAAATACGCGTGAAAATTAAGAAATAGCCAATTTTGAATAATGAAATGGATATTTTGAATAATGGAATGGACTGCTGGGACCCTTCAGCCCTTAATTACAGACCTACCTTTTACCTCATTCGGAGGCTCGTAAAAAGAGGAACAAATGGTATATAGTCAATTTATTCCGCGCAGTAACAAGGGACTAAAAATCGAAATACGCGTGAACATTTTGAGGGTAATTTCTGCTGGGACCGCACCTAAAAATCCGAAAATCTTGCATGCTCGTTGACGAGGTTAAGAGGGCAAAACGTCGTTGGTTGGGTTTGAAGGGAAAAAGTCGGGGTTGGGTTCGTGGGGAAATTAATTTTGTGGAAAAAAGAAAATACACCAAAACAAATCCACAGAATAAACACAATGGATTGTAAGATTACAAATATGTCTGATCAGAGAGTAAATGGCGCAAGAGGTAGAAATTTTGGAAAATACTGATGAGGAAACCCTCAAATGACGAGAAGTAGGTCAGGACTCACCCTGGACTGTCAAAGACATTTAAAATGTTGACATGAAGTGTTGGTTCGCAAAAGTTATAACCTTGTGCTGGAAAGAGAAAAATATCCGCACTTGGGGATGTGAAAGACTAAACAAACAGCTGACCACCTTCTGGACAAAGAGAAAGACCGATGGAGCTGTGCAAATCGTGAGCTATGAGATGAAAAAAAAAACAGGCGCACAGGGTATGATTACCACGACTTTTATATTTTTGATAAAAATGGAATGATTGGAAGTGTGAGAATATGTTGTTTAGGCCTGAAAATCGGGTTTAAACCATTGGATTGGGGATGGTGGGAAAAACCTAACAGGAACATTTTGACAGATCCTCGCTGAAACTGGACATGGGTTGCTGCATCTGATCTTTATGGTCGTAGTAGTTTTTGAGACAAACTCGGCATCATCGATCTGTTCATCATCAGCTAAAGCAGAGCTGACACATTGTTCAACCAAGGACTTTTTGGACTGGGCCAATCGCAAAGTATCGTGGTGTTTCTTTTTCTTTTTGGTTACATGCCTAGAAATAAGTGTGAAATCCATTACGGTGGTAGCATTCAAGCAAGATAGAAATCAAAGAGGAAGGGTGGCTATAACATCTGTGCCGGTCAAAGCTGAACCCAGGGTACTGCTGGTTAACACCAAACTACCCACAGAACAAGCACCCAGTGTTACAGATACAGCTTTGTCCAGACGTACATAGGCGTTAAAGGTAGTTTGATACCTTCAATTTCTGTATCGAGTTGATTCTACACACATTCGACTATAGTCGCCGGTACCCAGAATCTAAATCGTTCATTTATTTTATACGAGCTACCGAGGAGGGGAATGTTTTTGAGGAGGCTGTTAGCATCCAAATATAAGATCAGACCAGCTCCGTCGTGGAATTGCTGACCACGCTTCAAGTAGAGTCCATACCCATAGGTAATCCGGGCGTTTGAGGATTTTAGGTAGAGACCGTTGACACTGGGATTCACTGCGCAAACGCATCCACCACGCTCCAAGTACAATCCAGACCTTAAGGCCTTGATGACGGCTTCACCACCTAAACCGCTCAAGGCTCCAACACCCAAGGCTGGTAGAATGGTCTTTTGCTATCATGGGGAGTGCCCTTATTGCCAGCCCTGCCAACATGGGTAGATATCCACCTACTTGTTGCTTTTACCTTCATTTGGGTGGTACTCAGCTTCCGATTCATTCCACCAGTACCTTTTTGGGAGAGGCTCGGTAATCTTTTGAACCTTTAGAGAGGCGAGCCAGCTTTGCATGGGACAAACGAATGAAGACTTGGCAGCCCGTTGTAGTTTATTATGTTGACCTTTTGTCAAGTGCAAACCATGTTCGTGATAAGTCATTTATTCATACCTCTCGATCGATTTGCCTACCGTCTTAGTCGTTGAGGTATGTTTGCATGCGATTGCTGGTTCGCAAGATCACTGGCAAGTATACTAGGTTCTTGGATGTTTGAATGATTTTCATACCAGGACCGTCTGCGGGAAAAAAAGCTGTAGATGGAAGACTGCTGTAATACCATTTGCATAACTTCCATGGTTGATATAGTACGGCGGCTTTGTGAAAAATTGGGCACATCCTGCTACAAGCATAAAATTTGGCACAGACCTTCCTAAACTATTTTTGTTTTATTTCAGATAGTGAGGCATTTGAAAAAATGTCTCACTTCCGGTAAAATCCAAAATGGCGGACATCATACTTTAATTAGCCCAATACCGAAGGCTAGTATGTGAAAAGACGTTATGAACATGCTACTATCATGAAATTTGATACAAACCTTTGTTATGTACTCCTTTGGATATATGATATATATTAGACGTCTTCAAAAAACCTACTTTCCGTAAAATCCAACATGGTGGACATTGTACTAAAATAAGCTTACTTGTAGGGAGGGTAATTGAAATGTATTTTAAACTATTGCTATTATCAATATATTGTGCAGGAACCTTTCTTTGCTGCTTGTCATGGATACAATGTATAAGATATATTTCTTTAAAACCCTACTTCCGGATATATCCAATATGGCGGACATAGAAATATTGATAGTATTTCATTTTAATATTTAACTTTTTTCCAAATGTAAAGAAAATATTTTTTTTGCTGGTCACTAAATTTTTGGCTTTAAGTCATCCTCAAAACCACTAATTTTATTCAGCTTTAATATATGTTAAAATACAAAGTTAACACTTCTGGGAAAAAAAAACAATATGGCGTAAATTACAAAGATGAGTACTCAATCCATATCTTCGATGAAGAGTTTTGGATAGATAGATTAAAACAGAATAAAATCATTAAGTTCTTAAACATCTTAAAAATGACTATTTTATGGCCGCAAATACATGTTTATTCACAATCGGAGAGCTTATTTTCCAAATTTCCAAAGATCGTGGTATTTTTTTCTTACATCTATAATGTACAAGCTCCTGATCAGATGAAGAGGCCTCACAAAGAGTTGTCCAAAAGGGTTCCCATGGATCATATTTTTCCCTTCGCCATTCATAAGCGTCTTGACTAGTTAGCATAGAAACAAATACAAAGTTTGTTACTCATTCGCACCCGCCATGGTATAATGCACGTTTTATACTTGGTGAAAAAGACTAGACCAAGTCGTGGGAATAGCTTCCATAAGTATTTCCTATTCCAAAAACACATGTTTTCTTGCTTCGTTAACCCCATCTAATAAGTTTGTTCGATCTTACAACAAAACCACGGATCGTTCTATCAACGACATTGTTAAATCCATATCTGGAGACGTTAGGTATAAATCATCATTTTAAATGAGAGAGTCACATCTTCAAAAATCATCCATTTCCCAAACGCAGTTCCTTCTCCAGCAAACTGTAATCTCTCAATGCCTACTGTATTTGAAAGGTCATGGATAGATATTTATCTGAAGCTTTGCTCACTTCCAAATTCAAGCCAAAGTTCGTCTGCCCCTATTTCACTGAGTTAGGCTCAGTTAAAGTCTGTTTTCACTGCATCAGACACATGCATCTTGATTCAAGTGTCAGCCTCTTCGTGTGAACATGGTGCTAAGCTTGAAACATCATCATGTGGTGGATAACACAAAACATCCTGAGTAAGTGTTGCTACAACTACCTTTTCCTCAAAATCGTTTGAGCAATCTGTTGCGAATGAAAACTTAAAAGTTCTTTCTTATTGTCGTCATCTTTCAGAACACTTTGCCAATTTTGAGGATTTTGTTTGGACTCTGGGTTCGTCTGTGTATTCCCCTTCCCCTATATGTAGCCCTTGCTTCTTATAAAAAATGCTCCTGATATTATTTCAAGTTTATCACCATGTTCACATTAAGAGGCTGCGATTGAATCATGTTGCATGTGTCTGATGTGATGAAACACGAACTTGCACGAGTCATGATTCGAATAATCGTTACTAATGATGCTGTCATTACTGTTTCGCTATTCCGCGACAGGGGTAGACGAACTATGGGTTGTGGTTTGGAGGGCAAAAAGCTTTTGATAAATATATATCAATGACCTTTCAAATGCACCTGGCAATAAGTGATTACAAACACTTATTGTGATCCATGTCTTTACCGGTTGTGATATAGTTTTCTGATTGCTTGAAAAGGAAAAAAATGTGGGCGACATTGATGGCATTTTGAAGATGTGAATTTAACATAAAGAATGATGATTGATCAGCATAAATCACCGGGGTTTAACTGTAAGATCACACAAACATATCAGATGAGGTTAACATGGTTAACAATTCAAGAAACTAACTATTTTCGCAAAAGGGAAGACTAATTGAGGGTATTCCCTCAACTTGGTCTAGACTTTTCCAGCATGTAAAACGTGCAATATACTAAGGCAGGTGTTTAGGGGGGACGAGCTTGGAATTGGCTCTTATGCTACCCAGTTCAGGCGCTAATGAATGGCGAAGGGACAAAGAGAATCACTTATTAATAACTCTTTCTAAGGCCTCATCATTTTGGCAGAAGCTTGTACATTGTGGATGTACTGGGGAATGCGGTTCAATGCAAAATATTATACATCCTACGCATCAGAAACAAAGCCATACAATCTACAGTTTAAGTGGACACATACTTCAACAAGTCAAGCATGACCCGTACCTAGGCCTAAATATTTCGGAAGACCTCAAATGGACCACTCACATATTAAACGTGGCAAAGAAAGGAAATTCAATTCAACGTTAGGCTTTCAAAGAAAAAAAACTTGTAATACTGCCAACAAGATTGCAAAAAAAAAAACAGCTAACATTTCGCTCGTCAGATCAACGATGGAATATGGAGCCATAGTATGGGACCCATACACGGTAACAAATATAAATAAGCTAGAAAGGATACAACGTAAAGCGGCAAGATTCATCACCATCTATTACAAGTCAAGAGAGGACGGTTGTGTCTTCAATACGATTGCCAAACTGGAACTACAAGATCTCTTTACAATTGCAAGACGAACAAGCTAGAAGTTGATGTTTATGTACAAAGTGGTTCAGGGGCTGATTCCCGTTATTGAACCAGACGAATTTCTAAAAAAAAAGCACGTCCTAAGAGAAACATAACTGCCAAGAAGTTCGAAGAATACCACGCAACAAATATTGTGGAAAACAAGTTAGAATCATTTTAAGTGTTTTGACATTCCACTAAGCCAAACACCACAATACTCACACTCACTCATTGAAAAGACAGTGATCTCGTCGAATCAGCTACACAACACTGTAGACTAAGTGCGCGCATCAAGCGTAGAGAGCGTCAAATCTGCTCTTAATGCTCGTCAATATATCTGCGCGCTCTCTCAAACCGTTATATTAAATCCAGAATTGGTATCGACAATGTATTCATTTTTTATGGAAATATTCTTTATAAAGCACAAAGGTGTCAGTATTCACCTCAGAAACTAACAAAACCCTTGAAAAGACTTATTAAGAAGGAATATAGTTACGATACTGTTGTCAGGTCATCAAATATTGCATATTTTGGCGTTAATATTGATCACTTATATGGTCTTTGCATCGGAACTAAACACATTTATCAAAAAACAGTTGTTGGCATGACACGGGTTAAGTTCTTCTCATATATGTTATGATGGTATGATACTAAACCCCTAACGGGAAGGATTGTGCCTGATGTTCATATTATGAAATCATAATCTTTCAGTCAGTTTAATTGAAGTCTGGAGCTGGCATGTCAGTTAACTGCTAGTAGTCTGTTGTTATTTATGTATTATTGTCATTTTGTTCATTTTCTTTTGGTTACATCGTCTGATATCAGACTCGAATTTCTCTTGAACTGAATTTAAATGTGCGTATTGTTATGCGTTTACTTTTCTACATTGGCTCGAGGTATAGGTGGAGGGTTGGTATCTCACTAACCTGTTTAACCCCGCAACATTTTTGCGACTGTCCCAAGGCAGGAGCCTCTGGCCTTTGTTAGGCTTGTATTATTTTAATTTTAGTTTCTTGTGTACAATTTGGAAATTAGTATGGCGTTCATTATCACTGAACTAGAGTATGTATTTGTTTAGGGGCCAGCTGAAGGACGCCTCCGGGTGAGGGAATTTCTTGCTACATTCCCATTTCCATTCTCAATTCTATATACAGATACAAATACAGAGGATGTCGCGGTCGTTGTTAATGTGGAAAATCGGGTCTCCCCTGCACTGCTTTGTTTTCATGTGGTGGTGACAATGAATGAATATGTTTTTTTAGCCAAATAGTAGATTTTTTTTTTTTTTTAGTGTTTTAGTAATTTTATTTTGTTTTAATCAATCTATCTAAAACTCTAAATCAAAGATGTTGATTGAGGACTCATTTCCTAAATCTACGCCATATGTTTTTTTACCGGAAGTGTTATTTAAAAATTTAGATCAGAATAATTTAGTGGTTTTGAGGACAACTAGAAAACAAAGTTTAATGACAAGCAACAAAACCCACAACAAAAGCATTTTCTTTTTATTTTGAAAAAAGTTGAGTATTAAAATAGAAAATAGATATTTCTATGTCCGCCATTTTAGATATTACCGGAAGTAAGGTTTTTAAAGAGATATGTCTATACATTGTATCCACGAGAAGCACAAAAGAAAGGTTTGCTGCACAATGTAATGATAGTAGCAATACATTAAAACACATTTCATTTACCCTCACTAAAAATAAGCTTATTCTAGTAGTATGTGCGTCATGTTGGACTATACCGGAAGTAGGGTTTTTGAAGACAATTAATCTCTATCATATAGCCAAAGGTAGTAGATAACAAAGGTTGGTACTTAATATTATGTTAGTAGCATGATAATAACACCTTTTCACATATTAGCCTTCGATATAGGGCTGATTTAAGTATGATAACCGCCATTTTGGATTTTGTCGGAAGTGAGACATTTTTTTCAGATGTCTCGGTTTCTGAAATGAAAGAGTAATAGTTGAGGAAGGTCTATGCCAAATGTCATGCTTGTAGCAGGATGTGTACAAATCGTCTGAAATATACGTGTAGCAGCCGCACTAATATCACTATTCCCAAGAATGCTGTTGATTCTGATGATATTTACAATGTGCTCCCCTTCTTGTATAGCCGTTTGTGATCAAACCGAACGTGTAGATCTTCATTTTGTGTTTGTTGAGCCGTAGCTGCCGCTGGATTTCATTGTTGATGTCTTTAATGTCATAGTAACACGTGCTCAGTGCGATGGAAAACCAGTTGGTACCATCGCCGGGAGAGTAGCAGAAGAAATTGTTACCTGTATGCATATGAATGTTAGGGATGGAGTTATTGGTTTCCAGGTTCACCAATGCCATCTCGTAGGTCTTGGATTCCTTGAGTTGCAGTGGTGTTGAACTGGGTAAGGATTTGTCTATCGTTTCTAGAAACGATGAAAGAAAACCCATGCTTGGGGTTGGTGTTTTTATCCATTTGCCTGAACCATGTGTTATCGATTTATTTATGGTAGACCATTGCCACATATATTTGCTTCCACTCTTCGATACCGTCATACTTCTAAGTTGTTTAATTACCTTCACCACGATTGCATATACTTCGGCAGGGCGGCTGGTAAAGAGGAGTTATTTGAAGGTGAATTTTATCCATTTTTTTTTAACTTTTGTACACGACATTCATCTTCTGACCATCGGATTCAAACTGCAGGATTCTGTCGGAAATCACAAGTGCAAATACCTCGGTGTTTTCAGGTACTTTGCGCTCGAACTCGATCAGGATCTGAATGTCAACGCTCGACTCTTTCAACCGCTCGTACTGGTGACTCACATCAATGACAAGAAGTGGGTACAGTTCGACGAAATCGGAGAGGTTAATGTTGAAATAGTTTATAAGAACTCTGCGACTTTCTTGTACACTCTGGCGATCTTTGTTTGTGTGAAACTCACATTGAAGTCTACCGCTGGGTAGCGTTCTGCGATGAGAGTGACGTAGATAGTTCGCAACTTGCAGTGGTCGAACACGATTGCATTTTGAGTCTGATCGTACTACGATGATGTATCCCGGTTTCTCCCGACCGCTCTTGGCAGATAAACGCCAGTGGAACTGTAAGTTTGGGGTAACACTTGTAGAATCACACTGTCGTCTTCGGAAACCACAATCGATCTTACTCTTGCTTTGGATGGTCTTGTACAACCGCAGTTTTTTTTCCATCGGAAATAAGGAAGGACGTGAGGAACAAACCAAGAGATCTTACTCATGTTGATTTTTGTCACGTCGTTGACGGCAGTAGCAGGATGGCATTGTCGTCCGAGTCGCGTACGAATGACAATTCGTGCTTGAGCCATACACAATCTTGTTGTAATCGTCTGCAAAGCCGAAAATGTGTCTCGGAGGTATGGTGAATGAAAACGATCCTTTGTTGGCGGGCTTGGTGATAATATACCCATGACCTGCTGCAAACCCTGTGTTTTCGGCCTCGGCTTCGGCAGATGGTTCTTTGTACCGCAGCTAGTTGAATCCTTGGAATTTGGAGAAATTGTTGGGATAAATCAACATTCCCAGCATGATGATGGCAACGACTGGGATGTTCGATCAGCTAGCTTGAGAGCTTGCATTAATTGTAACTGATGGTCTTGAAGAGATACATGATCCCATTAAGAATGAGAGACACTAGATCTGCATAAGCAGATGCACTACCGTCGTTATTGTACAGTTACCCCTCTACCAAGAGATAATTTTCAGCGGGATGGAGGAACACGTCTTGGGTTTCGATGTTGATTCCGATCTCACCTGGATTATTCCGGTTTGCACCAGCTTGAGGTTCGTATTCGTGACCCTGATATTCTCGGAGACTTTCGTCGAAGGCCAACCCTTCGGTGGTTATAAGGATGTTGGACATTATGTATTTATATAAAGCACTGCACGAAGTCGTGGATGGTACCAATGCCAGAACCGGAGATCAGGTTGTTCAACTTGGTTTGCTGCGGTTTGCTGCGTTGAACACTGGACTGTTGAGTGGACATTCTGCGGTTTCGGGGGCGGGTAACTTTATCAACCACATAGTCGACGGCTTTAGGGCCCCTTTTGCAACACCTTTCAAGGCTGCATTGGTGTTTGCACTCACGGCCTTACTTCCTGTGGTTTTGGTGGCAGATGAAGTAAACATGTGTCCAGTCAAACTGGCGATTGTTTCAAACAGTCCTCTACCACCGTATGCGTACTTTCAGGCGTAACCTTTCTTGATTTGCAACATTTACTTATAGGATGCTATGATGAAACGCCATATATTCTTCGATGCTGATATGTACTCTTTTTCATAGCATGGAAAATCGATACAATTTCGTTGCGCACACCATTATTTCCTGCTCGGTAAGCTGCAGTACACAGTTCCAAGCGATCGAGAAGCTGCTTGAAGTTGAAAAAAAGCACGGTTTGCAGCTCAATGCCAAACTTATACTTCTGGTAGATGTGGGACACGATTCCCTTCCACTTATAATTCTTATTCGTTTTCGGGGTTCTTGAAAGGATGGAATTGCCTTTATACATAGTACCGGAACTTTTAAGGATCTCTGCATAGTCGTCAGGGTCGTCGAGCTCGAACGATTATGGTTTCTTTTTCACCATGACTTCCCAGAAGCCAAGGGTTCCTTTGTACTTCACTCTATCCATAAAAACATTATCGCCGTCAAAAGTAAGTAGTGAGCCGATGAAGATACCAACGTTTTCAGATTAATCCAAAGGCGTGGTCGGCGGAAAAAGTCATACTGAGCTGCAAATGCTGCTGTGCTCGAGCTCCGAGGACGGTGTCTGTAGGTGGTGCAATGAGTAGTGGGTCGGCAAACTCTGGCGGTGGTGAAGGGATGGCTGGCTGGCACTGTTGCAGGAAGGTCTGCCATATTTTCGGTGATCTGTGAAGCTGCCTCTCGCTGAGCCTCAACCACAGGCTTGAACACCTTTTAAAGGTCCCGGCTAAGTTCAGTCTTGTCGAGACGATGCTGCATATAACTGGCTTGAATCTTCCGTTTGGTGTCTTGCAACTTACATCATTCATCTAATAGATCTAATATTGTTGCACGCCCTTAAGCGTTTGTGTGAACGCCCTAATTTATGAGTTGCACATGAAAGTATTACACAGCTGATACGGATCCCTTTTCGTCGATAGATTCACGTGTCATGGGTATGTGCACTGGTGGCCTCAAATCGTCTTGGCAGGGCATTGGGATTGGGAAAATTGCTCCACCTTACCATGGTGGAGGTCCATGCGTTGAAATCACCTCCACCGCTTTAGATCGAGTGAAGGATCACGCAACCGCATTTTCAACATATGCTCCTCATATCGACTGGAATCCACTCAAAATTGCATTTGCAGGGCCATTCGAACTTGCAGGGCTGGGTTCCACCATGAGGTTCACCATGAGGTTCTTGCGGCTAGGGTCAACTTCTCGAGGATCTAGTACATCGCTTCCTTGCTCGAAGAAAAAAGTGTCGATACTCGGGTGTCGTGGTGGTAGTAAGGTGTTGACCACATCGATCAACGAGTAGGGTGACTTGCCCTTGCACTGTAGGAGGTCTCGGATATCTTCTTTGGGGAAGCTTTATTCCAGCGCTTGCTCCAACAGCTGGTAGATAGGTTGGTGAATGGATTATCCGAAGCCGAACAATTGATTGTAGTCGGAGCAGGAATAGGTTGTTTAGCTGCGTCGTCTTATTATCCGAAGACGAACAATTGATTGTAGTCGGAACAGGAATATGTTGTTTAGCTGCGTCGTCTTACCACAGTCCGACTTCCCAATGATCGACCGTCTTATCGATCATTGAAGTAGGAGGTAGTGATTACTCCTCGTGTGGGCGTTGGCACTGTATGAAATGTCCTTAATGTTCATTTATTAAAATAAAATAGCGATTATTTTCTGTGTGAAAGTCGTGGGAAGATGGACACAGTTAACACCAGCGAGGTAATGACCAGCAACGGGCGACGGTGAAAGGTTGGCAACTGCAAGGTGTACGATGCCAAGATGTCTCAGTTTGTTGCTACAACCGGTACAGGGTTCATGAACAATATAATCAACCGATTACCCATGGAAATGCATCTACCCGGACACAACTTCACCAGGCCAGGGACTTAACTTAGAAAGCGACTACTTCCCGACGGCACCCTGAAGGCTTGGTCAAAACCATTAATCAAGTTGACGAGGCAGCATATCACCACGATCTTTGTTATGCCCAGTACAAGGATTCATCCGCACACAACTCTATCGTTCACGAAGCTATGCTACAATGTAGCCTCGCTTAACACTTGGACTGCAGCATCGTCGGACCCATCATCGGTACCAAAGTTGGATTCGGTCTGGGTGTTAAAAAAATGTTCGCTGGACCGATGAGCTAGCTGAGGGGTTCACCAGTTCGACGCTAGTTTCATAAACGCTGTGTAGCGGTGGGTGGTGTGGATGAGACCTGGGCGGACGACCTTTTTGATATGAGTGACTTCTCCGGGGACAACAAGGGAAATAAATTTATCCTGAGCATTATCGATGTATTTTCCAAATATGGCTGGATGATACCACTCAAGAAAAAAAGGGGTGACGGTGCGGGATGCATTCCAAGCGGTGTGCCCAAGAAGCTATCGACAGACAAAGGCACTGAATTTTACAACAAACACGTAAATCAGCTGCTTCAAAAGCATGGTATCGATATCTACGTACTCCACCGGGAACGAAGAGAATTCGAGTATTGTCAAACGTTGGAGCCGCACCATGAAAGATAAAATGTTCAAATACTTTTCAGCCAACTCCACACGCACCTATATCGATGTCCGGAACGATCTTGTTCGCCAGTACAATACCACCAAGCACCGCTATCAAGATGGCTCATGTTGCCGCAAGTCATAAGGAGGATGAAAAACAAGTTGTATTGGAAACTTTCCCTCCCATACAACCACCGCGAATTTCCGAAGAAAAAAGGTGCAATCGAGAAGGGATACACCCCCGCTGGACCGAGGAAGTATTCACCATTTCCCTAGTTTTGTCAAAGGTCCACTCGGCCTTCTACGATCTTTTTATCCATCTCCTCAAGAGTTTCAACAAAGTCCGTGGCCGCGGTGAAAATCTAGTTTCCCGAGTGAAAGTATCCCTCGTTCTCATCATCCGCTTTACCTGTTGGATTAATATTTACAAAGGTACTTACAGTGCATGATCACATTGTTTTGCCCCTTAAAACGCCCAATCGTCTATAACTTCCATCCGTGACATCAGAGAGACCTAAAGGGAGGTGTATGCACGTCCATGCCAATAAGCGGGGTCATATTCCAGGCAGTAAATAAATCTTTAAACGTTTTTTTCGGCGAATGTACCTCAATTTTATCCGCAATGGCTTTCCTATCTTCCCAAAATCTTTTCCTGCACCTTCTTAAGCAGTCGATCTATCGACAGCCTGCTAACCCCTTTCAACCCAAGTTGTTTTGCCTGGGTGACAATCTCCTCATGTGGGGTTTGGGACGACGATAAATTTTAAGATTTGTCTTCGTTTCGATCAACTCTCAACCAACTGATCTTTCCTCAACCGGGATTACCCTCGAAGGTGGTTCATTTTTGCTATACCCCTCAGGGCTTTGACGTTTTCAACTACTAACTCCATGTTCACTATTGGATCAATGTCTTTATCCTAACAAAAAAAATCAATTTAGGTCACCCCAAAACCACCATTCCCAATTTACTGGTTTTTAGACCCAGTTTTCAGGCCTACAAAACATATATATTCGAACACTTTCGATCCTACAATCCTTATAAAAAATAAGAAAGTTGTGAAACGTACGCGGTGCGTCATGATTTTTCATCTCATAGCTCACAATTTGCACAGCTCCATCGGTTCTCTCTTTGCCAAAACGGTAGTCAGCTGCTTATTTAATCTCTCACATCCCCATGTGCGAATAGTTTCCGCTTTCCAGCACAAGGTTATAATTTTGCAGTCCTTTACTTCGTGTCGAAGTCTTTAATGTCTTTGACAATCTAGGGTGAGTCCTGTCCTACTTTTCGCAATTTGATAATTTCCTCATCATTGCAGCGCTGTTTTCGATTGGCCTTAACAGCGGCCAGTTTTTTTTCAGAATTTCGATCTCTTGCGCCGTATTCTATCTCTGACCAGACATATTTGTAATCTTAAAGTCCATTGTGTTTATAATATCTGTGAATTTCTATTTTTGTGTGTGTGTGTTTATTTCATCCACAAAGAAAAAATTTCCCTCGAATCCAACCTCAAAATGGGGGTGTGGCAGAACTCTCATAATCATACTACTGTTCATCTCTTAATAAGCTTACAATTGAGGTATAAGGTATATCTGTAATAAGGGGTCAACGGGTCACAACAGTCCATTCTGTAAGACAAGTGTTCTGTAATGCAAAATATCCATTTCATTATTCAAAATTGGCTATTTCTTGATTTTCATGCGTATTTTGGCATTTAGGTCCTCCTTAACCCCTCTAATGGTCATTGCGGCACATATCATTTATACTCAAGTTATTCCTCTATCAATAAGCTTTAATTTGGTGTATAAAATTTGCCTTTATTATGGACTGAAGGGCTGTAGTAGTCATTTCCATTATTCAAAATGAGCTATTTCTTAATGTTCAAGCGTATTTCGATATTTAGGTCGTTCGTTACTTCTCTAATATGCTTTGCGGAACTTGTTGACTATATATATATTGTTCATCTCGTAATAAGCTTTCGAATGAGGTATAAGGTTTATCTATAATTAGGAGCTAAAGGGTCGCAGCAGTCCATTCCATTATTCTAAATATCCATTTCTTTATTCAAAACTGGCTATTTCTTGATTTTTATGCATATTTTGGCATTTAGGTCCTCCGTAACCCCTCTAATGGTTATTGCAGCACATATCGTTTAAACTCAGTTTATTCCTCTATCAATATAAGCTTTAATTTGGTGTATAAAATTTGCCTTTATTAGGGACTGAAGGGCTGTAGTAGTCCATTCCATTATTCAAAATAAGCTATTTCTTAATGTTCAAGCGTATTTCGATATTTAGGTCGTTCGTTACTTCTCTAATATGCGTTGCGGAACTTGTTGACTATATACATTTTGTTCCTCTCGTAATACGCTTTCGAATGAGGTATAAGGTTTATTTATAATTAGGGGCTTAAGGGTCGCAGCAGTCCATTCCATTATTCAAAATATCCATTTCATTATTCAAAATTGTCTATTTCTTAATTTCCACGCGTATTTTGGCATTTAGGTCCTCCGTAACCCCTCTAATGGTCATTGTGGCACATATCGTTGATACTCAGTTTATTCCTCTTTCAATAAACTTTAATTTGGTGTATAAAATTTGCTTTTATTAGGGACTGAAGGGCTGTAGTAGTCCATTCCATTATTCAAAATAAGCTACTTCTTAATGTTCAAGCGTATTTCGATATTTAGGTCGTTCGTTACTTCTCTAATATGCGTTGCGAAACTTGTTGACTATATACATTTTGTTCCTCTTGTAATCAGCTTTCGAATGAGGTATAAGGTTTATCTATAATTAGGGGCTAAAGGGTCGCAGCAGTCCATTCCATTATTCAAAATATCCATTTCATTATTCAAAATTGGCTATTTCTTAATTTTCACGCGTAATTTGGCATTTAAGTCTTCTGATATTCGTTGCGGAACATATTGACTATATACATTTTGTATCTCTTGTAATCAGCTTTCGTATGAGGTATAAGGTTTATCTATAATTAGGGGCTAAAGGGTCGCAGAAGTCCATTCCATTATTCAAAATATCCATTTCATTATTCAAAATTGGCTATTTCCTAATTTTCACGCGTATTTTGGAATTTAGGTTTTCTAATATTTGTTGCGCAACATATGGACTATATACATTTTGTTCCTCTTGTATTCAGCTTTCGAATGAGGTATAAGGTTTATCTATAATTAGGGGCTAAATGGTCGCCGCAGTCCATTCCATTATTCAAAATATCCATTTCATTATTCAAAATTGGCTATTTCTTAATTTTCACGCGTATTTTGGCATTTAAGTCTTCTAATATTCGTTGCTGAACATATTGACTATAAACATTTTGTTCCTCTTGTAATCAGCTTTCGAATGAGGTACAAGGTTTATTTATAATAAGGGGCTAAAGGGTCGCTGCAGTCCATTCCATTATTTAAAATATCCATTTCATTATTCAAAATTGGCTATTTGTTAATTTTCACGCGTATTTTGGCATTTATGTCTTCTAATATTCGTTACGGAACATATTGACTATATAGATTTTGATCCTCTTGTAATCAGCTTTGAAATGAGGTAGAAGGTTTATCTATAATT
Organism: Mytilus edulis; assembly: GCF_963676685.1. NCBI lineage: Eukaryota > Metazoa > Mollusca > Bivalvia > Mytilida > Mytilidae > Mytilus > Mytilus edulis. The sequence continues at coordinate 62,047,065 of NC_092348.1, forward strand.
AGGGACTAAAGGGTCGCCGCAGTCCATTCCATTATTCAAAATATCCATTTCATTATTCAAAATTGGCTATTTCTTTATTTTCACGCGTATTTCAGCATTTATGTCTTCTAATATTCGTTGCGAAACATATTGACTATTTACATTTTGTATCTCTTGTAATCAGCTTTCGAATGAGGTATAAGGTTTATCTATAAAAGGGGCTAAAGGGTCGCCGCAGTCCATTCCATTATTCAAAATATCCATTTCATTATTCAAAATTGGCTATTTCTCCATTTTCACGCTTATTTTGGCATTTAGGTCTTCTAATACTCGTTGCGGAACATATTGACTACATACATTTTGTTCCTCTTGTAATCAGCTTTCGAATGAGGTATAAGGTTTATCTATAATTAGGGGCCAAAGGGTCGCTGCAGTCCATTCCATTATTCAAAATATCCATTTCATTATTCAAAATTGACTATTTCTTTATTTTTAAGCGTATTTCGGCATTTAGGTCTTCTAATATTCGTTGCGAAACATATTGACTATTTACATTTTGTATCTCTTGTAATCAGCTTTCGAATGAGGTATAAGGTTTATTTATAATTAGGGTTTAAAGGGTCGCCGCAGGCTATTCCCTATTTAAAATATCCATTTCAGTATTCAAAATTGGCTATTTCTTAATTTTCACGCGTATTTTGGCATTTAGGTCTTTTAATATTCGTTGCGGAACATATTGACTACATACATTTTGTTCCTCTTGTAATCAGCTTTCGAATGAGGTATAAGGTTTATCTATAATTAGGGGCTAAAGGGTCGGTGCAGTCCATTCCATTATTCAAAATATCCATTTCATTATTCAAAATTGGCTATTTCTTAATTTTCACGCATATTAAGGCATTTAGGTCTTCTAATATTCGTTGCGGAACATATTGACTATATACATTTTGTTCCTCTTGTAATCAGCTTTTAAATGAGGTAGAAGCTTTATCGATAATTAGGGGCTAAAGGGTCGCCGCAGTCCATTCCATTATTCAAAATATTCATTTCATTATTCAAAATTGGCTATTTCTTCATTTTCACGCATATTTTGGCATTTAGATCTTCTAATATTCGTTGCGGAACATATTGACAATATACATTTTGTTCCTCTTGTAATCAGCTTTCGAATGAGGTACAAGGTTTATTTATAATAAGGGGCTAAAGGGTCGCTGCAGTCCATTCCATTATTCAAAATATCCATTTCATTATTCAAAATTGGCTATTTCTTAATTTTCACGCGTATTTTGGCATTTAGGTGTTCTAATATTCGTTGCGGAACATATTGACTATATAGATTTTGATCCTCTTGTAATCAGCTTTTAAATGAGGTAGAAGGTTTATCTATAATTAGGGACTAAAGGTTCGCCGTAGTCCATTCCATTATTCAAAATATCCATTTCATTATTCAAAATTGGCTATTTCTTTATTTTCACGCGTATTTCGGAATTTCGGTCTTCTAATATTCGTTGCGAAACATATTGACTATTTACATTTTGTATCTCTTGTAATCAGTTTTCGAATGAGGTATAAGGTTTATCTATAATTAGGGGCTAAAGGGTCGCCGCAGTCCATTCCATTATTCAAAATATCCATTTCATTATTCAAAATTTACTATTTCTCCATTTTCACGCTTTTTTTGGCATTTAGGTCTTCTGATACTCGTTTCGGAACATATTGACTACATACATTTTGTTCCTCTTGTAATCAGCTTTCGAAAGAGGTATAAGGTTTATCTATAATTAGGGGCTAAATGGTCGCTGCAGTCAATTCCATTATTCAAAATATCCATTTCATTATTCAAAATTTACTATTTCTCCATTTTTACGCGTATTTTGGCATTTAGGTCTTCTAATATTCGTTGCGGAACATATTGACTACATACATTTTGTTCCTCTTGTAATCAGCTTTCGAATGAGGTATAAGGTTTATCTATAATTAGGGGCTAAAGGGTCGCTGCAGTCCATTCCATTATTCAAAATATCCATTTCATTATTCAAAATTGGCTATTTCTTCATTTTCACGCGTATTTTGGCATTTAGGTCTTCTAATATTCGTTGCGGAACATATTGACAATATACATTTGGTTCCTCTTGTAATCAGCTTTCGAATGAGGTAGAAGGTTTATCTATAATTAGGGGCTAAAGGGTCGCAGCAGTCCATTCCATTATTCAAAATATCCATTTCATTATTCAAAATTGGCTATTTCTTAATTTTCACGCGTATTTCGATATGTAAGTCCTTCGTTACTCCTGTAATATGCGTAGCGGAACATACTGACTATATACCTTTTGTCCCTCTCTCAATAAGCTTTCGATTGATGTATAATATATATCTGTAGTTAGGGGCTGAAGGGTCCTGCCAGTCCATTCCATTATTCAAAATATCCATTTCATTATTCAAAATTGGCTATTTCTCAATGTTCACGCGTAATTCGATATTTAAGTCCTTCGTTATTCCTGTAATATCCGTTGCGGAACATATTGACTGAATATCTTTTGTTCCTCTCTCAATAAGCTTTCGATCGAGGTAAAATATATATCTGAAATTAGGGGCTGAAGGGTCCTGTCAGTCTATTCCATTATTCAAAATATCCATTTCATTATTCAAAATTTGCTAACATGTTTAACCCCGCCACATTATTTATGTATGTGTCTGTCCCGAGTCAGGAGCCTGTAATTTACTGGTTGTAGTTTGTTTATGTTGTTTATGTGCTACATATTTGTTTTTCGTTCATATTTTACATCAATAAGGCCGTTAGGTTTCTTGTTTGAATTGTTTTACATTGTCTTATTGGGGCCGTTTATAGCTGACTATGCGGTATGGGCTTTGCTCATTGTTGAAGGCCGTACGGTGACCTATAGTTGTTAATGTCTGTGTCATTTTAGTCTTTTGTGGATAGTTGTTTCATTGGCAATCATACCACATCTTCTTTTTTATATTTCCTCATTTTTACGCATGTTGTGACATTTAGGTCCTCCGTAAACCCTCTTATGGTCATTGCGAATCAAAATATAGCTTTAGTGTCAACAGTCAATTTTTTTTATATTTATTTCACTATTCACCGCTTCAATTTGAATAATGAAACATAAACTATTTCATTATTCATTATTCATTCTTTAAGATTGAATAATGAATAGTGAACTATTTCATTATTCATTATTGAATAATGAATAATGAACTATGAATAATGGACGTACTTCAGCGCGGTTTACTAGGACACATTAATCTGACTCCGAGCCGACCTTTTTCTGTATGGATATATGAGAATAAGTATAAGTTAAGTACTGTTACCTCATGTTTTGCATTAGTTGAATTAACAGCGTTTACAATTTAATTCAAAGTAACAACATTGTTTCTTTGATTTCAAAAATGAAATAGCACAGCAAAATAATGTATTTACTAGTATGAATATATTCTCACCTTTTGCATCTGCTTCAACATACACCATTAACGCTACTCTGATTACTGAATAAATATCTCTATTGATCTTGCAAACTTCTACAACTTTTTCCAAAAACGAATTAACGGACTTTCTCATTTTATCTCGGTCATTTACAACATGTGATGTGACTAATGTGTGTATTACTAGAGACCCGACATGGACAAATTCTATTTCGAACCATTCTCGCAACAGGCCTGAAAACTTCTCTAATGATTTTTTCATCTTTGCTAAATGCCATGTATTAGGTGTTTCGAGCCTCCATTCCACACGACATTTCCTGCTGCCTGGAAAAACAATCTTTATTTTGTTTATTTCAAAGCTAGTGATTTTTTTTTTCGCACTTTATACAAAAAAACATTTTTTTACTTTTAATGGTTACAATTTTGAGATTTTATTTCAGATATTCAGGACATATTCTTGCTTGCGTATACAAATGTAACACTTAACAAAATACGACCGCATATTTGAAAATTTTCTGTCAAAGAACTTGCTTTGTTAAACGAGGGAATGCTTTCCTACATGATGAAAATGTATGTATAATTTCTACAGTGCCACTCCTTAAAGGTAATACAATCGTACTAGGATTTCAATATGTAGTATGTGCAGCTTATATGTCACTGGGAATGTCATCCTTAAGTTATCCAAAGTTGTATGTGGCCTTTAAATATTGTTGATTGTTACAGATTCCAAACTCTTGAAAAGAGCCACTATGTCTAATACTTAACTTACGTTCATCTTCATCTGTTACAACTGCTTCAGAACTGCCAGTTGTCGCCTTCATTTCGGCACCTAACTCGCCAGAAAAAATGATAAAAAGCAAACTCAAGAGGAATTGGGTAAAAAAAAATGAGCAAAACGAACCATACAAGTTTAAACATATTTGTATAATCAGACCAAGATTTTGCAGTACTTGGTCAAATATAATCGTGTGAAACATTTTCCAAATATACTTCAGAAACTTATCCACATGAACTTTGAATAAATTTAGCATAAACAGTAGTAGTTGTCCTTTTATAGATTTACACATTTCAATTTCTAAATATTAAAACATTACTTAAACTTTTTGTTAATTTTGTTTTTGTTCCTTTAGATATGTCATACGGTGCTTATATATCCCAACCCGTGAGGTAAGTAATGTCATAGATTTTGAACAAACATAATCTATGCATCACTAGTAAATTATCAATTCAGGGATTCAGTATGACTAGACGATATAACGGCAATTCCATTGGAAATTCGTTAAGTCACTGATGACTACCAAAGGTTAAGACAATTTAGATTTCATGCATTTTGTCCATGAAAACGTTGATTTCAACAAAAAGATACAAAACACTCAAACATAACACCTGACAATCTTCTTTGTGTTAAATTTGATTACAATCTGAAGCGTACAAAAAGTCTTTAAATATTTGATGATAAAGTTTGACACTGAAAAGGATATATGACGTCATACAGATATGTGCTAAAGACAAGATGTAATTTACACATTTAGAGTATTGACCATAAGAGAAATATAGATTCTTATATTTATACCAGTGGATTATCGTATTTATCCAATCTCGATAGTTAAATTATAATTTTTAAAGTCCGAGCCTTGGCGTATTATTGGATAAATCTGATACTGACGAGTAACCATGTAAGAACCTGTTTCTCTAATGATTAGAACATAAATTTTCATTTGTTGTTAAAAGAAAAATCCCTACGAATGCCTTCCACATTTCACAAAGTTGTCAATTTCATGAATACATGTTTACATATTTTGATTTATTCAATGAACAGATAGAGGCTTTAACCCCAAAACTCGTCAATTCATCTTCTGAGATCATCGACAATGACAGGTTGTTTAAATTTGTTCATACAATTAGTTCAAAATGGATTAAATGAATTGCCAGAAAATTTAAGAAATAGATTAACCAACTTGTGAAAACGTAATATCGGTTGATATCAACTCTCGTTATTTAATTTAAAAGTATCAATAAATTCACCAAAGGCTCGTTTGTTATTATATATTGAAATTAAATAACTCGAGTTGATAAAAATTAAGATCCCGTTCTCACTCGTTATGTTATGTGTATAAGTTATCATTTTTTATATCTTAATTTCCACAAAAAAATGTACAAATAATAATTAGTATTTTGACTTTGTACACATTATAAGTTGTTCAACAAGTGCTTGTACAAATTATATTTAGTAAAAATTCGACAACGTTAAATGTGTTTTAACTGATTTAGTCTCCGATGCATGATTTGTTGTATACTTATTATTGTTTTGCTTTCAACGTTATTCAGTAACTGCAAGTACTCTCAGATCGTACTTTAGTGTTAATTTGGCCTGTTGACACAATATGCAACACCTGTGATATAGTATGACTTAAATTTCCAATTATGGTCTCGTAATATGACCAACACCTATATGTATCTTGTAAAAATTATTTCTTACTCCTAACAGCAAAACATAAAATATCTAAATTAACCTGTGTATGTTATTTTATATCACGCCATTTCGTGCCAGGTTAAGGTTGTCTTTTTTACAGTGTTCGTTTTTACTGGTTTTTGTGACTATGTCCTTTTGATCGAGTTAAGCCATTTCAATTGATATTTTATAGTATGGTTTTTGTTGTTGTAATGTTACACTACTGTTTCAGGTAAGGGTGCAGGTTGGTGTCTGTTTAAACGTTTAAACCCGATGCATATGTTTGCACCTGTCAGGAGCCTGTTGTTCAGTGGTTATCTTTTGGTGGTGTGATTCATAATTATTTTATGTTCCTCGGGTTTTATATATATTAAACTGTTGGTTTACTGTTAAAATTACTTTAATATAGTGCTATGGTGGCCCTTCATCACTTGCCGTACAATGTGAGCCTAGAATCGTGTTGCAGGTCTTATTTTTACCATTAAATGTTTACTTTTTACACATTGTGACTTTGATGGAGAGTTTTTGCATTGGCACACATACCACATCTTCTACTTTCTATTTGCATTGAGAAATTAACATGAATAAGAGAAACACATACTGATTTTATTATAAACGGGGTCTTCAAATAATGGTTGATTTTGACAGTTTAATTTTACTTATTTCCCTTGTTTTCGTTTTGTGATTTTCAAAACTGCCCTTATGCGTCTTTATTTTTTGCTAAAAATTATAACAATTGTGTATATAGGTGGTTATATAGATTAAATATAAGTCTTGAACAACCTGTGCCATGGTGAATTGAGAATCAAATTAATTTCTATTTTGTTTAGTGATATAATGTTATACCGTATAACGGGTTGTTTTCGCGGGTGTTAAATTTCGCGATTTGTATTGAATAAGGTATACGAAATATTTTGGCGGTTATTATTTTAGCGGATTCAAAACTTTTATCAATACCTTTGCACTTTTAATTTGGCGAAATTTATTTTGGCGATTTCGTTCTATCGGCGTAAATAAACGAAAATTTACACCCCGTGAAAATAACACGCAATATGGTGCATTGAAGTCACAAAGTAATCGGCACTGTATTCTAGTAACATAAATGGAAAAATTATTAAGTACACTATTAAACGCCATTATTGCAAGTCCTAGGCAGACAATACTACGTTATACACTGAGTGCCATACATTTGCAGTTGTGAAATAAAGCAACCAGGTTTATCATGATCAAATTAAAATTACCTTGTGATGCGAACGTCCATTCTTGAGTGCCAGAATCTGACTTTTTAACAGCATATTCTTTCACCTCAAATCTCAAATTTCCTATATCGATTGACATCTCATCTAATTTACCTGCATTTATATCCAAATCTATAACTTAACACAGTCTATACTTAGGCTGTATAACAAAGTTTTATCAAGATAACAATAGCATTACTATACAACACTTAAAATCAAAATTTTCAAGAAAGAGACCAAAGATTACTACAGGGATATTCAAACTTATCAGTAGAAATAAAATGACAAAACGAACATCAACAACAACCGACGGTGATCTGCGGTGTTTTGGAAGGATATGCAGATCCTACTTTTCATATTGAATTATTCATAATTCAAGAACAACCAACACGTTCCCACAATTATAAGTAATAACCAACTGGCAAGAACAGTGATACATTCAGCATCCAGAGCCTTAACAAAAACATATTGAACGAAAGGACGATACACTAGTAGAACAAGCAGATAATAATTTGTTAAACATTTTTTCTTTAAATAAGTTGTACGCATGTTTTAATAAGATAATTCTTAACCAAGTGTATATAGTAGAAGGTAAATAACAAAATTACCAAACTCCAAGGATAAATTCAAAACTGAGAGTCCTTAATCAAATTGCTAAATCAAAAGCTCAAACACATCAAATGACTGGATAACAACTGACAAAATCCTTACTTGGTAAAACGTCAAAAATGGTTGTTATATGACATACAAATTTGTGTGAATCAACCCGAGTGAGATTACACAATGAATCAGATGGGATAAGAACTTTAGTTAGACTATAAAATAGATGTCTATACGACTAGACCAATACAGAAAACAAGTCATTACCATTAATTCGGGATTCAGGTGTTATACGTTTTTTTAATCATCAACTAAAAACGGCTTCCTCCACCAATAAAAACTGGCCGCCACGAAATAGCAAATAAAGATGTGCTTAAAAAAGGCGTGAAAACAGCAAAATTCAAAATCAATTAATCCAATATTTAAAATAGAATAACAATGCTACTTTGACCAATAATTAATACAAAAGTTAACATTTAACAAACACAGACACACGTATAAATGATGCAGCTTGCACAATTCCATACATACTGTTAAAGTTTTGATATTTTTTGATTCCGTGAATTATTCAAAGAAGTTACATACTCCGGGTTTCCGCTGGCGTTTTCGCAATTTGCGAAAAAAATAATAATTGTGGCGAAAAAAATTCGTCATTTGCGATAGAATTTGGCAAAAGAAATATATACAGTCCGCCAAAAGTTAAGCACCACCGAAATATAACTGGCAATATTTTTTTAACTATTGCAAAAAAAATATTAATGTTTGTTGTTATGAATTACCTTTAACATACACTAAAAAAATTCATTACGACCAAAAAGATTGCACTCCGATAAAGCAGTCAACCAACCTTTTATCAAAGGTCATATGTGCGTTTATAAATACACTGTTTCTCCAGGTGGTCGTGTAAGTGTTCGTACATTGGTCCGTCGACTTTATAGAGGCAAACGAAGAGCACGTCGTGGTGTATAGAGACCTGTACCTTCAAGCAGGCACTCTACCGTCAGGTTTAAATGGGATAATGAACATCTATGCTTGAACATAAGAACCTGACAAAACACTCATTGGTCAGATGGGAGTCAGTTTCCTTTACTGCCAGAAGATGCCATGATACGAATTTCGCAGGGGAAAAAACGGCCTATGACCAAAAACAATATTTGCACAAGGACTGCATGCATTGCTGGTTGTGTTCCAGTACGGGGTTGCTTCTTATACCGTTATAAGCTGGGTATGCATATTCTGCAGGGTAACATAAACGGACAGACATACAGAGATTTGGTGCCTTAACATATTGTAGTCCGTCATTTTAGTAATCCCCATCTTGCGTCAACATTGTCAAGACACTTGTACCTGAATGACAACGCTATACCACGCAGGGCAAGAATTTTAACCGAGTCCAAAGAACAACCAGCCATTTACGATAATTTTTAACCTTCCTTGACTCCATGCATGAACCCTATCAAACATGTCTGAGATGCCATTGTCGGAAATCTCAATCGCAGAGATTCACCTTTACAAAAGTTTGTCGATTTAAAAGTGGCATTTGTTGTTTAATGCAACAGATTTCCTCAACTAAAGTTTTGAAGGCTTGTACCGAGAAAGATAGGTCGTGTTATGAAACTGTACCGGAAATGAGGTTGTTACACATGCTATTGACTCAAATATTGACATTAAATTTGCCAAACATACCAAAGATTATGTGTAGAAAATTTTAATGGTATTGGGTGATTAATTGTTGTAAAAAAATAAAATCACAGTGAAACTTAAATTCCATTTCTTAATTGTGTAATTTACACTATTTCTATGAACGAAAAACCTATATGCATAGAACCTTCATAAGTGACCAAAATTATATTTGTGGTTTGTTTATGGTATACATTAGCAATTGCTATATGATTGTTTTCTATTTTTCGAGGAACAATTGATTTTTTAAATTTGAAAAAAAATCGATGCAATAAAAGTAGGTGGTGCTTAACTTTTGGCGGACTGTATATATAGCGAATTATTTTCCCCCAACTTGTTTATTTACTTTTTTTCGAGTTCTCGGACTTTACCCGATCAGACAATACTCGGAATTCACCTTGACCTCATTAAGATTTGGACGACAGAAAATCAATGATCGGCTGATTGCGTTTTATAGCTAACGACAACAAAGGACTAATTAATAAAGGTGTTGATTGAATTGTTTGACAACATGATAAGGTTAAATGGCTTCCTCTAAATGTCACATACAGAATTTATTTACCACTTTGCGACGCACGTGTTTGAAGCAAACTTTAGACGTCTCTTCTCCTTTTGAAGATAGTTTAGAAAGAAAGCTGTTGTTGTGACGAAAAATGTTCAAAAGCAAGAAAAATCTCTGATTTAAAACTTTAATTATCCTTCGACTTTAATATAGATAATTTATAAAGGAGACTACTTTAAAGTCGTTTGAGTGACACACGTGTTTCAAACATAGTTTTACGTCTCATCTTTTTTTTTAATTTACGATGGCCAAGAAAGGAAAACTGTCGTTATGAAGACATCTATCCAAAAGCTTTGGAACAACCCTTCGAATGAGAGTAACCCTTCAATATAATGACTACACACGAAATGAGAGATCAATTTCATGTGATAAAAGCTTTTGTTTTGTTGTAAAAACCACTTCTTAGTACAAAAGGGCACATCAGTATTTTTCTACGAACTATACTGGTATTCTATGATCAAAACATGTCCATTAATTTTGTTATATTCCAGGACTTATATCTTTATATTATTAAAAGTATAGTGGTTCCCTCATTTAGAAAAGTTGTTTAAAATACAACGATTTATTTTCCCTTTTAAGCTAAAAAATTATTATTATTTTTTTTTTTAAAGTAAATGATTAGTGTTTATTCATTAAAATGTAGACTCTAAAATAAGTTTGAGAGAATAATCATAGACACAATGGGACACAATCATCTTATTGAAGGAAGGGAGGAGGGGTTAGAAAAAAGGTACATTTTAAACCAAAAAAATATTTATGTTACTTTGCGAAAATAATAATAAAGTGGCGAAAAATATATTGTTTTGGCGAAAGAGATGGCGAAAAAAAATAATTGACCCTGGGGAAACCCTGCACATACTAAATACAGAACACTAACATGACTAACCCTTAACATGATTTACATGTATCCCTTTATATAAGTAAAACGATTTCTGCAAGATGTGTCGTCGGAATCGCAATCCGAAGACGCAAAATCACAAGAGACACACACGCATGCAAAACGCTCCGATCCTTTGTTTAAAATAAAATAAAATAAAACTTGATTGAGGTAAAGGATGGTTTGAAATAGTAATAATGTTAACGCAAGATATTATACCAACTATGTTGTTTCTGATTGAACATCGCAGCTACATCTAATTGCACTACACTTCAATAAATTCCGAAGGTAAGAGCTAAAGTAAATTGTATAAACATATCTGCTGGTATTGCAAAACAATTGTTTCGGATTTAAATATTGCAGGTGGTTTTTTCAATGTCTAAGTTACAAAACATAAATTTAAAACTAAATGTTTGCGTAAAGACCCAATCATGTACATAGTATATTACGAAACATTGAATTTATTATTTATTTAAACTAATTTACCTTTATATTTTATAAGATGTTCAATGATTTCATCTTTAATCTGCATTGTAGTTTCCCTCTGGTCTTCAATAAGAGTCTGAAGGTTCTGCAATTAATTAAGAAAGGATGATATGAAGCTGAAAAGCATTGACGGCTCAAAATTTCTAAAGTTGTTAAAACATACAGCTAAGTTTAAAAATTACTTTGATATGAAATCCTTGGTAATTAACGAATTTTCTCTAAAAACAAAAAAAAAATCGTTGATAAACAAAATATGTTTTTGAAATTGAAAATGATAAAATTATACGCGATATTAAAATGCATTAATCTCTTTGATAACTCTTGTTTCCAGAATTATCTTTATTGTCGATTAATTATTATTCGTTGGATACCAATATTTGTGGAATTCGCGGGTAAAGGTGAACCACGAAAATAAAGGTTCAACAAATAATTTATTTCCTATAGACCTGTATCAAGGCTTCGGAATTAAATATCCACAACCATGATTCATAGTTTTCCTTAATTAAAGAGTTGGTACCCACGTAAATATATAAATCCACAGTACACCTAATGTACCATGAAATTGTAATCAATCGTGTAAAAAGCTAGGAACATACATGAAGAAATTTGGTTTTTGTAACAAATATGCCATTGTAAACATGCAAATCAAAATATGCAAATATGTAAACCTGTTATTAGAACATTTTGAAACGGAAATATTATTAATTGAATTCCTTTCGTTAAACGGAGTTGTTTGATAATATCATGAATTTATGCATTTTTCGACATTTGTAAAAACTCAGAAAACCTAAGGTCCAGATTTGCAATCAATTTAGCAGAATTTGATGCAGGAATGCAAACAGCTTATGTGAATTTTCATTTAAAAGAACAAATTTAAAAGAAAGAACTTATAAAAATCAATATTTATAAAAGTGAAGATTATTTTTGGTTGATTTTCACTGTTTTAAAATTGGCAATTTAAGGGGAGGTAACTCTGCAAAAGTATGAACAAATTCAATCATTTTCATTTCATAGACTCCCATATCACCTTCGGTTTACTATAATTGTGTGACATTTATATATGATTTTGAAAATCAACGCCAAATTCAGACTGCAATATACACGCAATAAATTGATAAAATTACTTTTACGAAAGGACACACGAATAATGGTTTGTGTTTAAATTATAACAAGTTTAACTGAAAAATAGAAAAAATCATCAAAGGTCATGGTTCAAAGAGATTGTAACCCTTTTCTTAGCATAACTTAAGATTTGAAACTACTAACTTGACAACACCGTTGTTTCTAAACATAAATTACTCCATTTTCATGCAGTGCTTACCTTCTTGATTTCATCAGCATTGCTCTCGATAATTGCTTTCATGTTTTCCATCGTTAAATCAGTATTTTTAAATGCATCTATTTTTCTCTGCTGCACTTTGGCGGAAAAACTTCCCATAGTACTAGCTATGCTTATGATGGCTTGCTCTGTTGTTACCATCCTGGTAACAAACTCAGACTTCGGTATGCGTAGACCAGGTGCGTGTGCCAAAAGATTTCTAGTTTCTCTAATAGTTTCAATATCGTTTGGATTTCCATGTATGGATGTATGGTTGTTTAATATACACGACTTGATTATAGCACACATTAAGGTTATATCCATACAATCTACATCGAGAGATCTTGTAGCGTCAATTCTGCACAAGCAATCCATGATGATTGTATTGTTTCGCCCTGTTTTATAATGGTCCTGCTTGCATAGAGGACCAATATCAAACAATATGTGAAATTGTTTTTCATTTAAAGATCCTTTTTTAGAATGCACAACAAGAGACCTTTGCAAACACTCGCAACACTGAATTGAAGGAAAACATTCGTGAAACAAACAGTGTTTATATTTTTCTAAAAAAACATAAAAATCCATGGTATTCAAGATTTTCTGCTCGAAGTATAGATGTAGAACCTCCATTCCAATACCAAGGGTGAACGCAAACAGTTTCATGTAGTCCCTTTTCTCTTGGTCTGGTGTAAGTTCATCCATTGCTAGTTAAGTATACTTCAATATATAAAACAAGAAAAGAATTAAACAAAATGTTACTATGGTGATTAACTTTTCATAATTCATAGTATTATAAATGCAATACAACATTTACCAATCTACGATTATTGGGGTCCAAGTTGAAAATATAATGCCAGTTATCATGGTTATCACGTCATAAATAAAACAGGAGTTGTTTGGGGCTCTCATCCGCTAAACACATGACACAAACATTTACGATTTTAACCTCACAGAATAATTGTTTTATTTTTACAATAAACATAATCAAAAGATTAATGACTACCTTCAAACTTACTGACATCGAACAAAATTTCACATTAAAGCAAACCAAAAATGCCTTAATCCTATATATCCATCGCAAAACAGAATTGTTTATAAATGCAAACCCATAAACAAACCATCCCATAAATGACAAAATACATCAATAAAGACAGTAACAAATGGAACAATACACATAAATAATTTCAAAAAACAAATACGATATAAACGTTGGATTTTGATATTTGCAAAATATATAAATATAAGTTACAATAAACGTAACTGTAACTATGACCAACCCAACCATGCCTCGTCAGTTCATTAATAGGATTCTGCCTATCCTCATCCACATGAACAAGTCAATAAAATTCGACTTACAGTACACCTGTAATATAATTAAGATAAAGTATAGTACGAAACAAGAAATCATACTTTGAAGACACAGATACCTGCGTTATTGATTAAATATGTTTACACGGACTAATGACATGAATTATTTAATTGTTATTTAAATTCAACAAACAATTGTAAAATCTTTTTTATCAACCTTTACAAAGTACACATAGATTTAAATTTCCAAAAGTGAAATACACAAATTGAATTATATTGATTTTGATAATATTTTTTTATATACTATGTCATAATTATGTAGACCTCAATTTTAAGAACCTTCATTCAAAATAAATCAAATTCAACCGAATACTGTGTCAAGATCGTGTAACTGTATTATTGCTTAATTGCTTATTTATTACAGCTTGAATATCATTAAAACGCTTGAAACGTCCCGCACAAAGCAATTTGAGTGCAAAGAGGTTCTGCATTATTTCATGTTATTAAATCAGAGTTATTTTCCTTTTCTAGAGATAAAAATCACAAACTACTTAATTATGAGCTTTTTAAAATTCAGTCTCGTAACACATATATGTTTCGTGTTTCTCAACTGAAATTGTGGAAAGTATTCAAATGATCCACTAAGAATAGTTGTCAATGTCACTAGTATTGTTGCAAATATATTCATTTGTTTGCTTTAAGGCTGTACCAATATCAGTGCATGTAAGAACAAAATCTAGGAAATGTGATAATGTATACCAAGACTTACCCCAACTACTTAACTTCCCTTATCGTTTCTGTTCACGACACACGATAGCGTATACGTTATTGAATTTGACAAAACAAGGTATGCTAGCTTTAAAGATTTTGTGGGTATTTTTAGATTTTCTGTAAGTAGACCATGACCATGAAACAAAATTATACAAACTTGTAGGCATACATGTGTCTGCTTTCTTCAAATACTGTGGATTCCTTTAATTTCATGGGTACAAATTTTCGTGAACTAAGGAAAACTTGCATGTTCGTGAATATCTTTTTCGTGGTTTTGTCAAAGTCTGCATACAGGCCTATTTGAAATATGTCATTGATTGAAATTTTAATTTCGTGGTTCACTTGAACCCACAAAATCCTCTAAATTGGTATCACAGGAATATTAATGCATCCACAGTATAAAAAAAATGTACAAAGTTAAAGCCATGCGTCATAAATCAGCTTTGTCAAGAAGTCTTCAAACAACTTTGTTGTTATTATAAGATGAATTTTGAATGAAATATGCGCTAGAAATGAACCTAAATTCCTTCCGGGCTGTACGTTCAGAGTTGAGGTATGGTAAAACGGTTTTTGTTCATGGGCATTTTAAACACGATGATGTAGATCGCGGTAATCTAAAAGACTGAGTGTTTGGTCACGATCGTTTAAAGATGGCGATTCCAGTCACGGGAATATTAAAGCCGACTGGTTTTGAAGTTTACGTATTTTCTCGTTTACTTTATGACGTATACTAAAAATCATGGTTATCGATATCACTCTAAAAAATAACTTATACATGTCCTCATCTTTTCGCTTTCCACCAATAATACGGTAAGTTTCACGTTAAATGGTCGCACATGTTTTCTAAATTTCAAAACTGATATCAATTGAAAGAAATAAACAGTACTAGTGTTATCATGTATCTATGTACTTACATCAAACAAACCGGGTTGCGGTATTCAGTACGTTTTTTACAATAGTGAATACGCACCTATGGAATAGCATTCAATATGTGCACAATCACGGAGAGTAATAGTATTGAATTGGATTTAAGAAAAATACAGACAGTCTATCATCTCGGTCTTAATGATAACTAGAACACCCCCGCAAAATCGCTGGTATTTTGAGCTTGACTTTTGTAAAAGATTTTATGGCCAGAGAATTTCAGAAAAGGTATCGAACTGAGTCATAGGCAGTATGAACCAGGACAATTATTTCAAGCCCTCTCCTTTTTTTCCAAAGTCCGTTATTTTTTTTTATTTCTGTTAAATTCCATGATTTTCGCGTTTCTGTATACTATGAACATAAATATAATATAAATAAAGTGTATTCGCAATTAACTGTCAATTCCAAGTTTCTTCTCCACGGCGATCACTGATATATTATATAGAGAGTCTCTATATATTATAGGATTATAATCATAGTATACATGCAGAATAACGCGAAAATAGTTATCCTGTCCCCGAGTATTTATGAACATTATGTTTACAGAGGTGATTAAAGGGGGGTATCTGTACAGAAAAAAACATGAAATAAAATTGCCATTTCACGATGAACGAACAATTAAAAATTTCTTACACGTTGATCTTTTTATCGATTTTACGAAACACAGTGAATAACGAACCTTTTTAACGGCTGCACGTAAAATAAAAAGTGGCAAAACACGTTGCACGAAAATAATCCTTTACCCCTCGTTTATAGTTTAAAATCGGAAGTCTTTGGTATGACTTAAAAGTCGGTCTGATGACAGAAACAATATCTGAACGCCTTTTTCCTCGTTTTTTCCCAAAATAACCAAAACTGAATAGTCATAAGAATGGATGACAAATGCGAATAATTCTTATATGATTTGCATATCTATAAATACTTACATTGGACTGGTCAATTAGAACTTTTCTCTTAGTTTACAGTTAGATAAACCATGTTTCCGAAACTACTTTCGTAATCTATTCATGCGCGATACACAAGTTTGCCGGGATCACGGGATTTTCAGCAAATTGAGATTAAAAACAAATGCATAACTGTTGTGTATATCTTAGTGCATATATAACCCCCAAAATAAATAAAATAAATGCACTGAAGCTTCGAAAATGTGTAAAATTTAAATTTAAATTAATTCCGCGAAATTTCATGAATGATTTGGCGAATTTACGTCATGGCAAATCACGACGTCATACGAATGAAAACTTTAATTGGAAAGACTATTTCGTTACTTGAACGCTTCAAATTCGGATAATATCTCATTGAAATTACGTTTTGGAGGTAGGTGCTATTTTTATTTTAAATTCCGTTGCATATTTAGAACATTTATGGATTTTAGAAAGTCAATATGTCGGCCAACTCCTTAGCTACGACATGTAAATTGTGCATTTGATGGTTATTATAGTAGCGTTTACACAAAAAAATGTTAATTAAAAATCGCGATTATTTGGTTGAAGAATTATAAGGATTAAACACATTTTTTTCTAGAGGCTGTACATTGGAATATTTCCTTAGTAAAGGACCCAAAAAGTGTCTTCCCTCATCCGTTATTGATTGGAACGTCGACACATCATCCACGACTCCGCATTTACTGTACAAAGTCGATAAACGAGAAAAAGCTTAAACAAAATTCTAAAGTTTTCTTTTGATTTAGTATTGAACATAATTGATATTTGTATTAAACATTTGAAAGAGCATTTTACTCCAAACAACAACCATATTTCTTGTATCAAACGTAACGTAAGCTGAACAAACTTGTCAATGCCATTCTGTTGTCTTGGCTGATGAGGATGCAATATCATTTGAGGTAAATTATATATAAAGGGTTCTGCCAAAGGCTGTCAACAATTCACCAATATTTCAATTGATTCAATTTTCGGAAAAAATATATTTGTAGCAAACATTTAGCTACCTCTCTATAAGCAGAACCGAATATCATGAAAGTTCGAAATATTTACTGGCTTTCTAAGATGCAAATGACACAGTACGTGATATAGATTTTAATCCCCAACTAAACTGTCTAGTACACTTGGAACTATCAAAAACATGGTAATAAACTGTTCAATAAGCCCTTTAAAAATCGTGGAATTAATTACTTTTCTAGTGTTAAAAATTCGTTAGAAATGTTTGATATTGCATGCGTATATAAGGGATTTTGAATCTGTTTTTTTCTACCCTATAAACTAATTTGTCTCGTTATCGCATCTGGAAAGAATTTACATACCTAATTGAACGGGCATTTGCAATTGCAAAGTCGGAATTCGGAAATGCATGTTCAAACTATTTTAGGTCATTTGTCAGTACCAACAAACAACGAATTTTGTCAACTGGAACTGTTTATATACTATAACTGCTCTTGACCTTTTACCTGATATCAATTGTGTTCGCAATGGAAATTCTATATATAGTAGAGATATTTGAATTTCAATGGAGACACCACTTTCTGCGGATATTTCTTGTATTAATAACTAAAGCCAATCAAAACAATATATCCAAATAAAAATTTGATAACGAGTTTAGAAACGAAGGTGATACATGTATATACACATTGACAAAAGTATTGCAACACAGAATTCATATACAAATTGATAAAAAGCTCTTTATTGTTTTGTGATATAATTTCTTGATATAGAACTAGCAAAACAGAATTCAAGTATCACCGGAGTTTACTCATTAAATGTAGACTCAGTAAGTTCTAATCTGCAAGTGCAGCTTCTGTATCCGTAAACAATAACACATGTGTTTTTTTCTCATTTTTTTCCCTACACTTTAAATAAACAAGTTTGTAAAGTTATGTGATTGACACAATCACATCCATCTCATGAGTTAAGCCTTTTTAAACTGATTTTTATAGTTTGTTCTTATGTTGTCCATTACCACCACTGTTCCACGTAAGGGGAGGGTTGAGATCCCTCTAACATATTTAACCCCGCCACATTCTGTATATATCTGCCTGTCCCAAGTCACATGTTCGATGTTAAGTTTTGGTTTTCACTGATCATCAACGTAGATGTTGTTATTGTTTGTCAAGGTTTTTGTTTTTTGCGGCTATTTGTATCTTGTTTTGTTTTTATAAATAGAAATGAAAAAAAAAAAACCAGACAGTATTTTCTTTCAGTCTTTCGTTTTCATATTAAAAACGAATATATATTTTTTTTCATTTATTTAATTATTATTACAAAGCATTTATCTAATTTCTCTCCTTCAGTCCGAAAGTTCGTCACGTAAAAAAGTTAATAATATTTTGATTCATAGTCGTCAAAACTAATTGTTGTCATCATCACTTATGTTTAATTTTGCAAGACACTACTTAAATATAGCATATGTAATTGACATAACAGATCACATATGATAATGTACTTGATCCTCGTTTCTAATTAGTGATGTGTTTATTATATTGTATATAAATATTAATGTTTGCATCAAGAAAAAAAATACAATAATTAAACAAAACAAAATGATTAAAGTAGATGAAAGAAAAAGACTCTTCATCAACATTTGTTGTCCCTTTTTGAAAAAAAAACAACTGTTCATTAATCAGTTTGTTTTCTAATAAAATTGAGAATGGAAATGGGGAATGTGCCAAAGAGACAACAACCCGATCATAGAAAAAAAACAAAAAAACAACAGCAGAAGGTCACCAACAGGTCTTCAATGTAGCGAGAAATTCCTGCACCCGGAGGCGTCCTTCAACTGGCCCCTAAACAAATATATACTAGTTCAGTGATAATGAACGCCATACTAATTTCCAAATTGTACACAAGAAATTAAAATTAAAATAATACAAGACTAACAAAGGCCAAAAGGCTCCTGAATTGGGACAGGCGCAAACATGCGGCGGGGTTAAACATGTTTGTGAGATCTCAACCCTCCCCCTATACCTCTAGCCAATGTATAAAAGTAAACGCATAACAACACGCACATTAAATTCAGTTCAAGAGAAGTCCGAGTCTGATGTCAGAAGATGTAACCAAAGAAAATAAACAAAATGACAATAATACATAAATAACAACAGACTACTAGCAGTTAACTGACATGCCAGCTGCAGACTTCAATTAAACTGACTGAAAGATTATGATTTCATCATATGAACATCAGGCACAATCCTTCCCGTTAGGGGTTTAGTATCATACCATTATAACATATATGAGAAGAACATAACCCGTGTCATGCCAACAACTGGTTTTTGAATAAATGTGTTTAGTTCCGATGCAAAGATCCTATAAGTGAATCAATATTAACGCCAAAAAATGCAATCTTTAATGACCTAACAACAGTATCGTAACTATATCCCTTCTTAATAAGTCTATTCAAAGGTTTTGTTAGTTCTAACCTACTTTTGTCAAATCTTAAACTTGTAAAATCTCATACATAAACAAATGTAAAGAAGATTTGCAGTTATCCAACGAAACAAAGTGTTGCATATAAGTTTATAAAATTTACAAAACGGTTTTGGAAGAATTTCTTTACCAACGACTTACTTTCATTCCTGAACCTGTTAACTGTTTATTACCCCTATTTTGTATATACGGGAATTTGAACCATGTTATATATGTACAATACAAAATTAATAGAGGATTTCTAGTTAGCCATCGACAAAATGTCATATATAAGTATTTTAAATTTACAATACGGTTGTCATATCCATCTGCTTAGTTCGGAAATCCCTAGGTTTTATTTATGTCCAGAAAAGTCATCAATTATTTCGGTACAGATTGACATAAAATTTGTTTTTTAGAAAATCAATTTTTTAAATTTAATTAAGTTAATTTAGATGACCAAATAATAGGGACTGGAAAGGTGCCATTTACCAGATATAAAGACGAATTGGCACTTTTTCTACCCGATAAAACAATTATGTAAGGAGTGACATTTTACATTAGATTCCCACTGCTAGCTCAAAAAAAGTTGGCAAAAATATAGCAAAAAAGTGCTGATGAACTATTAGCTTACTTTCATTGTTGTCTTTGAGTTTCGTTTCTAACTCCACTCCTTGTTTTTCAACTTCCCTTAACTCTTCATCAGCTTCTTCGAATTGTCGTTTTATTTCCTGAGTCATGAATATTTGGTTTTGTTGCCTTTGTATAGCAAGCTTTCTTGCTACAAGTTGAAAACGCTGAGCATGCCTCTCTTCAGTATTGTCAGAGTCAGCACGTTTCAACTACAAAATAAAATTCATAACTGTGATTATATCACATGTGTAGCGGTAATGTTTTAGAAGCTTATTTATCTAAAGAGCATATTTCTTACCACCAACAGATTTGTCCTCAATAAAGGCAACATAAGTATATCAACTCATCATAGATACTAGGATTGTAATTTTGTATTTACGCCAGGCGCGCTGTCCAAAAGTCATACATCGATTGAGATAAAACAAATCCGGGTTAAAAACTAAACCTGAAGGAAACTCATCAACTATAGGAGGAAACCAACGGAACAACTGCCGTATTTATGACTTGTAACGGGACTTTAGGGAAAAAAATGAAATTTGAACCTGGTTTAATGGCTAGCCGAACCTCCGACTTCAAAGGTGAAACTCTGAAATGCTTTGTCAAAGAAAATTATATTAAAGCATCGTTTATATAAATTCCTATAAATAGTATCCCTTTCAACAATTAATCATTTTACCATCTACATGATCTAGTAATTATCGTTTCGATCAAATGATTAATATATGTAAGTAGAAGTTTAATTTGAATTTTCTGTATTTTCACCTGACATACTTGATTATCCTTCTTCGAACCTACATGTATGCATATAACACCAAGTGTGATAAATATTTCATATAATTTTTTACTTGACATCATCCTTTAAACAAGGAAAATGAAGAATATGAACGAAAAGTCAGCCCTTCCTATTTCAGTCTTGAACATTTTGTAATATGATGGATTTAAAGATGAGGATCAGACTCTTTATAAATTGAAAGCAGTTAAACGGAAAATACTCCTGACAAGTATTTCAGTTATATGGAATGCTCTAAATAGACAGGAGTTGATACTAGTTAATGATACATTCAACAGGCTACCAAATATCTGCCATTGCAGTAAATTCAGCAAAAGGTAAAAAAAAACCTAGAGGCTCTAAAGAGCCTGTGTCTCTCACCTTGGTATATGTGACTATTAAGCAAAGGACACAGAAGGATTCATGACAACATTGTGTTTTGATGTTGGTGATGCGTTTGTAGATCTTACTTGAACTCTGAACAATCTTGCAGCTTACAATTATCTTAACCTATAAAGAACTTGGCCCAGAAGTGACAGTGGAAATATTTTGTTAAAATTTACAAAAGTTTACAAAATTTATGAAAATTGTTAAAAATTTACCATAAAGAGCAATAACTCCTTAAGGGGTCAATTGACCACTTTGGTCATTTGACGACTTATTTGTAGCTCTTACTTTCCTTGACATTATCACTGTTTACAGTTTATCTCTATCTATAATAATTTTCAAGATAATAACCAAAAGCTGCAAAATATTCTTAAAATTACCAATTCAGGAGCAGCAACCCAACAACAAGTTGCCCAATTGGTCTTACAATTTCAGGGCAGATATATCTTGACCTAATGAAAAATTTCATTTCCAGCAGATTTGCTCTAAATGCTTTGGTTTCAGAGATATGAGCCAAAAACTGCATTTTACCCTATGTACTATTTTTAGTCATGTTGACCATCTTGGTTCGCGGTCGGGGTCATCCGACACATTTGTTAAACAAGATACCCTAATGATGATTGTGGACAAATTTGGTTAAATTGTCCAGTAGTTTTAGAGAAGAAGATTTTTGTAAAAGATAATTAAAATTTACGAAAATTTGGCAAAAAATTACTATAAAGACTTATTTGTAGATCTTACTGTGTTGAACATTATTGCTGTGTACAGTTTACCTCTATCTATAATAATATTCTAGATAATATCCAACATGTCCAAATACGTCAAAATTTCCTTAAAATTACCAATTCAGGGGCAGCACCCAACAATCAGTTGTCCGATTCATCTGAAAATTTCAGGGCAGGTAGATCTTGACCTAATAAACAATTTTACCTTCTTTACAGATTTGCTTTAAATGCTTTTGTTTCAGAGTTATAAGCCAAAGTCTACATTTTACCCCTATGTTCTATTTTTAGCCATGGCGGCCATCTTGGTTGGTTTGCCGTGTCACCGGACACATTTTTTAAACTAAATATCCTAGTGATGATTGTGGCCAAATTTGGATAAATTTGGCCCAGAAGTTTCAGAGGAGAAGATTTTTGTAAAAGTTAACGACGACAGACGACGACGACGGACGCCAAGTGATAGGAAAAGCTCACTTGGCCTTTTGGGCCAAATGAGCTAGAAAACTATAAATACATAAAAGAAACCACTGACACCCATTCTATTTTCAAGTTTCATTGAAAATATGACGCATACGAAACATTAATGCCTAAGTTATATAGATTCCGATTACATAGGAAAACTTATACCAGAAAATTTAATTTGAAAACATTTTCATCGATAAAAAAAACCACTCCTCTTTACCCACGTTTTTCATTAGTTTAAAAAAAAATCAAGTGGAGCACATATTTTCTATAGTGTTTTCATTTCTTTTTCTTATCATTTTGATTAATGTTATTTCCTCGTGTACGTACCTGTGGTCTGTTACCACCGATTACTTTTTCGGGTTGATTTGCTTCAGGGTCTGTATTTAAAATATCAAATGCAAAGAACAACGTGTTTAGGTGATGACTCATTCAACTTTTACTTTCTCAAATTTTAAATTACTTTGCATTCCAGACTAATTTATATCATTATCATTCACAATAAATTAGTTCTTTCGAATAGCCTGGAGGTTGTATATCTAACTGTTATAAAAGATGGGAACACCCAACGACCACGTCGCTAAAAGGTATGTGAAATATAACATTCGGTTTCTGGTAGCGATGATGCAATCCAAATAAGGTAAACAATTTCCTCTTACAGCAAATAATCATTAGAATCGCTACAACAAAAAAATGATAACTGTAATGAAAAGTTTTTATTTCAATATTGTCTATTTACATGTTGACTGGTGTCATCAAAATACTATGTTGAAGTCCATATCATATTGAACCCTACGTATCTCTTTGCTTTGTCACAGTACTTATAGTTTAACTGATAGTTTGTCAACGGCATGAAAGACAAGTAAAGATTTCGGGAGTAGACGTAAATGAAACAGAATCCAAAACACATAACATAAAAGACATTAGTTACCCTTTTCTATGCTTTTGTTTTGTAGTTGAAAACAAGTTACTGATAATAAGTTCTTTTATCTTCAAGTTCTTTTGATTCTCTTTTCAGGTCCTTAATCATGTTAATGGCTCTTTCAAGCATTTCGTTATTTTCACTTGAATTTATGCTTTGTTTCTGCTGCTTGTCATCAGATATGTATACACATATACAGATATAATTTTTTTAAAAGAAAGTATACCAATGTGTGTTGAGATGACAATGGTCCGAATTAACAGAAAAAATTGTGTGACACACGTCTTATAGTTTATATAAACTTCTTAAAGACTCGTCATAGATCTAATTGCATCGTTTTCCATCTTTCTGTACATTTTGTTTTGATTTATTTTCTATATAATTGCCTCTTCAGGCTCATAAATTTACTTGCAACTACCCAACTAAGTTGCTATTTGATGAATTTGTTTTTATTGAAACTAGTAATTTTTCATTTAAAAACCCATAGTTAAATTTGTTTCCAAATAAGGTAATTTCAAAGTAATTAAGTCAGTTAAAAGGAATCAGAAATTGTTAGACAATGTTAATTGGTATGGAGTTTGGTCCGTTTCTGTGTGTGTTACATTTTAGGGTTGTGTCGTTGTTCTCCTCTGATATTTAATGCGTTTCCCTCGGTTTTAGTTTATTACCCCGATTTTGTTTTTTGTCCATGGATTTATGAGTTTTGAACCGCGGTATACTACTGTTGCCTTTATTTATATAAATTTTCAAAAATTATTTTTTTAAATAGTGTCTTTTTTTTTGCCTTCTCTGAAAGATATGATAATTGCTGCAAGACACATGTCAACATTTTTAACAATAACCTTAAGTTTATGAATTACGCTTGATTTAAAAAAAAGCCAAATCAAGGAAACATATTAAAGGACATTACAATACACAAATTGAGATTACACAAAGTACAACATGTACAAATAAAGTAATGTTTTTAACAGGTCCTGCAGCAAATCAACTGACTAAAGGTATATATCGTAGCAAACCACTGGTAAGGACGAATAAATTATTTAAGTCAATATGTGGTTAGTTTTCTAAGATATATGTCAAATTATGCAGACCATGACTTGGTGTTAAATGGACACATGTATTTGTGTTGTATTTGTTTTGTATCCATACTGTTGGATTAAGACTGCTAAATAAATATGGTACCTAATAAAATAGTTCGAAAACATAATTGGTAGTACTTCTTAAGTGAAATCTATGAGTTTGATTGTCCCTCTGGTATCTTTCGTCCCTCTTTTATGACAATATATTAACGATTTCTAACTGTCCAATATAACAAATTTTTAAATACTAGTATCCATGTAACCTTTTAATTGACAAATTTTAATGGGTAATTCAAATGCAAGTGTTCTTCAATGATAACATATATTGTATCTGCTGTGATATGAGGTTGTTATGGTGAACAACTGTGAAAGGATAGGAAAATGGTATGCAAAATACACCTGATTTAATCGATTTATACCCTCAATAAAAGTTGCAATGGTATCATCTACAAATTATAATAGATGGACAATATTTAAAACAGTTCCGTATGAAAATATAGTTATGATGTCATAAAATAATTGTCTCTCTCCTTTTTAATATTTGTGAAATTAACAATATAAAATGCAATATATAAAGTAAACCCAAACGGTATTTTATAGTACGTAACATGAATAATGCTGGTAATAAAAGAGTCAAATTTTAAAGGTCAATTATGCAGCGTAAGAGGGCAAAGTTCCAGTATATAAGAGTAGATAAATAAATAAACACTCCGGTAAGCAGTATAATACAATCAGAAATTAATAAACACAATAGCAGTAATAAACACTATTTCTTTAGTTGAAGCGATCCGATTCTGATCAGACTGAAGTGAGGCATGCTCAGCGTGTTCAACTTGCTGCCAGAAAGCTTGCGATACAAAGGCAACAAAACAAACTATTCATGGCTCAGGAGATCAAACGGCAACTAGAAGAAGCAGAAGTAGAGCTTTGTGACGTAGAACAGCAGGGAGTTAAAATAGAAAAGCAACTGAAAGAAAACACTGAAAGTAAGCAAACAGTTGAAACTCTAAATTTTGAACTATCACTTCCGGTTTACCGAATATTTAATTCAAATTTACACATAATTACAGTACATGCCATTTTGTTCATTTATCAGGAAGAAGCAGGAGCTTCGTGATGTTCTTGAATTTTGGTACCAATTTTATGTGTGCATATTATAACGTGTGATATGTTTTCACAGTCGTCATCACTCATCTGCTGTCCCTTCCGGAGCACATGAGATCACTCCTAGTTTTTGGTGGGGTTCGTGATGCTTATTCTTTAGTTTTTTATGTTGTGTCATGTGTACTATTGTTTGTCTGTTTGTCTTTTTTCATTTTAAGCCTTGGCGTTGTCAGTTTATTTTCGATTTATTAGTTTGACTGTCCCTCTGATATTTTTCATCCCTCTCTTCTACTATCGTGGTTTACAAGGCATGCATTTGATCTAAAGAAACACTACTAGAATTAACATGAATAAAGCTTACAATACTATTGTAGACTCATTGTGATGTAAACTGCTCTTAGGTAAGGTTGTAGACTTTTTGACATTTTCCCCATTTCCATATAAATTTTATCTCTTGGTCATAACACAGATTATAATATTTCAGTATTGGAAGAGAATAAACAAACTTTACGACGACAGCTGTGTTCATTGTACACTCGGCGACAAAAATTATTACAGTATGAAGCCGAATTACAATCAGCTAAGTATGTGAATGTATTTGATAAATTTAAAATAAATATTATATGTTATTTGCCACACTTATAAACGTATATAAACTCATTTATCGCTATTTTGTGTATTTTTCTTTTGATCTTTTTTTGTGATAATTTTTCATACATATCATGCTACTTGCTTGAGATGGAAAATTATCGCTAGAAACTAAGGAGGCACGTGGCGTTGCTAATGAAATTGACAATAAATTGACAACATTGTCATAGGTAAAATAACGATAAACAGGTTATCATTGGTCATCTCAACTCAGTTGCTTTTCTCGCTTTCGCCGTACCGGTTCAAGCGAGAAAACCAGTATCGTTGAGATGATCAACGATATTCTATAATTATTTGGTCCTTGAGCTCACATGTAAATTTGAACTACATCAAACTCCAGACACTGATCATTCAGGTCCGACATTTTTTTTAACTGTACAGACATTAATCTAAAAGCATTGCCATTCCTTTGGCTTTATACCTATTTAACAATTGTGCAAAATATTTCAAACTTGCTTCCACTAAATTTTATAGTTTAGAAAACTATTATACTATCTTAAATCTAGATAAAACTTAAGATGCATTCAGATTTTGCAGTTAAAGTCACTACAGCATCTCATGATTAGATACATACATCATGTTATATTATTTATGTTGAGTATTAAGTATTATATTTGCAGCGATCAATTTTTGCCACCAAGTCCAAAAGAAGAAATTAGTGATATAAGTCCGCGTAATAGCTCTAGCGAGGAAGAAGAATACGTTATTGTTGAAAAGTCTGAATCTCAAGCGTTTGGAATTGACAATGTCACAAAGAAGGCAAGTGACGAGGCAGTCGAAACAGACAAAATGTTTGACATGCAAAATCCCTCGGAAATAGCAAATGACGTCAACGAAGTGGCTCCAAAAATTATCTCCCCTGATGTAAAATCCACGCCTAATATCGCAGACGACGGAAGCTACTGGTGGAGATATTTTGTTTGCTGAAACTGAAAGTATGAAATCAATCAAATAATAAATTCAGACAAAAGCCAAATACCCTTAATGAATAAGAAATAAATGTGGCAAACAATGGGGAACAAGGATAAATTTCTTGCATTAATGTTTCACACTTCAATATAAGAAAATATTCTCATTTTTTTTTCAAATTTTATGATTATAATTGCTTTTGATTTTTTTTTCTCACTGAATACTGAATTGATAAATGACAGAATATTAACTCTAAAATATCTGCTATAATTTTATTTTATTTGTTAAGGTTTTTATACATCCTTGGCTTCATTTTCAAGTGAACATTTCAGATGAATGTTATTCAACCAAAGCGTTTTGGGTGCAGCAAGTTTAAAATATGTTTCCATTTTCTTGCTCTTTCAGTCTCATAAATATACGTTTTAATTACTTATTATAGTTAACATAATCATTGTTGCTGCCTCTTAAGATATATTTTTGTGTACCTGTGTATTTATTATTTTGTTTTCAGAACTTACATTTGTTGATGAATATACAACTGGAACTCAAAATTGGGAATGTCCGTTCTGTACACTTTACAATGACGACACAAACAGCTTTTGTGATGCCTGTGAAGGCAAGTAGAATTCTATTGAGTTTATTCATGGAATATGTACTGGACACTAGATTTATGAGATTTAAACTATTGTTGGTTTTCATTATATAAACACATGTACCTTTAAATCTCTATTTGATTGCAAAGGGTACAAGGTACTGCTGATTGTTCTTGTACTCTGAAAGACAAAAAGATTTAAAAAAAAAATCTTATTTCGATAATTTCACTTTCAGATATATTGTTTATAACCTTTCATTTAACAATATACATTTTAGTGAGTGCATGAGATATATTGTTTATAACCTTTCACTTAACAATATACATTTTAGTGAGTGCATGAGATATATTGTTTATAACCTTTCACTTAACAATATACATTTTAGTGAGTGCATGAGATATATTGTTTATAACCTTTCACTTAACAATATACATTTTAGTGAGTGCATGAGATATATTGTTTATAACCTTTCACTTAACAATATACATTTTAGTGAGTGCATGATATATATTGTTTATAACCTTTCACTTAACAATATACATTTTAGTGAGTGCATCTCATGTTTCCCAGTCAACTTGATATTGAGGACTTTACCGAGACTAGAGAGGTCTGTTTTAAATTTTGATAATTTCTCGATATTGACACAGATGGAAAACCTCAAAATAGAAAGTCGCTCGGCTCTGTCTGACTGTCCGTTAACTTTCTATGGTTATTTTGAAGGGAATTATTTTATAAGTGACTTATGCAAAACCCCAAGATGCATGCACAAATAGAGACCGCTACTCTGTACTAGAAGAACAAAGTATCAATCTGTTGAACTTCTTTTGATTCCTCATTTTATCCTGCATCGCCGAAGATGAGAGAAGGTCTAGTAACCGCTCGACTCTGTCTGCCTGTCTGTGAACTTTCTATGATTATTTTGAACGGAATTATTTTATACATGTTATTTGATATTCATGTGTTTTAGGGTATTTCCATTTTTATCCGCCGTGCTGCTATTTCTGTTGGAACAATTTGAAATTTTTGACAAGGACTATTGTCGTCGAGTTTTGCCTACGTACGAGTGCAACCTCAATCAATTCCATACAGAGACGCAGACCGAGACTCGTCTGGTGTGTTAGTTTGATTCTATTTCTTAATCGATTTTTGAGGATTAAAAATCGGTCGACTGCGGGTATAATTCATATTGAGTTTATGTCATAGGGGAATTACGACCAATTCAAGGTAATTGCTGGGTTCAACAAAATTTAAGACTTATTCATTGGTATCTAGTACTTGTTTGTATATGTCCAGGTGCAGATTTACATTGGAAATGTATAAAGAAGAATGGAAAGTGTCCCTAGACATGGGTGAAGCTTTCACATTTTTAGTCTTATATTAATTTGATTCGTGCTATTTGTCCTCTTTAAGTTCAACAATGTTCCCCTTTGATTTTTTTTAGCCGATTTCTTTTGGATACCAAAATTATTTAATATGATCGAAGATATTCGCTGAACTTTGCTTGGCAACTATATTGTTATCAAAAACTTAAAAGGATGAGGTTAAGATTTAAATAAAAACAATTGGTTACGTGTTTAATTATTTGAAATTGTTTTGTATTTATAGCTTGGAAATGTAGCATGTGTACCTATGTGAACAATACCAGAAAAAAGAAATGTGAAATGTGCTACAACGATAAACCACAACTAGATGTTCAACAAAACGAATTACGTGAATCAGATGCTTAGTGTTTTTATTCTTATTATTTATTATCATTATGTAAGATGCGTCAGCACGAACCGATGAGAGTTCTTATGGTATGTGGCAGACAAACTTATGTGAATTTATAAGACGAGCATTCGATCATTTGTATCACTACAGTTATCTTTCTTATATCAATAAAAATTCATTACCTACTTTTTTATCGAAATTTGTATGTCTTAGAAGTCATTACTATCAATTGCCAAGATTACTTTAGTTATTTACAAAAGGTGTTCAACTCATACAAAGGCAAATGTTGTTTTGGCTATGATAATAGGCGAATTATTTGATTTCCCCGAATGTTTTCGATTTGTAGGACGACAACCAATTTGTGTGAATACAATTCAAGCTTGACTAACCTAAACAAAATATGTAACGAATACAGAGTCAATTAAAATCATATGAAACGAGTGACCGAGCGACTGTTGAAAAATAACATTTATCCAATTCTTGAACCAATGCATGTATATATCATAAACTTTGACTTCTGTGCAAGATTTTATTATTTTTTTACGCATCCATATAGTATAATCGTCAAAAAGATATTTCTCTTGATCTGTTATGAAAATTTGGCAGCTAATAAATTGTCGTGATATGAAGTCAGTCCTAGTTTTCCAATTGTCACCTTATAGTAAACAATCAACAAAGAAGCATGGATATTGAACACATTTATGAAATGTTCAATTAGATAATAGTTTATTTCTATGACAGACCCATTCATATTGCGATCCACGAATTTTTACGAGAAAATTCACATTAAAAAAGTAAATGTCTTCTAAATTTGTACAAATAGCATTTTCTTGAAAAAAAGTATATGTACCTAAGTTTTGTAATAAAAACTAGCAATTAAAAAATAAAAAAGAACCATATACATCATTTTTTTTAAATTTCAAGTTTCATACGACTTTAACATCACTCCAAATCAACCAGAATCTATAACACAATTTTTTTTCTGTATTCGTGTATTTATTATTTTGTCCGTTTGCTTTGATGGTATTGGAATGCTGTGTAGATGGTATATATTCAATATCTACGGTATATACATGATTTAAGTGTTTCACTTGAAGATTGTTTCATAAGTCAATGTTTCAAAATTGAGTAGTCTATACGTAAGTGATACCCTTTTAAGATATAGATTGGATTATTATGTAAGTACATGGAATTGGACGATATAAGACTTCGTGGCCAAACCAGCTATCAATGAATTAAGCCGACAGCAGATTACAGATGTTCGAATCTTTTAAATTCATTAAGAAGTGAATAATAAAGATTACAAACAGAAGAAAGTCATTTTCTGCTGTGCATACACTACACTGCATGCAAATTCACCTCAAGTCAAAATGTCACAATTAGATATTGGACATATTCGGTATAAAACACATCAACACATGTATAACTTCTGGCTATTAAGTTGATAATAAATTAGCGTATTGTTCAATTCGTCATGATGAGCGTTAACCTTACATGTATGTTAACTGGGTTAGACAATATTTTGTGTATTTTGTGTAGTGTGCACAGCTTATTAAGTAGTGGGACATCATCAACACATGCATATCTTAAAGGGAAGTTAAAGAATTTTGCTAGATTTGTTTTGGTTTTTCTTTGAGAACGTAGAGGAAAATACCAAAGGGGCAGTCACCTCATGGATCGAAAATAAACTGAAAACGTCAAGGCAAAAAAAGAAAAAGACAAACAGACAAATAATAGTACACCAGACGCAACATAGAAAGTTAAAGACTAAGCAACACGAACCCCACCAAAACTGGGGGTGATCTCAGATGACCCGTAAGGGTAAGCAGATCTAGCTCCACATGTGGCACCCGTCGTGTTGCTTATGTTATTACAAATCCGGTAAATAGTCTTATTCGGTAGGTCACATTCGTTAAAAGGGAAGGGAATTGTAGTTACGACATAAGAAACATATCCGATATCATCTGTGAAACGGTATGCAGACTAATTTACACGAGTACAAATAAAATCAGTCAGTATTGGTACACAATGCATACCCATTAAAATCGAAAAATTTGCTATTGAAATATCAAACTACCAAAATCAACAAATATGTTGTTTATCATTTAGATGCTGGTATCTTCGGTAATTTTTTACTATGGAAGTAAGTGACGTTCTTCACAAAGTAAAATGTTTCCGGACCAATAACACGTTAATCGTTTTCCATTTTATTAGCTAATCTTTTTTTTAAGAGCGAAAATCTAATATATTCGTGAAGACGATTCAATTCAAGCTGAACCAAATAAAAAAATGAGGGAATTGCATTACATCAAAAAAACTTAGACTTGATGAGTCGATAGTGTAAGTGTTTCTTGGTGTGTATGCGTCCATTTAAAAGCGCATAATAAGGATTAAAAATACTTGGTGTTTATCCGATAGATTGCTATGTAACTTTCGCATTTTGATGTTGTCTTTATTCCACTGATGTGTTCAAATAATGGTATGACCAGGGAGATGGCTTCACATCATTTGTCATTTAGAGTCCCGTTTATACCTAACTATGCGGTTTGAGCTATGCCCATTGTTGAAGGTCGTAAGGTGACCTAGAGTTGTTAATGTATGTACCATCTGATCTCCTGTGAAGAGTTATTATTTTTATTGCATTGTTGCCATGGCCGCAATCGTAAACATAAACTCTTTCATATTTCTTAAATGTACACCTTTTGACGAGGTTTTAAAGTTTCTAACATAATTATAACAATATATCCGTGTAAAAGCTCTAAGACTACTTAAACAAAATTACTTTTGTTTAAGACAAGACAGCTATAACATGATGGGAAAATATATGGTGTTTCAATTGACTACAACAAGTCACTACGCACACATACAAAACGCAACCAAACATCGCTTTCAAAGAATAGGTTCATCGGAAAGTCACACTGTAGCAATGCACATGGATGAAAGACTATGGTATTACAACATTATATAACATGTTTTTGCCTTAA
Organism: Mytilus edulis; assembly: GCF_963676685.1. Lineage (NCBI taxonomy): Eukaryota > Metazoa > Mollusca > Bivalvia > Mytilida > Mytilidae > Mytilus > Mytilus edulis. The sequence continues at coordinate 62,079,981 of NC_092348.1, forward strand.
CTGTCAAGATATAAGAGATGGCATGAACTTCAGGAGAAGTAATTGAAATATATGTTTTTTTGAATTTTATTTATAAATTGTTCGTATTTTATCAATTCAAATGAGAAATAGAAACCAACGACATTTACGTTTGTTATTATGAGCATTATATTGAAACTATCAATTCCCTGCAATCCCTTGAAAAATGTTCAAACCCACAAAGCACACACACACACATACTCACATGTTAATATATATCTAGCATAAAACTTGTAACATACAATCTAGTTATATAACAAGAATAAGCGTTAAAACTCGAAATATTAGTTATTGTTGTTTCTCTAAATCATAAAACTTTCCAAAGTACAACTTAAATAATATAATAAGTAATAATAGTAACTTATTCGATGAAAACGACTTGCATGAACTAGCACGAAAGAACAAAACACCAGAAAGACTGAAATGAGAATATCCCCTCGCCTATTACATTTACATTAATTGTTCGTCCAAACAAAATCAAAGTTTTAATCAATTTCTTCATCTTGACGCATCTGATGCCATCTAATATTTAGAGGTGTCAAATAACTTTGAAAGGTTAGGCAAATGATTCACGTGAAGTATCATGGTGATGATCACGAGATGGATTCCCACGTTGTGGTTTCTGGTTGCAGCACATTTCACATTCCTTCCTTCTTCTGTCGTAACCGTTTACATGAAGGCATTTGTTGCATTTCCAAGCTACAAATATAAAACATGCACTTATATAAGTATGCAGTATAGTAATATTTAAGTTAAACCGATAGTGTCTATGAGTTTCCCTTTTAATTTGATTAACAAGTTCAAATTTAGTTTACAAATATGCATAGCTTTTTTGTTCATTGCACAGTTTATCTATTAAATAAACTCACATCGTATTGAATCCGTTTCAATGATAAATTTTCTTCACATTAAAACAAAATATTGTTTAAAAGTTCTATTTGTTTCATATATTGTTCATTAATTAGTTTTTGAATATCATTACCCTAAATCTTTCTGGAGTTGAGCTTTAAGATGATTAATTTTAAGTTTAAATTTGTGGTGACTTTTATTTATACAATATACACACTACGTATTAGTTTATGGTAGCATGTAATATTACTACTAGACAGTTATGAAAATATATATTGTGCGTTATTTGCCATGAATTAGATCAATACTGTTTTTTATGAAGAAGATCAACGCATATATTCTCACCATCACAAGCACTGCAAGAACTGCGTCCATCTTTATTATGGAGTGTACAGAAAGGACATTCCCAATATATTATTATAGCTTTGTCATCAACAAATGTAAGTTCTGTAAAAAGAAATAGGCAAATGTTTCATGTCTCATAAGCGTGAATGCTAAGTCATAAAAAAACGATTGTCACAATAATTTATTTTGTAAATCGAGTTCCATGGCATCAATGGACATAAGACAACAACATAATTATCTTTGTTCGTTGCACATTTTAATGGACACTAAATTAGAGACAAAAAGTAAGCATCTTCAACAATAACAAGGAAAATAATAAGGATTTGAGTTTCAACTTACAAAGCGAGGTTAAAACCCGAAAATGTTTTTTCATATATGTATAGATATTTAGATTTTAAGTGTTATTGTATTAATTACTTACTATCAATATCATCAGGTAATTTATTTCCATCACAAGCTTCGTACCGACTATTATCTTCTGACATCTTTGGAGAAGAATCTACACCCGATTTTGTTCTCGTCACCACCTTTATATGATATTTTAAAGTGAACTCGTTCGTTTTAACCTTAAATACATCATTTGTATGATGAGTTTCGTCAGTAGTTATTTCACAAGGTCTTTCTGACAATAAACCAGCATCTTTAATTTCTAACGTCCCGTATGTTTCCGCCCTGACCGGGTCTGAGAATGTTGTGTCTGGTACAGCATCTGATATCCTACTTATGTTTGTGTCAGATCTTGTTTCCGTTGCATTTTGTGTCTCATACTTCCTATCGTTATCAACTATGACGCCACTGGCCTTCATTGTTTCATTGAAAGTTTCGAAACCAGAAGCCACAGACTTTTCATCAAAACTGTTTCCCTCTTCTACAATTGGTATATATTCAGAAGGACATGTATTCTCAGCTTCCTCTTCTTGACTCGGTAAATAGTGTTCGCTGCAATAATCGAAATTTGTATAAAAATTTTTAAAGGCCACAGCTTAAGGTACGACGTTAAAAATATTTATTGTCAAAACTTCATAGTTAAAGCTTTAGGTAGACGTAACAAAGAAGATGGTATCAACTCGGATTCAAGACAATTTAACTGTGGATACTGAACATTTCCCTTGCCCATTATCTAATTATAGAAAAAACCAATGGTTTAGGAACTACAAACTAAAATTTAGTTTGCAAGTTGCAACATAATAAGTTTATCTCAATAAAATATAGTCTACACGAAAATATATCGTCGACATTCATGTTCATAATTCCTACATTTTTTTTATTCTTGTGTCTTTGTCAACTGATATCTTTTAATTGATCAAATACTATTACATACCTAGCTGATCTTAATTCAGCTTCATATTGAAGAAGCTTTTGTCGCCGAGTGTACAGAGAACACAACTGTCGTCGTAAACTTTGTTTACTCTCTTCTGAAATATTCGAATGTTTGGCAATTAAATATTAAAGTAGTACCTCTACTGCTATTGTGTTCAAACTAGTCAATCATTCTAGATTTTACCTTATGTGGTGCCATAAGCTTGCAAACCTATCTCGACTCGAATTTGTTGTCCCTTTTTGAAAAACAACAAACCACTGTTCATTAATCAGTTTGTTTTCTAACCTACTTTTGTAAAATCTTAAACTTGTAAAATCTCATACATAAACATATATAAAAAAGATTTGCAGTTATCCAACGATAAGAAATGTTGCGTATAAGTATATAACTTCACAAAACGGTTTTAGAAGAATTTCTTTACCAACGACGTACTTTCATTCCCGAATCTGTTATCTGTTTACTACCTCTATGTTTTTGATACAGTAATTTGAACCATCTTATATGTTTTTGATACAGTAATTTGAACCATCTTGCATATGTACAATACAAAGTTAATAGAGGATTTGCAGTTACCCATCGACAAAATATGATAAATAAGTATTTTAAATTTACAATACGGTTCTCATATCAATCCGCTTGTTCGATAATCCCTAGGTTTCATTTATGTCCAGAAAAAGTCATCATTTATTTCGGTACAGATTGACATAAAATTTAAATTTTAGAAAATCCTTTTTTTTTTAATTCAATAAAGTGCAACTGTGACAATTTGTGGAAGTTAATTTATATGACCAAAGGGACTGGAAACTGAAGATGCTATTAATATATACCATATATAAAGACGAATTGGCACTTTTTCCAACCGAAAAAACAATTATGTAAGCAGTGACATTTTACATTAGATTCCAACTGCTAGCTCAAGAAAAAGTTGGCAAAATAGCAAAATATTGCAGATGAACTATTAGCTTACTTTCATTGTTGTCTTTGAGTTTTGTTTCTAATTCCACTCCTTGTCGTTCAACATCCTGTAACTCTTCATCAGCTTCTTCTAATTGTCGTTTTAGTTCCTGAGCAATGAATATTTGGTTTTGCTGCCTTTGTATAGCAAGCTTTCTTGCTGCAAGTTGAACACGCTGAGCATGCCTCTCTTCAGTCGGGTCAGAGTCAGTGCGTTTCAACTACAAAATCAAATTCATAACTGCTAATATGTTTGTGATTATATCATATGTGGAAGCTTATTTAGCTATAAAGCACACTTCCTCACACTAAAAGATTGTCCCCAATAAAGCCAACAGTAGTATGTAAAGTCATCATAGATACCAGGATTGAAATTTTGTATTTACGCCAGATGCGCTATCTAAAATTCATAAATCGATTGAGAGAAAACAAATCCGGGTTAACTAAATCCGATTGAACAACATCAACTATAAGAGGAAACCAACGGAACAACACACAGTGCAACAAAAACAAACGACAATGCAACATACATAGAAACGAACAAATTGATAACAACTACCCAATTCATAACTTGTAACGGGAATTGTTTAAGAAAACATGGGAATTTGAACCTGGTGTTATGGCTAACCGAACCTCCCACTTTAAAAGTTAAAACTCTGAAATGCTTTGTAAACGGTATTAAAACATCGTTTAAATAAATTCCTATAAATAGTGTTCCTTTTAACAATTAATAGTTTTATAATCTAGTAATTAACATGTCGATAAAATGGGTATATGTAAGTAGAAGTTTAATTTAAGTTTCGATTTTTTAACACCTTATACATACATGATATCTTGGTACCAACCAATGTATATTTCACAAAGTGGGATTAATATTTCAAATAGTTTAAAACTTGAAATCATCCTTCTTTAGATTCGAGCGTCACTGATGAGTCTTTTGTAGACAATTCTTCAATTATCAAAATACTCAACAATAGATAAAAGAAACACTACATGTAATGCTGAAAAAAATAAATATTCCTCCGAAATATGAAACCTATCACAAGGTACTTTTTTTAACATATTCATTGATAACAAAACACTCCCCGGTATCCCCTTTTTCATCGGTTTGATGTTTTCGATACATCACATACTTTCTATTGTGTTTCTTTTACCTAACTGTTTGACTAATACTTTGTCCTTATGTACGTACCTTTGGTCTGTTTCGACCGAAGACTTTTTCGGGTTTAAATTCTCCAGGATCTGAATTAAAAATACCAAAATGTGATGTGAAACAAGCTTAGGTAAAGGATCATTTGACTTTTAATTTCTCCATTTTAAAAAAAAAACTTGGCATCCCAGACTCAATAACTTAAATCTTTATCATTCAATATTTGAAGGTCGTACATTGACCTATAATGGTTTACTTTTATAAATTGTTATTTGGAGAGTTTCTCATTGGCACTCACACTACATCTTCCTATATCCATTCAATGTTAATACTTTCTTTCGAATGACCTGGCATCCCAGACTAAATAACTTAAACCATTATCATTCAATATAAATTCTTTCATTCGAATGACCATGAAGTTGTATATTTATATACTCCATAAATTGTAGCAGCCCATGACCCTGTCGCTAAGTGGTTTGCGAAATATAACATCCGGTTACTTGTAACGATGACGTAATCTAAATAAAGTAAAGTTCCTTTTACTTCAAATCATAATTAGAATCGCTACAAAAAAAATATATTTGTAATGAAGAGATTTATTTTTATTTCATTTTATTCGTACATGTGGACTAGTACCATAAACATTCCATCTTGAAATTCCTGTTCATTTTTAACCTTACATATTTATTTGCTCTGTTCACCGATGATTGTATATGACAAGTAAAGATTTCGGGAGTATACATCAATTAAACAGTATCCAAAAACCTAGAATAAAAGGGACATAGTTACCTTTTTCAATGCCTTTATCTTGCGGTTGGAAACAAGTTACTGAAAAATTAGATCTTTTATCTTCAAGCTCTTTGGATTCTCTTTTCAGGTCTTTAATGCTCTTTCAAACATTTCGTTATTTTCACTTGAATTTCTGCTTTGTGTATGCTGCTTGTCATCAGGCAAGTTAACATTCGACCAGTTAGTTATCACTTCTGGAGCAGCACGAATTGTACTTTCCAAATCCTTGAATGCAAGAAAAAAACAGTAGGTATATACACATAAAAATTCAACAATATGTGCTTATTTATATTTCAATCTTAAGACATAAATGTACCTCATTTTTTTATTTCAAAAGATAAACACCTGCAGATTTCTGGGGATCATTTGAGATATGTTTTTAAAACATGTATGCTATAAATTTGTGTAACCGTTCTGTTAAAATAATTAATTTTAAATTAATTAAAAAAAAGGCATTAATTTGTTATTAATTTATCTAATTTTTAAAAAGTTAGCAACGTTATTACTTCCAAACGTCCTTCTGTACCTGTATCGAATACCCTCAACAAAATTTAAAAAAACCGCTATCTATATATTTTACTATTTTTAATAAGCTTATATTGATTTTATTAATCCTTATCTTACATCGTTGTCCTCTTCTTGCAATTCTTCTATTGTTGAATGTTCCTTGGCTGAAGCATTTTGTCGTAGAGTAACTCTAGCTTTACTTTCAATTGGCGATGCATCTAAAATTATTCAATTTAAAAAATATGCTGCGTAGATAAAACATATTTGACCATACCAAAAAATAATATATTTTTTTCATAAACCTATTGAACCCATAGTTTTATACACAACAAAATGCATCAATATATCTGTATACTGCTAGTACAAAAACAATGGTTTCTTGGCGCATTATACAATGTTGGTGCTTGGTGAAAAGACCATTGATGGTGTCGATTTGTATGGCAGCTGCACGTAGTGGTGAACTCGCTATGGACAAATGTTGAGATGCTTTCCGATGTATGAAAATTTAAAAAAAAACGATACGAATATTTGATGCACTTATCCTAGATAAAATTGCAGTTGTATAAAACAAAATGTCGTTTTTTGTGTGGATTTTTTTATGTCGAAGGAAAAGAGAACAACACAAATACCAAACACTATCAATCAACGGAAAAAAAGACAACTGTCAAATTCCTGACGGGGTATAAGTACTTTTTAAAAGCAAATAAAAAATGCGTTAAACCTGGGTTTTTAGTTAGTTAAACAATAGGAATAGTGTTATTGATATTTACACAATGTCACCTTTAGTTCATTTTATAATAATTGTAAAACAATTTTGATACCATTTTCAGCAGATATTTCCGGCTTATGTCTAGAAATGCTGCGTGTCTTTGATTCTCTTTTCAAAGTTTGCCAGAACTCTGAAGCATCTTTAACTGTCATATTTTTATCAATATGTTGTCCTAAAGTAGCTTCAAGCTTTTCCTCTATATCATCGTCACTGTCCTCACTGAAATTTATGCCACATTAGTTATTCAACATGTTGCATTTAAAATCTACCTACACATTTTATACAAAAAGACTCGTACAACCGTTTAAACTTAACAAGTCATTTTTGGAAATATCAAAAGTTCAATAACACTAGGGTCGATATGCTGTCTGAACATATAATGATTTTCCGGCAGTTGATATGATATATCACACTGAATAAAGGTCTGCATACTCGCTCCACTTTAAATATGTTAAATTACTGTGAGTTGATATCCAGTCGTCCTGGTGTAGGGTATGCGTCGTGGTTTGATATGCTACAGGTCTTGAGTTCGAATCCCAGTAAAGACAATGGATTCTTTCTAAATAAGCTTTGAAAGTGTGACTTTTCTTAATAAATATTTCTAAGTTTTATTGTGGATAAGCCATTCCCGTCAAAATGTTATATTTCCAACATATAACTACGGATCGATATGTTAATTGTTTTCGTTATCTTAATGATAATTTTGTCCTCTCTTTTTATCCTTAATATCAACTAATTGAACACTTTCGCTGATTAAAATTGCTATCTCAGACTTGGAAGCTTCGTTTCCACAATAGAAATGTATGTTCTTCCATATAACATTGTTGAATACGAATATATATTAATATATTTAGTTACGTCATTGTGACAGTTTTGTTGCCGCCAGATAAGCATTACTGTCTCTCGCATTTTGTGACGACATTCGCAAAGTCATATTATTTCAAAAATCTGCTTTATTTATTGAGCTACACTGTCACTTGAAATATGATATGCAAATTATACATACCTTGACGAGTTATTTAGTTTTTCATCAGATTGTGGTAGCTTTAGGGTAAATGCACCTAATCCACCTCGAACAGATGCTCCAAAATTATGCTCAAATATAGTGTCTTCTGGAACGACTTCCTTTACATCATTTCCGCTATTGTAGAAGTCTATTCTGCGTATTGATGCTGAAGTAACTCTCCTTGCTAAGAAATCTGGCCTGGTAGGAATTCTGGGTTTGTCTGAAACAATACGATTACCAAAGACTACTAATTAATATATGACAACGCTAGAAGAATTTGTCCCTGACTTCCTCACACCTATTACCACAAGGTAGCTGTTAGGAGTCCGGAGGTGTTGGTGAAAGTAGGTCCGTAGTAGTGGTTTATAAAATTTGTTTTAAATCATTTTAAAATAGAATGGCCATCATGTTTGAATTTTTATTTTTTTTATAGCTACAGAGATGACTGATTTGTCAACAACAATTTTTCAATAACTTATCTTACTATATGGTTGTATTGAACGTAAATTGTTAGACCAACTCTGATGATTAACCTTATATTACGCATATTATTTCCAGTGCTGCACTGTAATATGATGCATGTTATGTACTGTATTTTCTGTTTTATAATTTTGCCCTGAAAGGAAGACAAGCACAACAAAAAATCTTACGTTACTAATGTATTAATTTATATTTGACGGAATATAAGCACTCAGTAACCTTTCATTCCTGACTTATGATTTTGTCTATTTGAAAAAAAAATTAATTTACATATAGCGGCTTCTACTTCAAAGGCAATTAAAATATAACATTTTGTATGAGAAAGAGTCATCGGATACTTACCTGAAATATGCTGTACATTGTCTGTATTTGTTCTATTAGGTGCGTCTTTTGAAGGTTTAGGGTCATCCATTGCCTGTATGAAATATTAACAATTTGATACAAATCACTTAAACCTAGTGTTTTTCGTACTTGAAACCATCTATTTATACAGTATGCAGAATAAAAAGTATACCCTGCTTGCCATTTTATTTTGAAGAGGAATGTTGTGACTTATATTGAAAGTTTTGTTGAAAGCTGACAAGTCAAAGTCATATATATCATCATGATCATTGTTAATTTCAATAGTTTGACTTTGATTTGACTGTACTGATGCATACAGTATTAGAGGTCGTCATTTACAAAGGTATCAACCGTATCGTATACGTTGACGTATCCGAATCTGCAGATATATCAAAAAATATTATGTGATCCCGAGCTTATTAATAAGACCATACTTCATATAAAAAAAAAACGAATTGGAATCTCTTCGAAATAATCATAACATACACTTTCAATATTTGTGATAGTGGTGTTTTTTAAAAAAAAATAAGGGGTTCCATCAACTACTTTTACATGCCCTTAAAAAGGAGCCAATGTAGGACAGGTACACGAATTTCGTACACAATCCTTTAATAATCTAGTTAAAAAATATTTCAAGATCTTGTATAAATAGACACAGAAACAAAATTAAATGTACTACTTATATACATGTAAGGAACTTTGAATATTGTTCATTTGCGATTTTATCCTAAAAGGTAACAGAAAGTATTGAGTATCACTCTATTTGTCAATTAACAATTTGGTTCTACGTGAGCACAAGTTCATACACAAACAAACGATTTTTACCGTCTTCACTCCTATCATGCATGTAAACTGTTCCAACTATCCGGAATATATTTATAAGTAGGGTTACATATTCCACAAAAACTCGATATTTCCTTATTGTTTTGTAAATTTCTGCATTAGAAATTTTAAATCAGTCGCCCATTTGCATTATTGATAGTACATAAAATCAAAGCTCGGGATCATGTACTGTTTTTTGGTATGTCTGCAGATGCGGATACGTCAACGTTAATGATACGGTTGATACGTCTTTAAATGACCCACCTCTAATAGTACTCATAACCAGGAACGTGTATTTAAACATCTTATACAAGTTCCCTTCTGATTAATCGGTAAGTGTTCTCTACCTCGTTCCCTATAAAATCTATATGTTTATGATATTGTTTATGCTTTTCTTGTTTCGTTGGTTTGTCTTCACTTTTCTTATATTCCAGTTGCCCTAAAGGATTGCGTGATTTTACACTATTTTGATAATGACACATACAAATAGATATTTGATGTATTAATGGAAAATATACATATTTAATGAACATTTAAAATAAAAACTTTAAATTCACGATTTGTATTATTCATTTTACAAAGTAAGAGTGTATCTTACTTTCAAGACTAGTTGTGGTCGTATTCTGATGGACTGTGTTAACTTGGCGTTAGGACCAGCATGCTTAATGCAGAAAAACCTCACTGCAATAAAGATTTTCATAAAAAAATTGCGTATAGTTGTCATCTTTCTATTCAAATGGAAAATAACGGAAAATGTTAATAGTTTCACGAATGATCAAAGGGAGTGCATATAATATCAGCCCTGAAACCTGTTAACATGCTAATGAACAGTACATTTCCTTATTGTTTTTTAACTATGTTGACAAAATTATCACTGAAAATTATCAGAAACCTTGCACAAAGTAGTAAAATGAAGTATGAAGTCGTATTTACATGATCAAAACAAAAGTTCCTTTTTGTGCAGAAAAAAAATAATATTGTCCATCGACTTAAAATTTCGAGTCCTTTGATAGTCATATGGGTGTCTATGCTGAAGTTGTTTGCGTCTACCATATCTAGGGTCATTTTTTTCCAAATTGTCGGTTATGTATGCTCTACAGTTTCGTATTTTGGAACCTTATTTAGGAAGTATATGGACTTTGTGATTGCTGCTCTATATTATGGATTGTAACTTAACTTTCAATACACACTATGATAGATGTTACATAGTCAAGGACTTATTCTGACCCAATGGCACTCATACAACATCTTCTTATAATAAAATTGAGAATGGAAATGGGGAATGTGTCAAAGAGACAACAACCCGACCAAATAAAAAACAACAGCAGAGGGTCACCAACAGGTCTTCAATGTAGCGAGAAATTCCCGCACCCGGAGGCGTACGTTATTCCTATATTCATGTGTGTATCTATTTAGATGACAAATAACGACAACAATATATGCCGCTGTCCAAAAGTCATAAACACATTTCAATAAGCTGTCTACTCACAAACTGTTCAACACAAAATATTTGAGTTAATTTACTGTAAAATGGAATACATTCAATTTCCTTTATCAAGACTTTTGTATCAATTAAAAAAAAAGTAATGACTACCCTTAGTATCTGACAAAATTAAGTTTACCTTTTCCTTTAAAGGATTTCTGTGTTCTATAATTTCCTAGATTCAATTCACATTTACATTTTTCACATTTCAGACACCGGCGATGACAAAACACATTTTCTACACTAAGTTTCTCCAGGAAAAATAACACTCTCTTGCAGAGGTAGCAAATATCATTGGGATTTTCATCAGTTTCTGTCTGTAAAATTATATAATATCATAAAACATCTGTTCATAGGACTTATTATATAGTTAAGTATAATTGTTTAACTGTTTAATAATTTTCAACTTGTAGGCTGGATATTTCTTAAGCAACATACGGTTTTTGTTCACCCTTGTTGTCTACCCGAGTCAAACAGAATACGGACAAAGAAAGTAGTCTGTTAAAATCTTTCTCTCGGAATACAATATAGGGTTTTCACCGTATATTAAAAAATACATGGTTATATTTAGACGCATTATACATTTGTATTTACTTTGTTGTGGTTAATGTTACTACCTGAGATCTCCTTTTTGTTTGAATGTTAACGCTTTAATTCGTTGTCCAGGATTGGTTATATTTGTGGGAGATTTGTCAGCTCTTTATCTTATGAATATATGTATATATCACTGACAGTTCATCAATTGGCATAATGCATAAACCTGTTCATGTAGTGCAGTTTGATTAGTAACGGTAATATCGAAACAAGCAAAGACAGAGGTGACCTGGGAAATAGAAGTCAAGGAAAACATTTAATTGATGAAACAGATGTCTTATACAATAAAGTCCATTAAGGGATGGCGTGTTTTTTTAAAAGGTGTGGGCGTCATACCTTTTTTTTAATTTGCTTTAAGTGTTTAGAAATTACATATGATTTAGTTAACATACATTGATTTATTTCTATATTCTATTACCTTTCACATGTTTCAGCAAAATAATAAATTATAAATACTGTTGTGAAGACGGTTTAACCGTATTAAATTTTATCTGGACAGATAACAAAAACGTCAGGATGTTAAATCAAATTAAACAACGGTCATACACATGTCGTCTTTCAATCTAAGTACTAAGTATGATTTTTATAGTTGTCGATGTTTTTTTTATATTCCCTGGTTGGGGAAATTTAGTAGTTGAAGGCCTAGGAAACGACAAATTTTATTCTTGTTTAGATAGTATTTTCATGCGATAACAACCTGTTAGATAAATACAATGCATCTTTCAGCTTGAGTTAAGTTCGCTGGCAATTTCGCTCTTTTATCATGATATCCTTAAAATAATTACAAACGAAAAAACAAAGAAACAAACCCCACTGTTTACTTACTTTTTCCTCAGGTATCTGAACTCTACTAGTCCTTGGTTTTACAATATTTGCTACTATGATATCTTTCTTTTCATCACTTAAAATGCTGTTGTCGGAGGCAGACGTCTCAGGAATAGGTTCGTCATGGAGAAACAGCTGGTAAAACTGGGAAAGATACGATGCCATTTCTACCTCATTGTCATACGAACAGTTTACCATTTTTGACACCGTTAATATAGGAAATATCTCAAACTCTCGTTTTGCAATGTTTACTACTATTTCCATAGTTCTCATTGCATTTGTTCGGTCCAAATCTTCTATTTTGCTAAAAGAAAGCAATATCAACATACATACAAGCCTTTATGGTTACAACTAACAAGAGTAAAAGGTTCTTTACAAAACACAATAATTTGAATGTATTGCTTGTTTTATGTGAATTTGATCGGTTTTGAAACAAAAGAAATAACTTGTATATCTAAAAGAAAAAGAAATTCATAAGAGAGAACTATTTTGAATTCTATTTTACTTACATTGTATGTGGACGAAAAACATTGATCAAGCAACCAAGTTCACATCCACTTCTCCAGGACGTTGTTAAATCTTTTATTTTGAAATTCGGATGTTTTTCCAGCGCTTTCTGACACCATTGTAATAAATCAGGTATATCCACTGATTCGTCACCTATATGTTAAAGAGCTATAGTATAATGAACCCATGTTTATGGTAAAAAAACAAACAGATATGAGTCACAGTAAAATATGAATGATATGAAAGTATCACGTTTCGCGCTGATTGAAGTTATCTGTTTACGTTGAAAGCCAATTAATGAGTACATTTAATATGGTGTAATATATATTTTGAACCTAATAGTAAGCAATCGTTATGATATAATAAATGATGTCTTTATAACAGGAAAAACGATAAAGTAAACGAAATAAGTTTCTACAGGTAAAGCCAAACTTAGCGCAATAATAGCATTATGGCACCAGCGTTATATTTGTCAGGAAGTTTTATTATCATTCAACTCATCATACCAGGATTCAAATTAAGTTAGATCATTTCGGATAATGGACTTGAAAATGTCAGTGCTTACATCAAAGTTGTCTCATTGGCACTCATACCACATATTCTTATATCTACTTATTTGCATTTTCACTTAAGAAAGACCAAACTTCAAGTTAATCCAATAAGGGGAAACAATACAAACTGACAAAACAAACATGTTTAACTAAAGGTACGAGTGGGAAACCAGTGTTATATTCCTGACTTGATACATGGATGTTCCTAGGAAAATGTTGAATTTTATAGATAGCTGTACCTCCCACTAGTTTTACACTTGCTGCGTATTGACAAAATTGTGTAACCAAACAGACTAAAAAGGTAGGTATGGCAATAATTGAGACCAAGAAAGCAAAAACATCACATACGTAAAACAAAATAAACTTAAAAATTCAAACATTTAAACAATGTAGAAATAAATCTAAAACAAATCAAACGCATTTACAACAACTGTTATATTCCTGATTTGGTGCAGGCATTTTGTGGAAAATGGTGGATTAAACATGATTTTAAAGATAGCTATATCTCTCACGTGATGACATTTGCACCAAATTCCATTATATTGACAACGATTTAAACATGGTCGTTACATGAACTTACTTTGATTCGGTTTCTTAATCTGAGAAACAGAAACTTTACTAAAGTCATCTTGCACATCATCATAAAATTCCTTTGCTTTTTCGATAGTAACTGCTTTCAAATTAATGATTGAATATCTGAAGAAAAATATAGACCTCATTAATCACTTTACTACCCTCAAATGAATATTCTTACTGGATTTGTTGTCAATGACACGCTGGTTAAAAAGAGAAGAAGGAAACATGTTGAAACCATCTAAAAATGGCAATTAGAAATAATAAGAAATTTTTATTCAAATTCAAAGTCCGTGTTCTTCAAACCAAAACAAAATTTCGTATAAATGACGATCTATGATTAGGCCTCCTCAACTAGAACATCAAAACGTATTATTTAAAAATTGAGTCCGTCTGATTTGTGTATTTATATTTTTAAACAGCATGGTTCGAATCTTATTGGAATTGAGTTATAAACTGTCTTACGACATTCACACAAGTTACGTAAGTGTCAAAATGGCGTTTCTGATACACCTTCACAAGTAACGTTCAAAGTCAAAAATGGTAAAGCCAATAGTGTTCAATACCAAAAAAACGTAAATATTAAAATGGCTACAAACGACATTAAGATTACACAAAATCAATATAAAGGCAATATTTTGTTTGATGGTATTAGATAAAGTGACATCAGATTTGATCATCCTGAACTAATTTTTTCACATTATATAAACTGGTTTGTTTAATAATAAAATTAACATAATTCTGAATGGTTTGAATAAATTTAATTTGTTTTGCAATACCATACCAAAATGATGACTCTCATCCATGTTATCATACATCCTCATGTATCAAGTGAACATAAAAGACTCCCATTTTCTATTCACCATATTCTCATTTTACCTTGATTTTGGTTCAACAGTGTATTCACTGTATTTCTTGCTGATGTTGTCCTGTGTTGTCTGGGATAAGGCTTTGTAAACGCTTTCTCTCTGGGCTATAATATCAAGAGGTTTTTCTTTCATACTTCTCCAATTTCTGATCATCCATGCTGTATCTAAAGCTCCAAGAAATCCACGTGCACACCCGGTACCTTGGGGCCAAAAGGGCTGAAAAAATGAAGAGAATGACCATTTGACTTCATGGAAAAGAGGTAAATACTTTTTCTAACTGTATTCCTAAAATGATATATAAGAAGTTTGTGGTCAAGCTGATGACAATGACATTTCTGAATGCAAATTTTCCTTTGTGTGTTAAATTTGGAAAAAATTTAATTTGATTGATAGCGTCCAAATCCTTACAATAATTTTCCGACTCAGACAAAAAATATACCCCCTTTTTCGCTCACCTGGCCCACAGGGCCAAGTGAGCTTTTCCCATCACTTGGCGTCCGCCGTCCGCCGTCCGTCGTCGATAACTTTTACAAAAATCTTCTCCTCTGAAACCACTGGGCAATGGTTAAACATATAACATAGGGGTAAAATGTAGATTTTGACTTTTCACTTTGAAACCAAAGCATTTAGAGCAAATCTAACAGGGGTTAAATTGTTAATCAAGTCAATATATATCTGCCATAAAATGTTCAGATGAATTGGACAAACGTTTGTTGGGTTGCTGCCCCCCCCAATTGGTAATTTTGCTGCTTTTGGTTATTATCTTGAATACTATAATAGATAGAGATAAACTGTTAACAGCAATAATGTTCAGCAAAGTAAGATCTAAAAATAAGTCAACATGACCAAAATGGTCAGTTGACTCCATAAGAAGTAATTGCCCTCTAGAGTCAATTTTTAACAATTTTCTTTAATTTGGTAATTTTTTTGTAAATTTTTACAAAATGTTTCAGTAGTCAGCACTTCGGTGTTGACATGAATATCAATTATATGGTCATTTTTATAAATTTTCTGTTTACAAAACTTTGAATTTCTCGAAAAACTAAGGATTTTCTTACCCCAGGAGTAGATTACCTTAGCCATATTTGGCACAACTTTTAGGAATTTTAGATCCTCAATGCTCTTCAACTTTGTATTTATTTGGCTTTTTAACTATTTTGATCTGAGCGTCACTGATGAGTCTTATGTAGACGAAACGCGCGTCTGGCGTATAAAATTATAATCCTGGTACTTTTGATAACTATTTCCTCTGTATCTAAAGGGCCAAGTTTATTATGAATAGAGAAAATTGTAAGTAGCAAGAATGTTCAGTATAGTAAGATCTACAAACACATCAACATCCCCAAAAGACAATTTTGACATGAATCCATCTGTGTCCTTTGTTTAATATGCACATAGACCAAGGTGAGTGACACAGGTATTTTAGAGCCTCTAGTTAGAGTAACATGTTTGCTTTCTAATATAATAGATATGAGTTAATTTCGATGGAACAAATGCATTTCAATTAACAATTTCTATCCCATTATTATCCAGGAAATAGTATTTGCAAATTCGATATGACACAACAAATAAGATAAGGATCTTTAACCTAATATTAAAAATGTTGTGACTATGTAGAATGCATCTATCCTCAGCGAACTAGATACAAAGGATACAACAGATACAATTAATTCTGTCTCATATGTTTAATAACATCCAGAATTTTACAATTCGGGTAGATTAAAAAACAACATTTTACGACAAAAAATATGATTTCAGCTTCCTAATTGCGAACTTCATTTCTATGTAGCAACATTCCGGAAGTGCCTGCATACGAAATATATATCTCCCAACGATATATCCGGACTTGTATCTCCTATCATGATTTCCTTGATAAAAGGTTGCTGCTCAATCAAGATTTCAAAATGGTGAAGTTGAAATCATTCCTTCATTAAAATTAGGGACGCCATCACGAGTTGGTTGACCGTTATGGAATATCCCTAATACAGATGATAGCGCATATGTTCCTTATGCCGTAACTACAATCCCAAACACTTTTCACGAGTGTGGCCAACCGTTTAGACTTATTATCGGGTTAGTAATAATATGAGCAATACGACGTGTGGCACATTTAGAGCAGGATCTGAAATGTATTCTTACATACTTTTAATTTTTAACCCTATATGCTGACATTGCCTATGTAAATTTTAAAATTGTTTGTATGCACATTGAACGACAGATCTATGTGACGTATAAAATTTTCTGACGTCAGACACACAAATCAATAAATGTGTTTGTAGATAGATGTTTTTGTGTTCTGTTAAATTGTTCCTTTTTAAAATTGTTATACGATGATGACTGATGTACCCATATTTTCACTATTTTATTTAGTGTGTCTGTTTAGTTCACGCATCAATGTAAATATAACGGAGTTTGATGAGACTGTCATCAAAGTGAGAGGTTTAGCGCTATAAAACCAGGTTTAATCCACCATTTTCTACATTTGAAAATGCCTAAACCAAGTCAGGAATATGACAGTTCTTGTCCATTCGTTTTTGATGCGTTTTGTTATTTGATTTTGCCATGTGATTATGGACTTTCCGAACTGATTTTCCTCTAAGTTCAGTATTTTTGTGATTTTACTTTTAATACCCTCCCGGTGCACCTGAGATCTCCCCCAGTTTTTGGTGGGGTTCCTGTTGCTAAGTCTTTATGTCATTGCATTGCATTGTCAGTTTATTTTCTCTAAATGAGTTTGACTCTGGTATCTTTCGCCCCTCTTTTATAACTATCTTATAAGTCGTTTTAAAGTGCCAATGGTAGCAGTAAAAGAATTGAAAAATTTCAATCAACCATTTAAACAAAACGAATATCATTAAAAGCAAAAATTTACTTGTAGTTGCACGCTTTCTTTGAAATTTAATTGCATTATGGGTAATTTTGGATCGCGTAGATAGAATGGGGAATGGTGTATGTTGTAATGTATAAGGTGTATGGTGCAATGGTGTATAGTGAATGGTGTAATGGTGTATGGTGCTAGTGGGAGGTTTTCACCATCCTGTGACTGTATGAAACCTACCTCTAAAAGACTGTCACCGATTAGTCCAATAAGTAGTTTTTTACCATTCCTCTCAATGATATGCGATGCATTTACAGCTTCAACTTTCGACGAAAAGTCCAACATGGCCACATCCTCCATCCCATGAGCATTTTTTGCAAAGCCCATATCCACCATTGCATTGTCAGTACAATAATTTGCAGCATCTCTTGCATACGCTAGCAAACTTTCCACGTCAATGTTTTTTCTTTCCAATAATTTTGAAGCATCAGGCAAATCTGCTTTGAAAACACCCCTACGGACTAAGCTTGCTTTTGTTGGTGTCATAACAAAATAGTGCGTCTCATCCTTGTAGTAAACCATATTTTCCAGTTTAATTCCTTTCTTCGTCTCCAAATCCTTAAATAATTTCTGGTGAAAATGACGAGCCACTCCTCCAATTTCTTTTGCCTTCCTGTCAGAAGTAGTGTTTGAGTTCACGAAGTTAGCGGTAATTGCAATGGAGAGTTTTCCGCGATATTCCTTTCTTTCAAAACCTATTATTGAAATAAAATATAGAAACACTTCTTTCAATTAAGTTTGTGATAATTTTAAATTTCTTTCTTAATTGTAACGCACGAAAGACGGGGTTTGTGGATGTATTGCTGGTTTTGACAATTATATGTCTTTCACTATTGCTTGAATGTAAAGCCGTCATTATCTAAAGCTTTATATCAGTTCCGTTAGCTTTATACTGTCTCCATCCAAGTGGTATACTATTTAAATGAGTCCAATCAATTTTACATCAGTAATACATTGTTGGTACATGCACTTTTGACTGTTCATTCGTTGGATACAAATTTATTTGGATTTTCGCTTATAGATCTAGAATATAAATCAGGAACGAATATGTCAGTATTGCATGCAGAAATTTTGCAAAACTACAATAATAAGTATCTTCGAAAACAAATCATTTCTTAATTAAACAAAAATTAAAATCGAAATAAATGAATTAATCCACAGTAGTTACTTCGAAACATGCATATTTCTAAACAGTTTTGCAGAGTAAATTTGTTAAGTTATCACAAAAACTAAATTATGAATATATAACACACAAAACATCATTACTGTACCATACATTTACAGTTATTAGGAGAAAATATCATTAAAAAAACAACTATCTACTATGTAATATTCCCAACTTATATAATAACCTTGTTTAGTGACTGTTCCATTTTCAAATCGGAGTTCGTATTCTGAAATATAAGTGTGTCAATGATCACAAATCGCATTTATTGTTTAGAGTAATGATCATAAATGTGGTATGAAGGTCCATGAGACAACACTCAACCATAATGTAAACATACATATTGAAAAACTGTCTTGATGAGTCGGATAAAGCTTAAATATTGTTGGGATTTGTTTTCCAATAATAAAGCCAACAGGTGGAACAACGTCACTATTTTGAAAATTAAATTCAGCATTTAATCAGGGCTTTATGTCAACGATCTAAGGGGCTTCTGTGACCAGTAAATCCCAAGATAGTGCGACATCGAATTTTTTAATAGTGCACTTTCAGCGTCAACTAACTATATAAAGCCAACTCATACAACACGCCTGTTAGTGTGCATTAGAATTCATATGGATCCGTTAAAGTAGCATGGATAACTTATGCAATAAATAAAAGTTCACATTGTTACGATTAAAAATTACAACTCAACATAATTTGAAAAAGAAAAGGATGCTGCATATACACAATATGTTGTAAATAAAAAAATTGACGAAAGAACAAGCAAATAACACGCTGATACCTTCAATGGACAGTGCTGTCCTTGCAAAGCCATGCCCTTTAGTGACATAATTCATGTCATTATGGTTACACAGAAAATAATCTGAGTTTAGTGATAAATACTGAAATGATTTTCTATTCACCGAAAAAAAGACACAATATAATGATAGGCTGAATTCACATTAGTATGCTTTAATATCCATAATGTTTGATGTGTTTGAGCTTTTGAATTTGTTATTTGATTAGGGACTTTCCATTTTGAATTTCCTCGAAGTTCAGTATTTTTGTGTTATTTTTTATAGTTCTAAACGTTTTTGATTATTAATACACCTATGGCTGTCAAAGTTTTAGGCTTGAACATTCAAAAAAGTTAATAAATACCGAAAAGCGCATCGGCTGCACCAAAGCTTTAAAGCATTATGTCCATTCATGTACATAATGTGTTATATTTTTTTATCGTTATTAAGACAATGATGTTCTGAATGAATAAGTATGTTTACTTACACACATTAATATTCTTAATCGATTTATCTGATTTGCACATAAATGTAATAATGCAGCCTATGAAAATAATGAGTTTGTATTCAAGTTCTTATTAACATCACGTTAACTTAAAAAAAAAAAAATGAATGTTCTTGTATTTCATTGTACATACCACACAAAGCATCGCGAGCTCCAGTTGCTGCAACCAAAACTTCAAATACAAAATCAGCAACCTTGTGATTTTGTGGCTTACAATTGACTTTCCATCCTGTTCCTTTAAAATAAAAAATCATTTACAAAGATAATTGTACTTGTTAATAGAAAACATGACTGCTTTATTGTTACCACAATAAATACGAGATGTATGAATAAAGTTAACAGTAGTGCACTTTTATTTAATTTATTTCAGTATCAATTAATATGCAATTGTATAGAATATCCTCATGATTAAGAAAAAACATTATTAGTGTATAAATACAATCCTATCGAATACCTTCGAAATTGCAAATCAGGGAAATGGAATTTTCCAACTTATCTCAACATGCAATATAACATGTATAAAGTTTTGAAAAACTAGGTAGATGCGAAAGGAGACAAAAATAGGGGAAAACTTTCGAAGAACAAATGAATTATTTAACTGCATTCCCAAATAAGGTTCGCACATAAGGGATAAAAGTTGCCAGGATTAAATACAAAAGTCACCCGTTTACATCTTTCTTTACATAATTCTCAGTTGTCTCCAAACTATAAGTTCGGATGTCCCGTTGGTTTATTGCCCAATCGGTGTGCACTAAACTGGTAAAAGCTATCGTTCCAGAGACTACACGAGTAATCATATTAACTGTACCAAATCATCAGATGGGTAATGAATATGACGTCAATGATGCTTTTGAGTGAATAAATTGCATACCCAAAACCTTAAATGAACGTTTGGGAGCTGACAAAACTCAAAAGACACCCTATGTATATGAAAATCAGAAGACTGAATCATAGATTTGCATGACGAAGATACACTCCATTAGCCGTACTAATGTTACTTATCAAGATTGACATTTTATAACTTGATGTTTTTTCAATGATGCTCGAGGCCAAAATATCATGAATATTAGAACATAGAACGTCGAAGAGCTTATCAAATGAGTATAATTTAAATATTTACCACCATATTTCTGTGGACACTGCAAGCTTTCAAATTCAACTTTGGTATAAACCTCTACGCCTAGCACCAACGCTATTTTCATAAGACAAATTTGGAGGCGACGAATACCTTAAAAGAAGCAAGCAAAATGTGATCTAAAAATAGTAATATATGAAAATGAATGCTTACATATTTCACTTATTATACACTACATGATAAGTTAAAATCATGTATAAAGGTCAAATCTACATAACCCAACAATGCACGGGATTAAAAATAAAACGTAGATGCAAGAGAAAAACTTCATATTGTGTTTCGCAGCTGATATTTTGCAATATCAATATGTTGATGACTTGATAATTGGTACATACTTGAATTAATTTCATCAGTGAAAATCTATGGGAAATTTGAACATGAATTAATTTCATCAGTGGAAATCTTAATTGTCTACATTCTAAACTGATACCATCTGCTGTATGTATACTTAGTTATAAAAATAATTCAAACGGTGGTATATATATATATATATATATATCACAGTAGCATGGGTTCGAATCCCGGCGAGGGAAGAACCAAAAATTTGCGAAAGCAAATTTACAGATCTAACATTGTTGGGTTGATGTTTAGACGAGTTGTATATACATTATGTACACAGCCATGTATCACCATCATTGATGGCGATCCGATGGATACATCTGTTGTAGGGTTGTCACTGACTCAGACGTACTTATGAATATAATTATTTTCTGTGACTGTATCTTACATTAATTTGTAGGATCCTTTACGTAGATACAAGTATCTTGTCTTAGGGAGGGATAAATCCTACTTTGTAAAGAATCACTCTGATTCAAACAAAAAATTCTCTGAAACTGATATTATCAAGATGCTTGATTTCTTGATTGACAACATATTTGTTACGTTCGGAGGACGTGTTTTTCAACAGACTGTCGGCATTCCAATGGGAACAAACTGTGCCCCTCTACTCGCCGACTTGTTTCTTTATTATTATGAGGCTGACTTCATGCAGGAACTTCTTAGGAAGAGAGATAAGAAGTTAGCAATATCCTTTAACTCTACTTTCCGCTATATAGATGATGTTCTTTCACTAAACAATTCAAAATTTGGTGACTATGTGGAACGCATCTATCCAATCGAACTAGAGATAAAGGATACTACAGATACAGTTAAGTCGGCTTCATATCTTGACTTACATATAGAAATTGACAATGAGGGTCGGTTGAAAACAAAACTTTACGACAAAAGAGATGATTTCAGCTTTCCAATTGTGAACTTTCCATTTCTAAGTAGCAACATTCCAGCAGCACCTGCATACGGGGTATATATCTCCCAATTGATACGATATTCCCGTGCTTGCATTTCCTATCATGATTTTCTTGATAGAGGTTTGCTGCTCACAAGGAAGCTATTAAACCAAGAGTTCCAAATGGTGAAGTTGAAATCATCCCTTCGTAAATTTTACGGACGCCATCACGAGTTGGTTGACCGTTATGGAATAACCGTTTCACAAATGATATCGGATATGTTCCTTACGTCGTAACTACAATCCCCTTCCCTTTCATGAATATGACCTACCGAATTAGACTATTTACCGGATTTGTAATCACTTAAGCAACACGACGGGTGCCACATGTGGAGCAGGATCTGCTTACCCTTCCGGAGCACCTGAGATCACCCCTAGTTTTTGGTGGGGTTCGTGTTGTTTATTCTTTAGTTTTCTATGTTGTGTCGTGTGTACTATTGTTTTTCTGTTTGTCTTTTTTTATTTTTAGCCATGGCGTTGTCAGTTTGTTTTAGATTTATGAGTTTGACTGTCCCTTTGGTATCTTTCGTCCTTCTTTTACTATAGATAATTTAGCTGATCTGTAAACAATAACATCTTCATGCCTTATATATCATGTACTGTAGTACGCCGCTAGATTAAAACTGACGTGGAAAGGTAACACATGCCCACCGAAAGCTCTTTATTGAGAGCCCAGGTGGTCGTGTGGTCTAGCGGGACGGCTGCAGTGCAGGCGATTTGGTGTCACGATATCACAGTAGCATGGGTTCGAATCCCGGCGAGGGAAGAACCAAAAATTTGCGAAAGCAAATTTACAGATCTAACATTGTTGGGTTGATGTTTAGACGAGTTGTATATATATATATATATATATACAAAAAAAAGTTTCTTTTCAAGCAGTGTACAGAATTATATATTAAAAATTAAATACACAAAAAGAGTTTTAAAAGCAGCATTGTCTAGCGCTTTCATCCATCTTGGGACTTTTCAAGACTATGAACGTCGTTATGGGGAACACATTAGTATTATGACGTAACGTCATTGTTCGTAACATATTAGTAGTATGACGTGACGTTATTGTTCATGTAACTACTAAGCATTAAGCTTGGCGTCAAACACTTTTATGAATTTTCTCTCTAGTTCTTTACGGTATTCTTCTGTTGGTTCCGTACATTTGAAGAACGGGAAAATTTTGAATTTTCCTCCCGCACAAATGTCTAAATGTTCGCTCAACGGAATTTGTCTGTACTCGGGTTGCCGTATTTGCTGTTTATGGATCCTGACCCGTTCACACACACTATTTCCTGTTTGACCTATATAATTTTCGTTACAGTTGACACATGTTATACAATAGAGTAAATTTTCTGATTTGCAAGTCATGTTTGCGTTTACTGTGAATTTCTTACCGTTTTTGAAATATTTCGTACTACCGATTTCTAAGTAATTATAATTGTCTCTGGAACATACTCCACAGCGTGAATCGCCACAAATGTGTACGGATGATATGTTTTCAACTATATCAAATCGCGCTTTTGTAAGTTGGCGTTTCAAATTTTTCGGTTGTCTTTTACTATAAATGATCGATTCTTCTTTTACCAAATTTTTCATAATTTCACTTTGATGTAAAATCGGAAAATTCGATTTTATAAACTTGAAGGCATTTGGTAATGACGAATCATGAGTAGTCACAAACGGGAGGACATCATCATCGGTTGTCTGTTCCTTCGGTGTTCTAAGTTGACTTGTAGACATTTTATTTGACCTCTCAATACTGTCATTTATAAGTTTTAATGGATATTTCTGTTGTAAGAGATACATCTTCAGTTCTTCTAATCTTCTTTTGCGATAATGGATATTTCTGTTGCGCGATTTGATATAGTTGAAAACATATCATCCGTACAAATTTGTGGCGATTCACGCTGTGGAGTATGTTCCAGAGACAATTATAATTACTTAGAAATCGGTAGTACGAAATATTTCAAAAACGGTAAGAAATTTACAGTAAACGCAAACATGACTTGCAAATCAGAAAATTTACTCTATTGTATAACATGCGTCAACTGTAAAGAAAATTACATAGGTCAAACAGGAAATAGTGTGTGTGAACGGGTCAGGATCCATAAACAGCAAATACGGCAACCCGAGTACAGACAAATTCCGTTGAGCGAACATTTAGACATTTGTGCGGGAGGAAAATTCAAAATTTTCCCGTTCTTCAAATGTACGGAACCAACAGAAGAATACCGTAAAGAACTAGAGAGAAAATTCATAAAAGTGTTTGACGCCAAGCTTAATGCTTAGTAGTTACATGAACAATAACGTCGCGTCATACTACTAATATGTTACGAACAATGACGTTACGTCATAATACTAATGTGTTCCCCATAACGACGTTCATAGTCTTGAAAAGTCCCAAGATGGATGAAAGCACTAGACAATGCTGCTTTTAAAACTCTTTTTGTGTATTTAATTTTTAATATATATATATATATATATATATAAGATGAGCAATTTTAGCTTCATAATTGAAGACTTACTTATATGATTTAAATCCCCATGACAAAATTTTCCGAAGAAATATTTTATGCCAATGTTCTTCAAATCAGTAACTGTGAATGACCAGAGATGGAGTACGTTGTTTCTTGTGAAAGCCTCACGTTTATCTATCACAACAACTTTGCATCCCATAAAGGCAGTTTCTATAGCTAACCGTAGTCCACATGGCCCTGCACCAACAACTAGTACCTAAAATGGCAACATTCGTTTTTTTTTATTATAGACATAATATGTACCAACTATTTATTGGGTTATTTAAACATTGTTTGCGAAACGACTATAATAATTATGAATTGCATTTACGAAAATGTTTGGTATACGCTAAATACGTTTGTGCTGATTGGATGCATGAATAAATGCATCTAGTGCTTTGTAAAATAGGTGAGTTTGTCTAATTCATCAAATATTAGTACTCGTCCAATAAAAGTGTATGTTTGATCTATTTGTAGCCCGATAAAGTAACGGGCAATTATATCTTAAGGTTCATCATAACTTTATTTGCTTATATGGCCGTAATTACGCCACACATTTTGATTTTGAGTACAGACACATCTTTGCACCCAGAAAGTTGTAAGGCATTGCAAGAACTAGAAGATTAAATTTTATGATTCAGAACTTTTTAAGATTTAGATATTCATTTATTTTCGTTCCTGCAGAAGTTGCAAAAAATAAACTAAGTTGGGAAATAGGTTTGAGAAGTTCCCCTCATATAATAAGTGTTGTGTGTAGTATTGATATAAATGGATAATAGATGTGCAATAGTCATCTGCAATCAATAGGTGATTTAGACTGTGCAACTGAGTGGACCGTATCAAATGAAATTCGTGCGGTTTTTATTTGCTATCTTCTGCAGACTGGAAAAAATGCAAACAAAATCAAGGTAAGATATTTAAAATTTCTGAAATTTAGACTACATAAAACTTTTATGTATCGAGGTTCTGTCATGTCCCAAAATGTTCATAGATGCATCAATTTGGTTGTACTCATATTAAATGTTGCAGTGTATACAAGGGCATATTTTCAATTCTAATGATGAACCTAAATCTATAGACAGCTGACAAGTATTTTCGTCCATTTTGCAAATCGATTTATCAATAATTGATCTAAGATGATGAACTCCACCACCAAACGAATCGCTTAAGACACAAAATATGCACATGTTCTTTAGTGAGAAACTTACTTGAATAGCTTATACATATAAGTCAATGGACTAGTCCCTACAGGTAAAATATATGCCTTAGTTTTTCGTTGCACACTACATGAAAACATTGTTTAGAAAATATTTGTCACACTGTTAGGTTGTAAAGTTTGGTAGGGAAACGTATATTCGAAATATTTGAATGTTTACGAAACACACGAAACATAGCTGATTTACATCTAGTTCAAACACACATTCTTAAGTGTATTTATCAGTAAAGAATTTAGAATACGTTGCATATTTGGTGTTGTTTGTTAGATAACCTGAACACTTATCGTCCTACTGATATCATTTAACCAAAATTTCATCAAATATAATAAATTTACCCTTTGCCTTCTTTCGATAAAAAAGTAACAATATGTCTATACAATCCAAACTGTTATCTAGTTATAGTTGAAGTGAATGTATCTTAAAGAAAAAGTGATATACGTTTTTATTCAAATACGAACTGCATACAGGACCTGTTTATTTGGTATATAGAGTGTTGTTTTAATCGTTACACAGTCTAAATGTTCAAATCAAAGGGTATATCTTACCGTGACCTTATTTCAAGGTTAGGAGATAAATGTTAAGTGATCTTCTAAAATACAATTATCAATATGTAAACTGTTTTGTATATTATTATACGCTACGTGTTATTCTAGTAAGGTTGATTCAACCTTATATTCATGTTTATGGTTCAAAGGCCAAGTTTCACTTTTGTTAGTATGTCCGCTTCTCATGTACTATATGCAATAGGGCAACTATAGTACACGTCGTTAAGATAATTGGTATTTTTACATACAATACATTAACTGGCAAGATTCAATTCACAATAAACAACTTTCGAGTTCGATGCATTTCCGTCAAAAACTTTAGTTTTAATAAACATCATTCGTTGGTGTAGGGGCATCGTCACTTCCGTTTTTATTTTGAGCGAGTGGTTGGAAAACTATGATACTTTATTGCACGAATTATGCTGCAAATTGAATTTTCATAATTGACAATCAGTACTGATGTCATCAGGGAATTGTTATATTGTTTCTTATCCATAATTGAAAATTAAAATGATTAATCAATTGAATGCTGGTGTTAAACGTAAAATTTAAGCACACTTAGCTATATCATGGCGGTCAGATTTTATTAGGTATAGAAAACCATAAACCATTGACAGGTGATCCTAATTAATGTAGGCTCTAGACGAACCCAAAACGGTATGAGCGTGGTTCGAACTCACAACTTAGTCATTGACATACTATAGATGCAGATGAACTACTCAAAACAGGCAACCAACAAGGCCTCGAAATGTAACCAACGTTTAAACATAGCTTCATCATGTACCTCGACCAATAACATATATTCATTTAATCTTAAAATAACAATTAAGCATCAAAGTGTAGTGTCATCCTAAAATTGAAGAAATTAACCTCATCTCTTAATGCACAGAAATTATTGACCAAGAGTAAAATTTAGACTATATACACTAATATACTTACTTTTGTAGCATCGCCGTTTTGTTCTTTGGGTGAAATCTTGTTCTGCAGTTGATCAAATAATTGATTAGCCTTCTTGTTGGACAATCCTGATTTCAATTTGTCAAAAAACTGTTCATGAGGTATATCGTCTAATCCAAGTTTTGCACTTAATTCCCTAAAAGCTTTGAGTGTATCTTTACAAGTATGAGCTTCTGTAAAAGCTTTGAATTCTTCCATCCGAAAGCCTATCAAAATATAACAGTTCGAGTTATTTAAATTTTATCAGTTTTATTTGCATATCTGTACTATCAATATCAAGACCTTTGATTTTCATTTAAAATAAGATATAAATTATTAGCTTCATACATTTTTGTTTACATGTAGACATAACTATTACATCTGCAAATGCAATCTGGCCATCAAATATTTGAAGCTGTGTATTATCATGGAGAAAAAAGTTCAGCGGAGCGTTGTCCTATCCGTCTCTAATTGAAGCTTGGACATATGATCGGTATTCAATCAGATTATAAGTTTGCATGAATCATAATTACATGTTTAAGCTAAAAAAAAACATCATCACTGTGAAAATACAGACGTTATATTCCATTTGTAATTACCATGTGTGGCAAATGCATTTGACAATTAAAAAAAGTTCCATGGAGTCCGTTTAATGTGTAGATTGCACATGTTAATGTGTACTTTATTGTACAGATATTTCTAGTCAGGAATAGACACAGGAAAAGACATTATAATTAATTTACCAATACGAAATTATAATACATGGTACGTACAATACTCTTATTACACAAACAAATAATAACAATTAAAATTATCTTTGTTGTATCATTCAGATTGATAATGATATTGTTGATGACATGCTCAGTGATCTAATTAGTTTTGTAGTGACACTGATATGATCTTATATCGCCACAACAAAAGCGCACAACGTACACCGACGAAAAATACAACCTTCCCAAAATACCATGTGTGAAATATAAACAATAGACCCAGCAAACCTAAACGTAGGTCAATGACTATCTGTATGGAACACATTAATGATAATGCAAAAACAAAATCATAGCAAACGTGTCTGATTTCTTTGAATAAGTCGAACCAACATTATCTGAGTTCCTTGAAACCTGTAAAAATAACCCTCAAATTGTTAATATACAGTTTCTTTTTTTTTACACCACAATTGATTAAATAGCCGGTAAAACCAGGTCGAATTATTTTTATCTAAATATAGTTCAAATATGAAGAGCTATTTAAACTGAAGTAGCTACCTTGTATGTTAGGTTAACAAGAACTGTTGATCCCTACCATAGTATATTTGCCAATGTTATAAAATCTTAACTTGTATTTTGTAACACGAACATGTTGATATGATTCTAGCTGAAGTGTAAAAAATGCAACACATATTGATTGAAGACAAAGTATGGCTTCATTGAGTACAAAACTTGCATAAAAAAGTGAGAAAAAACATGCCAAAAAAAAAAAAAATTAAAAGTAATTAGCTTTTTATTTTGCTAATTTTATTTCAACGTCAAAAGATCTTAGAGCAAAGTTGATGAAACGGAGTCCGCAAAAATGTATATCTTACAGTTAATTCGCAGTTTTCTTATGTACACATTTTATGAGTCGGAAAATTATAATACTAATTTTGCTTTTAAATTTATGGAACACATGTTTTCTTATATTTTGGATTTCAAACGGTGTAAGGTTACTCGTTCGGTAAACTAAATTTTCATAGTTGCATTATCTTTGAAAGAAACCATTGTCAAGCATGTTTTATATTGTACATTTTGTAGATGTGAAATTAAGATGCTTTAAACTGCCAGTATAACCTTAATTCACGTGAAGAAAATAAATCCTTTTGATTGATGGAATGTCTATTTTTACACAATATCAAATGTTAGATTCATACGCATATGCATATAATATCCACGAAATTTGCCTTTTAACAAATTTTTTTTTTCTTCCGAATCAGGGAATCAACATGCAGTTTTCAAATTAGAAGCACACAAAGAAACACATAGTACAATTATATTATAAATGAAATAATTAAATAGTAATAAAAAGTGACTTATTATCAGTTCATTGCTACAATCACCCCAGAAATCTCTGAACAGTCAAGCTATAAAATTAGATACAGAGCCTATAATGTACAATTCAATTGATGAAATGTTATAAATGTATACAAGGTTTTGAGAGCGTTTCATATAAATACAAATACAAATAAGATAATTACAATGTAAAAATTGATATCGTTCTATTTATTATTTGTAGATATACAATCTTCAACATGTTCAACATATAACATAATACAATTGTAGGTTACATTAAACCATTAGATTTCCTGGGCGCAGCCATTTTATGAGCATAACATGATATTCAGAATTAAGAGTATACTAGCTAATCCTGAATGGTTGATATGTGCTCCCGTAATTTTTTGTTCTTAGAGACTCCGTGCATTCTGCATTATACCAAAGGCCAAGAAAAGTTACGCTAAGAGAGCAATTCGAACCTTTATGTTGTGGACCAAAAAATACTGTCCTAATAACTTTTCTTTAATTCTAGGAAGATTCGTTAAAGAAATCAACTTTCTAAAGTCTGTATCTCGAAAAAGGCTATCGCTGTCGCCTATGGGGAAATTAATTGTTTATTTCATTGACAATCTGTTTGTACACGACAAAAAGGCAAATGCATCAAAACGAAAGTAGATATCAGTAGCATCAAAACGACAGTAGATATCAGTAGAGACGATCCATCAACAAAGCAGACGTTATCTCCAAGGAATCGATTATATAAAATATTATGAAATTAAAATGATCTTCCGAACAATGGTACAACAACGTACGTACAAAAAAGCATTTAAACCTTACCTTCTCCAAAAGACCTTTCTGACCACTAGCAACAACAAAACTATCGTTAGGACTAGTCGGGTATTTAAACGTTGTGTTTATGATCATAACAATACTGGTTTAGAATATATTGTAAGGATAGCTATTGCATCATCATCAATATTTAGAAACATAAATTTCCTGGAATCTCACTAGAATTTTTACAAGATTAAGTAACACTCTTTCTTGTACGGTGATTGAACAAATTACAGGTGAAAAATAAACAAAATGGTTTTAACTATTTAAATGTATCTATGCTATACAGTATATATGTGTTGAATCTAAAAATAGCTTAATATTACAGTGGAAATTTAAACTGGCTAGTCTACCTTCCAACTCTATAAGGTTATAAGAATCTGTTAATCCTAACAATTTCTTTGAAATGTCACATTCGATTTAACTTTTGGGAAATTATTTGTAATTAATAATAATTTCATGTTACATTTGAATAATATATTTACCAGGAATGTACGTTGAAACATGAATATACAAATAAATCATGTCTTGGGTTACAGGTCTTTTGAATCTGTATTATTACAGATAACATAGCATATGTATTATATTTGTGTGTAGCAAACCAAATACTACCAAAAACAACGACAATACAAAAAAGATAAATACTATTTAATCAAAAATAATTTGTGTATCAGTAAGGACTTATTACTCACATAACAGGATCATAATTGGTCAGCTTTTGATGAACTTAATAACACTTTTAAATTAAGTAAATTGAATAAAAACAACCATTTTGATTTTAAACCATCATTATTTCAGATTTACCTTTTTTACAATTAAAAATTAGATCTGAAGCAAGGCTTTAAAAGAGCCGAAAAATACGAAAGTTGCATTTAAACTCAACTGTCGAAACCAAATTGAAAACACCAGGCCAAGAGAAAAATACCAAATAGACAATCAGCAGTGTACAAAACACGACATTGCAAACGAAAGATCTTATGTGCTCCAAAAGGGTAATCAAATCTGTTCCACAAATTCGGTAGGTCAGATTCGGAGAAAACGAGAACGTGATTGCGGTTACGATGATTGGAACATGTCAGACGTCATCTGTGAAACATATATACCATTACGTGAACCAACTTGTGATTGCGATTCCAAATTTTGGAAGGAAAGATTACAACTTCTTTGAACTTTTGATTTAATAGCTTTGTTATGCGCAGCAGTCTTTATCATAGAAAACACGATAGGAAACGCAAGTCCTGCAATATTGTATTAACTGAGATGTATAATTTCCATGTTTCAGTGCTGTTGGAATGTAGCAACATAGAAATGGAAGAAATTCAGAAACTAAGTTATTTTATACTTTATATATTTTGAAAATGACTTACAAATCAAAGTTAAATTGGTAGTTGCCTTTGTCACAAAAACATATTTTATATACTGCAGTATTTATATCTTCCGTATAACACCAAGTGACAGTTCTCAGTTAAAGCTATTTTTGTTAACTGTACATTATTTGATTTAAACTAGTTTCATTCATATCGTATTGTGTTATTTGTATATAATGAGAATAAAATAAGTCCGTATAGATTTAAAAGTCTATGTGGGCAGATATTTAAGTTATTATATTTGTTATATATAGATACAGGAGTTTACCAAAGTTCGAAGGAACATAGTTCAAATTATATTTCACTTTAGTAACAAAAATCTCCCTCTGACTTCAATGGAAGCCTTTTCTTTGAATTGAATTTACAACTGGTTTATCTTTAAAACATATAGGTTGATTGATTGATGTGTTAACACCTCTTCCAACAGTATTGTTTTATTTCGTAACGGTCTGTTTATATTAATGACGCCGAAGTGTCCGTAGAGAATCATTAACCTTTGATAAGAAAACTGACAATCCTAATCAATTAAGAGTAGAGTTGAGAGCACCTGTTCCGTTATGGATTGGAACTTTCAACCTCATTGTTGATAGGCTAATGATATAGTAGTACGATAACTTAGACATTTGAACACCGTGACCCTGTAATAAATAGAAGTTGTCATATATCATTTTTTGTCGAGCGTGCGACTTGTCGCAGAAAACTCGACATTAGAAAAATGACCCGGCGTCGGCAGTGTTTTAGAATGTGTAAAACCTGGATACTTCAATCGTTGTATATAGATGCCTCATGCTACAAAGTTTCTGTCTAGCATACGTATATTTTCCTTGATCTCATTTTCATGGTGCAGTGACCACTTAAAAAAAAAGAGATTTTTTTGTAATGTTATTTTTTTTTTCTTATTATGAATAAAAGGATTCCTATATTTAGTATGTGAGTACCTTGCAAGGTCCTCATGCCCACTAGACAGTTTTGTTTTGACCCCTATTTCATTTCATGGATCAGTGAACACGGTTAAGTTTTGGTGGTCAAGTCTATATATCAGATACTATAAGCAATAGATCATTACTTGTCGTATGGAATGATTGTAAGGTGCGATATTTGGTGTATATATGATGTATAGTCGTGCAAATTTTATTTGACCTTGACCTCATTGTCACGGTTCATTGCTCAGTGTGAAGTTCTACTGATTTTGTCTGTTTTCCTTATGTTAACTATATTTGTTAGATGGATGTTTGTTGTAAGGCAGGATTGTAAGGTGTATATGTTTGTCTGGAAGGTATCATCTGTCCTTAATCTTATTTTCATGGTCAATTGATCAATGGTATGTTTTCATGGTTAAGTTTGTTAAATTTATCATAGATACCAGGATGAATTTTCGTATACACGCCAGACGCTCGTTTCGTCTACAAAAGACTCATCTGTGACGGTCGAATCCCAAAAAGTTAAAAAGGCGAAATATAGTACGAAGTTGAGGAGCATTGAGGACCAAAATTCTTAAACATTTTTCCAAATACAGCTAAGGTTATCTATTCCTGAGGTAGAAAAGCCTAAATAAAGGCAACAGTAGTATACCGCTGTTCAAAACTCATAAATCCAGGGACAAAAAACAAAATCGGGGTAACAAACTAAAACCGAGGGAAACACATTAAATATAAGAGGAGAACAACGACATAACACCGAAACGTAACACACACAGAAACGGACCAAGCATCAGACAAAACATCACGAGAATAACAAATATAACAAGAAAACCAAATACATGAATTTGGGATAGACAAGTACCGTGCCACGTCTGATCTCTAAGTATTTAAAACATTAAAAAGTCTTGTTAACAGTTCATCTATAAATATGACCATTTCAATGATAATTCATGTCAGCGCAAAAGTGATGACTACAAGGCTGGTGATACCCTCGGGGACTTAAAAATCCCCCAGCAGTGGCATCGGTCCAGTGGTTGTAAATAAACTCATCATATATAGATACCAGGATTATATTTTGTATTTACGCCAGACGCGCGTTTCGTCTACCAAAGACTCATCAGTGACGCTCGAATCCAAAAAAGGCCAATTACAGTAAGTAGATAAAGAGCATTTAGGACCAAAACTCCTAAAAGTTTTACCAAATACAGCTACGGTAATCTATTCCTGAGGTAGAAACCCCTTAGTATTTCAAAAATTATAAAGTTTTGTAAAAAGTTGATTTATAAATATGACCATATCAATGATTTTTCATGTCAGCACTACTGGGCTGGTGATACCCTCGGGGAATGAAAACTCCATCAGCAATGAGTCAACTATATGTAATGAATAGATTGATTGGCCTCATTTTTATGGTTAATTGGTTAATGTATAGTTTTCTGGGTAAAGTCTATTTCTAAGAAAGTATAAGCAATAGGTCAATATATTTGGTGAATTGAATGATTGTAAGGTGAAAATGTATTTATTGTTTGGTTTATCGGAACTTGGCTTCATTTGTTTGGATCATGTTAAGTTTATGTGATACTTGTAGTTAAGCTTTATATCCAGGACGATCAACATAAAATCAATAGATTTAAAAGAACATGAAAAAGGTGAGACATTTCAGCAAGTACACTCTTGTTTGAAATAAAAATGTAGGCACATCCTTTGCAACAATCAAAACATTGATTGGTCATACTGTAGCATTTTGGGACAGTCGCATGACTTGTTTACAGACACTGTAGATTTGCAGTAAATCTTCACACTGATCTAAATACTTTTTCAACCCTGTTATTAAAAATGTTACTGAACTCAGCATTTTTTTTCTTCTATATACCCTAGTTTTGTTTAATCTTATTAGAAAAAAATAGTAGTTCAATCATTTTTAACCAATTAGTAGAGCACAGGTCCTTCGTTTTATCCAGAAAACCGTCAAAAAAGACGATCCTAAGTGAGTTATATTCATTAACTGAGTTTACTCTTATAAATCGCACCTGGTGAACAAAAATATAAACCTGGTATCTTTGATGATTTTTCACTAGTGAAAATTCTCCAAAAAGGAAATCGTAAGTGCTCAGTTGTTGAATATAACACTGCATTTTATAAATGTCAACTACATTTGGTTACTTCAACGCTGTGTTCTCCTACGCCAATGGTAAAACAGTAATACTCGATTTATTTATACCTCCCATCGTCTAACCTGTTACACAGTAATGAGTTGCAATCAATTTTACTTTGAATGAAGTGCCCACAGAAACCTAACATAATGTCATAAATATTATACCATTTCATCAGCACTGTTCAGACATCATCGGACTTAGATTTTGTCAAATATAAATATGCACATAATTTAATTTAAAAAAAACCCAACATTTTCTCTGCTTTTTATGTACATTTAATAAAATATAAACCTTTTTAATAAACTGTAATAACAAAAAAATAATCGGTATTAATTTGTATGCACCAAATGTGCTTTTCGAAAATCAAAGTCTCTTCAGTGATACTAGAGGCCAAAAAATAAGAAAATCAAAAGCTTGAAAAAAAGCACTACAAAAGTGATAAAATTTAAATGAAATATAATATCATCCGAGTCAAACCGTTTACTGTATTTATTTTTAAAACTTTTACATATTGCTTATGTTACCAGGTATTTTGAAGTGTACTTATTTTATAATATATTTTTTTCTCAATAAGTTAGACTCTAAATTTTCACTTCTTAAAAATCGTACTTAACATTTTCCGTTTTCATTTACTGGATACTATTGCAGTTTGCAAATTTCGTTATTCGCATACAGAAGGGGTCATAAACCTTTTTGATTGAGTAAAGCCATTTGAACTTATATTTTATAGTGTGTCTTTCTATGTTGTGATGTTACACTATTGATTCAGGTAAGGGTAAGGTTGGTACATATTGAAACGTTTTAACCCGTTTCATTTATTTGCACCTGTCCTAAGTGTTCTCGTTTTTATCGAGCCATCTACTTTTGTCGCAGAGAGCTTGACATAGAGATAGTGATCCGGCAACGGCGGCTACGACAGCGAAAGTGCTTACTTATCTAACTTCTTAAAAGCTTTATAATTTAAAAGGTGGATGACCTGGATGCTTCATACATTGTATATATATGCATTATGATACGAAGTTTCCGTCTGTCACATGTCCTTTGTCCTTGACAACATTTTCAGGATTCAGTGACTACTGAAAATAAGTTAAGATTTTTCGTAATGTTAATTTCTCTCTTATTAGACATTTGCGAAAACTCGCATACACCTACGATTAGACCTTTTCAACATCTCTCGACACCTACAGTTGAGAACGACTACGAC
Source organism: Mytilus edulis (assembly GCF_963676685.1). Lineage (NCBI taxonomy): Eukaryota > Metazoa > Mollusca > Bivalvia > Mytilida > Mytilidae > Mytilus > Mytilus edulis. The sequence goes on from NC_092348.1 coordinate 62,116,192, forward strand.
AGGTAAAATGTGAAGGGTCGTCTCAAAAATAAAAAAATAAATGAGATCATTATTGATTTTATTGCTTTCAATCATTGACAATGATAAAAGAGTCCAAATGACATGGTTTTTTTTTAATTTGTTATAAAGAAAATGATAGACTTTAAGTCACATTTCATCTTTTAGACATTTATCTTCTATCTTCTAGCTGTCCTGGTTGCATTTGGAAAACGAAAAGAACAAATCATGTCCTATTGTAGTTGATATTTTAAAATTAAACAATGATTATGTTGGTTTACAAGGGCGGCACATGTCTGTTAGTTTTGGCCTTGGATGCCTCCATAATGTACTCAATACTTTGTATCATTTCAATTCACCAATTTGGTGTTCCACTTGAATTCTGTATTCACCCATCGCTTAAATGTTGTAGCATTGAAACGAGGGGTCAATTATATTTTTTTTCAAAATTCATCAAGGAAAAACTTTACCTCGAACAAGATATCTTGAAGCGGAGAAGACCGTCGTTGATAATAATAATAAAAAAAAAACGTTATCTTTTCCTTCGACCTAAAAAATCAATATGTAATTATATAAAAATTGAAAATGTACATCGACTGAGGTGAAGATCGGGGTAAAAACACATAGTTGGTCGTGTTTACAAGTGTGATACGGACGGACCAGTATTCTTTTTCATTTTTGAAAAACATCATAAAAGCTTTTACACCAACAAATTAAATCGTTATTGGCATGCGGCAAATATTTGGCGAAAGACTCACATCATCACAAAAGTGAAGAGAAAATGGGTTAGGATTCTGAATGATTGGAATATTTGTTTAATCAATTCAACATGAAATGTCGTGCAAATACATACGAAATAAGAATATTATATGACAGAGACATGTGTATGGTAGACGTTTCCCCTTTCGGGGAAATCCAGAAATCGAGAAAGGGAAATCAAGAAATTGAGAAATCGGGAAATCGAGAAATAGAGAAAGCAAAAACGCAAAATCGAGAATTCATTTCGCGTTTTAGCGTTTTCGTGTTTCCTCTTTCGTGCTTTGGCGTTTTTGCTTTCTTGATTTCTCGATTTCCCGATTTCCCGATTTTCTCAATTTCTTGATTTCTCGAATTCCCAATTTCGCGTTTGCAAAATGAACGGAGAATTCACGAAAACGCGAAAAGGCGAAATAAATGGCCGCATCCGGCCACCATACATATATTTATTTATTTATTTGGTTGATATATATTCTTAAACTATATAGTCAAAACAGTATAAAACCGCCAATCCAATATGTTACGTGATGATAATCATGATGATTTTTGTCTTTGAGACGACCCATCCATTTTACCTGTAAACTGTAGGTGTCATTAGTCGGTGTCGAGAGATGTTGAAAAGGTTTATTAGGATTACGATTACACTTACAGGTAACATTTAAACTTTGGTCGTCTCAAAGTGTAAATACAAACTGTCGTTCCAAACCAATGCTATCTCATTTATAATGATTTTAAATGTTTAACAATTGAGTTTTTAAGCAAAACATGTAGTCTAACTATAATTAAAATATTTAATATCGGTCGTTATGTTAAACTATAGTTTAAGTATGCCACTCTAAAGTATGCATATGTTGAAGGCCGTACATTGACCCATAATGGTTTACTTTTATAAATTATTGTTTGGATGGATAGTTGTCTCATTGGCACTGATACCACATCTTCATATATCTTTATATGAAAAAATGAACGAACATCATTTCATAAAATGATTTGACAACTGAGATTTTTTTAAAGGAGAATGAGATTCAACGAGTTGTTGTTTAAGAACTACATGTACATGTATATATATATTATTTTTTTCGTGGTATTTCATTTCCCTTTCGATAAATTTTTATAATCTTTAAATTTATCTCAATCGAGAAAACAGTTTGTTTACGTTTCCTCTATCAATAAACATTCAAAAGTATACGAAAAAAAAACACAACCCATTTTTTTTTTGGTGATTATATTTATGTCGATCTTTTAAGTATAGAATTTGAACTATAATTCATCATCGTCAGATTCTGACGAAGAGACACCAAGACTACGTAGCAACTTCGGAATTAAAAAAATATAAAGTTATGGGGACTTTGTGGAGAAATCCAAGACAACGATTAACATCTGTTGTGACCATATGCGCTGCCTTCGTTTGCCGCCGTAAAGACTTATTTACATAATAAAAAAAAACATTTTACTATGTATCTTATTTGTTTTTTTTTTTCATTTTGAGATGACCCTTTGTTTTTTTAACTGTAATCGTAAGTCTAAGGTGTAATCCTAGATGTAGACCTAGTTTCCGCAAATGTCTATTATGAGTAATAGGATAAGTATATTTAGTTTGTGCGCACCTTGCAAGGTCATCGTGCCCGTCACAAAGTTTTCACTTAACCTCCACCTCATTTCATGGATCAGTGAACAGGTGAACTGAACTTTAATGTGCGTATTGTTATGCGTTTACTTTTCTGCATTGGCTAGAGGTATAGGGGGAGAGTTGAGATCTCACAAACATGTTTAACCTCGCCGCATGTTTGCGTCTGTCCCAAGTCAGGAGCCTCTGGCCTTTTTCAGTCTTGTTTTATTTTAACTTTTAATTTCGGGTGCGGGAATTTCTCGTTACATTGAAGACCTGTTGGTGACCTTCTGCTGTTGTCTGCTCTATGGTCGGGTTGTTGTCTCTTTGGTACATTCCCCATTTCCATTCTCAATTTAATTTGTTGGTCAAGTCCATATTTCAGATACAGCCAGCAATAGGTCCAATATATTTGGTGTATGAAAGGATCGTAAGGTGTACAAATGTACATGTTCAACTGGCAAGTGTCTTCTGACCTTAACCTAATTTTCATGGTTTAGTGGTTTTAGTTAAGTTTCTGTGTTTTGGTCTGCTTTTCTTATACTGTATGCAGTAGGTCTAATATATTTGGTGTATGCAATTTTTGATTTTTTTCTTCTAATACTATATGCAATATGTCAACTATATTTGGAGTATGGCAATACTTTATGATGTACGTGTCAGTCTCGCAGGTTTCATTTGACCTAGACCTCATTTTCACGGTTCATTGCTCAGTGTTTAGTTTATGTGTTTCAGTCTGTATTTCTTCAACTATAAGCAATAGGTCAACTATATTTGTTGTAAGGAAGTATTGTAAGGTGTATATGATTGTCTGGCAGGTATAATCTGACCTTGGCCTCATTTTCATAGTTTGTTGGTTATAACTTGGACATGACATAATATAACCCTCTGAGAGTTATTGCTACGTTTCTTTTACGAACAGAGAATGTGATGATATTCTTATATGAGACGTAGAGTATAACGTCCCCATTTCGAATGGACGTGACAGCGTATTATTACATCCCACAGAGACAAATAAACGCCCTTGAGTATCATAGATTCATTACCGAATAAGAGAAATGGTACTGACATACTAGTAATATGTGAATTTCCCGATGAAAACTATTAAGATATAAAAGTCCTTGCGATTCATTTTTATTTCCGAAACAAACACATAAATTAGGCCGTTCGTTTTTTTCGTTTGAATTGTTTTACATTGTTATTAAGGGTCCTTTTATAGCTTGCTATGCGGTATGGGCTTCGCTCATTGTTGAAGACCTATATTTGTTAATTTCTGTGTTATTTTGGTCGATTGTGGAGAGTTGTATCATTGGCAATCCTGTCACATCTTCTTTTTTTGTTCACATCATTGTTGTTTAGTTTCTTATGTTACCTATTATGACATCAGACTCGGACTTCTTTTAAACTGAGTTTTACTGTGCGTATTGCTGGGTTTTTTTTTGGTTTTTTTTCGACATTGGCTAGAGGTAAAAAAAATTGGGGGGAGTTGTGATCCCACAAAACATGTTAAACCCGTTCAAATTGAAGTCGAACACAGCTGCACCGTACTGGATTTGACCTTGCCGCCTTTTACAGGATAATGATACATTGTGATACAGTAGGGGAACTACTTAGACTTTTAGACCACTTGACAAACGAGACCAATAAATTCATTAAAGAAAAAAACCAAATATAACTAGTATACATGTATTCGTCACCAAATATATTGTGTTGTCACTGTCAAATTCACGTGAGGTCATTCAAAATTGACACCTCATAGCCACTTAAGAGAAAATAAAGTGTACTGTTTAATATTGGCTCAGCATGAAATGAATTGCTATTGTTAAGAGTATCTTTTTTAATGCTTTCACGGTAATAATACAACGCGTGGTACAATATATTACGCATGCTTTTATAGTGCAACATTTTTCATATTCGAACAATGACAGGAATATAAATGAGGAAGAAACATTGTAAATATTATTCGTCATTTAATGAAGATCATCTGTATAAAGACTTTTAATTTCATAGCGTGTCTATTTTCCCGAATTAGAACGTGCAATGCGGAAGTAATTTATATCTTGTTTGATCTGTAGCCTCCAACACATTTCAACCTTGTTTAAAAAAATGTCAATTTATTAACTTGTTTTTATTACTATGAAAAACTAAATGAAGTATTGAAACTGACATTTGTAACTTTTTCATATACAAACTAATTTAAAAAGAGATGTTTGGTATCATACCTCAATTTCACGGTAAACGAACAACAGAAATAATCAAAATACATCGAATAGTCAACTTACACATGTTTAAGAAAGGTGAAGAAATTTTTTATATCAAACTTAAAAAAATTATATTCTCGAACTGGTTGAATGTCCATTCACGAAGATACTGTCCGAAATTTGAGCAAGATTAAAAGGATACAATTTAATTGCTGTGAAATTGTAATTGTATTTCATGACATGTAATTATAAATAAACGTAGTTTACCATTTTCACCACCAATTTGACCTAGAACGATATGGTCTGCTGTGTGAAAGTTTTCCAAACATGATATCCAAGATTTGACATTTTCAAAAGACAGCACTGAAACAACATTTATTTCATGCATTAGTTTTGCAGGTTTTCTCTTTTACGACCGTCGACATCCTGTTTATAAATATATATATAAGTACGTCTGAGCCAGTGACAACTCTACAAAAGATTTATCCATCGGATCACCAGCAGTGATGGTGATACATGGCTGTAGGTATACATAATCTGAGTGGAACTTGAATGTGAAATGTTGAGAGAAAAAAACTTAAATATCTTAAATGAATGTGGATATAAAAATCAAAATGAAGATTTATTGCTTGTTGGTTGCTTATCGTCCAGTGGCAAATATTTCATACATATTCAGGACGATTAAAATGACGAGAACACATGTTTAATAGGGACAACCAGCCAACTAAGGACCATTATCGGGCAATGCGCAAAACAACCTGCCAAATACGGACCATTATCGGACAAGGTGCATAACAACCTGACATCACGGAAAACAAATGTAGATGTTCACTTCTTTTTTGATATAACATTTTTGCATTCAATAATATTTTCTGAGTGACAAAGTTTATGGTTTCATTGTCAAAACTAAATGAATTGCATCCCTTTATTCGTCTTATTAATATGAATATAAGAGATAAAAACTAAATTGAAATAAGATAGCAACCTATAAAACCAGAAAAAAAGAAAATAAATTTAGAATGCAGATTGCGGTCTTCAATAATAGACAAAAGGGTAACAATTATCTGTAATACAAAGGTAATTCTTTTAGACAAAAGAAATTTTATTTTTTAGTTTATGAATTAAAAAAGCAAGGCCTAATATAATGCCGAAATTCCATATTATATACACGTACATCTTGATAACACAGCTACTTTAATATTTTGAATTAAAACTGAGAAAAAAATGGGAAATCTGTCAAAGAGACAAGATCCCGACCAATGAGTCTTAAACACAACGGGAAAATCCCGAATCCGGATGCGGGATTTATCTGGCCCCTCAACAAAAATGTGTACTAGTTCGGTGAAAATGGATGTAAGACTATATATACTCCAAAATAGATATGTAAACTAAAATTGAAAACATACAAGATTAAAAGGGACTTGGTAAGGCGCAAAAATGCGACGGGATTAAACATGTTTTGTGAGATCTCAACACCCTGTTCACGAATGTGACCTATCCAATTATTATAAAAAAGGAGATGTGGTATGATTGCCAATGAGACAACTGTCCACAAGAGACAAATAAGTATAAAAAAGAAGATGTGGTATGAAGTAGGCAGCTCTCTCACAAGCTAAAAACCCTAACTGTAAAAGTATAAGGGTATACACTACAGGCACGGGGTCACATTCTACTGAATCCACACAGCACGAGTAACAAACCCTGCAGTCAATATAAAAAAGGAGATGTGGTATGATTGCAAATGAGACAACTGTCCACAAGAGACAAATAAGTAGGCAGCTCTCTCACAAGCAAAAAACACCTAACTGTAAAAAATATAAGGAAGACTATTCTTCCAAAAACATAAGCACCACGACGGGTGCCACATGCAGAGCATGATCTGCTTACCCTTTCCGGAGCACCTGAGGTCACCCCCAGTTTTTGACGGGGTTCGTGTTGCTTAATCTTTAGTTTTCTTTGTTGTGTCTTGTGTACTATTATTTGTCTGTTTGTCTATTTCTTTTTTAGCCATGGCGTTGTCAGTTTATTTTTCGATCTATGAGTTTGACTGTCTTTCTTGTATCGTTCGCCCCTATTCTATACCTCTAGCCAATGTAGAATAAACAAACACACAGCTATACGAAAAGTGAACGTCAGTTTTAAAGAAGTCCAAATCCGATGTCAGAATAGGTAATAAAAGGAACTAAGCAAAATTGTTTATTCAAATATATCTTTAAAATAGTTTAATGTTCCTTTTCTTATACATTTCATTTCCAGGGCCGTAACTAGCCTCTTCTAATAGTGAGGCAAAATATAATCGCCGAGCGGAGCGAGGCGAAAAAAAATTTGACGAGGGGTTTCGGGGCCGCTCAAGGCCACCAGAAGCTCTGAGAAAAATTACGAAAAATCTTGCATTCTGATAGTTTCCCGGACTCTTTCTGACATTAAAACGCAATTAATTGTTTGCTATTTTCCGACAATAATCTGGTCTCAAAGCAAGAGCATAGATTCATTGTGATTTAAGACTATAAGGTTTTATGAAAAACATTAAAAGACCGATATGTAGGATAAAGCAAAAATCGTAATTCTCATAATCATTAATACAGGATCTGTCTGTCTGTTTTTGTCTTAATTGTATTGTGCTTAGACTATGGTTATTTTTTAGGACTAGAAATTGGTGACCTTACTTTAATTTAAACCATGTCAGCTTTCTAGTTTTATCTACCCCCCCCCCCCCCCCCCAAAAAAGCCAGTTTTGTATTCTTTGATATCAAGTTCAATTCTCCATGCAGAAACGACCGGGTTTTTTTTCTGTGTCTTGTAGCATTGTATATTCTTAAAATATTTTCTCGCACAATATCTTGACAACGGTGGGCATGCAACATTGCAAAACCACACGTTTACAAATGAAAGTCATCACTCTGACTATAGTCATAAAGTAGGACAATAAATGAACAAAAGACAAACCCAGGACAGTCACATAGAAGTACAAACAATAGACCATCAACTCTGAAAACTGAAAGTAAAATAGAAACATGGATCACAAAAAACATGCAGGTTCGACACCAGAGAGTGAAGAGAACTTGATTCTTGCTAAACACTTTCCGTGAAAACAATTTGATATTAAGATAATCTTTTGTTTAATTTTTTTTTTTTAATTTCTAACATGAGGCATTTGCCTCATTTGCCTCAATGTAGTTACGGCCCTGATTTCCTAAAAAAATATTGACATTTGTTTCTCGCCAGAAAAAAAAAGAAATATTCCAATTTGCGTTATAAAAATACCAAGGACACTGAAATATCAATAACTTTTCTAATGACCTTGGTATATGTATAAATATATAAAGAAACGACGTCATTTATGATAAACTTGCTATTTGTATTTCTAATCACATAACATAAACATGATAAAAAAAAGTAACAAATACGTTTGGAATGGTTTTACAAATTTCCCTCATTTCATAATAAGTCCGGTCTAAAAATAAACATTTCTGAACTGTTAAAGAAAACATGGCTAACCACTTAATGGTGTTTTAAGAGGTCAAAATATCTCATTCCACGTCTATTAAACTGACAACAGTAAATAGTGTCCTAATTTATTTTCTTCATTTTCTTTAAATACGGACAGGAAACATGAAATTAATACATTTCCTTAACGTGCATGTTATTAAAGACCTCTGACACATGTTACGTAAAGGGAAACTTCAGGAAATAATATATAAGTCCCAGAAACCTGTCCATAGTTTCGCATTTGGTTAATACGGACATTACAATGTACAAGAAAATGTATACATACATTTTTATATTTTGCCTTTTACATTTAGTTTCCTCTGCTGTACCGAAAAGTAAAGGTAAGTGTATTTTAGTATTTTACAAGTTTCGGGCTCGTATGCACAAAACTACTTACGTTAAGATTTGTTCCAAAGGGATGATTTTTTTCAACTTGTCCTACATTAGATTAGTATTACGATTGAATATATTAAAAAATGTTACTTTTGTCCATCTGATGAGTTAAGCCTTTTTCAACTGATTTTTATAGTTCGTTCTTATGTTGTACTGTTATACCACTGTCCCAGGTTAGGGGAGGGTTGGGATCCCGCTAACATGTTTAACCCCGCCACTTTATTTATGTATGTGCCTGTCCCAAGTCAGGAGCATGTAATTCAGTGGTTGTCGTTTGTTTATGTGTTACATATTTTATTTTTGTTCATTTTGTTTTTTTTTTTTTTTTTACATAAATATGGCCGTTAGTTTTCTCGTTTGAATTGTTTTACATTGTCTTATCGGGGCCTTTTATAGCTGACTATGCGGTATGAGCTTTGCTCATTGTTGAAGGCCGTACGGTGACCTATAGTTGCTAATGTCTGTGTCATTTTGGTCTTTTGTGGATAGTTGTCTCATTGGCAATCATACCACATCTTCTTTTTTATATTAACTGGTTTTATGCAAATCAATCAGGATTCTGAGGAACTATTGTATAAAAGCATGAAATATTATAGATACATTATTTAGTTGTTAAATGAATAGCAAAGGTACTAGAAATGGGAGAACTTATTAATTTCCAGGTTACATGTTTGTTTTTGTGTTTGCTATCAGTCCGTTTTTACTTTATCAATCATCTGTTAAGAACATTCAGCTGAAAAATTTAAATGTTGCATGCCAAAATAAACAAAGTTTTACGTTCCGTTATTGTATCTTCGATGTGATTGTGCAATATTATGACTTACCAAATCCAAAATTGTAGAAATACACTGAAATACATGTATGTGCGTACTTAGTCGTTTTAAATGTTTAAATTTGCTTCGTTGATTTGCTGTCTGATTGACACATGATTAACTTTTTTTAAGCCACATTTATAAGCATTATGTTTTCTGGGCTGTGCCTCCGTCCGTTCGTTCGTCCGTTCGTTCGTCCGTTCGTTCGTTCATTCGCCCGTGCGTCCGTCCGTCCGTCTGTCCCGTTTTAGGTTAAAGATTTTGGTCGAGGTAGTTTTTGATGAAGTTGAAGTCCGATCATCTTTACACAATTAAAATAAACATGTTCCTTATGATATTATCTTTATAATTTTAATGCCATAAAATTAGAGATTTTATCCCATTTTCACGATCCCCTGAACATAGAAAATGATAGTGTGGATGGGGCATCCGTGTACTTGGGACACATTCTTGTTATTCTTGCATACCTAAAAAATATACATCTACCACATGGAACGTGAAAGGAATTTGTTACAAATAATTCTTAAGTGAAAGTTCGAGAAACTGCTTCAATATTGAATGTAATTGCTTTATACACACAATTTAAAAAATGAACACATTTGAATTATATGTTTTACCCTTTTAATTTAGTTTCATCGGATGTACTGAATAGAAAGGGTAAGTATAGTAATTACACCTTTTATAATTATTAAATTATCTGTAAAAATTGTACCTTTAATGATAAAATCAGCATGACTAACACCAGAGACATATACATGTATACACATGTGTATATAATATGTCTCTGCTATTAAACATGGAATTCAAAAGATCATCTCATATTAACCATACATTTAATATGGCTGTTTGGTCCAGTTAATAAGTATTGTCCATACGGCCCAGCTATATTTACTTCCTATTATAGGGACCAGCTGTATATACGTCCTTTCAAACTGACTGACCATACGGACAAGCTGTACCTACTTCCTGTCATATTGACCAACTATGTATACTAACTGTCATATGGACAAACTGTAGCTACTATACTGTCATATAGACCAACAGAAGCTACTTCCAGTCATACGGACTGTTGATTATTTACCGTAACTTGCTGATTTTGTATTAGCCTTATATTTTTTTGGTCTGCAGTATTCGCCTTCGGTCCTACGGCCGTCGGGACCAATACAGCAGCCCTTGAATCAAAACAAGGGTAATTACATAATCAGAAAGATAGTAACACTACAGTATTGTATACATTTGCATTTCAAAAAAGATAACGTGCATGTATTAAAAAGGAGTCTATATAATGAATATCATTCAGAGACGTTTAAAATTGGGCTAGTAAGTACTGTTTTCTAAATCGCATTATTGTGTTTGTTTTTACGCTCAGTCCCTTTTCTTACCAGGAGAGCATTCAGTTAAAAAGGTTTGCATATTTCAAAAAATCATATAGACGATCATTCCGTTATTACTGATTTGATGTCAATTATAAGTATGTGAAATTACTTCCAGACCCAAAGCTGTAAAAATACACAGAAATACTGGCATTGGTCGTTTTTGTTATTTGTGTCGTTGGGTTCCTTACTCATTGACCTATAATTCATGTTATTTTGTTCATACTGGAATAACATAAAACATATATGCAGCTAATATATTCTTGTAGTAGACAGTAAATGTGATTTGGATATACAAATATGATAATTCGGTCTTCTCACTAGTAGTATAACCTTTGTCAAAGTGTGGGGTCCGTTTCGCTGTGCGGAATGTATGGATGTCCGTTGGTGCTAACGTTAAATTCAATGATTCTTGCAGGGAGAGTGCAACTAGATTTGTATGTTAAATGTCTCTTAGAGGAGTCGTTTGGAGGTCTAAATGTCCAAAACACCATTGTTTTTTTTTGTGGCAATCATATTTTCTCACCTTCACCCAATACCGTCCAAAGTTAATCGAACCCAATGCATCTATTGCAAAAATTGATAGCAGTTTATATATACATGTAGTTTTGAATATGCATAGGCTAATTACGACTAAAGGTTAAGCAAGTAACAAGTCAGTCATCAACTTCCTAGAGGAGTAAACAACGTACTTTAAAAACAACAATGATTCATTGTAAATGATAATCTAAACGTACAAGGAGTTATCTAAAATCATGTGACTTTTTTTATGCAGCAGATCACTATACGTCTATCAAACACAAACCTTTCCAGAAAAAAACTTCTAGACATTTAAAATTTAACATATATAGTGGACAAGTGCAAAATCAAATTAAAAATAAATGTTGGGAAATAGTCGCAAGGCCTGTTCACATACATATATTGTCGGACAGATAAGGGTGCTGACCACAGTACAGGTGTTCCCACGAATTTAAGTCGAATTAAAAAAAAAATGTTTGCTTGTATTTGTTTTGGTCAAAATGTATTGTAATTTGTACAAAATGAATGCTTGGACACAACATAAATATACATATATAATTTACAAAGACACAATTCTGTGATAATATTAAACACCAATTACAAATAAGCCACTCGAAGAATGAAATTAATCATTTCAAAAATGAAGATAATTTGTTTACGTGAACTAATCTTGCTACATTTTATAACAATGACATATGAATTTTATATTGGCAAAATTGATATCATATAAAAACTATCCAACTTAGCATTTTACAGTTTCAGACTTGAAAATATCAGGTGAGATAGGAGTTATCAAGGGCCTACCAGATCGCTTCCCACCTCCTGTAATAGTGGCAGAGCTCTCTAATATGATGTGTAAAGCTTGTTCCGTAATTAAAGACAAGACAAAACAACTGGAATGTAAAAAGAAACATTGCCTGCAACAAACTTCGACATCTAAACTGTCATATGCTGACAAAGCCTTATTAGATCGACAGATAAAAAAATACATAATTGATAATAAAGGGGATCCGAAAAAAGTACCAACGATCCTGCCTATACTAACAGACGCTTTGTGTAAAACATGTTCCACAATGAAGGATGCTAACAAACGAAAAGAATGTAATAAGAAATTTTGTGTGGGGACAGCGGCACCGATTGGACTCTCTCCAAGTCTTACAAAGCAAGGTAAGTAAATTTTTTATCGCTATTTTGTGCATCTTTTTTTGTGATAATTTTCATATCATGCTACTCGCTTGAGATGGAAAATTATCGCTAGAAACTAAGGAGCCACGTGGCGTTGCTAATGAAATTGGCATGAAATTGACAACATCGTCATAGGTAAAAAAGCGATAAACAGATTATCATTGGTCATCTCAACTCGATTGCTTTTCTCACTTTCGCTGTAACCGGCTCAAGCGAGAAAATCAATCTCGTTGAGATAACCAACGATAATCTATAAGTACAGACTAGAAGATTACAGACAACAAGCATAACTTCTCATTCTATCCTATTTTCAAAACAATTAAACGGGCTGTTTATTCACAATTTCATACTACAGTGACCTTTTTATCGTTAGATAGCAATAACAAACAACAGGCTCTGAAGAGCCTTAATCGCTCACCTTCTATATTTTCGCTAAAATCTTTCATCAATGGTTATTTTTGCTTTTCAATATATATTAAAGAGTGGCTTAAACATTCCATTTAAATGTTCATTGTAACTGGCATATTTTCGTCAAAAGCAAATAAATGCATTTACCGGTTAGATTTTGACCAATTGAACAATTTTGCACCATGCCATATTTGCTCTAAAGAACTGCATTTGACCTCTATGTAGATATGTTTAGCTATGGCGGCCATGTTTATCGATGAATCAAAACTTCGGAATCCGATACAATTTATAAACTAGATACCCTAAGGAACATTTATTAAAGTTTGAAGGTATTTGATCCAGTAGTTTCAGAGGAGAAGTTTTTGAAATAGTTTACGACGACAGACGACGGACAACGACAGACGGCAAGTTATGGCATGAGCTCACATGGGGACATTCGGGCCCCGGTGAGCAAATAAGTATAAGCGGACGTCAAATGTAAACTTTTGAAAGTTAAAATTAAAAAAATAGTGCAATACAAATTTATGGGATTATTAAGAATTAGATCGATGTCATTTGGAAAGATAAAATGTACTAAGAAAACAGGTCTTTCTCAGTATTTGTTCAAATATACAGTCGATTTAACATGTTTATACCTTCTTGTTTTATTAGTTATTCGTTTATTTTGCACCTGTGGTATGAAAACAAATATTTAAACCATGATGATTAAGAGATTATCATGTCAAACGCTCAGATTCTTCTGTTGCAACATATCTTTAATGGGATACATTGACCTTGTGTTTTACCAACTTTCATTATTTGTTGCCATACAAGCTTTTCAACCACCTGGTCCGAAACCATACATTGTAGTTGTCGTCCCTTGATTTTCGACTATAGTTCAAGACAAAACTGTCTTTTATTTTTTCCACACACGAGAAATTACTGGAAATAATCAGTAAAATAACCCGTGATAAATAAGTACATGTACATATTAAGGGCTTCTTTTCATCAATCTTTAAAAGAATGAAACATTGTTTGTTAAATACTTGCTTTCAGTAACTTATTGACATATTTTATCAGTTTTTTGTTGTTGCACGGCAATTGTACGGCTATCACCTGTTTATATTTGTCTGTAGCATACGCTTGATTACAATCAGTTATCTTCTATTGTTGCTTACTTTACATGTTTAACTTCTTAACGATTTACTGGTAGAGTTATTGATGTTAGTATTGACATCTTCACTGCATGAAACCATATATTTAATTTGTAATTATACCCTAAATAAACTACAGATAAATTCCCATTTTAAATGTATACTTTAAGTTTATTTATCATTTAAATTTCACATTTAATTGTGGTTTAATTTAAATTTAAGCTACTAATTAAATTGCTACATTTAATTGTGGTTTAAATCAACCTTTATGGTAGCTTAAATTTAATGTTTAAGTAAGTTTAAATGAATTTATATTTGCATAAAAATTCTTAATTTAAGCAAGAATACATCAATTTAATCTTCGTTTTACTTAAAATTTATGTGCATTTAAGCAAATATAAATACTTATTTTCAAAATTTATTTTAATTTAATCTTCACTATACTAGACATTTAAGAAAATTTAAGCAAACATTATATAGATATTTTGAAAGTTTAATTTTGAATAATCTTCACTATACTAGACATTTAAGAAAATTTAATCAAACGTTTATTATATAGATATTTTGAAAGTTTAATTTTAAATAATCTTCACTATACAAGACATTTAAGAAAATTTAATCAACCATTATATAGATATTTCAAAAGTTTAATTTTCAATAATCTTCATTTTACTAGACATTTAAGACTGAATTTAAGAAAGTTTATTTTAATTCATATTTACAAAATAAATGAATTTAAGCAAATATTAAATTGCTATTTTACAATTTCAGCTGCATTTAATCTTCACTTTGTCCAACATTTAAGTCTTCCTTTAGGAATAAATGTTCAGTTGAACAACAACTTGGACTTTGCTCATTGTTGAAGGCCGTATGGGGACTAAAGAAGTTAATTTCTGTGTCATTTGGTCTCTTGTGAAGAGTTGTCTCATTGGCAACCAAACCACATCTTTTTTTTTCATATTATCTGAAATTTGAATAAAAGTAGGATTCAAGAAGAAAATACTGAATTTTAATATTGAAGCCGCTTTTCTTTTAAATCAGGATTAAATGTTTGATCTATTTGTGTTTGATTTGCTTAAGTTTCTATGTATAATGTATATAATATAGATACTATATATATATATATATGGGTTTGAATCCATAAAATGTATATACTTTTTCATTCAAGCAGGTGAGTTACTTTGCCTGCTTAATATTCTGTTGAAATCCACATTATGTTTTGTCAGCTTGTCAGGGGACAAAGACGTCATGCTGTTGTACATTTACCATCAGCGGTTCTTTCAGAAAGGGGTGTAGATTGTAGTTCGTTTAGTTGATTCATAATAATTATATAAGAGTCTGGAAGTCACCTCTGTATGTTTATCATTCTCTTGTGTAAGTTTGGCGTTTATGTCACCTTTTTAATCATTTCTGCATGTGTCAACAAAAGGCAGGGCCGTAACTAGCCTCTATTAATAGTGAGGCAAAACATATTCGCGGAGCGTAGCGAGGCGAGAAAAAATTGGCGAGGGATCTGGGGGCCGCTCAAGGCCCCCAGAAGCTCTGAGAAGAATAACGCAAAATCATGCATTCTGAGCGTTCCACGGACTCTTTCTTACATTGAAACGCAAATAATTTTTAGCTATTTTTTCGACAATATTCTGGTCTCAAAGCGAAAACATAGATTTAATGTAATTTAAGATTTTAGGTTTTAGGGACAACACCGATATGTAGGATAAAGTAAAAATCTTATTTCTCATAATCAGTAATACCGGGTCTGTCTGTCTGCTCGTGTCTTGTGCTGACTTTGGGGATTTGTTATGACTAGATTTAAATAAAGTAACAGTGCAGTATTATACTTTAAGTACTAGTACTGCTTAAGTCGACACTAGAGACCATCTTGACCTTCTTTTACGGTATTTATAATTATTGAAGTCTAAGACCCTCCAGCAACTATCAAGATGAAGAACAGGAATAAAACTTTAACCATTGATCATTTGTATTATTTCTATGCATTGACCTTGTATGCGATTAGGTCCCGTGCAAGTTTACTCCATATTCCTTTATTTTCTGTCTAAACACGACTTAATGCAAGTTTAACCCTTCAATGTAAAAGGTCATATGGCAGTACATTGTTTTTTCAAACGATTTGATACCGGGAAATTGGTGGTCTTTCTTTAATTTAAACCATGTCAGCTATGTAGTTTTATCCACAGGAGCTGATACAGATAATTTTTTTTAATTTTTAACCGGATTTTTGTGACAAAAATGTCGGTTATTGATTTGGGGATGTACGGCGGGCGGGCGGTCGGGCGGGCGGTCGGTCGGGCGGGCGGGCGGGAATCAAATGTTGTCCGTGCATTAACTCATGAACCGTTCAACCAAAGCTTTTAAAATTTTAATATGTTGTTACTGACAACTAAATGAAGGTCAAGTTCAATAATGGCGATTTTGACTTTTACCGTTCAGGAGTTATGGTTCTTGAAAGATTGAAAAATGGAGTTTCCAGTCGTGTCCGTGCATTTACGCATGAACTGTTCTACCTAAGCTTTCCAAATTTTAATATGCTGTTACTGATGACAAAATGGAGATCAAGTCCAATAATGGCGATTTTGACTTTTACCGTTCAGGAGTTATGGTTCTTGAAAGATTGAAAAATGGAGTTTCCAGTCGTGTCCGTGCATTTACGCATGAACTGTTCTACCTAAGCTTCCCAAATTTTAATATGTTGTTACTGATGACAAAATGGAGGTCAAGTTTAATAATGACGATTTTGACTTTTACCGTTCAGGAGTTATGGTTCTTGAAAGATTGAAAAATGGTGTTTCCAGTCGTGTTCGTGCATTTACGCATGAACTGTTTTACCAAAGCTTCCCAAATTTTAATATGTTGTTACTGATGACAAAATAGAGGTCAAGTTCAATAATGACGATTTTGACTTTTACCGTTCAGGAGTTATGGTTCTTGAAAGATTGAAAAATGGTGTTCCCAGTCGTGTCCGTGCATTTTCTCATGAACCATTCAACCAAAGCTTTTGAAATTTTTATATGTTGTTACTGATGGCAAATTAGATGTCAAGTTCAATAATGACGATTTTGACTTTTACCGTTCAGGAGTTATGGTTCTTGAAAGATTGTGAAATGGCGTTTCCATTCACGTTGTTGCATTTACTCATGAACCATTCAACCAAAGCTTTTGAAATTTTTATATGTTGTTACTGATGGCAAATTAGAGGTCAAGTTCAATAATGACGATTTTGACTTTTACCGTTCAGGAGTTATGGTTCTTGAAAGATTGTGAAATGGCGTTTCCATTCACGTTGTTGCATTTACTCATGAACCATTCAATCTAAGCTTTTCAAATTTTAAGATGTTGATACTGATGACAAAATGGAGGTCAAATTTGATATTGACGATTTTCACTTTCACCATTCATCAGTAATGGTTCTTGTGATATTGCCAGGACACAAATAAATATTAATAAATCCGGTTTGCTGTCGTTGTGACAGCCTCTTGTTTTGTTGTTGATTAAAATACTAAATTTTCTTTCTTTGTTTTTTCTTTTTTTTTTTGAAATTTCCAGCATGAGGCATTTGCCTCATTTGCCTCAATGTAGTTACGGCCCTGTATTTAAGGGATAAGTAATTTGTTGATTTGAGATTACCATTTTTTCTAATTTTCAAACCAACATTTTCATCACCGAAGATTAATACTGCCAAGTTTGAAGATGATAATTGAGGTTATTGCAGAGGGTTTCATCGAAAGTTGTGGTATAATTTACGAGACACCGCAAAACTATCCACTAGATAACTTTTATGTGTGCGACAAACTTTTATAACTCCTCATCGGGAACTAATTCCAATGAGAAGGTGTTCCATAATTGGAATTTAATACGTAATATATAAGAAGAAGAAGATATGAAATATCTGTTTTAACCTATTGCACCTTTTGCTGTGTAAAATTGTATATAATTTCATATATTTTTGTTTTTTCCTTGAAAAAGAATTTTATAAAAAAATCAGTTGAATAACCCTTTTCGTGCCTTACACAAAACGTTCCGCATACTTGCTTAGATAAGCACGGGCTTCTGGAATTGCGGGAATATCAGTTAGACTTGATTTTTCGACAGCGATGAACGTATATTGGCGGCGGATAACGTTTAAAACGAAAACAATGTTGCATGAATTAGCTTTTCTGGATTTTGAAGTTTTTTTTATTTAATCTAAACTTTAAAAATGTTTTATATTTTGAATATTTATTAAATTTCTGAGAATTAAGATCAATCGTTCCACGTTTTGGATTGTACCATAAGCTTTTAAAGTCGTTCATTTAAAGAGATTTTAAAATGATCACGATTATAATTACATGTTGACAATAGGTAATTTATACAAACAGTTTAGATTCATTTAGAGTAGCCTGACGCCGTAGCTATATATAGCCTATCTTATTCACGGCCGACACTCGGCTAACCGAGAGATGGTCGGTTAATCTATATTGAGTATGCGGCTATATGGGCGATTGGTCTGTTAATCGGGTTGGTTATACGTCTGTTAAGAGTAAAACGCTTAATTTAATGTTAAACTCTATTAAATATACAGAATTTTGGCATGTTATAAGAACCAAATAAAAAAAAAGAAAAGTGTCTGACAAAATGATATCTATCATAGAACATTTTGCACTTGTAAAAACATTTCTTAGTCTGCGCAGTTTTCAGTAAAACTAAAAGGCGTCGCGCAAGTATGTCGTATTTATGCTTATACGCATAGCAATTTTTTTAATAAAAGGCGAAACAAACAAATTTAGATATCATTTAAATGACAAAAAGTAGTACTGTGGTTCTAAAAAATAAATTGACATTAGTAAATATTTCATAATTGTAAAATAACGTGAATAATACCACGTTTTAGTGAAAATTATGGGAATAAAGTCTGTTAATGGGTTGGACAATTGAAATTGCGTTAGTTAAGAGTTGTTTAGCCACGACAATAATTTTGCTACCTTTATATTGTCCCCTTGAAAAATTTAAGAATGAGATGTTCCTGAGTAAACAAAAATGACAATACGGTGCCACAGTATCCTAGAAAGAGCATTTTTATTTTGACTTTTTTTGCATTTTATTGAAGGGTGTGTCACTTCAATATAGCGGGATATGGATTGGCCTCTGGAATATTCATGACTTTTTTATTGACGTTTTCAATCAGCCTTAATTTTTGTGACTGTTCGAAATAGCACGTTCTCAATTCCGACTGAAAGTGTCTTTCTCATACAACACTGGGTACATATAACGTGTTCTCGTTCACATATGAACATGATATGTGTCACTGGACGTTAAACCTTAATTCGTCAGCATCCTCCAATTGGTTCTTTTCTTCTATTACTTAATCATATGTTGTATACAAATCACTCTAAAGACGTAAACGGAAAGGAGCGAATGCAGCTACATTTGGTTATTTTAAGTTTTAAATCATTTTGTTCCGTTTAGTTCCTTTCTACATAAGTGCAGAGGAGAACTACAGCTGTCTATGGTGGCCGGTGAAGTCCATTTCGCGTTTTCGCGATTTCGCCTTTCATATTCTATAGGGCGAAATCGCGAAAAGGCGAAATCGCCAAGTCGAAAACGCGAAAAAGCGAAGTCGAAAACGAGAAATCGGTTTCGCGTTTTCGCGTTTTCGCGTTTTCGACTTCGCAATTTCGCGTTTCCGCCAGATAGAATATGTAAGGCTAAAACGCTAAAACGCAAAATGGCATTAACCTGCCACCATAGTTGTCCGCATGTAAACTTCTAGAATTTGTCACCAACATAAGTACACGCAATCCGTTACTGTTTCAACAGCCATCGGTGTTTCATGTGTGTATTATTATTTTTCTCTCGTTTTTAGCAATGTATCAAATTCTACTGTCTTTATATATTATTCTATATTCTGCGTTTCCATCCAGATTTTCGTGTATACCATGAGGGTCCGGATTGGGGGTATTGTTTATTTCTGTATTCTTTAAATTGTTATGTCATTTTTTTCTACATTTTATTTATCTTACTCATTATTCTTTCTTTATTTTTCATATTTTGTCATCCCAATATATTTTACTTACTAATGTTTGGTTACATTACGACGTTTATCTCTGATTTATATACTGGTTACCAATGTAGATGACAAATTTGTGTCATTCATGACAATTAAACAGAATCAACATGGCTAGAGGTATAGGGGGAGGGTTGAGATCTCATAAACATGTTTAACCCCGCCGCATTTTTGCGCCTGTCCCAAGTCAGGAGCCTCTGGCCCTTGTATTTTTTAATTTTAGTTTCTTGTGTACAATTCGGAAATTAGTATGGCGTTCATTATCACTGAACTAGTATATATTTGTTTAGGGGCCAGCTGAAGGACGCCTCCGGGTGCGGGAATGTCTCGCTACATTGAAAACCTGTTAGTGACCTTCTGCTGTTGTTTTTTCTATGGTCGGTTGTTGTCTCTTTGATACATTCCCCATTTCCATTCTCAATTTTATGATATATCTGATCATTCTTGGATGAAATTAATATTTAATTTACTTTAATATTACACTTTTTTAAACAATTTTTATCAATTTTCAATTTCATGTGTTGTTTCCGTATATGTTATGTTTCATTGTTCATGTGTTGTTTTCGTATATTTTAGCCGCTCGTCTTGAGCCTACTCATTTGATCCGATAACAGCCCATATACATGTAGCAATAAAATTATACTTTTATTGCCATTCATAACTCTTAACAGACCAATTAACAGACCGTGTTTCATACATCCGACCCATTAACAGACCAGGTTTTAAATAAAAATTGATAACTGTCATCAAAATACAGATTTTCGTGTAGATTTTTCACACAATGATATCAATATGGTTAACAAACATAATGCCTTTCTTATTTCGATGTTCAAAATATTGAGTGCAAGCAAACTTAACCAATGTGTCATTTTGTGTACATTTTATGCGTGTAAAATGTGTATAAATTTATTGATGAGTAACCCGCCTTTTCATTTTATAGATCGTACATCGAAGCTAGAAAAATAATAATTACACTATTGAATTCAGTACATTGAATTGTTTTGTTAGACATGAATACTTTTTATGATGAAAATATATTAAGAAAATTATACAATGAAACATGCTGAACTTTCAATGATTTTCTCGATAACACCTGATTAACAGACTTTAGCCAACCCGATTAACAGACCAACCGCCGATATAGCCGCATACTCAATACAGATTAACCGACCAATCTCTCGGTTAGCCGAGTGTCGGCCGTGTTATTTTCACAGTCCAATATTATTTTTATAACTTAAGTAACCTCGTTAAGTCTACGTGTCAGCAGTGTTTAACACATATGGTTCAATTGCCGGATTTTGAAAGGGCGATCCAGCAAGCCAACATTTTGAATAATAATTTATAACTTTGAATATTTTTAACAGTACTCCCTGTTCAATTCCCCTTAAACAAACGCCTTAGCAATTTTAAAACCTATACAGGCAGCTGTACCGTGGAGCCTATGAGGATACAATATAAGTACCGTATACATTTCAGTAATTCAAGTTCAACTTATGTTTTCCAGTATATTTATATATAAATAATAATCGGAACAAACTTATATATTTTTTATTTTTTGCATTTGTTCTTTTTGAGGAGGCACGTGTCGATGCATGTACATGTGTAATTGTTGTTGTAGTCAATTGAACTGTCACATAGGCCTAGGTTTTTGTAATCTTCCATTTGCACTAAATACTTTTATGTTTTATAATTGATTTGACCATTTTACGTTAAAAATTCCAGGTGCAAGCATTTTCCCAAAATACTTCCCAGGAGAAGCTGTTGTGGCAGAACTGACAAATATTTTGTGTCAGGCATGTTCAAAATTAACGGACGCTAAAAAGAAACTTGAATGCGAGAAGAAATTCTGCCTGCAAAAGTCTATACCGACTGGAATGTCAAAGGCTGACAAAGCGAAAATTGATGCAAATGTGAAGAAATACCTCCTTGCCAGAAAGATTGATATAAATAATCCAGAAAAAGTCATTCCAATATTGACTGATGCCTTGTGTAAAGTATGCTCAGAGTTACCGGACCCGAAAAAACGAAAAGAGTGTATTGCGAAAAATTGTTTAAGATCCTCAAAATTAAGTGTTCAGAACCAAACAATTAAAAAACCTGCTTCTCATACAGATAGTTTGAAGTCGACACACAAGTGAGATCTCATTGAAATCATAGATAGCACCTATTTGACATTGACTCCATAAGGACTAGTATAAAGCCATAAAACAGAGTGAAACTATGTTATCGTGTTGAAAGAATTAAAATTTTTCTGTTAATCTTTGTTTTTTGTTTTTCTCCCTCCTATAAGGGAAATTGTAAGTTGCAAAACGTTTCACATTTCACTGACCGCTGTTGTTCACTACTAGTCTAAGAGGAAATGCGTCTCATCTGTAGTCAGTACTGACAAAGTTTGTATCATATATATAAGAAGATGTGGAAGAAGTGCCAATGAGACAACTCTCCATCAAAGTCACAATTTGTAAAAGTAAACCGTTATAGGTCAAAGCACGGCCTTTACATGGAACCTTTCTTACATTGTATATTTAATTTTTGGTATTTGAGCGTTCCAGAAAAGCTCTTTGGACACATTCAATCTTTCATGTCCTTTTGTTATTTTTTATGTGTCAAACTTGTTAGTAACTTGAACTGATGAAAAATCAATGAGTGTTGAGTGAGATCTAACCTATACGACAAAAAGATGATTTCAACTTACATATTTCAATGTTGCAACATTCCTGTATTTGAGCTCATATCTCCCACTCGATACTATGTTCTAAGGTTTGCGTTTCCTATTGACTGTGTTTGATTTCTTTAACACAGGGTTGCTGCTACTCACAAGGAAACCATACAAAACAAGGGTTCTAGTTAGTAAAATTGAAGTCATCCCTTCGAAATTACACGAGTTGGGGGAACTTTATGTAATATCTGTTTCATAGATGACGACACATATGTTCTTATCGTTGTAACCACAATCCTGTCCTTTTTTCCCAAATGGGACCGACTAAATAAGACTTATCAACGGGGTTGTACTTACATTGTTAACACGACGATTGGTACCTTTTGGGCAGGGGCATCAGAAAACACACCAGGTTTTGATAGGGTTTTTGTTGCTGGTTTTTATTAGTTTTCTATGTTGTGTTTTGTATTCATTTGTTAATCTTTTGTGTTTTTTTCTTTTTCCCACGGTGTTGTAAGTTTATTGGCGAATAAAGACTTTAAATGTCTTCTAAGCCCCAATTGGTCATACATGTAATTAGTCTTGTAAAACAATGTAAATTCCTGACTCCCAATTGTTATAGATTTAGCTCTTGCTCTAGCGTTCTCAATGACAATAAAAAAAGGAAACTGCTTAAGACACAACACATGTATATAAATCGTTAGTTTCATTGCTATATTTTACAGGAAGATTAATAAATAAACATGTCGCGGTGGGTGGATCTATAAATGATATTTTTTGGACTTTGATTTGTTACGACCATGATGACTAAAAATTAACAATAAATGAAATAAAAACGTAACAAGCAAACACTTTTAAGATACTTTCAAAGTTTAATATTGAATCCAATAAGGAATATGAAAAACAATATCTAATTTTTATTGGTTATACCACCAGAGTCTTATTTAGTGCAAAAGAAAAAGTTATCATTGTTTTTTTTGTTAATGTTTTTCCGTTTTATGGTTAATTGTTAATTCTGGTTATTTATTATTTTTTGTTATTCTACTTAAAATGTAGTGAAAACAATATTTCTTTATTTTCACGCGTTCGACGCGCTTTTTGTAGTATACTTTCATCAGGAACATATTCATACAGTCGAATATATGATTGCTGATTTATAAGAACCGTAACAAACTATACAAACAAAAGGACAAAAAAATAAAATACAATCAAATCCATCCACGCACGGTAAACTTTTTTCTGGGGGGAGGAATTATCACCTCAGTTGCGTAATAAAATAAATTTATGAAAAGAAAATGTTCGTATTTAAGAATATTACTAGTGAGCGAATGATAGTGCTGGGTGGCAACCAATTTCAGGCGTTCAAAGTTCTCTTATACATGTCAGCACTTTTTGTGCTGACATGAATTGTCATGGATATGGTTATATTTATAAACTTACTCTTTACAATTTTAGAAATTTTGAAAAAACTAAGGCTTTTCTATCTCAGGCATAGATTTCCTTAGCTGTATTTGGCAAAACTTTTAGGAATTTTGGTTCTCAATGCC
Organism: Mytilus edulis; assembly: GCF_963676685.1. NCBI lineage: Eukaryota > Metazoa > Mollusca > Bivalvia > Mytilida > Mytilidae > Mytilus > Mytilus edulis. The sequence goes on from NC_092348.1 coordinate 62,140,331, forward strand.
CTTCAACTTCATAATTTATTTGGCCTTTTTAACTTTTTTGGATTCAACGTCACTGATGAGTCTTTTGAAGACGAAACGCGCGTTTGGCGTAGATACTAAATTTAGTCCTGGTATCTATGATGAGTATGAGTTTATTAATTAATATGTAAATTCATCAGGTACGCTTAAATAATAGCTAAATACATCTCAAATATTCCAAATAATGTTTTTACTGATACTGCAAATTAGCATTTTTGTTTTCCTAAATTCTCTCCTCAACATACGTTTTAATTGTTGCACACCTGTTAAATCTTCCCAAATTCGTCCAATGCGTGTCGTATGTCAGGTGATTTTAATTTGATGGTTTTGTTTTGCAGTCTTTCTTGTTTACTTACAGATTGTTGTTTTTTGTATTAATTATACCAGATTGATTTTTAAAATTCTAGAATTTGAGAGGAAATTTATTAAAATACACCATTTTTTCTCTTATTTGGTGGTTCATTCTCTTCGAGTGTCCTTGATGAGTCTTGCGAAGGAGAAACGCGCATTTGGCGTAAAATAAAAAGCCTAGTATCTTTGATGAGTTTGCAAAAAATAACGTTGACAACAAAGCAGTTTTGAGATGTCTAGTAAAGTATTATAATTATAAATCTACTTGTATTTCACGATATTTTCTTTCAATAATAACAATTCTTTCATCAATAACAATTCTTTCATCAATAACAATTCTTCGTTAAAATTATTCATATTACAGTATTACGATGAATCAGTTTGGTAGAGAAAAAAAAACAACGAATACTGGTAATCCATTCATGGCACACAATAATTACTTGCACTGTAAAACACCAAACACAATGCAAAGGAACATTACTTTATTGTTTTTCTTTATTTGAAGGGACAGTGAGGCCATCAACACGTTGTAAAACAAACAACAAACTACAAGCATAGACGACCCTTAGCACCAGTTTGATCGGAATTCTTTGCAAAATGATTCGGAAAGATTTTGTAAAAAGAAACACTATCAAATAAGGCCCGGTCAATACAGAGCATGTCCATACTGGAAGGAAGAAGATTCACCTCACAATGATTAGTTCCTATTAATATTAAAAGACCTTCAAACAAAAACGGATGTTGAGATCCTTGACACAGAAGACTTGTGATAATATATTACGTGTTAGCGAATGATTATCAAAAAGCATTCAGGAGTGGTTGTTACCTATTCTCCGTATTAGATATAGATATCTATGTATACGGAAGGTTAATATAATTATCCAATACACATTATTATAACTTGGCTAGATCATCAACATTATGTACTAGTATGTATGCTGGTATCACCATGATACATTTAATGAGTTTATGTACCCTTCTGTAGCCATTTTTGTACGAATTTTTCAAACCTCAATTGTATCAAAACTTAAGATATAATAAATAATAGAGATAGGCCATTTAGTACATGTTCCAAGGGGAAACTTGATGTAAAGCACTATTTTTTACTGTTTCATTGCATTTGATAGAAAAAGAGCTAGGACTTTGTGGCAAATAAATTAAGATTTTTATAGAAAATCCATAGCTTTTAATACAGAGATTTTTGTTATAAAATTTGAAACATAAATTACTCACTTGATTGTCTATGATGTGCTAGTGTTTATTTTTTACAAAAAGTTCTAAGTAACCTGTAAATTCCAAAACACCTCGTGCTGAGTCACTAAAGTCGAGCGCACCCTAAAAGGTGTACTTGATTTTGGCCATATTTATACTTGTCTTAACCAATAACTACATTTATAAACTTGTTTTAAGGAAATCAATGCTAGCACTGCATGCAATAATCCTATATCTATCAGTCATCAAATTGCCAAATATGAGAGTACAAGGATAAAGGCTGTGGATTTTCTATAAAAATCTTGATTTATTTGCCACAAAGTCCTCTTTTTCTATTAAATGCAATGGAACAGTAAAATATAATGCTTTGCATCAAGTTTCCCCTTGGAATATGTACAAAATGGCTTATCTCTATTATTAATTATATCTGTAGTTTTGATACAATTGAAGTTTGAAAAGTTCGTACAAAAATGGCTACAGAAGGGTACATAAACCTTAATGTTTAATTGTCTCTATTTCTTCATTTTCAATTCAAAATTTCAAATTATTGGATATTCGTCCTCTTGTAAGAACCATCACTTCGGTTTTCCTAACATTGATTCTTAATTTCCAATTATTACAATACTATTACTGTGAAAAATATTTTATAAGTAACTGTAAATCTGAACTTGATTCAGCAAGTAATATAGTATCATCGGCATATAATGATACACACAACTTTAGGTAGATATTAAATTCATTTTCAATCTCTAATGTTACAGATTGTACACCACTTATGTTTACATTTTCTTAATACTGCTGTAAATCGTTCAAATATAGAGGGAATAACAGAGTAGAACGATTTTCCCCTTGTCTAACACCAGTTTCACTAGCACAATACTTGATTTAACATCATCATTTTTAACAACTCTGAGAAACTTTCCTTTTACATTGTTCAAAAGGAGTTTATATAATAAAGAATTACGGTGTTCAAAATCAAACGCCTTTTCAAAATCTACAAAAGCGCAAAAAAGCTTTTTCTTTTTAACCCCGAGAAGTTCTAAAAGTGCATATAAAGAAAAAAATATGATCTGTGGTAGAGTAGCCATGTCGGAATCCGGCTTGATTTGAGACGAGTATCCGTTTAAACCAGTTTTAATATAGGAAGATGTGGTGTGAGTGCCAATGAGACAACTCTCCATCCAAATAACAATTTTACAAATTAAAGTAAACCATTATAGGTCAATGTACGGCCTTCAACACGAAACCTTGGCTTACACCGAACAACAAACTATCAGGGGCCTAAAATTACTAGTGTAAAACCATTCAAACGGGAAAACCAACGGTCTAATCTATATAAAATAAAAAAAAAAAAAAGAAACGAAAAACACGTATAAATTACATAAACAAACGACAACTACTGTACTTATCAATGTGTTGGATTCTAAGACAAATGAAGGCTACTGTACACTGTTTTTATAAAACGAATGATTGAAAGGTTATGATGAATGCGCCTTTGTAAGAAAAAGTAGAAGTTATATATAAATTTGATTGAACTTGACAGATTTCCGCGAGAAATGCATAACAAGTTTCTAAAGCTAGTCAATATATTACAGTCCCGAGAGTTAGAGAGAAATTTACATCCTTCAAACTATAGATATGATTATGTAAGATATTTCTTCTTATAAGCTGTGAAAATAAAAATCATGTTAAGGAAAGACTGCTTCTCATATCAAATTTGAAAGTATCCAATATAAATGTTTGTCCAGATATTATATAATTGTGTGTGACATTTCCACAGCATGAATTAGCACAATTATAGCAGACATGTATTTTAAAGATCAAATATTGTTTAAATTCTCCAACATGGTCCAGTTTATTAAGTCATTAAATGTATCATGGTGATACCAGCATACTAACTAGTACATAATGTTGATGATCTATCCAAGTTTTGATAATGTGTATTGGATAATTATATTAACCTTCCGTATAAATAGATGTCTATATTTAATACGGAGAATAGGTAACAACCACTCCTGAATGCTATTTGATAATCATTCGCTAACACAAAATATATTATCACAAGTCTTCTGTGTCAAGGATGTCAACAACCGTTTTTGTTTGAAGGTCTTTTAATATTAATATGTATTACTCATTGTGAGGTGAATCTTCTTCCTTCCAGTATGGACATGCTCTTTATTGACCGGGCGTTATTTGATAGTGTTTCTTCTTACAAAATCTTTCCGAATCATTTTGCAAAGAATTCCGATCAAACCGGTGCTAAGGGTCGTCTATACTTGTAGTTTTTTGTTTGTTTTACAACGTGTTGATGGCCTCACTGTCCCATCAAATGAAGAAAAACAATAAAGTAATGTTCCTTTGCATTATTGTGGGTGTTTTACAGTGCAAGTAATTATTGTGTGCCATGAATGGATTACCAGTATTCGTTGTTTTTTCTCTACTAAACTGATTCATCGTAATACTGTAATATGAATAATTTTAACGAAGAATTGTTTTTGATGAAAGAATTGTTATTATTGAAAGAAAATATCGTGATATACAAGTAGATTTATAATTATAATACTTTACTAGACATCTCAAAACTGCTTTGTTGTCAACGTTATTTTTGCAAACTCATCAAAGAAACTAGGCTTTTAATTTTACGCCAAATGCAAGACTCATCAAGGACACTCGAAGAGAATGAACCACCAAATAAGATTCATTATAAATAGAAAAAATGGTGTATTTTGATAAATTTTCTCTCAAATTCTAGAATTTTAGAATTCAATCTGGTATAATTTATACAAATTTTCAAAATTTATCTTTTATTTTGATTTAAGATATTAATTGACAGTGCTCCGTAAGCCTTTGAAGGCTGGCTGATTGACTTTTAATGTATGTAAAAATCTTATTTCTTCAAATGACGAATAATTCGTGACATACGGCAACTATTTGTATGTGTGGCAATATCAACTGGCAACGTCTACACAGCAGAAGCAGAAGTTCATATAATCATAATCATATATGTTAATAATGTGAATCAATTACATTCAAATATGATTCGGTTAACATGTAGCTGACGAAAACAATGGTATATTCAAATATGCCAGATATGGCATCTTCGACATTATATTTAGCTTTAATTGCATTAGAAAAATTACGTTTGGTAACAGTCCCACATGAGAACTTTAAGGGGGCGACAACGTTTTAACAAGGTAGAAGATGGGACATATTTTTCTAATATACACTCCTGTCATTGTAATCAACTAAAGTCGAACCGTCAATATGCATGCTCAAAGACATATCCAATTTTTATTTTTTTACAAAAATATAATTCACTATGTGGATACAATAAGTTTAAGAAGGCTTTAAAATAGAATTAACACCAGATATAGTGAATGGTAAATTAATGTTTTACAATGAATGAAAACAAACCAAAACAAAAAAGTATAATTATTTGAAGCTGTTTTAATGGAATTCATATTTTTTTAAATATGTTGTGACTGCTTGTGAAAGCAAACTCGTTGATGATATGTTTAACGATGGGTTATTTTTTAAAAGAAAGTAGCTTATACTTATTTATGGTTGTAATTATATTACTACGTTCAAACACATCAGTCGAGCAGAATTAGTCAGGTTAGAATTTTACTTACACAATTTGTTTCGGTATCATCGGAAATAAGATGTAACAATACTTTAAAAATTGCACGTGTTTTTCTTGATTTACCTTCATAGTCCAATATTTTAAAACCAAAGGAGGTTACAATAGAACTAATTAAAAAGGCGTATTGACCAAAAAGAACAGTAGATTAACAGTAACATTAGTTTCAAAGACAAATAAAATCTGATCTACACTGTATTTCCTGAAATGAATGATTGAAACGATTATGAAGTTGGGGATGTTCTCTTTTGGAAGTATTGAAATTAGACTTAAATGGATTGACGGAACTGGGGAGATTTCAACATAATAAAGTACTAAAGCTTGTAAATGCATTACAGTTGGAGACTTATCCCTATAATGTTGTATCTATGATATTAGATACATGTATCTTAACGCAAAGAAATCTCGCGGTTGCTTATTTTTCCTCTTCTAATTTACTGCCAAACTTTAAATCGTATGAAGGAAAGACTGTACAGTTGCTAATACAAATATGACAGTATTCAGTGCAACATTTTGTCCGGAAATGATATCATTGTGTGTGGCATTTTCACATCATTCAGTTTCACAATTATAGCAGACAAAGTGTAACCAGCTGTCCACGTATTGAGGATATCATAGAAAACTAAAGAATAAGCAACACGAACCTACCACAAACTAGAGTTGATCTTGATAATAGTTTTCTATGTTGTGTTATGTGTACTATTGTTTGTCTGTTTGTCTTTTTCAGTTGTAAAGTAGGTTAGCTGATTTGTGTTTTGTATTTCATTGATTACGAGTGAATATTCGACAATCATCTTCTTAAATTGGATCTTTTGTTTTTTGATTTGGATTGTTTCAGATTTAGTCACAGTTATTTAATTTAAGATTGGCTGGCATTTGTTCACTGTTGACGACCTGTGTGTCCTGTAGATGTAGTTGTTTCAATTGTTGTGCTTTGTATATGATGGATATTTGTAATATTGGTAATCATACCACACCACCTTTGTTTATGTTTGTTAAAACAAACTTTTGTAATAGAAATACTTACAGACCTGACTAAAATATTGTTTTCTTGTTAATGGTGGACATTATCAATTCTTAACAATACAACTTTAAAGAATGTGTGTCGTGATTGCAAAAGATACATGCATTACTTGATGGTTAAATTTAGAGTCGTTATGATAGTTAAACGTTAAGATTGATCACAAGAAGAACAGAGTCTGGCATTGTGCTTGTCTTTGTTTGTATGTGTTTTGCTTTATATAACTTATAGTGATTAAGATAATAACACACTACTGTACCCCAATTGTTAATATTTGTTGTATTATGTCTGATTGTTTTGCTGAAACATTTGTGTCATCAAGATTGAATATTATGTGACTATAATAAAAGTGAATGGTTTGTTTAGCCTATACAACTAGGTTTAATACGCCGTTATCTACATAAGGAGGAGATAACTCTACCACCAAGTTAGGAATATGACACTTGCTTTCCATTCATTTGCAGTGTTTAAGTTTTGACTTGGTTTTGTTCTTATTTTACGATTCACTGTTATTGCTGTACAGTTATAGTTTTAAAAGGTTATCAAATATCAAACTGCTGCTTAAGTATTGAATGATTGCCTTAGTAAGTTTATTTGAACAACAAGGTTGTTTTTGACAAAATTGAAACACGAACAACAGTAATACCAGCTGAAACACTTGTTAAAATCTTATTAAAAAAATAAATAAACAAAGTATCTTTAATGATTCACTTTTCCACAGGCAATGTCGACGATGCATGGTGTTCATTATACTCACAGCTATTCTGACCTAATGCATTTTTCCTCCTTACTCGAAATTTTTTTTCATTTATAGAGTTTATAAATGAAACCATACTGAAAATAGAGTGAAATTCGCACATAAGTGGACAAATAGTTCATTTTTGGAATAGTAAAAATAGTTTTGTATTTTTGAATTGAATCTAGGCTTTAATGGCAAATATTTCAATGGTGTCAATACTATGTAACTCATGTACACAAGACCATTTCAAATTTTTACTAGTTACATTTGTGAGACTTAAAATTAAAATTGTCGAATAAATATTTCGAGATAAATACTTTTGTAAAAGGTTTACAATTTGATGCACACACATTTATCTATATATTTTTTTTCAAGAGAAGGTCTACGCAGTGTATAATGATTAATTGTTAGAAGTTCATACGGTGTTATACCTTTTGTTAATCAAAGATTGTAAAATAGCACTGAGGAGAGATTGTCACATATTTTCTGTTTCCAATATAGATATGTATGACTACTAGAGGTTAATATAATTATCAAATACATGATTTGTTATAATTTTCACTTGAATAGGTCATTGATATTATGTGTTTATGCTGGTTTTACCTTGATATGTTTCATGACTAAATGAGCCAGACCATGTTGGAGTACTTAGTAAGTACAAATGTATGATCTTTCAAATGCATGTACATGTATTACAATATCCTCGTCGTATATAATTGTGATAATGAATGTTGTGAAAATGCCACACACAATGATATTATTTCCAGACAAAATGTTGCATTGGATACTGTCATATTTGATATTAGCAACTGCACAATCTTTCCTTCATACGAATTAAAGTTTGGCAGTTAATTAGAAGAGGAAAAATAAACAACCGCGAGATTTCTTTGCGTTAAGATACATGTATCTAATATCATAGATGCAACATTATAGGGATAAGTCTCCAACTGTAATGCATTTACAAGCTTTAGTACTTTATTATGTTAAAATCTCCCCAGCTCCGTAAATTAATTTTCGTCTAATTTCAATTCTTCCAAAAGAGAACACCTCACTTCATAATCGTTTCAATCATTCATTTCAGGAAATACAGTGTAGGTCCGATTTTATTTGTCTTTGAAACCGATAGACGGTTAGTCATCAAGTATGGTTTCGAAAGATACACGAGCAAACGTGAACATTGTTTTAGTGAGAATACCTGTAAAACTAAAATCACAAAAATAGTAAATACCAAGAAAAATGAAAGAAATGGAGTGTCCTTATCAATTGTCAAATCTAAAGCTCATTACATACTTGTCAACCTAATTTAATAAACAACCTGTCAAAGTAGTACTGATATATGGTTTTATGTGGCTAATTACGAGTGAATATTTGACCAAACATCATCTTAGAAATCAAGAAATACTTGTACCTATACAGGAGTATGACTATTGTTTTTCATTTGTTTACCTTATTTGAGCTTTGATTTTGCCATATTAAAAAGAATTTTTCGTTGTGAATTTTACTTAGGAGTCTGTTTGTGATTTTTTATTTTTATTGTTGTCATGGTTTTAGCATCGAGAAGGGACTTTCTCTTCTTCTCTGTAACAAATATAGATAAATACTATTAGGTATACGGAAGGTTAATATTATTATCAAAATTAATGCACATTTTTGTTATAATTACACCTTATGTAAGAATCCTGGATTTTGATTGGTTGATAGACAGTGTATTTTTCACCAATTTTATGTTATCAAATGAATATCGTTCATTTTGTAACGCCACCGGGATATTTGCAAAGAGGATATGCCTTTTTTACTCGCTCTGCCGTGTTATTTGCCAAACATTACTCTATGCGGCTGGACCCTTCTAACGTCATGATTATCAATGCGTTTTTAAAAGTTAACATTCGGTGTAATTAAACAGATATAGCATGTTTTTGAGGGGTATTTGCGAAAAATACCAGTCTTGAGAACACATTTTTATTATAATTATCACTTTGCTAAGTCATTGGCATACAGTTTGATTGCTGATTTCACCTTGATATATTTCAAGATTAATTAAATCTGACCATGTTGGATATTGAAATCGTTGTAATAATATCCCGAATAAGTGTATAGCTGGTTACATTGTGTCTGCTTTAATCATGATAATTGTGCTAATTAATGCTGTGAAAATGTCACACGCAATGATAAAGCTCCTATACAAAATATTGTATTTGATACTGTCAAATATGATTTCAGCAACCTTTTTCCCTTAACAGGATTTATAGTTTTGCAATTTATTAGAAAAAAATAAAGGACCAACCGTGAGACTTCTTTGCGTTGATATATCTAATATCAAATATACAACATTAAGGATATAAATTTCTCCTTAAGTTTCAAATTGTAAAACATTAATAAGCTTTAGATATTTGTTATGCATTTCCTGAGAAAATCTCCCAAGATCCACCAATTATATTTCAGTATAAGATCAATAGTTCTAAGAAAACAACCTCCAAACGTCATAAAAGTTTGCATCATTCTTTTAGGGAAATGAAGTGTAAATCCGATTGTATTTGTCATGAAAACCGATAGTCTATCCAATCTGGTTTCGAAGAATATAGACGTGCAAACATGAATATGTTTTAGTGAGAGTAGTTGTAAAATAAAATTGCACACATACCGAACTTAGAGGGGAAAAAAGGAAAGTCATTTATCTATTGCATGCTTGCAGATAAGAATAGGAAAAACATGGGGTCACCGAACTTGTTTTCTTGCTACAAATGAAAATAGGTAAATTAACAAAAGTTTCTATAATAAAACTACGTTATCTGAGTAATCTCCACTACAAAACTATCAAACCAATGATTTAAATATTGTATGTTTGCCATATTTTACATATTTTAGCAACAAGGTTGTTTTGGAAAATAATTTAAACACGAACATCAATAATACTAAATATTTTTTTAAATGTAAATCTAGTTTCAGATTTAAACGCTAAGGCATCTTTCATGGCTTACATTTGCTTTCAGGTAAAGTTGACTTTTAAAATTAGTTCAGTTTTACTGTTAATTTACTGTTCTTTTTGGTCAACACGCCTTTTTAATTAATTCTATTGTAACCTCCAAAACAACCTTGTTGTTAAAATATGTAGAATATTTACGGAAGGTTAATATAATTATCCAATACACATTATCAAAACTTGGATAGATCATCAACATTATTTACTAGTTAGTATGCTGGTATCACCATGATACATTTAATGACTTAATAAACTGGACCATGTTGGAGAATTTAAACAATATTTGATCTTTTAAATACATGTCTGCTATAATAGTGCTAATAAATGCTGTGGAAATGTCACACACAATTATATAATATCTGGACAAACATTTATATTGGATACTTTCAAATTTGATATGAGAAGCAGTCTTTCCTTAACATGATTTTTATTTTCACAGCTTCTAAGAAGAAATATCTTACATAATCATATCTATTATAGTTTGAAGGATGTAAATTTCTCTCTAACTCTCGGGACTGTAATATATTGACTAGCTTTAGAAACTTGTTATGCATTTCTCGCGGAAATCTGTCAAGTTCAATCAAATTTATATATAACTTCTTTTTTTTCTTACAAAAGGAACATCCATCATAATCTTTCAATCATTCGTTTTATAAAAACAGTGTACAGTAGCCTTTATTTGTCTTAGAATCCAACACATGGATAAGTACAGTAGTTGTCGTTTGTTTATGTAATTTATACGTGTTTCTCGTTTCTCGTTTTTTTAATTTTATATAGATTAGACCGTTGGTTTTCCCGTTTGAATGGTTTTACACTAGTAATTTTGGACCCCTGTTGCTTGTTGTTCGGTGTGAGCCAAGGTTTCGTGTTGAAGGCCGTACATTGACCTATTATGGTTTACTTTTTAAAAGTTGTTATTTGGATGGAGAGTTGTCTCATTGGCACTCACACCACATCTTGCTATATCAAAACCGGTTTAAACGGATACTCGTCTCAAATCAAGCCGGATTCCGACATGGCTACTCTACCACAGATCATATGTTTTCTTTATATACACTTTTTGAACTTCTCAGGGTTAAAAAGAAAAAGCTTTTTTTGCGCTTTTGTAGATTTTGAAAAGGCGTTTGATTTTGTACACCGTAATTCTTTATTATATTAACCCCTTTTGAACAATGTAAAAGGAAAGTTTCTCAGAGTTGATAAAAATATGTTAGACAAGGGGAAAATCGTTCTCCTCTGTTATTCCCTCTATATTTGAACGATTTACAGCAGTATTAAGAAAATGTTAACATAAGTGGTGTACAATCTGTAACATTAGATATTGAAAATGAATTTAATATCTACCTAAAATTGTTTGTATTATTATATGCCGATGATACTATATTACTTGCTGAATCAAGTTCAAATTTACAGTTACTTTTAAAATATTTTTTCACAGTATTGTAATAATTGGAAATTAAGAAGAATCAATGTTAGGAAAACCAAAGTGATGGTATATTATCACAATTCTTCTGTGTCAAGGATCTCAACATCCGTTTTTGTTTGAAAGACTTTTAATATTAATAGGAACTTATCATTGTGAGGTGAATCTTCTTCCTTCCAGTATGGACATGCTCTTTATTTACCGGGCCTTATTTGATAGTGGTTCTTTTTACAAAATCTTTCCGAATCATTTTGCAAAGAATTCCGATCAAACTGGTGCTAAGGGTCGTCTATGCTTGAAGTTTTTTGTTTGTTTTACAACGTGTTGATGGCCTCAATGTCCCTTCAAATAAAGAAAAACAATAAAGTAATGTTCCTTTGCATTGTGTTTGGTGTTTTACAGTGCTAGTAATTATTTTGTGCCATGAATGGATTACCAGTATTCGTTGTTTTTTTTCTCTCTACCAAACTGATTCATCGTAATACTGTAATATGAATAATTTTAACGAAGAATTGTTATTGATAAAAGAATCGTTATTATTCAAAGAAAATATCGTGCAATTTTTAAAGTATTGTTTCACCTTATTTCCGATGATACCGAAAGAAATTGTGTAAGTAAAATTCTAACCTGACTCATTCTTCTTGACTGATGTGCTTGAACGTAATAATATTATTACAACCATAAATAGATATAAGCTACAGTACTACCTGTGACTTTATCTTATCAATGGTGGCCATAAAAAATATGTTCACCATGGTGGCCCTATATGTTCATCATCATACCCCCTGTTGCTTTTTTAATACACAAGGTATTACTCAAAAACTAGTCAAGGATAAAGGAAAATCTTGAATGCATTGAAGTGATAAAATTATATAACTTACAGGTCAGGTGTCTCAGGTAAAATATACATGTATGTGTTTGTCAAATTTAATGACTGTGATTATGACAAGAAATTCAAAAATAAAATGAAACAATAAAACTAGTTGAACAAACAGCTTAATTTAAAAAATAATTGTCTCCTGCCTATTAGTTTTGATATTATACCTTTTAAATAATTTTTGATCAGTTTAAGTTATTTTTTATATTAAGTCTATTTTTTGGTAGTGAAGAATAAATGAATTTCATTTTCAAATATACTGCAAATATTTACAATGCCTGCCTTTTTCTATTGACAAGGTGTTTCTCAAATTAATTTTCTAAAATCAAAATGATTTATTATTGTAGATAGACTGATCTTAACATATGATTAAGATTGTCTTTAGGACTTAAGCTAAATAAAATTTAGGCAATTCATTATTTCTTTATTGAATATAATATTTTTTATAAGTATTAGAAATATTCAGTACAGCAAAATTTGATAATACTTTTATTGTCATATGATATTTTAAACATGATCCATGTTTTAGGGGTTAAGCATTTCTTTTACTTTTTGTTCTTGGGTTAGAGACATTATAATGAGAAGGTAAATAATTTTCAAATGGATTTATATCTCAAAGTTGTTTTGTTAATTTTACAATCAAGGAATAGGTGTTCTTCATTGACCTAAAAGAGGCACAGTTTACACATTCTATCCTTTCTGGGAATTTTATATTGTCCACTATTTTCTATTTCTAAATTATGACCAAAAATTCTGTACCTTAATTGACACAATCAAGTTTACAGTTTTTTTCATAAGTTATTATTTTTAGATTTTTCTTTAAATTCATTTTTTATTAAGGACTTTAAAAGTCCCTGCAATTATTAACTTTATCTAAAAGGCCTAGGTTGATTGGAATATTCTTTGTAAATGTATACCAAAAATATGTATCATGACATTCCAGCACTATCGACAATATAATACACTGAAAAAAAATGATTTAATTAATAAACCATTAAAGTGTCATGATTTAATTAATAAACCATTAAAGTGTCATCATCTTTAGAAGTGCACTTTATTTTTTCTGGAGACAAATTTTGAAAGAAATTAACCAAACTGAAGATAACATACTTATTAGTTAATAAGTTTCAAGACAATTTCTTTTCATAAGATTCACTTGATTCAGATATTTAAAAACTTTTTTCATTATGATTAGCATTTTTAATGAACATTTATCAAAATTTGATGATAACTAGGTGGACATTTGGAAAATAAGTCTTTTCAGTGATTGTTTGTGCACAACTCTTGTTTTGAGATTTCAAGAAAATTTAGATAAACAAAATTAGTTTTTTCCTAAACCATATAATGGTACTTGTAGTTTTCCTGAATAATATTAGATGTTATCAAAATCTATTGTAAAAGGATTGATATTGATCATCTTATTTTGTTAAGAAACCAAATTGTTTAATTACTTTCATTTTTTTTATCTAAAATATCACTTGCATGATTATTAGTTATTATTTTATAGTAATAACTCATTTAATAATGTTAACAAACAATTGAATACAATGTACATCATGTGTATTTATATAAACCTTTTACTTAAAAAACAATTATTAAAAGTCTGTTTATTTGAAATGCTAGTCAATAACTTTAGCTTTGACTTTTTGCCATTTCGACTCAAGATTCTTACCAAGAAGAAATTAAAAGAATAAGAAACAAAACAGTAAGAAACAAAACAAACAAAAATGAAAAAAAAACCAATTAAAAAATAAAAAATTTAAATAACATTAAACATGTTAAAGACAAAAAAATAATAATAAATTAACAGAGTAAAACAATATTTTATTCTTCATTTTCAAAAAAAGGTGAAATATCAATTTTAATAGAAACCCAAGTCACCTGTACAGGTAAATTTTAATGAAACATACCAGCTGAAAACTTCAACCCTGATTGATTTTAACAGGTAACATAATTAGTTAAAAAATCTGCCCATGATTTATGACCCCCAATAAATGGCCAACATCTCAAGATTGAATACCCCAATCAATGTTCACCATTGGATGTTGACCATGCAAGAGGGTGGACATAACTAACAGGAAGTCACAGGCTGTACTGTACTTTCTTTAAAAAATAACCCATCTTTAAACATATCATCAACGAGTTTGCTGTCACAAGCAGTCACAACATATTTAAAAAAAAATATAAATTCCATTAAAACAGCTTCAAATAATTATACTTTCTTGTTTTGGTTTGTTTTCATTCATTGCAAAACATTAATTTACCCTTCACTATATCTGGTATTAATTCTATTTTAAAGCCTTCTTAAACTTACTGTATCCACATAGTGAATTGTATTTTTGTAAAAATAAAATGGATATGTCTTTGAGCATGCATATTGTTGGTTCGACTTTAGTTGATTACATGCGTACAATGACAGAAGTGTATATTAGAAATCTTGTTTGGAACCATTCTGGGAGGTTTAAACTATTAGGTATATGGTTTGAGCTTGCTAAAATGAATAAAACTCTATGTAATTTTACAGCCAAGATTAACAGTATCAAGTCATTACTTAATACTTGGGCTTATAAAGAACTAACATATATTGGAAGGGTTGTAGTTATGAAGACTTTAGCACTTCCCATTTTGGTTCAAGTTCTGACTGTCCTTCCTAACCCCCCAGAAGGGGTTTTGAAGGAGATTCAGAATATATTTTTTAACTTCTTATGGAAAGGAAAACCTGATAATTAGAAAAGGGCAGTGATTATGTCCGAACACTGTGATGGTGGTCTTAAGATGCCTAATATTTATTATTTTTGCTACATGTATAGTGTAAAAATGTCTTGACTGTATAAATTATTAGATCCCAAAAATTACTCTCCTTGGAAAGTCTTGCTACTTAGTTATATACAAAAATAAGGGGGGGCAAAATTTTACACTTAAGTCAAGAAGGTTTACTTTATTTAGCAGAAAAAGTTAATCCATTTTGGCATGATATCCTGGTAAATTTTTCCAAGTTAAAAAATAAGCCGACAGCTGAAAACAAATTTTGACCCAGTCCATATGACTGAATCCGAACATCAAAATGGATGGCAAGATGATTTTGAGGTTCAAATATATTGAAAATAGTATATTCTTCATTAATGATCTGATGTCAGATAATAATACATTATTCTCATATGATGAATTTAAAAAAAAAGTATGATATCAATACTAATTTTGTAGAATTTTATAGTATTTTAAGTGCAATTCCAAAGAGATGGAAAAGTATTATAGAAGGTAGTTCAAAACTGGAAATTATTGAAAATAAATTAATAGATAAAGTTAAAAAGGAACCAAAATCTTGTAAATTTTTCTATACATTATTTTTGGGGGATAATAAAGTGATATCTTTATCTTCCCGTGAAAAATGGGAAAGAGATTTAAATATACAGTTTGAGGATTGGAATTCTATTTATTCCATGCCCTTCATTATAACTAGAAATTCTTTTTTGCAAAACTTTCAATTTAAGATTGTTCATAGGATTCTACCATGTAATTCATTTTTATTGAAATGTAAAATAAAAGAAACTGAACTTTGTACTTTTTGTTCAGAAATTAGAGAAAATATTTTTCACATTTTTTGGGAATGTAATGTATCACAAAACTTCTGGCTATCTGTTATAGATTGGATTAAAAATTATTGCATTCTCCTGCCTTTCAGTGCAAAAGAAGTCATTTAAGGTGTGTCTGAGGATTTTGTTAACAGTAAAACAGTTAATAATATTTTGTTGTTATTCAAATATTACATATACAAATGTAGATGTCTTGTTACCAAATGTCATTTTTCTAATGCAATTAAAGCTAGATATAATGTCGAAGATGCCATATCTGGCATATTTGACTAACGCAATTGTTTTCGTCAGCTACATTTTAACCGAATCATATTTGAATGTAATTGATTCACATTAACAACCACCATATATCCAATTATATGAACTTCTGCTACTGCTGTGTAGACAGATGCCAGTTGATATTGTCACACATGCCAATAGTTGCCGCACGTCACGAATTATTCGTCATTTGAAGAAATAATTTGTTATGGCAGATATTTCATTGTTTTTACACAGTTGGTTGATAGATTTCTGACCTGACATCATCAGCCCATTAGCAAGTGCTATATTGAACCAAGATTATTAGGCTATTCTCTTGTTGTTTTTGTTATGTCAAAGCTCCCGACGCCGTTTCTACCTATCTACAAATCCAGAACTTTTAAATGGTTGAAATTTGTGAGTTCCTGATGACAGTAAATCAAGAAAAGCACTGTAGACGCTGTGGTATGATTGTCAATGAGACAACTCTCTACAAGACCAAAAATAACACATAAAATTACAAATATAGATCACCGTACGCCAACCACTGAAATACAGACTCCTGACTTGGGACAGGCACATACATACAGAATGTGGCGTGGTTGAACTTTTTTAGCGGGATCCCCCTAACCTTGGACAGTGGTATAACAGTACAACATACGAACGAACTATAAAAAAAACGTTGAAAAACGCTTAACTCATCAGATGGACAAAAATACAAATGTACGTGGACGGGTACCTGTACATCCCAACAACAAAAGAAAACTATGTACAGATCTGACAGAACTCGCAGTTAACTGACAGATAGTTCAAAGCCTCTAACAATTAATAAAAAAAATCATGAATCTAAGACTAAATTATCAATCAGTACACATCCAACATCCAATGGACTTTGTGTAAAGACGTCATAAACAGTACTAGTCAGAGAAAACATGACATTGTGCAATGCCTAGATACAGGTATCGACAGATTGTAGATCCATGATTGTGTATATGTATATAACATGTAATATTTAGTTTGCTTTTAATTTACTGATAACAAAATCAATATTTATACCAATAAAATCAGTATTCACTTTCAGTCATTTTTGTCAATACGTTTGTAGACTAAAGCACTTATACATATATACGAGGTAATACGGCATTTGCATTTGTATTAAGTGTGTACAAATGAGAGACAAAAGCAAATACACAATTTGTTTGAGTTTAATTGATATTTGACAAACCCACGCTGTCTGGTCTATTGAGTGGTAAAATGTGAATAGTCATGTATGACTTTTATTTTTGGTTCCGAGTTACAATTAAAGTAGATATAGGAAGATGCGATATGAGTACCAATGAGACAACTCATGTCATCGTTACCGCTATGTGTGTACCATTCCTTTTATCTGTTTACACATTGTGAACATTATGCATTACAGGTCCCTCCTCAGTTCGGACATGTTAACTGTTGATTTGATGGCAACTTTTAGCCAATGAAAAAAAAACGTAACATAAAAAATGCATTAGAATTTGTTTTGTTAGCGGAGGTAAAGCTGCATGTCTCGATATAAAAGGCATTTTTACTGATCAAAGGTATATACTTAATATCAATGCTAGGAATATGATTGTGTATTCCCATTATTCCGTTAGTGAATAGAAGTCTAGTTTTTGTAATTTTTCATGAACTTTTCCTTTTTAAATTTACCTTGGAGAAGAAATGATTTATATGATTGCCGATAAGACAACACTCGACCAGATTAAACCATATTACACTATATAAAGCTACTGTTTCATATTTAAATGAAGGTAAAATCTTAACATAAATCAATTTTAATATACACTTGATTCGATTAACTTGTCAACGGAAGATGGTTGTAAACTCTCATACACATCAAGACAAATAAAGTATTTATATCTTTCATTATTTTGTCGTCATGTGTACTTTCGTTTTCGCCTGGTGAATGATCAACCACATGACCAGTTAGATAATCTGTAAGATAACAATATTAAACAATGTTAGTTAGCTACAATGGATATAGTAAGTTAAAATTGTTTAATAACATTATTCATATAGTAAGGAGTTGTGGGGTATACATAAATCAGAAAGCAACCAAACGACAAAGGTCAATCATACAGATATAGGTGTCTATATAATTTATGTCCAACCGTAAGTATGTCTTTTTGATCGAGAGAAATCATTTCAATTGATATTTCATACTGTGTATTTTTACGTTTTAATGTTACACTACTGTTTCAGGTTAGGTTGAAAATTGACACCTGTTAATAACGTTTTATTCCACTGCATTTGTTTGCACGTCAGGAGCTTATTGTTTGTTGATGTGGTTTATAAATGTTTCTCGTTTTTTTAATATAGATTAGACATCTTAGACCGTTGGTTTTCCGGTTTAAACTGTTTTTCACTAATCATTGTTCGACCCGTAATAGCTTGTAAAGTGTAGGGTAGAATAATTTCAATTCAATATGTTCCTCAAATATCAACATGCTTTGATTTTGTTTTTTGTCCATGGATTTATGAGTTTTGAACAGCGGTATACTACTGTTGCCTTTATTTGATAAAGAAAAACACAAATATACTTTATTTATAATTGTTATTTATTTCGTCGTTGTGTTTTTCTGTTATTAATTGTAATTGTATGTTCTTTGAGTACTTATTTGCAAGAAGATTGATCGCGATGAGGTAAGAAATAAACTACATATATTTGATAGTTTCAGGGACAGACGGACAAACGAACGGACGCACAGACCAGAAATCACAATGCCCCTCTACTATCGTAGGTGGTGTATGTAAAAAGCATACTTCAATTAGGTAAATTTACAAAGGAGAAGTCAATGAAAATGTACAAAAGTCAGACCTTATCAACAACCGAAATGAACGGAAAACACTATTACATACCTGGCTTGGTATGTGCATGTTCCGATGAAACTTTTGTTTTAAACCTGGTTTCCTTGCTTAATTTCAAAATTTTGTGAGTGATGTTTATACTTTATTGCTCAATTATATTGACAGAATTGGATATGTAACCCAAACAGACATTCGACTTTGAGACCATGGAGCTTTTGTGTATTACATCTTCTGTTCGTTCTAAACCATTTTATCTTTTCAGTTTTATACCCTGGTTCTGATTGTCTTACTCCCCTTGATGAAGTGTGACCGCTGTCCTGCTCCGAAACAATGTAGTTGCCAATATAACATAATTTACTGTGATCATTTAAATCTTACTAATGTTCCAGAGTTTACGAAACCAGACAACGAGAATATGACATGGGATATTGAACTGCAATATAACAACATAAAAAGAATTCGGAATGGTGCTTTTCAAAATTTGAAACTTGAAATGCTTCTCATATTTGATAATGAAATTGAGGTTGTAGAGGATGACGCCTTTAGCGGGAGTGAGGATACTCTATATGTACTCCATATGTATAATAATAAATTGACCACAGTTCCGTCTGCTGTTGGTAAAATGAGGAACCTTATGGGTTTAGATATCCACAACAATCCTATATCTACAATTAGGGAAGATATTCTTCGAAATGTTTCAAGCACATTGTCCGGTATTATGTTTGGTGATACGAAAATGACCTCGTGGCCAAATTCTTTGAACGTTTTATCAAACTTGGATTCAATAAGGATTCAAAATTTAAACATCCCACGAATTCCACACAATGTATTAAATAATTTTCGCAATTTAAGTAGTTTTGAGATAATTTCAACAAATTTCAGTAACATACCATCTTCTCTTAGTGATCGCTCAATGTTGGAAGATATTAATTTAGAAGATAACCCAATGCTGACAACGGAAAGCTTTAAACCTGAAACATTTAGTAAACTGTCTACTTTAATGCGAATGACAATTATGAATAGTAGTATAACTATTTTGCCGAGTATATTTAATAAACTTAATAATTTGTTTATTTTGCAACTAGAGAACAATCCGATTACATCAATTCCAGATCACGTGTTTCCTCTGAATTTCTCGTCTAATTTTTGGTTTATGACACTAAAGAACACATCATTGGCCAGTGTTCCAAAGGCTTTATCCAACCTAACTAGTCTTACTCGACTTGATTTTATGACAAGCTTGATATCGGAAATTCGAGACAACGATTTCAGCAACATGGTAAAACTAGAGAGAATGTATTTTACAAACAGCCCGTTGCATACCGTGTCCGACAATGCTTTCCATGGACTTAAGTCCCTAAAGTATCTTACTCTAGATAATACGTTTCTAACTACCGTACCGAAAGCAATGATGAATCTGCCGTCACTTTCAGAGCTAAGTTTATCGAATACCAAGGTCGTTTGTACATGTTCCAATCTAAGATGGATAAAAAAATGGCCTGAGCAAAGTGAAGTGGAGATTTATGGAAATTGTACCAACATTAGGATGACGATTGCATTATTTATTTATAAAGAGCTACCCAAGTGTTAATGTATGAACAATGTGGTACTGCATATATAGAGGTCGAGGAAATGCAGATAGAGAATTCTTTTACCTATTATTGTTATACATATAAAAATAAGATGATTTGGTTTGATAGCCAGTGTCCAGTTTTCTTGTGAAAACGGTCTGAAATAAACATATAAGAATTTTGTTTTTAAATCGAATGATATTTTGCCATATATACTATGCTTTTGGAAAACGTTGTTAGGGAAAAAAGGGAGTACGTATCATAAACAATGAAGTAATCGTAATCATGGCGGATACATATTCTTCGGGCCTTTAATTGCTGACTATGCGGTATTGGCTTTGCGCTTTGTTGAAGGCCGTACGGTGACATATAGTTGTTAATTTCTTTGTCATTTTGGTGTCTTGTGGAGAGTTGTCTCATCGGCAATCATACCACATCTTCTTTTTTTATAACCTAGTAACTCCTTTTGGAGTTCAAGTGATTCTTTCAATTTCTGTTTATTATCATGATGTGTATTTTCCTTATAATTGTTTTACTGTTTTTGTATTACTTCAAGGGTGTACTTAGGTGAGGTTTAGGATCTTCTGTCAAATGTTCGGACTTTTTTTCCTAAGTTCTGCTGTAATTATCGGTACTTACATTGATTTTTATTTAATCTAAACATATTTCAATTTATATTTATGATATAATTTATTTATACAGTTATGAGAACTTATAATTCTACATCCTGTCGATTATACTGTTCATTTATGTTTTGACATTGTACGAGGTAATGCTTTTTTCAGACGGTTTGTGACGTCTTTACACTCCATCCGTTTGAAGTGAACTGATTAATACATAAATCTGGGAGAACATGATTTACTTTTTCGTTGTAATTGGTTTTCGGGTAGCTTTAAGTAACTGGAAGTGTTCCTATTTCGGTGATTATTGTCTATTTGTACATTACATTTTAAGAAACAAAATTATGGGTTGAACCTGCGATTTCTCAATTACTGGTATTTTAACATATGATACTATTATCTTAGCATCAAATTATAGCAGTCCTATTTCAAAGAAGATATGAAGAATGATTTGAACTGTTTAAAAAGGCACCAAACGGATGTTGACATCTTGTGTGGAAATAGTTTTGCCGGCATCAAAAGGCGGATATGCTTTGTCGAAATCCAAACTCAAATCACTTCTTTTGGGAGTAAATACATATATTCAATAGACGATTGAGATTTCAAGTTTAAATGATTTATATATATAACACTTTATTTCTTGTCGGTTAAATCATTTTTTGCAAGTACAGTTTTTTGAAAATGATTAGAATATCTGAAGTTAGCCTTTATTATTTATTTTGTCTAGCATAACACTAAAGAATCCAAGAATGTCCTTAATGCATCTTTACAGAGTGTAATGCCAACGCTATTGACAAAAATAGCCGCCATTACATGTTTACAACGTTATAGTGAACCGTATCATTGAGCTCCGAAATCCTTACGCAGACACTTCCGGTTGTCCTACTGAGTTGTTAAACACGATAACATAATTCAGTCTCGGAATTTCAGTATTCTGAAATTTTATACCGAAATCAAAACTGAAATAGACTGATTTTATTATTTTGCAGTAGCATACTAGTAGTATAAATAACTGTATTTTATGTGAAGCTTGGTCCAAGAACAACTTTGGTTTTACTGTCGCAAATTGAGTTTACCGGGCCTGATAAATAAAGTGGACAAAACACGAAACGGACCATTTTTTTTTATATAAATGCGTTTGCGCTATAAAAATTGATATACGATATAATATCCATCACTCACGTCTCAGTCCTTACAACTATAAGGGCGTGATGGAGCAATTCCTGATTATTAGCTACAACACGTAACGCTGCTCAGAATGATCATATCAAATTAGTTAATGAGGATCTTGTACAGAGTCGACGACACTCTGAAACCCATTGTGGATGGGTGAGTATCATATGCTGTCAAGACATTCTAGGGCTACCTGTATCGTAGTTATTGTGCCATTTGCAGTAATCTCCTACTGAGTGAATATTTCAAGTACCAGACACGCATCGTCGTAGTAAGCGAGCTGCTCAGCTGATCATCCTGAACCTGAAAAAAAAAATAAAAAGACGACGGCCTATAAAATTTTTACCAACTGCAACGGAAAATTTCCAATGCTACCCAATAATCTCCGGGCAAGAACCGACGATATATGAAGAATGTATAGCCATCATCAATTGATATTATATCGGTTGACGATATATGAAGATACATATAGGTCGTCATATTTGAAAGAGAATTTTTACATTATGTACATACAAAAACATTCAACTTCATCAAGGATGAATTACAGGTTGCACTTTGTAAATACAGCTGTTTCTCAAACCTAATCTTGAATATTCATAGAAAACTAATTTTGTTTACATAATGGTTCCCAGTTACGCTCTCTCTGTTCCATCTGACAGAGACATAACTTGGTAATGTTACCAGTAAATAAACATGTGCATATTGTTTACATTGAAATCTGTGGTAACCTTTCATTCGAGGTAGGGGTAGTTAAGAAAATTAGTGTTAGTTTAAACTCTGAGAAGTTCAGTGTATATAAACGTTGAAAATATGCCGCACAGCCCTATATTTTGACCTTTGAAAACAAATGTGGTGCATATGAACTCTCAATTCTAGAATAAGAATGTGCTGGACAAGATTTTTTCCCCCTGTAGTTTCACATTTTCCTAAGAAAGTCGTCAATGACATCTCTGCTGTTTTGTTTGTTTGTTTGTGTTTCATTATTTCAAAAAAGGCAATTGTGTTTTATCATCGTCATCGTCATCATCATCATTTGTTATTACAATATTATTGTCTTTTTGAAAAATTGAATATTGTTGGTTTAACACGTCTGTTGTATTACGTTACACATCTTCTGTGCTTTTAAAGCCAAAACGAAAACTTTTTTTGTTCTTCTGTGAAAAAATATGATTGGAAAATATCAATAGAAATATAAAAAAAGATAAACAATAGTATAACTGTTACATTTTCTTAAATCTGGTGTTGATTTATTGATTTTGGATAATAGTTGTGATTTAGATATCTTTGATAAACCATTTTGTACTATTAAACGGCTGAGAAAACACTATGTACTTTTAATTATTGTCAATTATAATCCTGGTACCTTTGATAATTATTATTGTCTGGTATCATTTTTGTTAGCACCTCATTAACACACCAGCATAGATTTTGGTATTGAAAAAAAGAAAAGAAAAACACAAAAATACTGAACTCGGGGGAAAATTCAAAAGCGATAGTCCCTAATAAAATGGCAAAATCAAAAGCTCAAACACAATAAACAAATGGATAACAACTGTCATATTGCTGACTTGGTACAGGGATTTTTGAATGAAGAAAAGGGTGGATTGCACCTGTTTTTTAGCTAGCTAAACCTCTCACTTTTACTTGAACTACAGCCTATAAATTTTTTTCCCAGAAATTTAAATGAATTAATAATCAAATCAAGCACACGCGATCAAATGATTGTGGATGGACGATATATATCTAATAGCTAGATCTATAGTTTACAAAACTTGCTGTGTATAATGACTTCGATTTCATATTTTCAATAACTTCAATTCGATAGTAAATATAATTGATATTATTTGAGGTTTCAGAGTATACAATTGAGAATGAAAATGGGGAATGTGCCAAAGAGACAATAACCCGACCATAAAAAAAAAACCACAACAGCAGAAGGTCACCAACAGGTCTTCAATGTAGCGAGAAATTCCCGCACACGGAGGCGTCCTTCAACTGGCCCCTAAACAAATATAGTATGAACAGATACTTTTTCTTTTTAAATTATCTTGGTCTTTAAGTAAGAACACTGCCTATTTTTTTCACACACGTCTTTAATGTTGACAATGACCACGGTCTGCCTTTTATTTATTAGTGTATCCGGACTTTTTAACAGACATTGCCGTCCTACCTTTTTTGGTCAAATTGCTCGTCCTGCCTATTTCCTTCTCCAAACTTCTGTCCTGTCTTTTTTTTCAGATTTTTAAAATTCAAACAGTTTATCACGTTAACTGATGGTATGTAAAACTAGATTCTACCAATGCATTCAGTCTAAAATAGGGGCTGAAGAAACCGGAAGGACAGTCAAACTCATAGATAGAAAAAAAGGGAAGGTTAATTCTGTTAGTATAAGTCGGACAGTACGATTCCAAATCATTCGAGGTGTTGTTTTCTGAATGTTTTTAAAAATGTGTTTGACATTTCATTGTCGAGGTTCGAGATAGTAGTTTCTGGTTTCGCATGAAATATAGTGGTAAAATATGTTTTCTACTAATTTTAACACGTAATGTACTCAACATTTAGTTTTTGGTTTTGTTTTTCTGGTTTGTTTATTGACAGACTAACAAAAACATTTCTCAATTCGTCATACTTAAGCTAGAATTTATAGAAATTTAATTAGGATTAACTGAGAACTAACAAGAGTCATAATAAATGAGATTAAAAACATATTTATTTACACTTGCTTTTTAAATACATACAAAGTCTTTTATTCAATATGCCATACTTTTATAACACAAATGTGAAAGCAAAGTACATTCTGCTTAAATGTCAAAATTCCCAAACTGTACTAAAAAATGTATTTTTAAATTTAAAATTGTTTTTTTTTTTTCATCTGTGATACACTATGCATGTATATTGGATGATTCTGTTTTTAGAATAGTTCTGACTAAAAAACTTGAATAATATTATCCTGTCATTTAAAGAAATAAATGGTATATCAAATGTACATGTGCGTTATAAAAGCAATTATACCAAGTTTAAATCACTTATTCATTTGTGTATAATTGCGATTTTGTATGTTTCATTATGATACGTTATTTTGATTGGCAAACAGAATTCCCGCTTCATTCTGAAATCGACATCATAAAGCACAACTAAACACGAAAATGAAAGAAATTGCGTTTTCATGATCCTAGCAAAACAATGTAATAAAAAGTATTAAATGCTTCTTTTTGTAATTTTATAGGATTGTAAAAGCCTTGAACGTGAGCACATTTTTAGAATGAAACTCTTCCGCGCTTCATACAAAATATACTTCAGTCAACGCTTTTACACCCTAATAAATTTCTTAAAAGAAACATTCAATTCTATTATAAATTACACACAGATAATAGATGAATGCCATGCTTTATACCTTTCCAGTGACAACGGGACACCGAACTACAAGTTTCAAAATGTGGCTATGATATCTTTCAATGGATTTTGTGGTTTGTTTAATTTTATACTTTCAACATATATTTTTGTGTACAAGATCATTATTTGGTACATTATTTGGTACATTATTATTTAGTTCTGTTTTACTCTATGCCTGTTTTAGCCGAGTCGGATTAATTAATATTGTAACAAATCCATAGAAAGTATTCTAGTATCCAGACCTATCATCAATTCTGTTAAACACACCTATACTATCGAACTTGAAATAAATTATACCACACATACAGTCAAGTATGCCTTTTAAATAGACACGCATATATACATTTACTACGAATGTCTGTGAGCACAAAACATATGTTTTGCGATGGCAGCATATTTATAAGTTAAAAAATATTCTCACTGATATATAGATAGTTTTATAGAAAATTTTCAAAAATATATTGTGTTGTTCCTAGAAGACAATTTTTCTGACATTTAAATTGATATCACTCTCCGAACTCCATCAACAACAATTATTCTCTAATAAATCATATATAACATGATATAAACAGATCCCTCCATTTAAAAGAACAGGTTTACAAATTATCATGTTGTGTGGTTTTTTTTTTATTACAAACTCGTTCATTTGTCAATCTGATTTAGACAGGTATGTTACAAAATGTATATATCAATTAGTTATTCATTATTTGTTATTTGTTTATTTATTTGTATCAGAGATTTGTTACAATTCTTTTTAAGTTTAATTTCATGGTCATTATAGTTCATGCGTTTCAAGGACTGAAAATGGTTAGCAGTTAATACAAGCAAAGTTAGTCGACCTGAGTTTAGGGATGAACATTTTAAATGGGCAAAGAGAGATTTTGTTTTGCAACAGTTCTTCGATTGATCCTTCTCAGATTTGTACGAGGGGTTGAATTTGTCAAGATTCAGATTCTTAACGGACAGTACTGTATATTTAAATATTGTAAACACTACCAAAAGAACGTCGCTATTTTGCATAAACTTTTAATACTGAATGTAAAAAGATAACTATTTATAAACACAATCAAGTTAAACCAATAAAAAAATGTAGAATAATCGTGAACAGACAGCAATCAAACTCACCATAATGTTTCAGGTGATCAGCTCGTGCATAAACATTTGATTTAAAAAAAAGCAATACACGAGCTGTTGACTGGACTTCCGGGTTGGAACTTGTATTGCCTCGACCTGTCATGGAGATCATCTTTGTTTATGAAAATGAAATCAAATTTTCAAATGTTCTTTATTCATACAACATACGCAGCTTTTACATTACTTAAAAAGTCTGTTAACTATGGTACCAGGTATGCGCTATTCAGCAATTACTAGTAGACCGCCATGTTTTTACTTTTAAGCTTGTTCGGGTTAAAAATTTCCATATATTTCGTGTAATATATATTGCGGTTGTGTGAATTTTAAATATTGTCATTCGACGTTTCTGTCGAAAGATGTAAAGTATTTCCTTTCTATTTGTGTTGATTAAAAAAAACAAAAAATTGTTGCATACTATAAAAAATCTCATATACAGATTTTGAGTTTAGTGCGTACACATTTTACATGAGAAGGCCCTTTGTTGATAAGTCATGGTAAATGATCTTTACATTATCAAGGTCAAAAGTTAAGGAGTCAAACGATTCCGGCCTTACGTCCATATAACCTTATAGGTTTAGATCATGGCTAATGACATTATTTCTAGAGTATTAAATGGGGATTATTGCCTTTACCGATGGGCATACATGGTACACATTTGTCGTCATCAACTTTTTCTTTTATTGTTATCTGTTGCAATTTCTATGCTTAACCCAATATAATGTTTAGGGGAGATACACTGACACATAGCTCGGTTTGCAGGGTCAATACCGAATAGTGGTTTTTTTTGCAAAACTGAATTCTTTATGCTGAAGATAATTTTTATATGTCTGGTACTTATTATTAAATAAAATAAGAAAAAAACAGAAAAAAAAAACATCATAAAAAAAAGGTACAAATGTATACGATAGGAAAATTTCAGAATTCAACTACCTCTACGAGAAAATAATTTACAGTAAATAACAAACATGCTAAGATTTTAAACCTGAATCTGATTGGCGTTAGGAAAAGTAATAGGTCATTGACCAATTGTTGTTTATAAAGACAATGTGTGCAATGAGAATACATGAATGGTTTAAAAGTCACATTTTTTTCTAGTGACTTTGATAACTGTTTCATTAGTTTTTATTTTGCACGTAAGACAACAATATTTTGCAAATATTGTCTGATAATTTCAGAACCTTTATGAACTGTTCAACTGTATATCTAAATCTACATGTGAAAACGTATAAGATAAGTTTTTTTTTCGCTATTTTATGAAATTTTCCATTGATCTTACTGACTGATAATTTTCGTATCCCAGCACAGTCGATACGAAAAATTATCGCTAGAAACTAAGGGTGCACACGCCGTTGGCAAAATTGACAATGCATTCAACAACGTCGTCATAGGTAAAACAGCGATAAAAGATTAGCATTGGTCATTTCATCTCAATTCATTCTCTCACTTTCGCCATACCGGCTCCGGCGAGAAAATCGATCTCGTTGAGATGATCAACAATAATCTATAAATTTTCTGGCATGAAAAAACCTAACCTGTCTTATAGATCGGAAATAGTCTTAATAGCTTTATTGCGATAGGTACGGTAATTAAGCAATTTACATTTATTAAGGCGAAAACTTCAATGGAAATTGGCGATATTTAAATCAAAAGTCGAAATCAAACTGACAATTCCATGACAATAAAGCGAAAAAACGACTAAATGACTAACAATAGTCAACAAAACACCACATAGAAAAGTAAAACTGGTCAACACGAACACCACCAAAACCACAACAGAAAGGCTAATTGTAAGCTTGTTGTCTTTGAGATAAATAGTTAACATATACACAGAAATATCTTATAGCCAATTTAAACAAATTAAGGTTACTTCCCTTTGTATTGAGAATGGTAATGGGGAATATGTCAAAGAGACAACAATTCGACCAAAGAGCAGATAGCAGCCGAAGTCCATCAATGCAGCGAGAACAGCACACGGAGGTCGGCATCACGTTCTATTATCATTAATAAAGTTACCGTTTTCTTTTTTCATCAGTAACAAAACCCAATCATCTGTCAGTGACTATCATTTAATTTTAATGAATTCATCATTACTGTTTCATATTCACTCAATTTCTTTAAAAGAGGGAAGAAAGATATCAGAGGGACAGTCGAACTCATAAATCGAAAATAAACTGCATGACAACGCCATGGCTGAAAACGAAAAAAAAAAAACCAAACAGACAAACAAAAGTACACATGACACAACATAGAAAACTAAAGAATAAGCAACACGAACCCCACCAAAAATTAACTAGGGATGATCCCGGGAAGAGTAAGCAGATCCTGCTCCACATGTTGCACCCGTCGAGTTATCTTGTTATAACATATGCGTGTAGAATATCAATTGTAACCAACAGACACATTTCCATTCCTTCATCAGATTACAATAACGGTTGCCAATTGGTAACTGGAGTGACTAAAATGAAGTATCTATGTAAACTATATTTGTATTAATGTCAAAACTTTTCATGGGGATTAAATGAAGTAGTCTAAAAATTGACACTGAGGGTCAGCCACTTTTTCTGAAAGATGTTTTGAAAATTGTGAAATATTGATAATCAAAAAAAAAAAAATCAATAAGGTCTTCCAATTTATAACAGGATTGACTTTATGAAATTACAGACTGTTTTGATGAATGTCAAAAGTTTTCAAGATCTTTGAATTTAAATTAGTATCACATTGATTGCGTTGGTATCATGTAACATTATCTAATTAAATGATAGATTAATACAGCTTCACAATTCATGTCTACACGTATCTAAACTGTTAAAACTATTCAGAAGTAGCACAGCTGTGATGCTGCTGAAACTATGAGACATTTCGGATGAAAAAAAAAACTCGAGTTAATTATCAGCTATAAAGCTAAAGAACTAGTTCTTTAAGACATGACCAAAAAATTTTGTTCCAGGTTTTTAGACGCGCTTATCTTGATAATGTATGTGCAAAGGTAACATGGATTTTATAATCCTTTTACCTTTGATAACTATTATGATACGAACCACTATCGTGTGCTACGCTCCAGGCGAAAGTTGAAAACAAAAAATTATGCAAACGCTCATCTCCTTTATTTCAATAACAAGAGAGCAATACAAAATTTAACAGAAACAGCTGCAGCATTTGATAGTACAATAAAATAGTTTTATAAACCGGATATATATTTGGTCTGCAACTTGTATTTAGATTAAGTTTTGAAGTTTGCTACATGCAATTCCTAGTGTGAATGATAAAGAAGTCAAATTGTCTTCAAGGATACATGAGGAGATACTTTTGATTTTAAATACTCTATGTATTTGTTTCAGTATCTATATCTGATTCACTTCGCACGTCGAGTCAGTAATTCTGAAGCCAGCTATTAATATTAATAAAGTTTATTGAAGATGGTTTTCCTGGAACAATTCGAATAGCCATCAAATAACATTTATTAAGTGACATTTGTGTAATTAAAGTGTGTTAAACTACATTATCAAGTAAGTTGTAATATTTGATGGTTCAGTATATTAATGAACACATTTAACTATAACGGCACTGTAAGTAGAATCCATAAGTGAATAGAGTAATACAAATCATGAAGACTCAATAATTGCAGACTTCAGTAAAATTCAGTGGAAATACGTGTAATGTTTCTCCTCAGTAAAATTATTTACCTCCAGTACTAGGCGATCACGTTTGCAAGCGACCTCTGACGTAAACTAGCGCATTTCTTTTATGAATCCACAGCAGAAACTCGAAGTTTATTGACAAACAATCATGGCACCAACTGCGATAAAAGGTTTGCATGATTAACACATTTAAATGTATCTGTTAATGATGAAAGCAGACACTCTCTGTTTGTTGAAAAGTTCATGAAACAACTGCGATAAAATGTTAAATTGATTTGCACATTTTTCTTGTATCAGTAATAGGCGATCACGTTTGCAAGCGAGATCTGACGTAACCTAGCGCATTTCTTTTATAAATACACAGCAGAAACTCGAAGTTTATTGAAAAACAATTATGGCACCAACTGCGATAAAAGGTTTGCATGATTAACACATTTAAATGTATCTGTTAATGATCGCAGCAGACACTCTCTGTTTGTTGAAAAGTTCATGAAACAACTGCGATAAAATGTTAAATTGATTTGCACATTTTTCTTGTATCTGTGAATAATTGTTATTTGTGATAATAGTGAGTATTTTTTTCTATAAAAGTCGACATGTACGAATTTGGCAACTATATTTTATATCAATTAATGTCTTCACAAATCAAGTTGTTCCTCCTAAGGATTCACTGTAAATTACGTTAGTTGACATTAAACTTTGAAGGGTCTTAACAAAAGGGTAAAACGATCTGAAACGTCGAAGAAAATCTGACAAAATTAGGTAACAAAACGACGAAAAGACAACTTATAGCTAACAAAACAATACGAAATAAGCTTATAATTATAATAGGCAACACAAACACCATTACGAAAGGACTGAGTTCAAGCAACACGACCACGTACCTTCAAGAAAATTTTTAGCGCAAGCAACTGTACCACCATTAATATTAATAAAAAAGTGACTTCACGCAACACAACCATCATCAAGAAATGAGTAAGCTCAAGCAAAACGACCACCTTAAAAGAAATTAATAAGCCCAAGCAACAAGACGATCATCAAAAAAGTACTGAGCTCAAGCATCACGAACACCAACAAGATATAGTGAGCTGAAGCAACACGAACCCAACACGAAAGGAGTGAGCCCCAGATGTTTCGTTTAAATTATTTATTACGTTAATTCGGATTGTTTCAAAACTTTGAAAATGTACTTTTTTTTCTTATCTTCGAAGCTTGGAATACGTACAGTTAACCTACAGATGGATGCAGTCCTAACCTATACAGCAAGTTAACCTGTGACCGGATTTAGGACTGCTCTGACCAGTCCTAGGACCAAAATCTAGTTAACTTGAAAAGCGGACATGGTCCTAGGACTGCTTTTTTTGTCTGCCAAAAGGTTAACTTGGAAACAGGTCCGCTATTGATATAAGTTAACTCCGAACCAGTTTCTGTCATAAGTTAACATAAGTTAACTTCGGAACCAGTCTTGTCATAAAGTTAACATAAGTTAACTTCGAAACCAGTCCTGCCACAAAGTTAACATAAGTTAACTCTTGCTTTGACAAATCCGATCAAAACCAGACCTGTTCCCAAGTTAACTTTTCAATATTCTGCTCAACACTAAGTTAACTTGTAACCAGGACCGCTCTACATCGATTTTTTTAAAATATTTTTCATATCTTTGTTTCGTAGTATAAAGTAAAATTAATAATTCCGATTTATAAACCGGATTAAATACAAATATTTGAAAATTAAGAACGCATATAAACACGTTGCTTTTAACACAAATTTATTTGTGATCTGACAATCTATCTATTATAAAAACGATCTTGGTTACAACGATAACGGGCACTGAATATATATTCTTATATTCAATCATGTATGCACTTTATTATGTATATCTTTGAAAATACGTATATTTGATGTTAGTTGTATACGTCCTTGTAAGTTATAATCCCTGAACTATGCAGCCACAATCACCAATAGTTTATTTCAATTAAACACATGACTACAAATTTTTGTTCGCATAAAATTATATTCAAAATATTGACACGTAAAAAAATTTCAGTAGTTTTGTAACCTCATGCTGACTTGTACAACTAAATTATTTGACCGCATTGTCCAACACTGACCATATGTGCACTATAATTTATAAATCTATATACTCGCATAGTAAATTAGCCATATATTTATGTCAGGATTAAATGTATGATACAATGGACAGCAATATTGCAATATAATAACAACAAATTTTTGGTCGCATAAATTTAGGGTGCCAGGATGTGCTCTTTTTACTCAAAATACTGATACGTAACAAAATTTCAGTAATTTTGATACCTCATGCTGATTTGTACAACAAAATTATTTGACCGCATCCACCAAAACTGACCATATGTGCACTTATATTTGTAAATCTATATACCCGCATAGTAAATCAGCCATATTCTTTATGTCAGGATTCAATGTATAATACAATGGACAGCAATATTGCAATATAATAACAACAAATATTTATCGCATTAATTCAGGGTGCCAGCATGTCCTCATTTTACTCAAAATACTGATACATTACAAAATTTCAATAGTTTTAATACCTCATGCTGACTTTTACAACAAAATGTTTTGACTGCATTAATTAAAACTGACCATATGTGCACTTTAATTTGTAAATCTATATACCCGCATAGCAAATCAGCCATATTGTTCATGTCAGGATTCAATGTATAATACAATGGACAGCCATGACGGCAATATTGCAATATAATAACAACAATTTTTTTTCGTATAAATTATGGGTGCCAGCATGTCCTCTGTTTACTCAAAATACTGATACGTAACAAAATTTCAGTAGTTTTGATACCTCATGCTGATTTTGCAACACAATTATTTGACCGCATCCACCAAAACTGACCATATGTGCACTTTTATTTGTAAATCTATATACCTGCATAGTAAATCAGCCATATTTTTCATGTCAGGATTCAATGTATAATACAATGGACAGCAATATTGCAATACAATAACAACAAATATTTTTTGCATTAACTTATGGTGCCAGCATGTCCTCATTTACTCAAAATACTAATACATTACAAATTTCAATTGTTTTAGTACCTCATGCTGACTTGTACAACAAAATTCTTTGACTGCATTGACCAAAACTGACCATATGTGCACTTTAATTTGTAAATATATGTACACGCATAGTAAATCAGCCATATTTTTTTCATGTCAGGATTCAATGTATAATACAATGGACAGCCATGACGGCAATATTGCAATATAATAACAACAATTTTTTTCTCGCATAAATTTAGAATGCCAGCATGTCCTCTGTTTACTCAAATTACTGATACGTAACAAAATTTCAGTAGTTTTGATACCTCATGCTGACTTGTACAACTAAATTATTTGACCGCATTGTCCAAAACTGACCATATGTGCACTATAATTTGTAAATCTATATACCGCATAGTAAATTAGCCATATTTTTATGTCAGGATTCAATGTATAATACAATGGACAGCAATATTGCAATATAATAACAACAAATTTTTTTTCGCATAAATTTAGGGTGCCAGCATGTCCACTTTCCACTTTAAATACTGAAATGTAACAAAATTTCATAAGTTTTGATATCTTATGCTGATTTGTACAACAAAATTCTTTGACCGCATCCACCAAGACTGACCATATGTGCACTTTTATTTGTTAATCTATATATATGTACCCGCATAGTATATCAGCAATATTTTTTATGTCAGGATTCAATGTGTCAACAATATTGCAATACAATGACAGCATATTTTTGTTCACTTAAATTTAGGGTGCCAGCATGTCCTCTTTTTACTCAAAATACTGATACGTAACAAAATTTCAGTAGTTTTGATACCTCATGCTGATTTGTACAACAAAATTATTTGAACGCATTGACCAAAACTGACTATATGTTCACTTTAATTTGTAAATCTATATACCAGCATAGTATATCAGCCATATTTTTATGTTAGGATTCAATGTATAATACAATCTACAGCAATATTGCAATATAATAACTACAAATTTTTGTTCACATAAATTTAGGGTGCCGGCATGTCCTCTTTTTATTCAAAATATTGATACGTAACAAAATTTCAGTAGTTTTGATACCCCATGCTGACTTGTACAACAAAATTATTTAATCATAACTGACCATATGTGCACTTTTATTTTGCAAATCTATATACCAGTATAGTATTGTACCGAGCGCCTTAATGTCCTCTCTTTGCACTCCTGCGCACATTTGAGTAGGACCCAAAATTCTTTATTCATAATAACAGTCACTACATATGTAGTAGTTCATGATGGTGTGTAAAACAACACTATTATGCTGCATCATCAAAGTACCAACACTGACATGACTGACATGTCTAAATTCATTTGTACTATTTACAATGATTTTTAAATAAAAAACAAAGTATATGAGGTTCTCTTCTGGGAATAGTATACTGTTTATCTATTTTGTCGGTTGATTGATTTTATTTATAGTTAAACGTCAAGTGACAACTATTTCAGTAACTTAAGTTCGCATTGAGTATAATTTTGAGAAGTCCCATATATCAATATTATAATCGGCAAAGACAAATCCCTCGATAAATCTGACGAATTTGGCGAGATTGTTGATAGTTTTACCACACCGTATGCTTACGGACACTGTTCAATTTCTGTTAGAATGTTCTGCGGAAAATAGAATAGTAAATCCAATGCAAACAAGTTGAATAACAATGAAATAGGCATGCATGTATAAATTATGCATACATTTTTTAGGAAGGGACAGGTAAAAAACGGGGAACGAAGCAACGTCGACAATGTTGTTGATATCCGGTGATATATTAAAGAATATTGTTCCGATGCGTTGGATAACCTTTCTATCCGCCTTCTAATAAAAAAAAACTCTCTGTGTGATTGTATAGCCATTTTTTTTTATTTATATGAATACATGTATATCAAACAAAAAAAAAGAGAATTTGTATAATAGAATAGTAGAGTCTTGCGAGTAAATAATAAATGATATCTGTGGAAAAACAATGCGAATGTTGTTTACATTTTTTAATTAAAGCCCAAGTCTGATATGAAAACTCTTAAACACGATAATATGTCATAAGCAGACCTGTTCTTAGGTCTGGTCAATAGTAGACTTGTCCACAGGTCTGGTCAGGAGCAGACCTGTCCACAGGTCTGGTCTGATGCAGACCTATCCCCAGGACTGGTCAAAAGCAGACTTGTCCACAGGTCTGGTCTGGGACAGACCTGTCCTCAGGACTGGTGAAAAGCAGACTTGTCCACAGGTCTGGTCTGGAGCAGACCTGTCGATAGGTCTGCAGCAGTCCTAAAAAAAAGCAGACAGTAGGTCTGGTCCACAAGCGACGAAGTTAACTTGCTTGACTGCTTAAAAATTCTCAAGTTAACTAAGAAAGCAGTCAATAAGTTAACTCCAAGTTAACTTTTGTCAAGGTTAGGACCGCACCCATCTGTAAAACAGTATTACAAATGCCAGGTGTTTTTGCCTTACATCTGGGTTAGAATTAGTTTTCAAATGTTTTCGAATTTTAATCAAATATATTTAACAGGCTTGCGTTTTTAATATTCGTCGTTGCTGTATTATTAAATAACTTCCGATTTCGTCTGTTAATGTGTTTTGCAAAAGGCTTTTATGATTTAACAACACTTATTTATATATTATATTGTACTTTTAGTCGTAAATAATTGAAATAAAAAAAATTTAATGAAATATTTTTATATGTGAAGGATTTTTTTTCGATAATAATGAGTTTTAAGACAAAAAAGTTTGTCTGACACGAAATGTTAGAAGTGCAATTATCACATATCAGGTTTAACCTTTTAGTAAATAATTGACAAGATAAAAACAATTGAGACATCTGATTGGATTATTAAGTAAGCAGCTGTGAATAAAGGAAAGACGAGATTTGAAGACGAGATTCGATTTGTTTCTGATTAAAGATAAAGCATTGTTCATTGTATAGACATTCTGTCAAAACGTGATTACATCTCAAGAACTACACTACCAATAATTTACCCACGCCTTTTTGGTACATTTCTACCCTCGTGCATATCAGTACTGTTAGGAAAGACTGAAAACTTATAATGTTATACTTTCAATGAAATCAGTACTGATGTTGTCAGTACTATTTCAGTACTATTTAAGTACTGATTTTTTTAGTACTGTTTCAGTACTGATTTTGTCAGTACTATTTCAGTACTAATTTTGTCAGTACTGTTTTAGTACTAATTTTGTCAGTACTATTTCAGTACTGATTTTGTCAGGACTGTTTTAGTACTGATTTTGTCAGTACTATTTCAGTACTGATTTTGTCAGTACTATTTCAGTACTGATTTTGTTAGTACTGTTTTTGTACTGATTTTGTCAGTACTATTTCAGTACTGATTTTGTCAGTACTGTTTCAGTACTGATTTTGTCAGTACTATTTCAGTACTGATTTTGTCAGTACTATGTCAGTACTGATTTTGTCAGGACTGTTTTAGTACTGATTTTGTCAGTACTATTTCAGTACTGATGTTGTCAGGACTGTTTTAGTACTGATTTTGTCAGGACTGTTTTAGTACTGATTTTGTCAGTACTATTTCAGTACTGATTTTGTTAGTACTGTTTCAGTACTGATTTTTTTCAGTACCGTTTTTTTTCAGTACTGTTTCAGTACTGATTTTGTCTTTACTGTTTTTGTACTGTCTTTTTTAGTACTGTATAAGGACTGATTTTTTCAGTACTTCATAAGGCCTGATTTTGTCTTTGCTGTTTGGTGACCTGAAAACCCAATAAAGTAGATAATTATGTATGAATAGGAAGATATTGCTGGTCTTGGGATGTACTGTACATTTGGGTTTGGTAAATTGTTGTCTCTTTGACACATTGTATGTTTCCATCCTTTTTGTATGTTGTAACTCATTCTAATTATTTTTTTGTGCTGTTTTTTACCTTTTTTTATATCTGATTTGGTTTTGCTTCAGGTCCATTCTCTTCAACAGCTATTTTAGCAATTTTTTTTTTATATATATATATATTTCGGCTTTATGCCTGACCTACATTATATTTGAAAAAATCAGTACTGAATTCAAAGAAAGTATAACATTATAAGTTTTCAGTCTTTCCTAACAGTACTGATATGCACGAGGGTAGATATGAACCAAAAAAGCGTGGTAAATTATTGGTAGTGTACATGTTTATCAAACTATATGTTTAACTATTTTTCTGTATTGTATATTTTTTTTCAAATGCGACTGTTTTAAGTTGTTGTCTTTTTGCATTACTGCTAAGATTTTATAGATTGATGTTTTACATAATCAATATCAATTTAAAGCATTTTTGTAAGTAAATAATATCACATTATTGTAGTTTAAAGACGTCATTTAGGTTTTGTTTGGAATACAGTCAGTCAATCAACCGTACACATAATACAAAGACTGGAGATGAACTCGCAATAAGTTGCTCTGGAAGAGTAAGTCACTCCTTTATACTTGAGGCATTCAAAGTTAATGTTGCTATCGCAAGGATTCAATATCTATGATCATCAGTTAAACAGATAATCCATAACGATCAACCTTATCGTGATAGCGTCCTCAAAATCTCTCAGAGGCAATATACCAATAATACCATAATTTCAAGTTTTGAAAGATAATATAAACCAAAGCTGTTTTTTTTTGTAAAACGGCCATAATTTCAAAAGTTGTGTTGGAGTTGTTACATGTACCTCATGTGTAGTCCAGTCATATTGTTAAATGTAAGAGCAGAACAAAAGTACTTCAACAAATAAGGCAAAATATGTTTTATTGTGGAAGTATGAATATACGGGCATTAATTTTAGAAAATTTCTATTTCATAATAAGTTTAAATAATCAAGTTAAATTCGTGTAAAAAACTATCACCTTTAAGACTATAACAATTATAACATCTGTACATGTAAAAGTCCGCATCACAGAGAAAATCCTGAAATTTTTTATGAGTAGGTGGTGTTTGTTCATACATTTTAGATAACAAATAAATAGCTATTTTATTCGTTGTTAATTCTAGAAGTCACATCCTCCTTTAACCTCTAGATAACGATTCGTGAATTGAAAGAGCTAATTTGTAATTTTTTTTAATCATGACTCTGCAAATGACAGAAATGTCGACACGCGATTTATGAATGCGAGATTTTCAAATTTAAAGTATATTGTGCTCATGTTAAACCAAACACGTTATTTGTATGCTAAACAGAGAACTATATTTTGGATTTGATAATATAAAGTATATAATGAGTATGCAAATTTAAAAACAAAAGGTCACCGTATTGTTGTCTTACATGAGCAAATTCTATACCATACATAAATGAGTATGTAAACATCTAAATGGCATTGTATGACCTTAAGAATAAGCTAGAAAAGGCCAATGGATTACAAAAAAAAACAAAAAAGCCAAAAAAAATAGGTCTGTTTAATTTTATGTTTTAGATATATAAAAAAATATGTTTCTCATCGTTTTGCTCGTATGAGAATATTTTTTGTGCATCGAATTATTCATTAGGTGATTTACTTTAGTTTCACTTTCAATGTTGACATTCTTGTCCTTTGAATAACCAGTATATGTCCCATGCATGCATTGTACATCTCTAGTTGAAAGGTTAAATTTAAGTTCACATGAATACGGATTATTCACGTTCAAGCAAACAAACAAACAATAATAGAATGAAATTCAAAACAGTGTGGCTGTGGCCATTGATTGACACATTAAATTCATCCATTGACTGGGGCAATTTAGGTGAACGTTTGTATATAACGACCACTGCTCACTATGTAATTTTTAAAGACACTTAAACTATGGGGTCACCAAAGGTTCTCAACACCTTAATAAAGTAATTTGAAAAATTAATCAGAAATAACACGATGTTTTGATTTATATCAATTATATAAATCAAAACATAAAGATTATTCCTGATTAATTTTTCGAATTATTTAATAATTAAAGGCGTTAAGAAACCTTTGGTGACCCCACAGTTTAAATGTCTATCGTAGGTACGTCGTGAGCAGTGGTCGTTACAGACAAACGTTCACTTTAATTGTCCCAGTCAATGGATGAATTTAATGTGTCAATCAATGGCCGCAGCACACTGTTTTGAATTTCATTCTACAGACCACACAACAATGAAAAAATGTTCAAATATGAAGGCTGAGCATCGCTAACCCCTTCAATAAACTGGGAATGCTCCCAGGTGCTCTTGAAGAGTAAGCCACTCCTTTATTACTTGTGGCATTCAAAGTGAATGTTACTATCGCAAGCTTTCAATATCTATGATCATCAGTTACACATATAATCCATAACGACCAACCTTATCGTGATAGCGTCCTCCAAATACCTTAGAGACGATATACGAATAATACCATAATTTCAAGTTTTGAAAGATAATATAAACCAAAGCTGTTTTTTTTTGTAAAACAGCCATAATTTCAAAAGTTGTGTTGGAGTTGTTACATGTACCTCGTGTGTTGTCCAGTCATATTGTTAAATGTAAGAGCAGAACAAAAGTACTTCAACAAATAAGGCAAAATATGTTTTATTGTGGAAGTATGAATATACGGGCATTAATTTTAGAAAATTTCTATTTCATAACAAGTTTAAATAATCAAGTTAAATTCGTGTAAAAAACTATCACCTTTAACGACTATAACAATTATAACATCTGTACATGTACACTCCGCATCACAGAGAAAATCCTGAATCTGTTTTATGAGTAGGTGGTGTTTGTTCATACATTTTAAATAACAAATATATAGCTATTTTATTCGTTGTTAATTCTAGAAGTCACATACTCCTTTATTTTCTAGATAACGATTCGTGAATTGAAAGAGCCAATTTGTATTTTTTTTTTATCATGACTCTGCAAATGACAGAAATGTCGACACGCGATTTATGAATGCGAGATTTTCAAATTTCAAGTAGTTTGTGCTCATGTTAAACCAAACACGTTATTTTTATGCTGAACAGAGAACT
The DNA here is from genome assembly GCF_963676685.1 of Mytilus edulis. NCBI lineage: Eukaryota > Metazoa > Mollusca > Bivalvia > Mytilida > Mytilidae > Mytilus > Mytilus edulis. The sequence goes on from NC_092348.1 coordinate 62,180,816, forward strand.
ATATTTTGGATTTGATAATATAAACAATATAATGAGTATGCACATTTAAAAAACAAAAGGTCACCGTATTGTTGTCTTACATGAGCAAATTCTATACCATAAATAAATGAGTATGTTAACTTCTAAATGTCATTGTATGACCTTAAGAATAAGCTAGAAAAGGCCAATGGATTACAAAAAAAAAAAAAAAAAGTCAAAAAAATAGGTCTGTTTAATTTTATGTTTTAGATATAAAAAAATATGTTTCTCATCGTTTTGCCCGTATAAGAAAAATTTTTTGTGCATCGAATTAGTCATTAAGTGATTTACCTTAGTTTCACTTTCAATGTTGACATTCTTGTCCTTTGAATAACCAGTATACGTACCATGCATGCGTTGTACATCTCTAGTTAAAAGGTTAAATTTAAGTTCACATGAATACGGATTATTCACTTTCAAGCAAACAAACAAACAATAATACAGACCACACAACATTGCAAAAAATGTTGAAATATGAAGGCTGAGCATCGCTAACCCCTTCAATAAACTGGGAATGCTCCCAGGTGCTCTTGAAGATAAGATATGAATAACGAAACACACTTTGAGAAAAACATTTTTTTTTTAAATCAGAAAGACTGGTATTATTTGTATAACAATTTAAAAAATGTTGAGATGAAGAAAAAAAAAACGGAAATGCGGTGAATGTCCAACATACTAGACGGCAGTAAAGGAAAACATCAATGTAGTTCACTTTTCAAATTTTCCTTGAAGAATTCTTGCTTATAGTGATTTGGCCTATTTGATAGTGTAAATAAAAATAATTCAAGAGAAACGTAACTTTAATGAAATCAAATTCTATCTTACAAACTGTTATAGACAGTAAACGTTTATAATTTCAAGACAAAGGCAATGCATGCACATTGGATATGTTGTAAGTTAATACGTCGAATACAGAAAGGTAATACATTGTAAGAATACATTACAAATAGTACGCCGCATACGAACATGAAACTGAAAATGGAAGGCCTTAGTTTGATTGAATTTGTTGTCGTTAAACGAGACATACAGTTGGATGTAGTGTACGTTCTCGGTTAAGATTTGTTTTAATGTCATTTGAGATTTCGAATTCGACGTTCAGAGCCCAAAATTATGATGTCAGACAATATTCTTATACAACAATTATTCTAGTTTAATAAAAAGGAATCATAGCTGATTTAGACAAAACCGTTCGGAGTTTTGTGTTCTCAATTCTCTTTAATGTATACAATATTTTAATTCCTGAAATTCATCAATAATTTATATGTACGTCAGATGAGCGTTTTATCTACATTAGACTCATCACAATGACGCTCGAATCGAAACATATGAAACACTAAGCCAAATCAATACATATGAATCTCTAGGCCAAATCAAAAACAAAGATAAAGATTATAAAAACCCGAAAATTCCAAAACGGCTATGACAAATGAAACTAAATCATTTTATTCTAGGATATCAAAAAAAAATCTTAATGTTTCTGATAATTCACTAATTTGTAATAGTACTTTTTGTCAGAAAAATACGATATCAACTATATTTCCTGTCAACACAAACAAACAAAAAATACCTCGCCTGCGTCTGGTCTACAGAATACAAAATCAAAGCTATATTAAATAAGTCAACTGTAATCTTGTATTACAAAGTAAATAATGTCTTGTAATGTTTGAAATCCAATCAAAAACCACTGTTTATAAGTCTAAATCAATAAAGTAAAAACGAATCCGGGTTACAATCTACCAAGGGAAACACATCAATGGACCATCAACAGAACAATAGAAACACCGAAGTTTAACACAAACAAACGCCAACATACATAGAAACAGATTACTTGATAAAAACTGCCATAATAATAACCTTGGCAACTCCATACAATTGGCAATGAACTATACTGTTAGTGTTATTCCTAAACAAGCAAAGTAAGGACTGTTTGCACAGTGAAAACACCTTTTCACAAGTTAAGGTATGAAACAATTACTACCTTTTACTAAGTTAAATGTGGTTTTAGTTTAATTCAATTTTTCAAAAGCAGTTTATCAAAATACTTATTTAAGCAAAAGACAGTTATTTTTAAACATGTTGTATTCCATATTAAGTCAGTGTACAGTGTATTTTATACATAGATATACTGAGGACTCATTGGTGGCCTTCTGCTGTTTTCTGTTCTTTGGTCGGGTTGTTCTCTCTTTGAGCTATTCTCCATTTTCAATATCCATGTTATATACAACATGAACATCTAATATGTTAATTAACATTTTGCTAGTGACCTAATACGATATATACGTTATTACGATATTTATGATGTAAGTTAATTACATATGCCTCGGAAGCAAATCTCGAATCGCCATATGGAAAATATTGATCCCACTTATATGGTATTAGGTCATTATCACTTTGTGTGACAAACTTACCTTACTGGCTTTCTTAACATGTGTTATTGAAACTAGTGGCTTATCAAAGTTATCAAATCTTTAACCTACATGTTTGTACAAAATCAAATGCCAATGACAACAACTTGTAAGCTTTAAATGTGTTACATGAGTTCATTTCGATTTTTTTTCATCAACTTTTTTTTGAAACTTTATAGATTTTTTCTCAACACCGTATTGTTTGTACAAAGAAAAGTAATACCACTTTTAACCACGTATTAATATAAACCACAATGATAAATTAGAGAATGGAAATGGGGACTGTGTCCAGGAGACAAAATTGGACCAAAGATCAGAAAACAGATCGAGGCCACTAATTGGTCATCATCAAAGCGAGAAAATGCCGCACCAGGAGGCGTGCTTTAGTTGGTCCCTAACAGAAATATGTACTAGTTCAGTGATAACGAACCTTCTACTTAACTCCGAAATATTTACATGAACTAAAATTAAAAATCATACAACACTAACAAGGGCTCCTAATTTGGGAATAGCGCAAACATGCGATGTGAGATCTTAAGCCTCCACCTATATCTCTTACAAATGTGCAAAAACACACAGCAATATGCACATTAAAATTCAGTTTAAAAGAATTCAGATTCCGATGTCAGAACAGGTAAAAAAATAAACTTAACAAAACACAATGATACATAATTAGCAAAGGACTACTAGAAGTTACTGCCATGCTAGCTTCAGACCTCAATTTAACTGATTGAAAGATTATGTCTTCATCATATGCATATAAAGCACAATCCCTTCCGTTTGAGGTTTAGTATCATACCATCATAAAATATATAAGAAGAACATAGCTCGTATCACATGCATACTAAGCCCATATGAAATATACACGGTTTCCATTATATTCTTAGAAATGTATATATGGTAAGATAATTAACGATATTGATATATATTAATAGTGCGGTGACAGAAGTGTAAAAAGTCGTCTAGATCGCGAGTTTAATCTCCCCAAATAACACACGGCTAAAAATGGTCTTAACTTAAAGACAAATATGTCTTCTTTAGTTTTTGCCCTGTCGTCAGAATTTCGTACGGTCACATTTTTCTAAAAAGTCGTTTTAATGACTAGTAGTATATTGGAAAGTTTCAACCCCCCTTTTTCAAAATGAAAAAATGTGTATGTTTTCTCACATTTAATTGAAATAGTTTTTCCTGAAGCCATTTTTATATGTCAAAATATTCTATTTAGTATTTTATTTTCTTTTAATCTATAAAATTTGCGAAGTTTGGACTGTTTAAAATTGAGGTAATTTTAATTGCAAATTCAGACACAAACTTTGGTTTCTTCTTCATAGCAGTTATAAAAATTATCCCATAATATTTAAGCATAGAGTATTTCATAAAACTAATAAGTGATAAAAATTTCGGAACCAAAATATGAAAAAAACCTTAAGAAATCAATGGAAAAAGAATGGACTAAAAACTTCAATTTCAACACGGAACTTAATCACTTGCCTTCCGTCACATTTTGTGTATTAGTCAACAATTTGCTCTCAACTGATATATACCTTTTTCGCTATTATATACACATATTTTCAATTAAAGTGCACATATATGCCACATACTTTGTTTGTATATGTTTATATTCTATGTTTTTTGTTATAAAACATCAAATATACTTTGTCAGAAAAGTCTTATTGTAAAATCAAAATAATTGACGGATAGTTTCAGTAAATATTCCGTGATATGTGAAGTCCGTTGCAACTTGCTCCAATAAGTCCAAAGAAAAGAAAAAAGTCGTTCAATTTTATGCAGTGCTTAATATGCAAAAAAAAAACTCGACTGGAATTTTGAGTCAATTTAACCATATAGGGAAGTCGATTTTTGTATCTGCATCGAATAAAAGATTGGATGAGGTGAACATGTTTCATGAAAAGGCACTTGTTTCTGTCAATATGGGTTTATTATCCATACCCGTACGAAAAATCACCCGTACGGGTATGGATAGTAAACCCCATATTGACAGAAACAAGTGCCTATGATTTCATGCGATAGCTGTTAATTCGAAGAACTCCGTGCAGGCAGTTTACCATCGTTCATGCTACAAAAGTTACACAAGTTAACATATTTGTGCCCCCTTTTAGAGCGAGGAAGCTTCTTATCTGATATTTAATGACGACATACAATTATCGGACTGTTGTCCCACAGTTTCGAGTATTTGTATGCGTTCTAGAATGCAGTCGTTCAACTGGAGCGCTTGTACATTTTGTTGCAACAAAACATTTTAGAAATATCAAAAAAACTACGCAAGTTTGAATCAGATGAGCGTATGAAAAATGTTTTATCCGTGTCAGACAAAGTTAAAATTGCCTTCGTATTTATTGCAATTCATTTTATAGTTACTCGATGAAACTGCATACAGCCAAGACTATTCTCAGGAAATGGCACCAGAGAAATTGCGTAAATGCTAAGAAATTGTTAAGTCAATCGTGTGTATGGCCAATTTTGTTTTACTCTTTTTTTATTTAGGATTGGCTTTACAAATGTACCATGAGTTTGGTTCAAAACACCTTGTTGAAACATTGAATGCCAATGGACTTTATGCTTCTTAAAGTAAAGTGCGACGCTATCTGATGTATTGCCAACCATGAAATTGAGCGAATTCAAGATAGTGTGTACTGTTTCCTCAGCATCTTTGCAGACACGCATATGGATGTCATCACACCTTCCTAAACCCCCTTTTAGATATCTGTTAAATCTTGGATAAATTGATAGGGATGGTTTGAAGCTGGTATTTTTTTTAGGAACAAATGTCTTCGGACTTCCTACAATACCTTGTCTATACTTGTAAAGAAAAACTCAAAATAACGTGTTTGCTGTGAGCAGAACCTTTCATGTGCAGACATGTGGCCATGAGTGAAATGAGTAGAAATATTAGAACATGTCTTGTGACGGTTGATGAAAATTAAGATGATGAAGATAACGGTTGATTTGGTATAAAGCTTGTTGCACTGGTACACCCAGGTTAGGGGAGTGTTGGTGCGCCCTTAAAAAAGTTTAACCCGCCCACATTCTGTATGTGTCAGTTTCAAGTCACGAGATGGTAATGCAGTGTTTGTCGTTTGTTTTTATTTATTTATTTCGGGAATTGAAGACTATGCAGTATGAATTTACTCATTGTTGAAGCCCGTACGGGACCTATAATTGTAAGTTTATTTATGTCTCAGTTGCAATCATATCACATCTTCTTTTTTTACATAGAATACTTTTGAAGTTTGTGGTACGTTGCAAGGAAAAAAAGGGGGGATATATAGGTACAAAACCTGTAATGTAATAGATTTTAACCAGAGTAAAATACACAACAACAGATAATACTATGGAAGCAGTAATAATTGTGAAAAAAAACCAAAAGCAACGAGTAGTCTATAAAAAAAACCTGAAGTATCCGCAAATTCAATTTGAGGTCATATTTGACTGTAGTGTTTTATTGCTTTGGTTTGATACCTCACCCAATATGATGGTTTAAAAAATAATTTTAAAGTATTGTCCTGCATGACACTTGATGTTTACCTGAAATTGCAATTTGTCATAAGGTTAAGGTGCTCTAAACATTTTATAGGTTGAAAACCTGATTTTTGAAGTTTTGTTTATAAAACGTCGTTTTATGAATTTTTTTGATAAAAAAATCTCAATGATTAAGGTTTATGTATAATAACAAACATTACTAAAGCCAAAACAGTATCATTTGTATTTAGGTAGGGTTTAGAAATATAAAAAAATGTCAAAACTGAAACCCTCCCAAATTTTCACAGATTTTTACATATGACCTTTGACCTCAATTTAAAAAAAATGTGACCATATCAAGTCTTGACGACAGGCATATTATTAAAGTACACGATTTCCTCTTTCCAATGATATATTATATAGGTGTGTGTTCGGTGGGGAGATTAAATTCAAAAAAATCTGCCTTCAGTCACCGCACTATAAAACGAACATGACGATGATGCAAATAAAATGTTAACCTGTTGCGTTATATATTTGCCCAGACAGCATTCGACGTTTTGATAAATATATATTTGTCAACACAAACAAACAAAAAATACCTCGCCTGCGTCTGGTCTACAGAATACAAAATAAAAGCTAAGTCAACTGTAATCTTTTATTACAAAGTAAATAATGTCTTGTAATGTTAAATATCTAAAGATTTGGCTTTGTTTGAAATCCAATCAAAATAAAGTTCCATAAATAAGGAGTTGGATATACAAATTAATATGTAAAGCGTGCACCTCAATGCGTAGAAAGATGAACTATAAGGATGATGTTATCATTGATCGAACCGTGGTTTAATAAATAAATATTTTCGAACATATATTCAAGATCAGAATTAATAAGAGCAACAGTAGTATACAACTGTTTATAAGTCTAAATCGATTAAGTAAAAACGAATCCAGGTAACAATCTACCAAGGGAAGCACATCAATGGACAATCAACAGAACAACAGAAACACTGAAGTTTAACACAAACAATCGCCAACATACATAGAAACAGATTACTTGATAAAAACTGCCATAATAATAACCTTGGCAACTCCATATAATTGGCAATGAACTATACTGTTATAGTTATTCCTAAACAAGCACAGTAAGGACTGTTTGCACAGTGAAAACACCTTTACACAAGTTAAGGTATTAAACAATTACTACCTTTTACTAAGTTAAATGTGGTTTTAGTTTAATTCAATTTTTCAAAAGCAGTTTATCAACATACTTATTTGAACAAAACACAGTTATTTTTAAACATATTGTATTCCATATTAAGTCAGTGTACAGTGTATTTTATACAGAGATATACTGAGGACTCATTGGTGGCCTTCTGCTGTTTTCCGTTCTTTGGTCGGGTTGTTCTCTCTTTGAGCTATTCCCCATTTTCCCCATGTTATATACAACATGAACATCTAATATGTTAATTAACATGTTGCTAGTGACCTAATACGATATATACGTTATTACGATATTTATGATATATACGTTATTACGATATTTACGATATATACGTTATTACGATATTTATGATGGTGCATCGGAAGCAAATCTCGAATCGCCATATGGAAAATATTGATCCCATTCATATGGTATTAGGTAATTATCACTTTGTGTGACAAACTTACCTTACTGACTTTCTTAACATGTGTTATTGCAACTAGTGGCTTATCAAAATTATCAAATCTTTAACCTACATGTTTGTACACAATCAAATGCCAATGACAACAACTTGTTTTTAACCACGTAACAATAGACATTTGCGGAAACTAGGTCTATACCTAGGATTACACTTTAGACTTACGATTACAGGTGACAAAAACAAGGGGTCATCTCAAAATACAAAAACAAACCAACAATACAGATACAAATAGCAAATGGTGTCTTCTAAAAAAAAGAAAAAAAAGATGTAAGCAACACGTTAAATTTCATGTGTCCGAAGCGCTTTTCTGGATTTACCATCAAGACCGCACAAAGCCGAATATTTGAAGACAAGGATTTATAGGGACCTAAGGTGTAGATAGATGTATGATATATATATTATCAGCAGGAGAAATAGACATTCCCCGCGAAACGGGGTACTTTTTAATGCAATGGTAACTATACGAAAACCATTAAAAATATTGTACAGATGATACTCTATTACACGATTACAACTTTGTATCCGCAACTGTTGCGTTGACGACTTTAAAAATAGATTGTGATTTTTTTTAGCAACTTTTTCTCGCCTGCATTTTTTATCCCTAACAATCAATTGAATAGATTTGCGTATACATTTTGTGTTGAAATGAACAACGTCACAGTAAGAGATCATCCCTTTTCCTGCCGATCAATGCTTTTGAATTGGGACATATGGTCGGACCCCCCTTTTATCTTGGGTTGGAATCCGCTTTTGAAAATGGCTGGATCGACCCCTGCGTCGTCAGTGCACTCTTTATAATAGCACCAGTCTCGGAACAAGGGTTAAATCAAACTCATGTTTCGAGCATACTAATCCCACCCATGTTCATTGGGGGTAATTATCGACACCGCGAAAAAAAAACCGTCCATACTTAATGTTTCCCAAGATCTTTTTATAATAATTGCATGAAAGAAAAACAACTTGGAACTCGTGTGTCATTTTTTGTTTGTTGCTGTTGAAAACATAGATTGCAAAGTTTTAACTATTTGAGTACAGCTATTTTACATTTCAACTGAGTCTGGCGAACAGTCTTAAATATATTTCCGACACAGAAAAGTCTTTTTTTTCTCAAATAGTTGTGATTTGTTTTCTATTGAAACCAAAAATGAGACAAAAGTGTTCATGAAAATAAAAGATTTCAAATTTATACCGAACGGCAAGTGAAATTTCATGAAGAATAAATTGCTGCTAATAAATACCCGTCCGTATTTCCTCATTCTCTTTAAAACAAAATAAAAGAGAGAAAGTATGTCTTAGCATAAACATGCTAACATGCTCCATGGTTGATTGCACCTTACCTACACAAAGTATTGCTGACCTTTTTCAGCAATTGCTCCAGTCTATCTACTGCAACGACAATTGCGATATTTTGTGTGTCTTATGTTTAATTTATTTTTTTGAATAATGTTAGTTCATTCTATCATACTTCGTACAATTGCAGCATTTTTTACCTTGGATACCACCGTATACAATAATTAATGTTAACACATTGCTGCAAATATTTTAGAAAAAAAAACATTGTTCAACTACAGAAAAACATCCCTATCGTTACATTGTTTTGGATCGACGATTTATTTTTACACTTTGAGAAAGCCCAATATTTATATGCTACCTTTAAGTGTAATTGTAATCCTAATCCTAGGTGTTCGACAGTTTCCGCAAATGTCTAATATAAACCACCATGATAAATTAGAGAATGGAAATGGGGATTTTGTCCAGGAGACAATAATTGGACCAAAGATCAGAAAACAGATCGAAGCCACTAATTGGTCATCAACAAAGCGAGAAAATGGCGCACCAGGAGGCGTGCTTTAGTTGGACCCTAACAAAAATATGTACTAGTTCAGTGATAATGAACCTCCTACTTAACTCCGAAATATTTACATGAACTAAAATTAAAAATCATACAAGACTAACAAGGGCTCCTAATTTGGGAATAGCGCAAACATGCGATGTGAGATCTTAAGCCTCCACCTATATCTCTTACAAATGTGGAAAAATACAAAGCAATACGCACATTAAAATTCAGTTTAAAAGAATTCAGAATCCGATGTCAGAACAGGTTAAAAAATAAACTTAACAAAAAACAATGATACATAATTAGCAAAGGACTACTAGAAGTTACTGCCATGCTAGCTCCAGACCTCAATTAAACTGATTGAAAGATTATGTCTTCATCATATGCATATAAAGCACAAATCCTTCCGTTTGACGTTTAGTATCATACCATCATAAAATATATAAGAAGAACATAGCTCGTATCGCATGCATACTAAGCCCATATGAAATATACACGGTTTCCATTATATTCTTAGAAATGTATATATGGTAAGATTATATGTTGCATTATATGTTTGCCAAGACAGCATTCGACGTTTTGATAAATATATATTTGTCAACTTTTTTTAAGTATATATGTTGTTTCATTCAAATTACAATTCGTACAGACAACTTTACTTGAAAACGACTGATATGGAAAACATTTTATACAATATATGACATATTTAGTTTTATGTAAGATTGTGCATACATTTGAATAACTCATTTTTGCAGGTAAAGGAGGATTGCATATTTCACACAGACAGTTATTTGTCTTCAAAAGGTCACTCGCTATGTGTGAAAGAATATGCAAACCAGTTTTTGCCGGTTATGACTGATATTTGCGAAATAGTAGTACTTTTATTGACATTTGATAGTTGTTAGCTCCTCCTCTCTCCAATTTATTTTATTATCACGTGTATAAGTGTTATATAAGACTAATAAATCTTATTTTATCAAAGACAATAGAACCAACTAGCACCTAATATGTATAGTGAGTATTTAGTCTATAAGAGTTAATCATAGAAAGTTCTTTTACAACAAGATGAAATATATTTTTGTAAAGGCCATTGAAGTCTAAGCTGTTGTGACTTTTGAGCTATCTAAGTTTTAATCATTTCTTTTTTTCTTTCTTTTTTTTCGTTTTCGTGTTTCGTATGTTTGTCATATTCCTTACCTTAAACATTTTCAATGCAGTGTGTTTGTATAGATGTACGATTTTCTCAATTCTCGTTATATTCGTTTTTAATTCGTTTTCCATCTTTTTTTTATTCAAGCGCCTCGTATGTAGAAGTAACGCGTGCCTTGATTACAAAATCTGAAGTCTGGTATATTTAATAATCGTATATTATAAACAGAACAGTAGTTCATAAAACGTTATAAAGAAAAGATACCATTTGCAAATCTAACACGTAGAACAGAACTATACTCGTCACAGCATTATACGTTGTATCCTGAATATTGTGTAACCATACAGTACCATTGCTTTTATATTCAGGTTTGATTTATTTGAAATAACAAAAGTTAAAACATAATGAAAACAACAAACTAATAATTTCTACTGGATATTCAAGGAGGATAATTAAACGCACACATTGCCATATAAAATTAATATTGAATTAACTGTATCAGAGATGTTACACATAGACGATTGTATATAAGAGGCAATTGTGGGCTGTATAATTGACACACAATCAGCAATACATAGGAAGGTATACAAAATGCCTGCCATTCAAATCGAATGCGCTAAAGTGGTTAAAAATCTATAGAAAAGAACATATTTGAGTAATAACACTCTCCTATCAATATTTGTTGCGTTCTATTCCACGCTTGCATTTTCTCTGTTAATTGATTACCAACGACCTTACTTTTTGGAATCAAGTAAGCATTCGTTAGCTCCGTTACATGATGTGTTATGAAAGCATTTCTATCACATAAGAACACACTACGCCAAATACCGCCTATATCGTGACGAAATATTATTTTATTCAAAAAGGTTAGTTTTATTTGTTTAATAAAATAATTTGTTTATGAAATACTTTTTTTTTGTTCCAGATCTGACTAGCAATTCGTCTTATATGACTGGTGATATCTCTGAATATGAATATTTAGCAGCTATCTTACGATCGATGAACCTATCACAATTTGGTAACGAGAGTGATCATGAATTGTTATATAATTTGATCAAGCAAATTCAGCAGAAAGTGGATTCAGAACAAGAAGCATCTGTTTTAATCATCAACTTATTGACATTCTTACCTCCACTCATATTAGCGTTTGGAATTGTTGGAAATATTTTGTCGTTTATTGTTCTCACTAAATTTTCTAACAGGTTCCCTAGCTACCATTACCTGTATGTTCTAGCATCGTTAGATATGGTGGTGTTATTAACAGGACTATTGAGACTATGGGTAAAGCAAATAACCGGAAACGACGTTGCGAGTGAATCTAACTTTCTGTGCCCACTATTTACATTTTTAGGTTTTTTCAGTAGTGTTGCTAGTGTTTGGATAGTCCTGGCTATATCTATTGATCGTGCGATTGCAATCAAATATCCTCTGAAGAGATATAAGGAAGATGTCAACAAACGAACAAAAACTATTATTTTGATTATTTTGATAGGAAGTGGATTAGTAAATAGTCATTTCCTTTTTACCATGGGGTTGCAACCAAACCAATCACGTGACCTCACATCATCATGTGATCCGCATTTGATGTACCTTAACTTTTATCGAACTGTATGGGCATGGATTGACGCCATAATTTACTCTTGGATTCCGTTTTGCGTCATTGGTATTACTAATATTATTACTATTATAGGCCTTTTTATCGCACGAAAAGCTAGAAAATCCTTGAACAGTAAAGAGATTAAAGTATCTCATCGAGAACATTACATGACTATCATGGTACTTACCATTTCTATTTCCGTCCTTATTATGCTGCTTCCAGTCAATACCATTATGATAATGTTGATATTTTGGAAAAACACAATTGGTTCAAATCAAGAATTATATAATATGCAGTTAGCAAAAACAATCGGCGAACTATTAATGTATACAAGTCATTCAGTTAACTTTGTACTTTATTACTGGGCCGGTTCGCAATTTAGGCATCAATTTGGAAAGGTTTTCTTTCCAAAGAAAAAAGAAAAAAGAGTTCAAAGAATGTCTACTTTTGAACCTACATGTAGTAAATCCATACTATCCATAGAAGATGATTTATCAGTATAAATTAATACACTATCAACAACGTTTTGATTTGTGATTGAATATAGTTATATCAGGTATTGCAAAATATTGTATCGAGTAGATCCTAATTTAGAACAAGCTTATTACTATTCTACAAGGAATAAAAGTCACTATGTTCTGACAATTGTTATTTGTGTAATTCAACTACTATTTGCCTCGCCTTCTTGAAGAGTTTTTCCGATAGTGCAATGCAAGTAAATTTTTTTTAATGAAAAATGGTACATTAACTTACAAATAGGTATCGACGCCATTTTTTATTGTAAAATTAAAGCTTCCATGAACTGTTGAATTTGTTGGTCTTTGTTAAATAATATTAATAAATGAAGGTGAATGAGTAAGAAACTACACGACACAAAATAAACTATATCTTCAAGATCATCATACAGTCATCAATAATAGATGATTGTTTCAAAAATTATGTAAAGATGTGAGTATGTCACACTCGCAGAAAGATACAGGTCTCAACATTGGTTCTTCTGAAGTATACATGTAAACAAGTATAAAAAATTAATCAATAACGAAAAAAGGTACAAATATAAAATTGTGACAGTAAGGGTTCTGACTTAGGATGATACACATTCATTTTAAAGGTTTTTACAAGTTTAGGTATTTTGCCCTGGAATAACAAATGTTTCATCACACAAAAGGGAATAAAATGATCTAAAAAAAAGTGAAATCACAAAAATACTTAAACAACTGTCATATTCCTGACTTGGTACAGGCATTTGCAAATGTAGAAAATGGTGGATTGAACCTGGTTTTCAAGCGCTAAACCTCTCACTGTACGACATTCGCATCAATTTCCATTAAAGTGTATCAAAATGTCACAAATAGGGGTACAAAAACAACACGGACCCTACCAAAAACTAGAGGTGATTTCAGGTGATCCGTGGAACCCACCGTGTTGTTCATGTTGTTACAAAGCCGGTAAATAGTCGGAATCAGTAGGTCACATTCGTGAAAGGGGAAGGGGGTTGTAGTAACGACATAAGGAATATATCGGATATCATCTGTTTAACGAATATTCCATAACGGTCAACCAACTCGTGATGACGTCCGTAATATTTACGAAATGATGATTACAACTTCACCATTATGATGACTTGTTTCAAAAAATTAAAAGGTCACAATTGGGAAGCCAAAATCATCTCTTTTGTCGTAAAGTTTTAAAGGAAAAGTCCGTAAGAAATGATAAAAAACATTATCAACAAAGGAACAATTTAGGTGAACGTTTGTCTGTAACGACCACTGTTCACGACGTACCTACGATAGACATTTAAACTGTTGGGTCACCAAAGGTTTCTTAACGCCTTTAATTATAAAATAATTCGAAAAATTAATCAGGAATAACCTTTATGTTTTGATTTATAAAATTGATATAAATCAAAACATCGTGTTATTTCTGATTAATTTTTCGAATTACTGTATTAAGGTGTTGAGAACCTTTGGTGACCCCATAGTTTAAGTGTCTTTAAAAAGTACATAGTGAGCAGTGGTCGTTACAGACAAACGTTCACCTAAATTGTTCCAGTCAATGGATACATTTAATGTGTCAATCAATGGCCACAGCCACACTGTTTTGAATTTCATTCTAATTCAAGTATTAAGCATGTTAAGATTTCACAATCATTTACTATTTATCACATCGCTATGAAAAGTAAGAGAACTGTTTGCCTGAATACACACTTCAATCTTTTTCATATATTCTTTTTAAGAAGTTAGTTTTATGATAATTGAGAATGTGATTTGAGAATAACATATAACTTTCTGTTGAATATGTTTGTCTCATACCAAGGTCGTGTACTAAAGCTTTCATCCCTGTTATAGCTACTTGCTGTTTGTTTATATATTAAGACACTATTCATTATCACAATTAATAACAATAAATCATCAAATGTTAACTGATGTATGTTTCATTGAAATAAGCAACTGTGTGTATGTTTCATTGAAATAAGTAACTGTGTGTATGTTTCATTAAAATAAGTAACTGTGTGTATGTTTCATTGAAATAAGTAACTGTGTGTATGTTTCATTGAAATAAGCAACTGTGTGTATGTTTCATTGAAATAAGTAACTGTGTGTATGTTTCATTGAAATAAGCAACTGTGTGTATGTTTCATTGAAATAAGTAACTGTGTGTATGTTTCATTGAAATAAGCAACTGTGTGTATGTTTCATTGAAATAAGCAACTGTGTGTATGTTTCATTGAAATAAGCAACTGTGTGTATGTTTCATTGAAATAAGCAACTGTGTGTATGTTTCATTGAAATAAGCAACTGTGTGTATGTTTCATTGAAATAAGTAACTGTGTGTATGTTTCATTGAAATAAGTAACTGTGTGTATGTTTCATTGAAATAAGCAACTGTGTGTATGTTTCATTGAAATAAGCAACTGTGTATGTTTCATTGAAATAAGCAACTGTGTGTATGTTTCATTGAAATAAGTAACTGTGTGTATGTTTCATTGAAATAAGTAACTGTGTGTATGTTTCATTGAAATAAGTAACTGTGTGTATGTTTCATTGAAATAAGTAACTGTGTGTATGTTTCATTGAAATAAGTAACTGTGTGTATGTTTCATTGAAATAAGTAACTGTGTGTATGTTTCATTGAAATAAGTAACTGTGTGTATGTTTTTCTACTTGAAACATAAATCATTTTTCTCTAATTTTTCGTTAATTTGAGCCTTTGTGCACCAATTGTACAAAACAAAACAAAATAATCAACGTGTGGTTCGTTTGATCTCAGTTCTTCATTGGTTAAAATCAGATTATAACTTCGAATTTTCTTGTTTTCCTCTGAATTTCCAATTGTGACGGGCATGAAAAAAGGCGACCATGCCACATAGAAAGAACACATTTTTTTTGGCAGATCAGTTCGCAAAGAAGGAATGCCTGTGTATTGTTTGAAAATAATTAGAAAAACAGATTTCACCACCAAATCTCGTGTAATACGATATTTATCCACTCTCGACAGTTCATTTTAAATATTTAAAACGCTCGGCGAGCCTTGCGTTTTAAATTTGAAATTTTTACTGTCTCGAACGGATGAATAACGTATCACACTCGATGCAGTTGTCGAATCTATATGTAAACTACTTATTTTCAATGGTCAATCTAAATATTTTTGTAGGAAAAGATACATTTTATTTTTCATATTATGCATTTAAATTTTCTTATTCCAACTTACTCAAATTTTGACTTTAACCCTTTTTCTAGACAAAACGAGCATTAAACTTACTTTATGAACCCGGTTTCGTTGATGAGATAACTTTAATTTTGTATTGCTTTTTTTCAGAAGAATTTCTTTTTCGTTTCTTGTGTGATTATAGCACTAACAAAATCAAACTATTTAACTATTCATACCATGTCTCTCCTCAATTTGACTGTTCATACCATGTCTCTCCTTAATTTGACTATTCATACCATGTCTCTCCTCAATTTGACTGTTCATACCATGTCTCTCCTTAATTTGACTATTCATACCATGTCTCTCCTTAATTTGACTATTCATACCATGTCTCTCCTTAATTTGACTATTCATACCATGTCTCTCCTTAATTTGACTATTCATACCATGTCTCTCCTTAATTTGACAATGGTAACTGAATTTGGTTTTGTCAAAATCTGCTTTATTAAGAAAAAATCATTTTCATTACGTATAAAAAAAGAAATTCCAATCGTGAACTAGTTTGAAAAGTGACAGATTACCTTAGCCGTATTTGGCACAACTGTTTTGGAATTTTAGGTCCTTAATGCTCTTCAACGTTATACTTGTTTGGCTTTCAAACCTTTTTTATATGAGCGTCACTGCTGAGTCTTTTGTAGACCAAACGTGTGTATGGTATAACCGGTATTAAAACAAATATAAGCCTGGTAACATTGATAACTATGACAAATGCGAAATTTAAAATAGACCAAATACATTTAACGCAAATACAACAACTGTCTTATTCATGATTTGGTACAGGCATTTTCTTACGTCCAAAGTTCCGAGTAAAACCTGTTTTTTTTTATCTAGCTGAACCGCTCACTTGAAGGAGGACAACAACGAGAGATCAACACAAACAGATATAATAGGAAAACATGTCACAAGTTTGGAGTACACTGTACACCATTCAACATTTTGTTTTAATTGTAATCGCTATGAAACAAATTAGAACCGCCTTTTATTTCGTTCATGTAAGTAAATTGAAGCTAAATGTTAATGTATAGTACGTCAATTACATCAGACGTTAGAAAAACAATAACAGATTAACCTGAAACTGTGAAATATTAAAATTTATGGGATTGTAATCTTTTTCACAAATCTTTTTATCATTATTTAGTTTTATGAAAGATTTACGTTTTGAGAATGACACCTAGTTTTCTGAATAATAATTTTCTTATATTAAGGTCGTTTACTAACACCTTCATCGCTGCTACCTGTCGTTGATTTTTTTTCAGACAAAATTCATAATCGCAATAAAATACAAAACAATATCAAATATCAACCGAAATCTATTCATTGAAAAAAAACATCTTTTCTTCTATTTGAAACATAGTTCATATGTAAAATGTTTATCTTAAATTTGTTATGTCAATTATGATTTAAAAACATTTTAAGTGAAATATTATCAAAATTTTATCAAACAATATTCATCCTCCAATACTGTCAAACATTTCTACATTATGTATTTATTTTTTCTTATTCGATCCTATTCAAATTTGACCCTTAAACTTTTTTTATTTTTTATTCGAACGACGATTGCTGTTTTCTTTGTACACGAAACTCGTGTTTGGCGTACACAAATGTCTGCTCGGTATCGTTGATTAGATTATTCAATATGTTCATCTCTACTTTTCAAAAGATTCTTGTGATAAAATCGGACTTGTTGACTATTTATGTAACATCATGACTCTGCTTCTCTTGCAAAAGGTAATTAAAACCAAATTGTCAATACAATGGATTTAATGAGACTGTCATACAAGTGAGAGGGTCATCTGACTTGAAAACAAGGCTTTATTTACCATTTTCTGTATGAGGATATGATTGTACCAAGTCTGGAATTGAACAATTGTGTCCATTTCTTTCATGTGTTTATGCTTCAATTCTTAAAGAAACAAAATAAAAAGAATAAACATACCAAAACCATCTATAGTATCAATGAACAATACTGTTCAGTACGAATATCTCGAATATATATTTAACTTGTAGTATTAACAAAACCCTAATATTGTATTCAAATTGAGAACACATAAAACCTTTTTTGCCCCATCGATCCATCTATTGTTTCGTTCATATAAGTAAATTCATATACTTTCATAAAACTAAGTAAAGATAAAAAGATTTGTGAAAAAGATTACATTCCCATAAATTTTAATATTTCACAGTTTCAGGTTAGGTAGCAATACACAGTTAGGAGTTTAGTTTCGCATTTTGGCCCCTGTGAATTTTTTAAATAGGAAAGTTATTGTGTAATAAAATTCATTTTTAGACAGCTGAGTGCTAATTTAGCCTTCAAAGATGGTTTATAAGAGCATTAAGATTATTTTTTACATGTTTTATGGGCTGTTTTCTGTTTGACAATCCGTATTTTCATAGCTAGAATGGCCATCGGTCCAGAAATTAATGTAATGTTTACAAACACTTTTTTTACACGAAGTTTTTGACGCAATTTTACAAAAAAATGAGACTAAAGACATATGATTTTCATTGGATTTGCTGAATGATATATGTACACAGTTTCAGAAAAGGTATTACTTCAAGCGATTGGAATTCTACTTTTAGCCAAATTTTGGGGAAATATGTGACATATTTTCCCCTCTTTTTGCAATATTTTATAACAAATAAATGCAGATTGTTGCCATGGATACACCCAAAAGAAATTATATTTTACCAATTTATATACTGGATATAAAATCTATGGAAGATTTTGATTACATACATATGCCCATATATGACACAAACAGTAAGCTTGATATTGCAAGAAAGCAATGAAAAGGGGATGGTAAAATTTATAAGGGCAAGTTTTTATATTTTTCCTAACTGTTTATTGCTACCTTATGGCATACTTACCAAGCTCAGAATTGTTTAATTTAAGACTGTTCATGCCACAAATCTATTGATATTTAGATTCTAAATCAACTTCTGAGGAAATTAAGCGTTTAAGAATGACAATACATGTTAATTTTATTG
The DNA here is from genome assembly GCF_963676685.1 of Mytilus edulis. NCBI lineage: Eukaryota > Metazoa > Mollusca > Bivalvia > Mytilida > Mytilidae > Mytilus > Mytilus edulis. Next base: position 62,199,680 of record NC_092348.1, read on the forward strand.
TTTACAGTCCTTAGCAACCAAAATCAGACATTTTGACACAAGGCTAATATTTGTACTCTATCGGCTTAACTCCTGCTTCTGATGGATTGGGTTGCATGTAGTAGCCTAAGTATTGAACGCGTTGCTTTTTATCTTGCGAATATATCAAATTATTGTTTTAATCAAGATTTCATGTTACATTTTGGCATATTTTAAATGTATAGTTAAATTAGAAGTAAGAAATTGATTCCCTATCACCAAGTTTTTAATTTAATTAATTGTTTGGTATGCAATAAGCATAAAGATTAACATTTTTATGCTTGAAATTGCTAAATTTTGTACTATTTTGCATCATCAGAGATCTTATTAAGATTTTCAACATTAAAAAACTGACAAAAGAGGTATAGTTTTTTAAGATTTTGCTAAAAATTGAGATAGAGACAAGATTTTACACTTTGACTTGGCACCTTTCTTTAAAATCAGTTTTTGTCGCGTTTCAGTGCCAACTGCTAACCTTCATAAAATATTCACTACTCAACCAATTTCCAAAAATAAAAGGCCATTTTGCTCGATTTAGCTAGCAGAACACAGAAAATAAGTTAAAGGGAGAATTTGAAAAAAATCTTTACTATTAAGGGTGCAATACACAGTTAGGAGTTTAGTTTCGCATTTTGGCCCCTGTGATTTTTTTAAATAGGAAATTTATTGTGTAATAAAATTCATTTTTAGACAGCTGAGTGCTAATTTAGCCTTCAAAGATGGTTTATAAGAGCATTAAGATTATTTTTTACATGTTTTATGGGCTGTTTTTTGTTTGACAATCCGTATTTTCACAGCTAGACTGGCCATCGGTCCAGAAATCAATGTAATGTTTACAAACACTTTTTTCTACACGAAGTTTTTGACGCAATTTTACAAAAAAATGAGACGAAAGACATATGATTTTCATTGGATTTGCTGAATGATATATGTACACAGTTTCAGAAAAGGTATTACTTCAAGCGATTGAAATTCTACTTTTAGCCAAATGTTGGGGAAATATGTGACATATTTTCCCCTCTTTTTGCAATATTTTATAAAAAATAAATGCAGATTGTTACCATGGATACAACCAAAAGAAATTATATTTCACCATTTTATATACTGGATATAAAATCTATGGAAGATTCTGATTACATACATATGCCCATATATGACACAAACAGTAAACTTGATATTGCAAGAAAGCAATGAAAAGGGGATGGTAAAATTTATAAGGGCAAATTTTAATATTTTTTCCTAACTGTTTATTGCTACCTTAATCTGTTATTGTTTTTCTATCGTCTGATGTAATTGACGTATTATACTTTAACATTTAACTTCAATTTACTTACATGAACAAAATAATAGGCGGTTCTTATTTGTTTCATAGCGATTACAATTAAAACAAATCATACTGCTGTGTTTGTATATTAAAACATGATTAACTTCATGTAAAATGTTAAAGTCTACGTCAGTTACATATACATAAGACGTCATTTAAAAACCTTTAACTTAAAACTGTGAAACATCAAAGTTCATATGAATCCAACAGCTATGAACATGATAAAAAAAAACAGTAAAACAGAAAAAGATTGTAATAAAACAACTCCTGAAACAAATACATAAACAGAACGAAAGAATTTTGCAGTAACGGAAACAGAAAAATAAGAAAACTGAAATAAAATATACAAACACAGCAGTATGATTTGTATTTGTATATGTTTATCTTTGAAATCATTAGTATTTTGTATCAGGTTGTCTTTTTTAAAAGCATAAAATGCACGATACAGTTACGTAAAATCTTTCAAGTGGTCAAACTGGAAAATATGTGAATTGTATCAAACAAACATTAAATTCAAACAAGAGTAGATGAGCCCATCTTTTAAATAAAACTACAACTGGTTTGTTTATGTATGAATATTATTTTTTACTGATTGATATAAACAAAAGACGGATTTTTTTTAATTAGTAGGGGCAATAAGGCTCTTTTTTTTGCCCAAATAATTGGATGTTCATCAAATTTTAAGTATATTTAAGATTTAAAAAGTATGTGCGCTCCCAAGAAACAACTATACATTTTGTGGGATTCTGTTAATAGTTATAATGAAGCTTCTATTAAATTATTTTGGTGTTTCTTGGCTTTTCACAGTGTTTCCATAACATAAAAATAGATAGAAAACTGCTAAAATTCTGTATTTTTCATCTTTTTTGCGAGAACAGTACATATAATGAGGTGTGACGTCATCAGAAAAAAATCTTTATGTTTTTTGTTTATATATCTTGACCCTATGCATTTCTGAACATTATGTACCAATTTAAAATAGTTACCAAACATTTTATTTTCTTTGGCCAAAACCAGGCCTTAATCAATGTTAATGTCCCTACTTCTTTAAGTTACAAAATGTCGTTCTCTAAATATAAAATCATGAGAATGTGATAAAAATGGATACTATTTTAAGATTGTTTCTCAAATTTTTGTTCCCATTTATTCCTAAAAGTTTCACATGAAGGTATTGTCTTTATTACATATTTGAATTGAAATAGGTAAACATTACCTTGTATATAAGCTGTCGTCAAACCATATCAAACTTAATCAAAAACACAATTGCGAGATGTATACATTTTGTAAGTACTAGGACACACTAAATTTCCACAGAGACAACTCTTTCAAAACTAAGGGTTAAAACAGTGTCATAGGCAATTGACTTTTGTTAATGTGGACGAATGTAGAATATTTGAAAAAGCATTGTACGATGCTTTCATGACATCACATGATAACAAAATAATATCTCAATTAATCGAATCCGATGTTTAAATAGACTCCACAAACCATGCTTATTGTTTGGAATGAAATAATAGCAGATATTGAGAACAGGAAAGAACCAAAACAAGACATACACCCAGACAAAACAATTAACCGTGTCTGACAGAGCTGCATGCAAAGATGCATAAAAAGACATACTGAAAATAATTTTGGAAGAACACAATGAAATCTATAATGCAACGAGAAAAATGTAGAACGGAAAGTTCATATCAAAAGGCAAAATCAAAAGTTCAAACACATCAAACGAATGAATAACAACTGACATATTCCTGACTTGACACGGTCGTTTTCTGATATCGAACATGGATGATTGAACCTGGTTTTATAGGAAAAGGACTAAGAAGTGCAACTTACAAAAAAATGTATGTGGTGCCGTATTTTCGATGGTATCATATCTTTGTAGTTTACAAATTAAAAGAAGTACAAAAATCATAAGTGAACAGCTTGATAGGCCGCATTTCAAACATCTCCCATGTTCACTTCAATCTGAATAGTCGGACATGATACCAGAGGTATGTGCTATACTAAAGACGACATACCGTTAAAAGTAATTGACAAAGTAGTTGTACCCTTGAATTTTGAAGGTGTCTTAGATTTAAATCATGGTTGATCTATGGAAATTTACGTCTTCAATAAAAAATAAATATTAACACACGTTAGAACAAACTCAACATTAGCGGCTTATAAGTATAATGATAACCGAATACAAAGGGTTCGATTGAAGCACTTATGTATCTGAAATTCAAAATGGATTACCAACGCATCTTTAATTCCTTTTACTTTACACGTGTCTTTAGCTTTTTAGAGCATTTGCGTTAATCAAGTATTTGTTGGCGTATCCGTATCGGCGTATCGTATAACACGTTTATGAGGAAAGGGTAAATTAAGTCAAGTTGGTTCCGATGAAAATATTTTATAATGCATTTAATTTTAATTGAGATCGGGGTTAAGTCATTATTGTAAACAAATCTGTTCGATACGTATACGTCGATCCGTGCACGTATCCTGATACGTGAATAATGCAAATGCTCTACTAGACAACAGTTACTAACTAGCAGTTCACAAACGGATATTGATAATCAATTGAAGTTACGACTTAGATACGTAATACAATATGTAAAAAAAACGAAAGCCAAACCTAGTGTTAATTTTGTTTTCACTTAACATACGAAAGGTCAATGTCTTAGGTGAGATCCATGTCAGTATGGTATATAATGATTTTTTTAATAATTTTTATTAGCACCTCTCCATGTAAGTCCCAAAATAGCCCCGTGTTGTTACGAGTGAAATAGCACAATGAGATAAGACTGAGATTTCAATTAACAACGATAAGTTTTTGATGAGTTAATTCAAGCAAAAATAAGAAATTGAAAATATTAACTATTTTCCTAGTATAGGTAGCTGCCAATGTGTTTACATATTGTTGTTGCTTGACCTTTTTATGACGTAATTGCCATATTTGTATGGTATTTATTTTCAACTGACATTAAGCGTGATTCAGCAGGTAGACATTATTTTTTTCTATTTAACTGAATCACGCATCATACATGTCATGCATACACGTGCACATATTAAACTGAAAATGATTATCATTGCAGTAGCTAGTAAAGTGTAATCATTTGTGAAATGAGTAATAGCCGAAAAAGCTATCAAATTTTTTTTTTATAACTTACATTTGTAGTTTTGGAGGAATATAATCTTGAAACCAAATTTAGACAACAACAAATCTTGAACTTGTAATGCAACAACACATTTTACCAAGAAAAATATTATCTGAATAGTTTAGATACTATATTGGACAGTAAAACATGTATCGGCATAAATCGAGATAACGATATAATAATCCGAGATCTCGATATAATAAATCGAGATAACGATATAATAATCCGAGATCTCGATATAACAATTTCGTTTTATCGAGATAACGATATATTTTTTATCGAGATCTCGATAAAACGGTAATGTTTTATCGTGATGTCGAATAAAAAAAATTATTTTCTAATTTTTTTGTGTCCCCTTACGGCTTCCGTAGTAATTCAATCCTGTTTAGACCTTGTGTTGTTTTTTTCAAAAGATTTAAAAAAATATCTTAGCCAAAACACGGAGGTTTCACAAGCTCTCTAACGAAAAAAGAATGTGCCACAAAAATACAAGACTGAATGAAATTCCTTAGTTATTGTTTACTCGTTGATTCTGTGCTAAACGAAACGATCGCCGAATATTCAACACTTAAACGCTTAGGTAACGTCTTCCTGTTGAAGCATTCATTATGATCTGGCTTGTTGAATACTGATGTCAATATAATTCAATCGACATATTAACCAGGTTATTGAAGAGATGCACTCAATACATGAGGCGAGTATAAAAGTCTTCAATACGGTATCGGAAAAGAAAACAAGACAAGTCTTTTTCGGATGTTCGCTACTTTCAAAATTCTTAGCATTCCTAAGACTAATACATTTAATTTAATAATATTTGAATAAAGGAAATAAAACGCTGAAAAAAAATGAGCGTCCTTGTGCTTGTCTTCGACAAATAGTAGAAAATGATTCTCTATAGATTTTTCAAATATTGAAAATAAGTACCTTTATCGTTTTCAAAAACTGTGAAAAATATCAAGGATTTTATAAGATTTTTAAATATATCTTTTTAAACAATATTTTTTGAAAGGTACAATGTAAGAAAAGAAAAGTAGGGATAAGCAGGCAAAATTTGTATTGCAATGAATGAATAAAAGTAGAGAATTCCGAATATCTGACAAAAAGGCAAAAACAAGACACATGCAAGTGTAGAAAACATTCTTGATAACTCTTTAATATTATGAAGAAATTGAGGAAGCCTGTAATGGGTTAACTTTGCTGTTGCTTGACCATGATATGACGTAATTACTACATCTGTGGGTTTTTTCAAGTAACATTTAGCGTTATTACAGAGTTAAACATTGTTTGTTATTTGTTCAGCTGAAACAGCCGTCATACCCGTAAGCGATTCTTTTTATAGAATGGTAATAAATATATCTTCTAAATATACATTGTCATTCTGTTCAAGGTCGTTACGTGACTTATAGAGTTACATTCTATTTCATTCGATCTCTAGTGGAGAGTTAGCCGTCCTATAAGTGTATAATTCCCCGTTCAACCATCTTTGTGTGTCTGTTAGATGCAGTACTATCTGTATCCCTCTGGAAAGTTAAGCCTTTTTCACAAAATGTTAATATTTTGTACTGTTATATCAAAGTCCTAGGTTAGCAGGGGGAGGGGGTTAGCGCTCGCAGACATGTTTAAACCTGCCAGATTCTATATTCCTGTTCCAAGCCTGTTTTTCCTTTTCTTAGTAAACCGTTTGTTATAATTTAGGACACAATTTTTTCCTCAATTGAATTATTCCTTATTCTGAAGTTCGAGCCTTTAACAGCTAACCAATAGGTATGAGTTTTTCTCATTGTTGAAGGCCTTCATTTGCTAACATTCACTTCATTTTAACTTTGATGAATCTGTAGTTGTCACATTGGCCTTCATATCATATCTCCTTATTCTTTTCATATATCATACCTTTTTTCATGTTTTATTTATGTACAAGGCTTAGAAACAGGTAGAACGCGAAGCTGTGCCGAGTATTTTTACCTGTTTCGAGCAGAGTGCAAATAACATTGATATTTCGAGACAATGTATGGTTATTCTTTATATACTGCAACTCTTATAACTGTTCTAAATGAAGCATTTAGGGTAAAAAACATCATTTCTTAATTTTCAACGGAAGACGTAACATTTTCGCGAACCTGTATGTTTTATTGACGTCATAAATAAAACTCTACGGAAACATATCGTCAACGTCATAAACAAGGTGATATACGGTCAGTGACTGTATATCACATATGAATATACGGTCAATGCAATTTGACTGCTCAAATAGCACAGCTGCAGTATATAATCACATAAAGTCAAACTAGTAAAAAAAAAAGAGGAACTATTAACACTAATATCAATCAATTTTCCAATACATCTAGCATTATCAATTGATAGAAAGTAGTTTTGAATTAAAAAAAAACCGTACTTTTCGAACATCAAATTGTCGCATTTAAATCAATATACAAATTTGAATAAATAGATAGATATGTTGAGTAAAGTACTCGAAACGGCAATATGGTGAAAATAAACTTTATGATGAAGCATAATTTTCAACAGTTTACGTGACAAAAGTCATGATTTTGTTTTCGACTATTGTTTGTCGTCGACTTTCTCTGCTTTTCTCACATGGAGTTTGTCTTCGATACATGAGTTCGAATATCCGTTTGGGATCGTCAGCCTTACTTTTTGAAAACATTAACTGAAATTGAAAACTATAAAACCATGACATAATAATTATTCTTTCTTATCAGAAGCCAATCTACGTATTATAAATGCGCTGAATCTAACGACGTTCACGATCAAGCTTCACCATTGTGAACATCCGTACTGAAAATGTAAAGGGTATATAATTGAACAAAACGACTTTTGTATAAGACTCAATAAATGTCTATGTGAGTTGATCATCTCATCAAAAATACTAATTAACCTAGAACTTAATGAAAAGAGTAAACAAAACATTGGGTTGTTAGCAGTTATGATGCTGTGATTTAAAAAAATTACATATTTGAACTAGAAAGGCTTGTTTACAGAGTTCAGTTTTAATGAATAATTTGAAAATATTTTTTTAATCTAAATTGATAACCAGTATTTAAGGATTATTTTGTTAACTTCAGAATAATTAAAAATGTTCACTGCCTACGAGTTTTGACACTTGTTGGAAAATAATAATCTCATACGCCGATCCTAAAATAAAATAAACAGATATATGACAGTGACTTAGTGCAAAGTAAAATCACAAAAATACTGAACTCTGAACAAAATTCAAAACGGAAAGTCCTTAATCATATGACAAAATCAAGAGCTCAAACACATCCAACGAATGGACAACAACTTTCATATTCAAAAAGAAGTAAAGTTTGCGATTTGGACTGGGAAATATGTACATGTACGGTTTTGATTGTGTTCATTGTTGAATGTTATACGAGTTTTAACATGATATAGTTGTTGATTTCTGTGTAACTTTGTATCTTGTGGAGAATTGTTTCTTTTGCAATAATACCACATCTGCAAAATGTTTTTTTTTATTCGAGAGGCAAAAACATAAAAAAAAAACGTGGTTCTAATAATTTAACAACCGGTCAGAAAACTTTGATTTGCTAATACTGGTTTATCATCTTATAAAACTTAGATGAAAAGATTTACGTTGTATGAACAGTGGCTTATTTACAAGACTCTGACAAAAATTCTTTCAAATTTCGATTCTGGTAATTATAACATAAGACAGTGAAACTTTATCCTTCACATACTTGAGATATACAATTGGGAATGGAAATGGGGAATTTGTCGAAGGGACAACAATCCAACAAAAAAAAATCCGGAAAACATCCAAAGGGCACCAATGGGTCTACAAAACAGCGAGAGAATCCCGAAGCCGGAGGTGGGTTTCACCTGGCCCCGGAACAAACATGTGTACTTGTTTAGTAAAACGTCACACTTAAATCGAAAACATAAATAAACGAAGATTCTAACAAAGTACCAGACTAACAAATGTCAGAGGTCCCAAACTTGTAACAGGCGCAAACATGCAGTGGGGTTTAATATATATATATATATATCTTTCGAATAGAACAAGGAGATCCCGTTATGTCTTTAAAACCGAAAGTAGAAATGATCGTTGTCAGATACTTGTTACAAAGGATGTGTATTTTAATTGAATGAAGGATCATTTGCCGGAGTTAAAATAATTTGAAACTGACGCTAACAAGGAAGTATTAAATGTATGTCATCAATTTTACTCCGCTATGATTTATCAGATTCTATGTCGTTTTATCTATATATAATATGTGCACTATTAATATAAAGCCAGTATATTAGGAAATGAAACTCAATAACTACGGGTAAATAAACCAGGACACATTTTAATAGCTTAGTCATCAGAAGAATCCGTACAGCTTCTTTTTGCTAGTAAGATTAGCTTCCTGATTCCAGAATTAGATAGCGATATGAAAAGAATCATTAATTATATAAAATGACATCTTTATACTTAATGGAAAGAAAAGGGAAATAAAGGAAAAGATTCTCAAAAGATTAAAACAAGTGTGGTTCATGTAAATACAAAACAGAAAGCAAAAAAAAATTTCAATAAGTCACTTTATTTGGACTATTATTCTTATGGTCTAATTTGATAATTCAGCTCCTCAATTATCTAAAGTACTTATACATCCATGGCTTAAAAAAAATGGGTTGAGTGAAATTAATGAAAGTCAAATATTGCAAGCATTATGGTAATTATTTAACTGTTTGAAATTGAGCTTTTAAAGGAAAATCTTCAAAACAAACCAAAATGCATCTAATACTGTATTATCGAAGTTTCCAAAATCAATCACAGACTCCTACATAAAATTGAGAATGGAAATGGGGAATGTGCCAAAGAGACAACAACCCGACCATAGAAAAAAACAACAGCAGAAGGTCACCAACAGGTCTTCAATGTAGCGAGAAATTCCCGCACCCGGAGGTGTCCTTCAGCTGGCCCCTAAACAAATATATACTAGTTCAGTCATAATGAACGCCATACTAATTTCCAAATTGTACACAAGAAACTAAAATTAAAATAATACAAGACTAACAAAGGCCAGAGGCTCCTGACTTGGGACAGGCGCAAACATGCGGCGGGGTTAAACATGTTTGTGAGATCTCAACCCTCCCCCTATACCTCTAGCCAATGTAGAAAAGTAAACGCATAACAATACGCATATTAAAATTCAGTTCAAGAGAATTCCGAGTCTTATGTCAGAAGATGTAACCAACGAAAATAAACAAAATGACAATAATGCATAAATAACAACAGACTACTAGCAGTTAACTGACATGCCAGCTTCAGACTTCAATTAAACTGACTGAAAGATTATGATTTCATCATATGAACATCAGACACAATCCTTCCCGTTAGGGGTTTAGTATCATACCATCATAACATATATGAGAAGAACATAACCCGTGTCATGCCAACAAGTGGTTGTTGAATAAATGTGTTTAGTTCCGACCTTCTTAATAAGTCTATTCAAAGGTTTTGTTAGTTTTTGAGGTGAATACTGACACCTGTATATATGTACGTGCATTTACATACAGTCGCTTTCTATCCTACTCAGCTCATATAATAATTAAATAGAACAGGTCTGACAAATGCATTTCTATTTCACATACATATACATAGATTTATTGATGCTTGCTTTCGTTTAATTGCAACCATTCCAAGCATGTCTAGGAAGAGAATAAATAAACAATATATATATTAAGTAAATCTTGCTGATAAACGGAAGATACATAATGAAAATGAATGGTAGAATTGTAAATACACCTACGGAACCCTCAAATGGTTGTTACAGGTTTGCCTTTTTAAGTAACAGAAATCATGCATTCTCTCTACGTAAGTCATGACATTTAACCGTACATCCCGCATATATGTAGCTAAACGAATTCTTACACATTGGAAGGTTCTACTGCCTGTCTGAAAAATATAAAGAAATGACAATTTTTCTATAAATAATTTAATCCTTGGGATAATTTTCCACAAATTCTTGTCAAATTAAGGCAACTGTAGTTTACCGATGTTTAAACCAAATAATACGATTAGGAACAGAAATCATTGTGATGAACACAAATCATTGAAGTTCACAAATTATTACAATGAACACAAATAATTGCAGTTCACAAATCATTACAATGAACACAAATCATTGCAGTTCACAAGTTATTGCAATTAACACACACTGATGGACACTCGTGTACCTCAACTTGTGCATGTCCAGTGCGACGATAGGAAGGGCGTGATTTTCTATTCATGCATCATTCACCCTACGAATTCACTCTCAGAATATCACAATCGGGAGTAGAACAAACCCAGCTAAACGACTTTTGTGACAACTAAAGATCTAAAAATATCTATCAAAACTATCTTATATTTTTACGTGTATGTTGTGTAATTGTAACTTGCAGTTACCGTCGTTAGATTCTCATTTGTTAACATATTGTAATACTAATATAACATTTTCCAAAAATAAAACACTAAATTTAAATGGTTTAAAGACGATACATATCAAACAATACAAACAACAGGTTATCAATTTCCGACACGCTTTGTCGGGATTTACCTTCATTAGGAACGTTCAAAGCCGAATATTTGAAAAACAATGATGTTTGAGAACCGAAAACGTTGAAGAGCTATAAACAATAATGAACAAATAAACTAATATAAGATAGCCAAATTCATCTAAATATAAAAAAGAAGATGTGGTATGATTGCCAATGAGACAACTATCCACAAAAGACCAAAATGACACAGACATTAACAACTAAGCCAATTTTACCTGAAGGCGTTGAAACCTTGGCTTCTGTATAATTTCAAAATTAATAAACGGTCAATTTGAGATAATTTGATATAAATCATGTTAGTCCCAAAGTACTGACTACTGAGTGATCAGCTTTGATACAATGATTTCGATGTAACTTATTAAGACAAATTATTTAAGATAGTAATATAATTTCAATTTTTTAGTCCTGATTGCTGTCCAATTTCCTACTTTTTTTTACTCAGGTATCACAGATAAGTCTTTTTGTAGATGAAACCCAATTTTAATCCTAATATCTATGGAGATGTTATCTACAGGAATAGTTCATCAACGACATTAAAGTAATACATCATTTGTTGTGGATTATAGATGTTTATTTTTCATTACAAACGAACACCTTTATAATAGTTTTAGTAAAGTGGTAATTGACGAAAATGCCATATTCATTTTCGGCCTGTTTATCGTCTAGAATTAACTTTTAATAACTTTTGTTTTTGTATTATCGATTCGTATTACACTTTGTCCTAGGTGTTCTGTTATTTCTTTGATCGAAACAAAAGATGACTATTAAGGGTTTCTTCATCAGAAAATTTAGTTTCACATGTACGCAAACTGACAATTTTAGAAATTTAGCCTTATTTGTATCTATCTACATATACTAAAGGTTTCAAGATAGTATGCCAAAACACAAGATTAAGCTCAAATTTGCTAATATAGGACTTGATTCTTCGAAGGAGTCAAATGATTTAGAAAATAGGCTTTGTGAAGTTTTTTCGTTGAAAAATTGATAGAATTCTAAATGAATTATGTGCGTCAATCGACGAAATATCGGGAAATAAGCGGTTCTCTATCATCTTATCATAAATTCCAGGGCGTTCATTTACATGTTCATCGTCCTATAAGGAAAATATTCTTGAAGTGCCTTCTACCGATGTTAAATACATGTATAACCTTTACCAACATTCCCAAATAATGCCTGTTATTACATAAATAGCGAAAATGTCGTTGGCTGGATTGAACGAAGTTTAAATTTTTAAAGAGGCAGTTGACCAGTTATTACTAAAGAATTAAAACAAAAACAAAAAAGTTTTCGAAACTTACTTCTTGGTGTCAAGCTTGCTATTTCTATCCAAACATGTAGAGATAATTGTAGACAAAAGATCTGGATCTTATTTCATGTTGAACTCTTCATAAGACTATATGAAGTCAGCATATAGACCCAGCCTTTTAACTGAAACAACACTGATCCGTATTCATCATGACATTACTAGTACACTTCACAATAACTCTTGAGCAATATGGTTTTAAAAAATATGGTGTTGCACAGGGTTCCGTGCTTGGACCAAGAATTTATTCTATGTTTTCGAAACCAGTAGTACATTGTATCTGTAAGAAGCATTGTATGGTATACCACTGCTATGTGGATGATACCCAAATTAACCATCAACGTCGTCAAGCCATTAGATTACTGGGATTACATCTCCGAGCGTCTAAAGGCTGGTTTGAAAGATATCAACGCATCATTGCTAATATAATGAAACTTGATGCCACCGTCATACAAGTGAGAGGATTAGCGCTATAAAATTAGGTTCAATCCACCATGTTCTACATTTGAAAATGCCTGTACCCAGCCAGTAAGATGACAGTTGTCGTCCATTCGTTTGATGTGTTTTGTTCTTTGATTTTGCCATTTGATTAGGGACTTTCCGATTTAATTTCCCTCGGAGTTCAGTATTTTTGTGATTTTACATTTTTGATGTGTACAAAATATAGAAACATCAGAAAGATAAACCAGGACGAGAATTGTTTGTTAATTTTTTCATCAGAGTCTTAACATTGGACGCATACTATTCCAAACAACGAATGACGCTTACAAGACTCTAGTATGCTCCCTTGTTACGTCACTCCAGGAATAAATATGGTAAGAATGCCTTGATTCAATATCAGAATTTTTATAACATCGTCGTCAAGCTTGTAATCCGCTAAAAGAAGTTTCAAAATATTAATCAAAGATTTCTGACTCGTCATTTGTTACCATTTAAATCTCGATACCAGTTGTAACTGCTGCTGTATTCATTAATGAACTTGGTCCCTGTATCTTAGATAAGTCATACATATTTACAGACCAATACGGTCCTTGCGATGTCACAATGCTGGTTTGGTCGAGATGTCTACACACACATGGATCATAATGTATGGTGATGGGGTTCGTTGTGGTGGTCTGGCTCTAAAAGGTTTCCTTCCAGCAAGTCTTCTTAATGAACAATCACTTGAGCTATTTAAACAGGACTATACAGATGCATTATTTTCGAAGTTACTTTTATGGATGTATTATTCTGAATACCTGAATCTAGGATATATTGTGTTTGACTGCTATTGATTTGCTACGTTTTTTAAATTCTTAAATTTAACCGGTTGCATTTCTGTGTATTTGTAAACATCACAAGTGTAAGAACAGAAAATTGACAAACGAGGGTTATATTAAAAAAAAGTATCAATGTCACAGCTGATACACGATGGTTTTGAAGTTTATATTATAAGTACCGACGCAGTTTATCATCTTAGAAAGGAGGGACTAAAGATACATTCAAACTCATAAATCGAAAATTAACTAACGCCATGGCTAAAAAAAAACCAAAGAAACAAACATGATAAACAATAGTACAAAATTCACGAAGAAAAAACAAATAAATACTAAGCAACACGAACCCAACCGAAAACTGGGGATGATCTCAAGTGCTCCTGAAGCATTTTGAAGGTAGGCCAGATCTTGCTAAACAAGTGGCACTGGTTGGGTAACTCATGTAAGAACACATGCACCCAACAACGAGTCTTATTTTGTGGGTCACATTTGTGAAAAGGGGGACGGTTTTGTAGTTGCAACATTAATAACATATCCGCTACCATCTTTAAAATGGATATTCTATAACGATAAACAAAGTCGTGCTTGTTCCTCCGTAAAATTGACAACCTTACCAATTGAAACTTTTGGTTTTATAGCTTCTTTGTGAGCGGTAATACCCTATAAAGAAAATCATTATAGGAAATACAAGCCCTTGGATATATCATTATTTTGGGCATCTAGGCTCCTTATGACGGCGCTGTTGGAATGTTGCTACCTAGAAATATAAATTTTACAATTAGGACGCTAGAATTATCTCTGTTGTCGCAAAATTTAGTTTTCAATCGATCATCGTTGTCAATGTCTCGATGCAAGTCAAGATATGAGACAGGTATATCTGAATCTGTTGTGTCCTTTATTTCAAACTCAACGAGATAAATGCCTTATACACAGTCACCAACTTCTGAATCACTAAGTGAGAGAACATCATCAATTTAGCGGAAAGTAAAGTTAAAGAACATGCTAACTTATTTTCTTTTTCCAAAGAAGTTCATGATATGAGTCAGCCTCATAAGAATAAAGGAACGAGTCGACAAGAAGAAGGACACAGTTTGTGCTCATTTGAAGGCCGATTAGTTTGTTGAAAAACACGTCTTCCAAACTTAGTAAATATGTTGTCATAAAGAAATCAAGCATCTTGATAATGTCAGTTTAAGAGAACTTTTTCTTTGCTTGAATGAGAGCGATTTTTTTACAAACTAGGATTTTTCCCTGCTGAGACAAGATACTTGCATCTACGTTGACCATTCGTTTTTATGAAACAAATCAATAGCAGGTCTTTCAATACTTTTTTTTTAGTTTGGAATGGGGAATTCATGTGTAAAGTTGATGAAATGTATGTTCACAGAAGCAAAGTCATAAGTACCTTTCAGAATTTTTAAATCGTTCTTAATTTTGCCTTATTTGCGCTTTTGACTGCAGCGTCACTGGCGAGTCTTTTGTAGACAAAACACACGTTTGTGGTATAAAGATTTAATCTTGGTATATATGCCGAGGTTATTTTAGGGACGTTCCACCTGAAAAACTGTCAAATTTCGATTATAAGATATTTGTCTGAATGATGCAACATCGACATTTGAATAATTAAATAATGCGTCATCAGAAGTGGATTGTGAATATCTATTGATTATTAGAAACGAAAACCTTTGAAATGAATCATAATAATCTCAAAAGTGATAATGAGTCCAAATGCTATGCACATTTTGGGCCTGTTTATCATTTTATAACAATTTGAGAAAACAATTGCTGTTGTATTTTTTTTTTCTTTCTTATTAGGTCTTTCCACTTTTCCGTGGAAAGACCTATTGGTTTTCTTCTTCTGATTATTATTTTTTTTCTTCCGCCAAATTTTTGTTCCTTCGCAAATTTTTTGTTTCGCAAGATGTCGCTTAGATATATGGTATATGATATCGAGCAATTAATACGCTTTTGAAACTGACACCGCGTAACCAAAATCTTTTCAATGTAAGAGTTATCTCCCCAAACACTGTTTTTCTTGTGATCGCTTAATATTCGCAACTGTATAAGAAACCGACAAATTTATTTTTCCAAATTGCTCGTTATATCCTCAGGATGTTCTGTTTAATTTTGACCGAAGCCTTATATAGATTCCATATGAGAGTTATCCCCCCTTTTATGTTTGATATAAAAATTTGCATTTCTAACTGGTTAACCAAAAGAGATAGAGACCTAGGGTCTTTTGATTTGAGGTCCTTGGTCCAAAAAAATGAAAATAAGGTCAAGGTCAAAGGTCAAGGTCATATTATAAATTTTGATTTTGGCTTATTTTCACTTATTTTCAAAAGCCGTATAACTTATCGACAAATTATTTTTACTAAATTGTTAGTCGTGACATGTGGTAACACGTAGATTTTAGTCGAAAGAGTACGTAGACATTTGATGCCAGTATTGCCCCCTTTTATATCTAATATTAGTTGTAAGGTAATACAACTCATTAACTATATATAGTAGAGGCCTAAAGTCTTTTGATTTGAGGTCCTTGGTTGATGACCTCAAAATTGAGCTCAAGGTCATAAGTAAATGTAACGTTCTAGATTTTGACCTTTGCTTTTACCTCATATGTATACATGATCAAGACTTGGGACTTTATAAATTAGGTTGCAAGCAATGTGATCTAGAAAAAGACAACCGATAGTGACCTTTTGTAAACCGGAAGTAGCTATATTTTGTACTTTATTAATGAAAAAGTATATAGAACCATATATTTTTGGAATCAGTGTCAAGTAAACAATAAAAAATTACCGGAAGTAACATATTTTAAACCGGAAGTAAAAAATGATCTCCCTTATTTATATCTTTTTGTATAGAAACCATATATTTTTGGAATAAGCGTTCAATAAGCTGACATTTGACGCTAAAATTGATATTTAAAAACCAAATTCTAATATTTCATATAAAAAAGGACTTAACTGGTGGAAAGACCATCAATGGTTCTCTGAACAATTGGTTTTTAATTATACATTATGGTTTTTTTCTTTGGTCGAGACAAACAAATATTGTGGATTTTTTTCGTTTCCACGTGAGTTTTCATCTCTTTCAGGC
Source organism: Mytilus edulis (assembly GCF_963676685.1). Classification (NCBI taxonomy): domain Eukaryota; kingdom Metazoa; phylum Mollusca; class Bivalvia; order Mytilida; family Mytilidae; genus Mytilus; species Mytilus edulis. The sequence goes on from NC_092348.1 coordinate 62,216,387, forward strand.
TCAATATAAATATTCATTTACGACATGTGAATGGTACGTCTTAAAACATTTCAAAACTAAAGTATGATTCTATTCATTACTTTATTAAAATCCAACAATAACACAATTACCAAATGCCTATCAAACATTAACTTTACTTGCACGAAAATTGACAATTTCAGACATGTTAAAGTAATTTGTAGATCTTGTTTTGTTGAACAAAGGATTAGGTCCAGTAAGACCGCTTTTGACCCCAAAATATAGCAGTTTTACAAAATTGTTAAAATGTAAATTTTTAGTTATTTATTGGAAAGTAGACTGATGCTTCTACATAAATATGGGTTATTTCTGACATTACAATGCACTTATATCGGGTACTAGCATCATTAAGTCATGGTAAATTACTGAAATCTTTACAATTTTAGCATTTTAGTTAAATTTTAGACGGTTTCCGTTTAAAATGAAAGTTATCGCATTTGTGTTTATTCTTAATATTGAAATGTAAGTTGTAGTTAATGATAATACATAACATATATAACGGTTGAGGATAAACACGGTTGCGGCCACTTTCATTTTTGACAAAAAACACCTGAAAAGTGACATTTTTTTAGCATATTTGAAAGATTATTCATATTTGAACTTAAATCGGCGCGTTTTAATGACTAAATCAGTAAAAATCTTTCACATTAACTAATTTAATCAAATGAAATAAACATTTAAGTGTTTAAAAAGTGTCCAAAATCCCTAACAACAGAAGCAAAATCGGAAACGTTGCGGTATTTCCGTTTCTTTTTTTTAACAAATATTTAAGTTACAAAAAAAAAAATTCATACAGACTTCGTCCCCATTTACAGGTAATGCCTGCCTCATTTTATAAAGCCAGTAAATTAGGAAATGAAACTCATTAACTACAGGTAAATACATTAGGACACATTCTAATAGCTTAGCCATCAGAAGAATCCGTACAGCTCCTTCTTGCTAGTAAGAAACTTCCTAATGCCAGAATTAGATAGCGATATGAAAAGAATCATTAATTATATAAAATGACATCTTTATATTTAATAGAAAGAAAAGGGAAATAAAGGAAAAGATCTCAAAAGATTAAAACAAGTGTGGTTCATGTAAATACAAAAAAGAAAGCAACAAAAAATCTCAATAAGTCAATTTTGTGATTTTACTTTTCACTTTATTTGGACCATTATCTTATGGTCTAATGTGATGATTGAGCTCCTCAATTATCTAAAGTACTTATACATCCATGGCTTTAAAAATATGGGTTGAGTGAAACTTATGAAAGTAAAATATTGCAAGCACTATGGAAATTATTTGACTGTTTAATATTGCGCAATCATAGGGAAATCTACAAAATAAACCAAAATGAATCTAATACTGTATTTTCGAAGGTTCCAAAATCAATCAAAGACTCCTACATGTATATATGTACGTGCATTTACATACAGTCGCTTTCTATCATACTCAGCTCATATAATAATTAAATGGAACAGGTCTGACAAATACATTTCTATTTCACATACATATACACAGATTTATTGATGCTTGCTTTACGTTTAATTGCAACCATTCCAAGCATATCCAGGAAGGGAATAAATAAACAAAATATATATTAAGTAAATCCTGCTGATAAACGGAAGATACATAATGAAAATGAATGGTAGAATTGTAAATACACCTACGGAACCCTCAAATGGTTGTTACTGGATTGCTATTTTACAGAAATCATTTCATTATCTCTACGTAAATCATAACATTTAACCGTACATCCCGCATAGCTAAACGAATTCCTTCACATTGGAAGGTTCTACTGCCTGTCTGAAAAATATAAAAAAAAAATGACAATTTTTCTTTAAATAATTTAATCCTTGGGGTAATTTTACATAGAGTCTTGTCAAATAAAGGCAACTGTAGTTTGCCGATGTTTAAACCAAATAATACGATTAGGAACAGAAATCATTGTGATGAACAGTTTTCACAAATCATTGAAGTTCACAAATTATTACAATGAACACAAGTAATTGCAGTTCACAAATCATTACAATGAACACAAATCATTGCAGTTCACAAGTCATTGCAATTAACACACACTGATGGACACTCGTGTACTTCAACTTGTGCATGCCCAGTGCGACAATAGGAAGGGCGTGATTTTCTATTCATGCATCATTCACCATACGAATCCACTCTCAAAATAACCTAATCGGGAGTAGAACACACCCAGCTAAACGACTTTTGTGACAACTAAAGATCTAAAAATGCCAAAAATGTCTATCAAAACTATCTTATATTTATACATGTATGTTGTGTAATTGTAACTAGCAGTTGCCGTCGTTAGATTCACATTTGTTAACATATTGTAATACTAATATAACATTTTCCAAAAATAAAACACTAAATTTAAATGGTTTAAAGACGATACATATCAAACAATACAAACAACAGTTTATAAACTACGACACGTTTTTCTGGATTTACCTTCATTAGGAACGCTTAAAGCCGAATATTTGAAAAACAATGATGTTTGAGAACCGAAAACGTTGAAGAGCTATAAACAATAATGAACAAATGAACTCATATAAGATAGCCAAATTCATCTAAAGCCAATTTTACCTGAAGCGTTGAAACCTTGGCTTCTGTATAATTTCAAAATTAATAAACGGTCAATTTGAGATAATTTGATATAAATCATGTTAGTCCCAAAGTACTGACTACTGAGTGATCAGCCTTATACTCTCATTTCGATGTTACTTATTAAGACAACATTATTCAAGATGGTAATATAATTTCAATTTTTTAGCCCTGATTGCTGTTGTGAAAAGGGGGTCGGTTTTGTAGTTGCAACATTAATAACATATCCGCTACCATCTTTAAAATGGACATTCCATAACGATAAACAAAGTCGTGTTTGTTTCCTCCGTAAAATTGACAACCTCACCATTTTGGAACTTTTGGTTTTATAGCTTCTTTGTGAGCGGTAAGACTCTATAAAGAAAATCATTATAGAAAATACAAGCCCTGGGATATATCATTATCTTGGGCATCTAGGATCCTTATGACGGCGCTGTTGGAATGTTGCTACCTAGAATAATAAATTTTACAATTAGGAAGCTGGAATCATCTCTCGTGTCGCAAAATTTTGTTTTCAATCGATCATCGTTGTCAATGTCTCGATGCAAGTCAAGATATAAGGCAGGTATATCTGAATCTGTTGTGTCCTTTATTTCAAACTCAATGAGATAAATGCCTTATACACAGTCACCAACTTTTGAATCATTAAGTGAGAGAACATCATCAATTTAGCGGAAGGTTAAGTTAAAGAACATGCTAACTTATTTTCTTTTTCCAAAGAAGTTCATGATATGAGTCAGCCTCATAAAAAATAAAGGAACGAGTCGACAAGAAGAAGGACACAGTTTGTGCTCATTTGAAGGCCGATTAGTTTGTTGAAAAACACGTCTTCCAAACTTAATAAATATGTTGTTATAAAGAAATCAAGCATCTTGATGATGTCAGTTTAAGAGAACTTTTTTTTTGCTTGAATGAGAGTGATTTTTTTTTACAAACTAGAATGTTTCCCTGCTGAGACAAGATACTTGCATCTACGTTGATTATTCATTTTTATGAAGCAAAGCAATAGCAGGTCTTTCAAATTTTTTTATTAGTTTGGAATGGGGAATTCATGTGTAAAGTCAAATTATTTGGTACTATTTCAAGATGCACAATTTTAAGATTGTATGCATATACTAGTACTTTTAAAGGACTATGGAATGTTTTACTATCCACATCAGAACTTTGAATCCCGGTTTTGATTGCTGATGAAATGTATGTTCACAAAAGCAAAGTCATTAGTACCTTTCAGAATTTTTAAATCGTGCTTAATTTTGCCTTATTTGCGCTTTTGACTGCAGCGTCACTGATGAGTCTGTTGTAGACAAAACGCACGTTTGTGGTATAAAGATTTAATCCTGGTATATATGCCGAGGTTATTTTAGGAACGTTTCACCTGAAAAACTGTCAAATTTCGATTATAAGATAATTGTCTGAATGATGCAACATCGACATTTGAATAATTAAATAATGCGTCATCAGAAGTGGATTTTGAATATTTATTGTTTATTAGAAATGAATACCTTTGAAATGAATCGTAATATTCTGAAAAGTGATAATGAGTCCAAATGCTATGTACATGTTGGGCGTGTTTATTATTTTATAACAATTTGAGAAAAAAATTGCTGTTGTATTTTTTTTTTTTATTTCTTATTATACATTATGGTTTTTTTTCTTTGGTCGAGACAAACAAATATTGTGGATTTTGTTCGTTTCCACGTGAGTTTTCATCTTTTTCAGGCTCCATATAAATATTCATTTACGACATGTGAATGGTACGTCTTAAAACATTTCAAAATTAAAGTATGATTCTATTCATTACTTTATTAAAATCCAACAATAACACAATTACCAAATGCCTATCAAACATTAACTTTATTTGCACGAAAATTGACAATTTCAGACATGTTATAGTAATTTGTAGATCTTGTTTTGTCGAACAAAGGAGTAGGTCCAGTAAGATAGATTTTGACCTCAAAATATAGCAGTTTTACAAAATTGTCAAAATGTAAATGTTTAGTTATTTATTGGAAGGTAGACTGATGCTTCTACATAAATATGGGTTATTTCTGACATTACAATGCACTTATATGGGGTACTAGCATCATTAAGTCATGCTAAATTACTGAAATCTTCACATTTTAGCATTTTCGTTAAATTTTAGACGGTTTCCGTCTAAAATGAAAGTTGTCGCATTTGTGTTTATTCTTAATATTGAAATGTAAGTTGTAGTTAATGATAATACATAACATATATAACGGTTGAGGATAAACACGGTTGCGGCCACTTTCATTTTTGACAAAAAACATCTGAAAAGTGACATTTTTTGGCATATTTGAAAGATTTTTCATATTTGAACTTGAATCGGCGCGTTTTAATGACTAAATCAGTAAAAAATCGTTCACATTAACTAATTTAATCAAATGAAATAAACACTTTTAAGTGTTTAAGAAGTGTCCAAAATCCCTTACAACAGAACCAAAATCGGAAACGTTGTGGTATTTCCGTTTCTTTTTTTTAACATATATTTAAGTTACAAAAAAAAAAATTCATACAGACTTCATCCCCATTTACAGGTAATGCCTGCCTTATTTTATAAAGCCAGTAAATTAGGAAATGAAACTCATTAACTACAGGTAAATAAACCAGGACACATTTTAATAACTTAGTCATCAGAAGAATCCGTACAGCTCCTTCTTGCTAGTAAGAAACTTCCTAATGCCAGAATTAGATAGCGATATGAAAAGAATCATTAATTATATAAAATGACATCTTTATATTTAATGGAAAGAAAAGGGAAATAAAGGAAAAGATTCTCAAAAGATTAAAACAAGTGTGGTTCATGTAAATACAAAAAAGAAAGCAACAAAAAATCTCAATAAGTCACTTTATTTGGACTATTATCTTATGGTCTAATGTGATGATTCACCTCCTCAATTATCTAAAGTACTTATACATCCATGGCTTTAAAAATATGGGTTGTGTGAAACTTATGAAAGTAAAATATTGCAAGCACTATGGAAATTATTTGACTGTTTAATATTGCGCAATTATAGGGAAATCTACAAAACAAACCAAAATGAATCTAATACTGTATTTTCGAAGGTTCCAAAATCAATCAAAGACTCCTACATGTATATATGTACGTGCATTTACATACAGTCGCTTTCTATCCTACTCAGCTCATATAATAATTAAATGGAACAGGTCTGACAAATACATTTCTATTTCACATACATATACATAGATTTATTGATGCTTGCTTTCATTTAATTGCAACCATTCCAAGCATGTCCAGGAAGAGAATAAATAAACAATATATATATTAAGTAAATCCTGTTGATAAACGGAAGATACATAATGAAAATGAATGGTAGAATTGTAAATACCCCTACGGAACCCTCAAATGGTTGTTACAGGATTGCTTTTTTACGTAACAGAAATCATTTCATTCTCTCTACGTAAATCATAACATTTAACCGTACATACCGCATAGCTAAACGAATTCCTTCACATTGGAAGGTTCTACTGCCTGTCTGAAAAATATAAAAAAATGACAATTTTTCTTTAAATAATTTAATCCTTAGGGTAATTTTACATAGAGTCTTGTCAAATAAAGGCAACTGTAGTTTACCGATGTTTAAACCAAATAATACGATTAGGAACAGAAATCATTGTGATGAACAGTTTTCACAAATCATTGAAGTTCACAAATTATTACAATGAACACAAATAATTGCAGTTCACAAATCATTACAATGAACACAAATCATTGCAGTTCACAAGTCATTGCAATTAACACACACTGATGGACACTCGTGTACTTCAACTTGTGCTTGCCCAGTGCGACGATAGGAAGGGTGTGATTTTCTATTCATGCATCATTCACCATACTATCCACTCTCAGAATAACCTAATCGGGAGTAGAACACACCCAGCTAAACGACTTTTGTGACAACTAAAGATCTAAAAATGCCAAAAATGTCCATCAAAACTATCTTATATTTTTACATGTATGTTGTGTAATTGTAACTAGCAGTTGCCGTCGTTAGATTCACATTTGTTAACATATTGTAATACTAATATAACATTTTCCAAAAATAAAACACTAAATTTAAATGGTTTAAAAACGATACATATCAAACAATACAAACAACAGTTTATAAATAACGACACGTTTTTCTGGATTTACCTTCATTAGGAACGCTCAAAGCCGAATATTTGAAAAACAATGATGTTTGAGAACCGAAAACATTGAAGAGCTATAAACAATAATGAACAAATGAACTAATATAAGATAACCAAATTCATCTAAAGCCAATTTTACCTGAAGGCGTTGAAACCTTGGCTTCTGTATAATTTCAAAATTAATAAACGGTCAATTTGAGATAATTTGATATAAATCATGTTAGTTTCAAAGTACTGACTACTGAGTGATCAGCTTTATACTCTCATTTCGATGTAACTTATTAAGACAAAATTATTCAAGATGCTAATATAATTTCAATTTTTTAGTCCGTTTGCTGTTCAATTTCGTCCTTTTTTTTTACTCAGGTATCACTGTTAAGTCTTTTTGTAGACGAAACCAAATTTTAATCCTAATATCTATGGAGATGTTATCTACAGGAATAGTTCATCAACGACATTAAAGTAACACATAATTTTTTGTGGATTATAGATGTTTATATTTTATTACAAACGAACACCTTTATAATAGTTTTAGTAAAGTGGTATTTGACGAAAATGTCATATTTATTTTCGGCCTGTTTATCGTCTAAAATTAACTTTTAATAACTTTTGTTTTTGTATTATCGATTCGTATTACACTTTGTCCTAGGTTTTCTGTTATTTCTTTGATCGAAACAAAAGATAACTGTTAAGGGTTTCGTAATCAGAAAATTTATTTTAACATGTACGCAAACTGACAATTTCACGATGATGACTGATGTACCCATATTTTAACTATTATATTTATTGTGTCTGTTTAGTTAACGCATTAATGTAAATATAACGGAATTTGATGAGACTGTCATTAAAGTGAGAGGGTTTTTGATGCGTTTTGTTATTTGATTTTGCCATGTGATTATGGAGTTTCCGAATTGATTTTCCTCTATGTTCAGTATTTTTGTGATTTTACTTTTTTTCAGAAATATTGCCTTATTTGTATCTATCTACATATATTAAAGGTTTCAAGATAGTATGCCAAAACACAAGATTAAGCTCAAATTTGCTAATATAAGACTTGATTCTTCCATGGAGTCAAATGATTCAGAAAATAGACTTTGTCACCATCTTATAGTGTTTATATATCTCAACTTGTACGATTCGCTCGTGTATGTAGCAACGTATTAGATTTTAGCGAGAGAAATTTATGTATTACTGAAAAAATTATAACACCAGGGTTTTCGATATCACAAACTGGTCAAAACATTTACTAAATGTTATCACCGGTATAAGGAAATAATTCGTAAATATAACTCAACATGCAGACATCTTATACGTTCAGGTATTTCACATCCAATTTTTTATGGTAATATTCTTTACAAAGCACAAAAATGTCAGTATTCACCTCAAAAGATTATAAAACCTTTAAACAGACTTATTAAGAAGGGATATAGTTACGATACTGTTGTCAGGTCATTAAAGATTGTATATTTTGGCTTTAATATTGATTCACTTATAGGGTCTTTGCATCGGAACTAAACACATTTATTTTTTTTAAAACAGTTATTGGCATGACACGGGTTATGTTCTTCTCATATGTCTTATGATAGTATGATACTAAACCCCTAACGGGAGGGATTGTGCCTGATATTCATATAATGAAGACATAATCTTTCAATCAGTTTAATTGAGGTCTGGAGCTGGCATGTCAGTTAACTGCTAGTAGTCTGTTGTTATTTATGTATTATTGTCATTTTATTTATTTTCTTTTGTTGCATCTTTAGACATCGGACTCGGACTTCTCTTGAACTGAATTTTAATGTGCGTATTGTTATGCGTTTACTTTTCTACATTGGCTAGAGGTAATGGGGAGGGTTGAGATCTCATAAACATGTTTAACCCCTCCGCAATTTTAATTTTGCGCCTGTCCCAAGTCAAGAGCATCTGGCCTTTGTTCGTCTTGTATGATTTTTAATTTTAGTTTCATGTGTATAATTCGGAGTTTAGTATGACGTCAATTATCCCTGTACTAGTATACATATTTGTAGGGGCCAGCTGAAGGACACCTACGAGTGCGGGATTTATCGCTACATTGAAGACCCATTGGTGTCCTTCGGCTGTTGTCTGCTCTATGGTCAGGTTGTTGTCGCTTTGACACATTCCCCATTTCCTTTCTCAATTTTATTTGTGAAGTTTTCTTTGAAAAATTGATAGAATTCTAAATGAATTATGTGCGTCAATCGACGAAATATCGGAAATAAGCGATTCACTATCAGCTGATCATAAATTCCAGGGCGTTCATTCACATGTTCATCGTCCTTTAAGACTTGACGAAGTCAGGAAACTATTTTTGAAGTGCCTTCTACATATTGTAAACTATAACCTTTACCAACATTCCCAAATATTGGCACCATATTCCGCCTGTTATTACAAAAATAGCGAAAATGTCGCTGGCTGGATTGAACGAAGTTTGAATTTTTAAAGAGGCAGTGGACCAGTTATTACTAAAGAATTAAAACAAAAACAAAAAAGTTTAAAAAAATTACTTCTTGGTGTCAAGCTTGCTATTTGTATCCAAACATGTAGAGAAAATTGTAGAAAAAATATCTGGATCTTATTTCATGTTGAACTCTTCATAAGACTATATGCAGTCAACATATTGCCCCAGCCTTTCAACTGAAACAACACCGATCCGTATTCATCATGACATTACCAGTACACTTGACAACAACTCTTGTTAAATATGGTTCTGAAATATGGTGTCGCACAGGTTTCCGTGCTTGGACCACGAATGTATTCTATGTTTTCGAAACCAGTCGTACATTGTACCTGTAAGAATCATTGTATAGTATACCACTGATATGTGGATGATACCCAAATTAACCATCAACGTCGTCAAGCCATTAGATAACTGGGGTGACATCTCCGAGCGTCTAAAGGCTTGCTTGAAAGATATCAACGCTAATTGTGACATTTTGTTCAATCATCAATGTCAATATAATGAACCTTGATGCCACCGTCATACAAGTGAGAGGTTTAGCGCTATAAAACTAGGTTCAATCCACCATGTTCTACATTTCAAAATGCCTGTATCCAGTCAGGAAGATAACAGTTGTCGTCTATTCGTTTGAGGTGTTTTGTCCTTTGATTTTGTCATTTGATTAGGGACTTTCCGATTTAATTTCCCTCGGAGTTCAGTATTTTTGAGATTTTTTTTTTTGATGTGTACAAAAAATAGGAACACCAGAAAGATAAACCATGACAAGAATTGTTTGTCAATTTTTTTCATCAGAGTCTTAACATTCGACGTATATTAATCGAGATGCCTACACATACATGGATCATAATGTATGGTGACGGGGTTAGTTGTGGTGGTCTGGCTCTAAAAGGTTTCCTTCCAGCAAGTCTTCTTAATAAACAATCACTTGAACTATTTAAAAAGTACTATACAGATACATTTTTTTTTCGAAGTTACTTTTATGGATGTATCATTCTGAATAGCTGAATCTAGGATATATTGTGTTTGACTGGTGTTGATTTGCTACATTTTTTTAAATCTTTAATTTAACCGGTTGCGTTTCTGTGTATTTGTAAACGTCACAAGTGTATGAACAGAAAATTGACAAACTAGGGTTATATTAGAAAAAAAAAGTATCAATGTCACAGCTGATACACGAAGGTTTTGAAGTTTAGATTATAAGTACTGACGCAGTTTATCGTCTTAGAAAGGCGGGACTAAAGATACATTCAAACTCATAAATCGACAATTAACTAACAAAAAAACAAAGAGTCAAACATGATAAACAATAGTACAAAACTCACGAAAAAAAAAAAAAACCAAATAAAAACTAAGCAATACGAACCCAAACGAAAACTGGAGCATTTTGAAGGTAGGGCAGATCTTGCTAAACATGTGGCACTCGTTGGGAAACTCATGTAAGAACTCATGCACCCAACAACGAGTCTTCTTTTGTGGGTCACATTTGTGAAAAGGGGGTCGGTTTTGTAGTTGCAACATTAATAACATATCCGCTACCATCTTTAAAATGGACATTCCATAACGATAAACAAAGTCGTGTTTGTTTCCTCCGTAAAATTGACAACCTCACCATTTTGGAACTTTTGGTTTTATAGCTTCTTTGTGAGCGGTAAGACTCTATAAAGAAAATCATTATAGAAAATACAAGCCCTGGGATATATCATTATTTTGGACATCTAGGATCCTTATGACGGCGCTGTTGGAATGTTGCTACCTAGAAATATAAATTTTACAATTAGGAAGCTGGAATCATCTCTCTTGTCGCAAAATTGTGTTTTCAATCGATCATCGTTGTCAATGTCTAGATGCAAGTCAAGATATGAGGCAGATATATCTGAATCTGTTGTGTCCTTTATTTCAAACTCAATGAGATAAATGCCTTATACACAGTCACCAACTTTTGAATCATTAAGTGAGAGAACAACATCAATTTAGCGGAAGGTTAAGTTAAGGAACATGCTAACTTATTTTCTTTTTCCAAAGAAGTTCATGATATGAGTCAGCCTCATAAAAAATAAAGGAACGAGTCGACAAGAAGAAGGACACAGTTTGTGCTCATGAGAATGCCGATTAGTTTGTTGAAAAACACGTTTTCCAAACTTAATAAATATGTTGTTATAAAGACATCAAGCATCTTGATGATGTCAGTTTAAGAGAACTTTTTTTTTGCTTGAATGAGAGTGATTTTTTTTTAAAAACTAGGATGTTTTCCTGCTGAGACAAGATACTTGCATCTACGTTGACCATTCATTTTTATGAAGCAAAGCAATAGCAGGTCTTTCAAATTTTTTTTATTAGTTTGGAATGGGGAATTCATGTGTAAAGTCAAATTATTTGGTACTATTTCAAGATGAACAATTTTAAGATTGTATGCATATGCTAGTACTTTTAAAGGACTATGGAATGTTTTACTATCCACATCAGAACTTTGAATCACGGTTTTGATTGCTGATGAAATGTATGTTCATAGAAGCAAAGTCATTAGTACCTTTCAAACTTTTTAAATCGTGCTTAATTTTGCCTTATTTGCGCTTTTGACTGCAGCGTCACTGATGAGTTTATTGTAGACAAAACGCACGTTTGTGGTATAAAGATTTAATCCTGGTATATATGCCGAGGTTATTTTAGGAACGTTTCACATGGAAAATTGTCAAATTTCGATTATAAGATATTTGTCTGAATGATGCAACATCGACATTTGAATAATTAAATAATGCGTCATCAGAAGTGGATTTTGAATATTTATTGTTTATTAGAAATGAATACCTTTGAAATGAATCGTAATAATCTCAAAAGTGATAATGAGTCCAAATGCTATGTACATTTTGGGCCTGTTTAATATTTTATAACAATTTGAGAAAAAAATTGCTGTTGTATTTTTTTTTTCTTTCTTATTATACATTATGTTTTTTTTTTTCTTTGGTCGAGACAAACAAATATTGTGGATTTTGTTCGTTTCCACGTGAGTTTTCATCTCTTTCAGGCTCCATATAAATATTCATTTGTACGACATGTGAATGGTACGTCTTAAAACATGTAGTATGATTCCATTCATTACTTTATTAAAATCCAACAATAACACAATTACCAAATGCCTATCAAACATTAACTTTACTTGCACGAAAATTGACAATTTCAGACATGTTAAAGTAATTTGTAGATCTTGTTTTGTTGAACAAAGGAGTAGGTCCAGTAAGACCGCTTTTGACCCCAAAATATAGCAGTTTTACAAAATTGTTAAAATGTAAATTTTTAGTTATTTATTGGAAAGTAGACTGATGCTTCTACATAAATATGGGTTATTTCTGACATTCAATGCACTTATATTGGGTACTAGCATCATTAAGTTATTCTAAATTACTGAAATCTTCACAATTTTAGCCTTTTAGTTAAATTTTAGACGGTTTCCGTCTAAAATGAAAGTTGTCGCATTTGTGTTTATTCTTAATATTGAAATGTAAGTTGTAGTTAATGATAATACATAACATATGTAACGGTTGAGGATAAATACGGTTGCGGCCACTTTCATTTTTGACAAAAATCATCTGAAAAGTTACATTTTTGGGCATATTTGAAAGATTTTTCATATTTGAACTTGAATCGGCGCGTTTTAATGACTAAATCAGTTAAAATCGTTCACTTAAACTAATTTAATCAAATGAAATAAACACGTAAGTGTCTAAAAAGTGTCCAAAATCTTTCGTCAGATGAACTTGAAAGGAGTAGGTTCAGTAAGACCCCGTTTTGGCCCCAAAATAAAGCAATTTTATTCAATTTTTAAAATGGAAACGCTTAGTTATTCATAAAAGTAGAATGCTTCTGCTTCATAAATATGGGCTGTTTTTGACAATACAATGCACATATATCGTGTACTAGCATCATTAACTCCTACTTAATTACTGAAATCTTCACAATTTTAGCATTTTAGTTAAATTTTTGACTGTTTCCGTCTTAACTGAACATGCTTAACGTGGCCGCATTTGTGTGCATTCTAAATATTGAAATGTTAGTTGTATTTGATGATAATACACAACATATATAAAGGTTGAGTATGAACACGGATGAAGCCACTTTCATTTTTGACAAAAACCATCTGAAAAGTGACTTTTTTTGGCATATTTGATAGATTATTTATTTTAAAGCTTGAATCGGAGCGTTTTAATGACTAAATCAGTAAAAATCTTTCACATAAACTAATTGAATCAACTGAAACCACTTAAGTGTTTAAAAGTGTCAAAAATTTTTCGTCAGATGAACTTGAAATTTGAGGCCATAATCTGCCCTTACCGGACCTACTCCTTTGGAGCCAAAATCGGCCCTTACCGGACCTACTCCATTGCATTTCACATTTTCTATCTATCTTTTTTTATTCAAGATAATAGGCAAACGCAAAAGAAATAAAAAAAATCATCATTAAGTGGCCATTTTTTTTATAAGGGTCACCTGACAATTTTAGCCATTTTATTTCCTGAAAATCTATTTGTGCTTATACTTATTGCTTATCATACTTTTTTAAGATAATATGCAAAGTGGAAGAAAAAAATCATAAAAATTGCCCCTTTTATAAAGGAGGTAGTTGATGATGTTTCAATATAATCGTTTGTTTAAAATTGTTTCACCACTGTAATAAAGTTCATAGCAAACATAACATCTATAAAGAAGGAATATAAGATTAATTGGGGTAAATATAGATGAAATCAGCACCATGACAACATAAAAAACCAATTAAAACACATTCGAGGTCAAAATCCTGTCTTTATGAATATACAAATGTCTTTATAATAGGTCATCATTATCTGGTCTTTCGTCTATAGTCTATAAAATTTGTAAATTTATTAAATCAAAACGAATACATGTCTGCCTGTGTTGAATCTGGATCGGCTTTGTCGTGGCTTCGGTCATTATTGACGGATATATCGCAATGTGTCACGTTACATCTATTCACTCGGACGATAAGGCCCTGAAATATGCTGTCACACAAGGTGATGTGCTTGGACCAAGATTATACTAGTACTGCATATTTCCGAAACAGGTTGATGACATCTGTTAAAAACATGGTATTGCAGGTGTAAAACTATCATTGAACTTCCCTTGTTAATCATTGTTCAATTTGCACTTTTCAAAAATTATGTGTAGAATTTATCTATGTTTCAAACTATTTTTAAGGAATACTTTTTTTTTACTCATTAGCTAGTTAGCTCAACGAAACGCGCATTTGCTGTGTACATATTTAAACCTTGGTATCTAGTGTGTCTACATAACAAAATGCATGTTTCAAGTCAATAATATGACAGTTGTTGCCCATTCGTCTGATGTGTTTCAGCTTTAATTTGACATTTGGGAATGAATTACTGTTTATAATTTTTTTCGAAGTTAGGTATTTTTGTCATTCTACTCTACATGTAAACAGGAAGTCTCACCTTAAACACTGGTTTGAGCATGCTCCAGGTTCAGTTTAGAACTATTTATTTGAAAGATTCAACATCGATGTTCATTACAAACGGAAACCTATCAAATGAACCGTATTAAACTTTTGTAGTGAGATTTGATTTCAAATATTAACTTCATTGTAGTCCTTTGGGTGCGGGTTTTTCTTGTCGCGTTTAAGTCTCATTGGTGACCTTCTGTCGTTATTTGCTTTTTTTGTCAGTTCGTTGCCTTTTTGACATATTCCCAATTTCCATTTTAAATTTTATTGTTTATCGTTTTGTACATCTGTTCATGTTGTGTATTCTATCTATTATTCTATCGAGACAAACATGTAATGTGAGTTTCGAAACCAGAAATTTAAAGTAAAGTTAAAACAATGAAATAATTCGTATAGGAAATTTTCACCACTATATTAAAGTTCATTACAGATAAAAAAAAAAATCAAAGAAAAAAGAATAGCAGAATATGTGTGGTAAATAATGACTATATATTTCGATGTTGTGATGTACTATTGTGTCAGTTAGTTGAAGGTCGGTACCTATTTAAACGTTTAAACCCTTCGTATTTGTTTGCATCTGTCCCAAGTTAAGAACCTGTTGTTCAATGGCTGTCGTTTGTTAATGTGGTTCTAAAAGAGTTTCTCGTTGTTCTTTTGTTTTTATATTGACAAGATCGTTGGTTATCCTGTTTTGGATTGTTTTACAGTAGTCATTTGAGCTATTGAGCTATCACATATATTGATCAATGTTAGATAACGAAAATTTTTAATTTCAATTTTTGTCTCTCGCTGAAGTACATGTATTAGATATAAAAGTGACAACTCAGCGACAAATCCATGGACAAGATCACCTGTGCAGGTGATACACGACTGGAAAAAACATTTTATATTCATAATTATATATTAGTACACTTTATATGAGATTTACTGGAAGCAGGCTAGCGTCGAATACGGGATCAATTATTTTATTCGACCCCCTGATCGAATGACGTTAAGACAGTTTTTTTCCGGCTTCTCCACCAAGCATGATGCATTCATGAGTAAGAGCGGGTATTGATTTACTCGAAGAAAGACAAGTATGTCTTTATAGTGGTTACAACTCTTATGGTTGTAGAAATGTAGAAAAAGGTATATGCAATTATCATTATCATTTCATTATCCTTAATACATATGTATTATTTGTCACTGGATATAAGACATACATGTACATCAGTATCATCATCATCAGAGGCTAATTCTCTGTCGTAAGTACATGTATTATATATAGATTGAGGCTTCTTTTTCGTAAGTATTATAACGCGAGGCTTAATTCTTATCTGATATTTTAGCCAATTTATGTCGAAAACTTTTTTTACGCATGCATCTCTATGCTACATAGTTTTTTTTATAAATGTCGAAGTAAAAGCCAATAGATATCATAGCAGTATGTTTATCAAATGATCATGTCACAATTAAAACAGTAAGAAAAAGATTGACTCGTGAGACTGAAACGAAGCATAAAAACAGTAATTTCAAGTATTTTGAAATAAACTCCATGTACCGATCTGATACTATTCTCAGCTGCTGAACAATATCTTCAAAACAACTATAACTAATGAATAGAGAATAATTATCCAGTTTATAATATTGATCAATTATGTCGTACTGTTACACCATTGTCCTAGTATGGATGTGCCTGTCCCACGTCAGGAGCGTTTGTTTGTTATGTTTTCGTTCATTTTTTCTAACATTTATTTAGTTTGGTCGATAGTTTCTCGTTTGTTTGTTTTACATTTTTCTTTTTGTGACGTCTTATAGCTGACTATGCGGTCGGTATGGGCTTTGCTCATTGTTGAAAGCCGTATGGTGGCCTATAGCTGTTAAAATTTCTGTGTCATTTGGTCTCTTGATAACAGTTGTATCAATTACAATCATACTACACCTTGTTTTCTGTACATTTCACAAATTGAGGAAATTCATAGACAGTCTAGAAAAGCAACACCTTTTGTCATGTCAAAAGCTCAGAGTATATGTAGCACCATTAGTGATCATAACTGTATAGCGGATTAGATGTAGTTCCCAGTTGTCCATTATTTTATACGTCAGTATAGTCTTTCTGTGTAAAGAGTGAGCTACTAAATCACGGAAAAAAATCCAATTCAGTATGTAGTCTTAAACTTTTAAATCTCATGCGAGATGTCTAATGTCAGACATTGTTGTTTTTTGAACGTATTTATCAAAGTCAAACGACAGTCATAAGTTTTTTTCTTGCAATCTAATTTGTGAATATGGCCGGATCCAAGATATTTGAAAGAGGGTGTAGTTTCCGATAATTGGATTTATACTGACGAGCGGAGCGATGCAAACAAAAATAGGACGATTATACGCTAAAATGTGATTATTATAAACTTATTTAGCGAGCGAAAGGGGGGAGTACACCCTCAACTCCTATAACCTGGAATGCACATTTAGGTATACGCGGAGAAAACCTCGTCCCACACATAGGTATAAATAAAGACGAAAAAGTACTATTTGATTAATATCTCAATGATAAGAATGTCTGCCCACATCAAATTATCTTCAATTAAATTATAAAAAAATAATATTGAAAAAAAAGAGTCAAGTTCACCTTTTACATTCGGGTGTGTTAGAACCTACTTTAAACGTTAAAACTCGTAAAAACAAAAACAAAAGACAATCTTCTCGCTTCGGAATACATTATTTTAATATTTTCATGCTAAATTTTGCCTTGGTGGTTTTTAAAATTCAAAATTTGAGAAGAACATAAAAATGGGTTAAGTGAAATGACAAGAAACGATTGGTGTATTTAATTACAAGATGCGAACTTACTTATTCCATTATAATATATATGTCAATAAAATCATTCAAAGTGTAATGACCATATATTCAAAGATTACAAAAATTAGTTCGAGTTGATTTTTACAAAAAGTATATTCCATCGAAAACTTGCATACTAGAGCAAAACATGCATGCAGTTTATTCTCCCCTCCATCATACTTCAATCCAATAGGAAGAAACACGCTGAGTTAGGTCGATAATGTCGATTAAAGTCATTTTATTTGAAATCTCTACTGTACGGTGTTAGCCAAAACTCATACCACATCTTCTTATATCTATATGTTAATGGAACAGCATCAAGACGACAAAAATAACCAATTGAAATACAATTACAGGGCAATATCTAGTCTTCATTAAAAGACAAGTGTATATACATAAATCAAAATTGTGTCGCTATTGGTCTATAAAAATAGTAAATTGATTTAAGCGAAATATTTTCAGAATTGCCATCAGCAAAAAGTCTACTATTACCGAGGTTACTCAAAAGGGACAGACAATTAATGTTCGTCAGGTTTTTCAACAGATGTTTATATTTGTTCTGATATTGTACAGTTACAACACTGACCCAGGTTAGTGTGAGGTTTGGGATCACGCTAACATGTTTAACCTCGCCACATTATGTATGTTTGTGCCAGTTCCATGTCAGGAGCCTGAAATTCTGTGCTTGTCGTATGTTGATGTTTTACATTTTTTTTTCGTTCTTTTTTTATACAGAAATAATGCCGTTGGTTTTTTCGTTGTAATTGTTTTACATTTGTCATTTGGGGACCTTTTATAGCTGACTATGCAGTATGAAATTTGTTCATTGTTACAGGCTGTTTGGTAACCTATTGTTGTTAATTTTTGTCTCTTGTGGAGAGTTGTCTCATTAGCAATCATAAAACATCTTTTTTTCAATATATATTTAACGTATATTTTGAAATTTCAATTCTCCCACATACTTACCTTTTGACGTTAGTTGTGGATAAACCATATCAAGATCGCTAAGCTCTGAATTAAAGACAAAGAAAGACAAATAAGGATATTATGTATGTATATCAAAGCTGTCTACAAAAATACATTTGATCTTTATAATTTTAAAGTTTTTATTAGTTGTTAATTGATATACAATTTTGACTTCAAATCTAGTTGTTGACAAGGAAACCTAGTAAATTGGCTATACGTATTTAAATCGTGCCTTTTAGTTGTTTATTCGTAAAATTTGTTTTCATCGAATCAAAATAAAAATATTTTAGAATTGAACTCCTTAGGCAAACTTGACCTGATGCCGATTTGGCTAGTTATTTCTAGATATGCCCCAATTGGTGTCTCTCAAGTGTTCAACTTATCAAGCATGTCCGTTTTTTATTTTTATTTTGGGGTTCATCATCTGTCGTACAGTTTGGACCATTTTAGTATTATTTTTAGGCATCTTTAAAGATATTATATTTTATTTTTTACCTTGTTGAAAGTATTTATTTATTATCATTTGTAAAATTTTACAAGTATCTAATATTCTACAATCTTCGTTTATTTTTGCTTTTACCTTAAGGATATGTCTCGGTTATTGTATAGAAAGGTATATACTATGAAAATTACGATTGTATTCGGATGCAGATTTTGTAACATGGATGTAGCAAAGTCGCTTGAATGACTCTAAGTCGGAATCACTGAGCATAGTTGAAGGGTTTTTTCCTAGACAGATTGCATATAAAGATTCATCATCACACTCACTTAGTTCAACATAGAGGTCGAGACAAAAGTTTTCTATGATTAAGTCCATCCAAGTGCTGTGCATATTTGATGTACACGTACAGCCAAAGATGCATGCATGAAAACGTCAGTGAACGGACGGTCGCAAATTTCACAAAATTTGAAAACATGGTTTGGAGCGGTAGATATAAGTTTTCCGATAAACAATGCAGTGCGAATTTCAGAGCTGTTCGAGGGGAATTTCCACACATGAGCTGCAGATATCGATTTATGAATATATTTGAACCTATTAAAGTCATTGTCCGAATTAATGCGAATCAGCCAGTCATTATCATGTTTTGATTCAACTGCATTTACAACAATACGTTTCCATTGCAGCTTATCAGGAAAGTTGCCACCACTAATATAGGTTAATATAAGCAATTCATATAGAATGTATTTACATAGAATGTTTAATATGTCCGGAATAAATCCAATATGGTTTCGTCCATCTAACAGGCACGAAAAAAGTCTTTGTAGAAAGATTTGTTTTGCAAGACAAGAGTTTTTCGTTTTACAAAGTTTTCCAAAGAAATATAGTTTACGTTTTTCAATGTCACAGGTTATATTACGTAGTCCAATAAAATTGAGAATGGAAATGGGGAATGTGCCAAAGAGACAACAATCCGACCATAGAAAAAAACAACAGCAGAAGGTCACCAACAGGTCTTCAATGTAGCGAAAAATTCCCGCACCCGGCGGCGTCCTTCAGCTGGCCCCTAAACAAATATATACTAGGTCAGTGATAATGAAAGCCATACTAATTTCCAAATTGTACACAAGAAACTAAAATTAAAATAATACAAGACTAACAACCATGCTTTCACACATATCTTATCTTGTTGACGTCTTAAACTTTTGTACGTGTTTTACAACAAAATGCTGAAATCTATTCAGTAATTTGATATCTTGGTTCTTCAGGTCACACCAAACTTCACAGCCATATAAAAAAGTAGGAATTACTACTGACTTGTACAGTTTGACGAGAACTAAAGGATTCGTATTATCACGTATTATTAATTGGGAATTGCAAAATAAGTGTTTCTACATTTCCTACAAGCTTTTGTCGTTCGTGCAAGTGCGTTTAATTTTCCGTTTAGTTCAATGCCTAGATGGATATGACTGTCTTCAACAGGTACAGATTCTTGGTTAATTTTCCAGTCATAGTCTCTTTTTATAGAGGATTTTGAAAATTGAATAACACATGATTTCTTTCCGTTGAACTGAAACCTCCATTTATTTGAATAGTTTGTACATATATCCAGCATGTGTTGTAAACGCTGTGGTGTTGTAGCAATACATGTAATATCGTCAGCAAGTGATGGTGCGCAACATTTTATACTATTAACACCAGTGACTCTATTACATCTTTCTAATTCATTTATAAGTTCATTAATAAACACTAAGTATAAAAAACCAGACAATAGTCCTCCTTGTCTAACACCTTCATTGACTACAAAGCTATTTGATTTACATTTATTTACAACTGAACCTTGTGTTTTACTATACATATCATTAATCAGGGACCATGCTTTCCCTTTGACACCCATATTGAATAATTTAAACATAAGTGCTTTGCGCCATACTGTATCAAAGGCCTTTCTACTGTCTAAAAACGCTACAAAAACTTTGCTATTTTGTTCAATGTTATGGTAAATTG
The DNA here is from genome assembly GCF_963676685.1 of Mytilus edulis. Classification (NCBI taxonomy): domain Eukaryota; kingdom Metazoa; phylum Mollusca; class Bivalvia; order Mytilida; family Mytilidae; genus Mytilus; species Mytilus edulis. The sequence continues at coordinate 62,237,348 of NC_092348.1, forward strand.
TTTCAAGGAGACAAAAGGACGCAGTCAGACAACCAAGACCTTTTTGAAATCCATGTTGGAGAGGATTAGGAAACGTCTCATCTTCGCTAGCCAAGGGTTACGATCCACTCCCGCTCTCTTCACCCTTGGCGGATTGAGATAATATTTCGGAGACACAAGGTAAGGATTTTTATTGGTTACAGTAGAAACTCGCTGCATCCAATCAAAAAGCGCCTATAACATGATCACGTGTAAATGTAGAAAGTGTTTGTAAAAAAATGCCACGTGTTTATTGTGCAACAAGTCTTTACATCACTAAACATACGACTATATTTAGTGACAACTTGAATGTTTTTAATCAACAAATAGAAGTTCCTGTGTATGTTTCATGCACAAATGCATGGATGTTGACGTATATTTTCGTTTCCGGCTTTACCAAGTGGGTAGAATCTAGACACTACCGTGTTTTTACCTCCAAATTGAAGAGTTCAAGTGCTACCATTGGTCAAGAATAATGTATTCGGAATGGGCGTGACTTTAATCTTCCGATAGATGGCGTGACATTGATATCACAAATGTTGGCTCAATCTGCCAAGGGTGAAGAGAGCGGGAGTGGATCGTAACCCTTGGCTAGCGAAGATGGAAACGTCTCTGGTAATACGACAAATGTTTGTAGACGGATAAGTACTATCTTTTCAAAAAGCTTTAATATACTAGATAGTAAACACACGGGTCGATAGCTGTCCGGGCTCAATTTAGACTTATCGCCTCCTTTAAACAAGGGAACAACCAGTCCTTTCTGCCAGTCACTAGGAACTTGCTGTTTCTGTACAACAATATTAAGGAAAATGGAAAGACATTCTGAAACTTTTGGTCCACCATATATCAAGTGTTCGTTTTGGATCATGTCATTGCCACACGTTTTTCTACGTTTTAGTTGTTTAATAACAGAGCTTACATCGTTACAAGAAATCATTCCACCAGGTAAGTAAAGGTCTTCATCAGCTTTGCATACACGTTCAATTTCGCGGTAAGCTTTATTTATTTCATTAAGGGTCGGATCATCGAACGTTGGCGAATCAGCGGGTGTATACAGATCTTCGAAATAAATCGCAAATGCATTACAAATTGACTCAGGGGATGTTTGAACAATGTTATTATGTTTAATTTGCTGACAAACTTTTGAATGTTTTGGTTTTTGGCGCTTAATAAGTTTCCAGAATAGTCGTATATCACATTCGGCAGCGTTGTTAATGTCATCATACGTTTCTTCGATATATTGTTCATTAGCAAGTTTCTGAATGTTTCTAAAATCTCTTTTGACTGGTTTGTAATTAAAATACGACTCGTGTTGCGTACCTCTGGGTCTTCCTTCTTGCATCCACACTCTTCGCATATTTCGTTCTTTCGTGTGTGCTTGCTTCACGTCGGCATTCCAGTAGGGTTTTGTGTGCGGATTATACATATTGCACGGAATTGTCTCTTTCGCAGTATTTATAAGCGTATTCACAAGATTATGATAAAAAAAGGTTTATGTCAATGTCATTATTTTACGCTTCTTGTATAAGTATATCTAAAGGAGCACACAATGTATCTTGATATTCTTTAATACTATGTTCATTTATCTTATGCCAAGCTGGGAGTTTGGAAAAATTGTTTAAGTCAACATGCGGATTTTCGTCTAGTTCCACACAGGCGATAACTGGTAGGTGATCCGATGTTGAGCTAAACATTCCTTCTTCTAGGATTTCATACCGTCCTTATTGTCTGACTAACGTCTCGTCTATCAATATATAATCTAACATTGTGTGTTTTAATGTAAATGTGAACTCTGGACTTTTTGGTAGTATTTTGCATGTGTCAATAAATGGATGACAAATATTATGTCTAATATGTACAAAATTTTGCAGTTCTTTTGATGTTGTCGTGTTTGTAAACTGTAGATTTTTGTTTATACAACTAGCATTGAAGTCACCTGCAACAACGACTTTGCCGTAGTTAATGTAATATGTGTATAAATCATCAAGGGCGTTTAATTCTTGTCTATAATTATCAATCGAACCGTCAGCAGGTAAGTATACACCGAAAATAAAAATTGACCCAAAACTTTTGTTTTTCAGCTCTATTCTGAATTTGTTTCTGTAATTTCTTCTATTGAAAATTGTAAAGATGCTTTGTATAAAATAGAAATACCACCTTTACCATGTGTACAATTACATAAATCATTTAACTTGTCAGTTTTTGAAATACTCTAAATTACTTGTATCTCATATCTATACTATTCATATAAGGCAATAAATTTGGTTTTAGCTTATGTTCACTTATTATAGCAATATCACAGTTTGTAGATTCTAGTAAGTTTGCAAGACATAAGGTAGAGGACATAATCCCTCTGACATTCCATGATAAAATATTAAGACTCATTAAAGCATTAATGATAAAACATATGTTAAATATCAACATTATATACATGTACAACATTTTAAGTGTTTGATAATCTTGTAGTGTTCGACTTGTATCTTTCTATGAATGTTCATTACATCTGTCTTGCCAGTCGTGATTGTTCAGTCATCTCCTACAGCTTACACCAGTAGGCCAGAATGATTCGGTCTCGATAATGCTTGTGGATTCTTCTGTGACGTTTAATTTAGCTGATATTCGTGAATAATTGTATTTGCCGTGAAATAGTTGTAGAAACGTACTGTTAACACCTTTCACTTCGAGAAATTGTAAAATTCCAGATCGTGTTGATTTGTGATCTATTCCGGATAAATAGTATCTAGCGGATCGTTTCTTTGGTGTTACACCAACAAAAATATTCTCATTTAATGGTTTTATTTCTTCGGTATTACCTTGTACACGTACCGGAATTTAAAAATTTTTATGATTCTTATTTGGAACTTCCGCTGTTTCCTTTAAATGATCTAATTCGGGATTCGACACAAAATGTTTTGAATGGTCTACTTGCGATGACAAATGATCACTTTCTTTCAAGGTTACATTCGTACTGTTACTATTTCCTGGGGTAGTTTGTACATTTAAATGTTCATTGATCTGTGACTTTTTCGTGTCCGTAGAGTGTAACGACGTGCTGACATTTAACTCACCAGAGGCTCTATTGGGAAAGTTATCGATGTGTAAGACGGTTTAACAATTAATTTTAGTTCATTTAATGACTTTTGCAAAACCGATTGTAATTTGTTATGTCTATCTAGTTCGATATTCATAGTCTTAATATCTTGCTGAAAGTTATTCAGATCAATGCAGTGTATTCTCCCCTCCACCATGCTTCAATGCAATAGGAAGAAACACGTTGAGTTAGCTCGATTATGTCGATTAAAGTCATTTTATTTGAAATCTCTACTGTACGGTGTTAGCAAAAACTCATACCACATCTTCTTATATCTATATGTTAATGGAACAGCATCAAGACGACAAAAATAACCAATTGAAATACAATTACAGGGCAATATCTAGTCTTCATAAAAAGACAAGTGTATATACATAATATCAAAATTGTGTCGCTATTGGTCTATAAAAATAGTAAATTGATTTAAGCGAAATATTTTCAGAATTGCCATCTGCAAAAAGTCTACTATCACCGAGGTTACTCAAAAGGGACAGACAATTAATGTTCGTCAGGGTTTTCAACTGATTTTTATATTTTGTTCTGATATTGTACTGTTACAACACTGACTTTCGTTGTAATCGGTTTACATTTGTCATTTGGAGACCTTTTATAGCTGACTATGCGGTATGAAATTTGCTCATTGTTACAGGCTGTTTAGTTGTTAATTTTTGTCTCTTGTGGAGAGTTGTCTCATTAGCAATCATAAAACATCTTTTTTTCAATATATATTTAACGTATATTTTGAAATTTCAAATCTCCCACATACTTACCTTTTGACGTTAGTTGTGGATAAACCATATCAAGATCGCTAAGCTCTGAATTAAAGACAAAGAAAGACAAATAAGGATAATATGTATGTATATCATAGCTGTCTACAAAAATACATTTGAACTTTATAATTTTAAAGTTTTTATTAGTTGTTAATTGATATACAATTTTGACTTAAAATCTAGTTGTTGACAAGGAAACCTAGTAAATTGGCTATACGTATTTAAATCGTGCCTTTTAGTTGTTTATTCGTAAAATTTGTTTTCATCGAATCAAAATAAAAATATTTTAGAATTGAACTCCTTAGGCAAACTTGACCTGATGTCGATTTGGCTATTTATTTCTATATATGCCCCATTTTTTGTATCTCAAGTGTTCAACTTATCAAGCATGTCCGTTTGTTATTTTTATTTTGGGGTTCATCATCCGTCGTACAGTTTGGACCATTTTAGTATTATTTTTAGGCATCTTTAAAGATATTATATTTGATTTTTACCTTGTTGAAAATATTCATTTATTATCATTTGTAAAATTTTACAAGTATCTAATATTCTACAATCTTCGTTTATTTTTGCTATTACCTTAAGGATATGCACATCTTTGACATGTTTTTTTTCTTCAAATTAGTTCTTTTAGTTTGATTTACTTGATTAGAATACAATGTGCACATCAATACAATACCCAGAAGCTATATCAATCGGATTTAACTCGATGGTTAATTGGTTAGGTTAGTCAACAATCCAAACGTCTTTGTTTTTTGGCTAAAAAAAAATATGAAGGAATTATATATTGTTTAACAAATAAAATCGATGAGCGTCAAGACATAATACGAAGTCGTTCTATTGGTAAATTACCCACAAAGTTAACCAACTTGATAACAGATTCACGCCAAGTACAGACTAGGAAAAACAAGCCCTGGAGTCAATTCAATTCTAACCTAGTATTGCCTGATTGGATATTCTTCATTGTTCTAATAGGAGCTGCTGGTATAGTTCAACCCGGTTTAATTTAGTTACACCCAATTTACAATAACCTTGACAAATCTCACTACTAGTCTTGTTTCTAGTCTGTTCGACTGTCTTCTCTACAACTTAATTGTCTATCATTGTTCTTTGTATCCAAATGAGTTCTTCAGAAATTTAGTTAGTAACGCTTCGAATACCAGATAATTAGTTAACTTGGCCGTATAAACTCGTCAATGGGTTGATAAGTAATTATTATACTTTAAATAGCCTAGAACCATATTTTATTTTATCTAACTGGTTCGGACATAGTAGTGTTCACCTGATATCAGATTCATGAATAAGAAATTATACGAAGTACTTTTTTCCTATTATACTTTCAATAGATCTCTGGCCTCAGATCAAAATTAAATTCCTAGATATTAGTTTTTATAACGTTTTAACTCATTAATTAAAATACAGCATGTCTTTTTGTCAAACATTTTGTGTGTGTAAAATACAGAACTAGCCCAAAAATGTATCCAACATTCAGAAAGATGAAACTAATCCGTCTTACAAATTTAGCCAATACACATCCACATCCCTATGGGCAAGTCAAGAGATGTTCCGGAAACTGTAAAAATGACGCTTTTGTACATGACCTAGTCACTCTTTCTATATCAAAATCAGGTATAATACAACACCCAAAAATGTATTTATCCTCTCTTCTTTCATTTCCATCCCCTCAAAAAGAAACCAAATGACACAGAAATTAACAACTATAGGTCACCGTACAGACTTCCACAATAAGCAACACCGATACAGCATAGTCAGCTATAAAAGGCCCCCAAATGACAAAAGTAAAACAATTCAAAGGAGAAAACTAATGGCCTTATTAATGTACAAAAAATGAACGAAAAACAAATATATGACCATCAATTATAAACGACAACCACTGAATTACAGGCTCCTGACAAAATTTCACAAGTCAAACGAAAAAATCTTGAACTCGAAACAAACTTGCCTTCAGAGTTACCTGTGATCCATTAGCAAATAAGATTAGGCAACAAAGAGTAATCAAGTAATTGATGAGTGATATACACTAAACAAACTAATTTCCCGGTATTCGAAGCGTTACTAAATTAATTTCTAAAGAATTCATTGGGGTACAAAGAACAATAATAGGCAATCAAGTAGCAGAGAAGACAGTCGAACAGACTACAAACAAGACTAGCAGTGAGATTTGTCAAGGTTATTGTAAATTGGGTGTAAAATGAATATGTAACAAAAGAGCATGTTATATAAAAGAGGACGCTTTCAAAAGGAATACTCTATTTCATCTTTTTTTCTTTGATAATATTCATGTCATCAACCAAAATACCTTGCCATTATTTGAATGTTTCCTGATAAAAAGAACAAATATTAAGTAACTTCTAACTTAATGCAGACCTGATTAAAGTTAAAACAAATAAAAAAAGGTTAATAGACAAATATAATGTTAAGGACTGGTCTACCCTACCTGCAAACAGTCACGGTAGGTTTTACAGAAAGTTTGCAAGCACTTGATTGCAGAAACATGAGGAAAATGTGCAGCTATCACGACGATATGTGTGACAGTATATATATGCACGAATAACGCAATATGACTGGTCATTCTTACTACATGTTATTAATTTCAAAGGTCAAACATTGTAAATTTGAAGCCAGATAATATAAAAGTTGACGGAGATATGATATTTGTAATATTAAGCGCAAATTGCGCAAGGCTTAATTTTCATCATCATCCTTACAAAACCAGACCGACTTGGCAAACTGATATCAGCTAACAATTGCTATGATAGTGTTATTCTATTTGTATTTGTAACTGTTTAGTCTATTTTTCATGACATACTTTTAGCGGATCGGTACTTACACATCCCGCAATTTAAATTAATCTTGTCTTTTATGTTCGCCTATGTGCTTTGTCTATATAGCAATTTGTTTTTCTTTGTTGTCAAATTTGTTTGTTTTTGTTATGATTAAAATTTTACACAATGTTGACTGCTGTACTCTTATTTTTGACATTTTAACCTCTATTTTGTTCACATTTCGTTTTCCATATAATGAAATGTTATGCGACTGTTATACAAGTTAGCTAGCTATAAAACGAGGGTTAATCCATCATTGTCTACGTAAGTATAGTTTTAAAAATAATAAGTTGTAGTTGATAGTGATTACAACTTATATCAATCCCTTTCTACTTTGCGGGTGCAATTGCTGCCTTGTAGCGGCATTAGCCTGCTCTTTTCCGAAATCTAGAAGGGTGTCTTTTTCGTGCAAGTGATATTGCTCTCTCTCTCTTTTAACACAGGTCAGCCGTTTATCGTTTACTTCCGACGGACAATCATCGTTTCTCAAAGAGTCGCAAATGGTGTCAAGCATTTTTGTAAAGGGAAAGCCGAAAACTCAGTCCCGGTAATTAAATGCCTCTAGCAATCCAGAAATATAACAGTTGTATTCCATTCGTTTAAGTGTTTTAACTTTTCATTTTACCTTCTGATAAGGGACATTCCGTTTTTAATTTTCCTTTGAGTTCGATATTTTTTTATTTTAATTTTTCAAACATTCTTCAAACAGTTAAATTGTATACTTTTCGTTTAAGGATTTTATTATTTTTTTATTAAGTTTTTGTTGTGCTTTATTGAGTATATCAGTTATGAGTTTTTATAAACCATTCTAAGTGTACTGCTCATTTCAAAATACATCATCCACCAAACTCTTTCGACCATTTTTGTTTATACATATGCATCATGAGCGATGAGCACGATAAGCATGACGTTCCTAAAAAGGGCTAGTGGGTCGTCAAGTGAAAAAGACCCATATAAAAAGTGGTAGTTTTTCTAGATGCTCTTTCTTAGATTTTTCGTCAAATAAAGTCGTGTTTCTTATACAATTACAAACCTGGTGGTTTGGTGGTTACAAAACCTGGTGATAATCTATTTCGGTAGTTATCATTCGGTAAAAAGGGGGCTGCGATTAACGATAACTATAACATATCAGTTGTCAGCTGTAAAACAAATTCAATTACTGTCAACCAACTCGCGATGTCGTCTGTAAAATTCTTGAAATAATGATTTCATAACTATTGGTTTTAATAACAGTAACCCTCTGTCAAAATTATCATAATAGTAAATACAACTTGTAGAATGTTAACGTTGTATGAACGGAGAGAGATATATACTTCAAACGTAGGTGCTGCTTGAATATTGCTTCATAGAAGAAAGGTAATGCTCACAATTGGGAAGCTATCTGATTACCCTTCCGGAGCACCTGAGATCACCCCTAGTTTTTGGTGGGGTTCTTGTTGTTTATTCTTTAGTTTTCTATGTTATGTCATGTTTACAATTGTTTTTCTGTTTGTATTTTTCATTTTTAGCCATGGCGTTGTCAGTTTGTTTTAGATTTATGAGTTTGACTGTCCCTTTGGTATCTTTCGTCCCTCTTTTAAATCAGCTCATTTGTCGGCACCTCAACAATAAATATTGTTCGAATTGAAATGAAACCACAATTAGATAAAAGACCCCCTCATAAAATTGTTTGTTTCTAATGGCAAGAAAATTAGCTAGAATTCTCCTCAATAATAATTTCTTGGTGACTTTTATGCATAGGGAGAGTAACATATGTATAATACTGAGTAAAAACATGATGGTTTAAATTAGATTTAGGCGTAAATATATTATATTTTGAACATGAGAAGCTGAACATGAAATTTGTTTTCGATTAAAAAAGTAATGGCATATAACAAAAAAGATATGCAAAGAGCTTTTAAGCCCGATAAAATATCATTAACAGACACAATAGTTCTGGTTATACTATTTTCATTACATTTGAGACCTTCATTACATTATTTTGTGTGGTACAGTTTGCCTCCATAATTGATATTTAAGCTTAGGTGTTATTTACATACAATCTTTTCCGAAAATGTGGCCGGAATCTTTTCTTTTAAAATTCTTAAAGACAACAGATAAAACAAGTGAGCAACTATTAATCAACGACTTTGCGTCAGTTTGAAGGACAATTTGTTCATGTTTTTCTAGCGTGGTTCATTTAGAAAAATAACCACAACTATATCTAAGTGCATATATAGCAGACATTAAATCAAGCAAGATAAATAACAAACGATGTGGGTTATAATTGAGTCAAAAAGAATAAAAACGACACAGATAACTAATTTAAAGACATCTAGAGGGCAATATCGAGTCTTCATTAACAGACAAGTGTCTATACGATATGTCAAAGTTGATTTAGTCCTTAGACATGTTACAAAATGTAGACTATTTTTAAAGTTGTGAAAAAATTAAACAGGAGTAATAACTGTTTTCGCTATTTGACGAAAGTTTTCTTCGTTCTTACTAACCGATAATGTCCTTTCTCAGCGGAGTCGAGTGATATGAAAATTATCGATAGAAAATAAGGGGGCACTTAGCGTTGCTAATGAAATTGACATGAAATTAGCAACGTCGTCATAGTTAAAATAGCGATACACAGATTATCATTGGTCATCTAAACTCGATTGCATTTCTCATTTTCGCCGTACCGGCTCAGACAAAAAGCGATTGATATCGGGATTCTCTAAAATGTAAACTGCATATAAACATGTGACAGGTTAAGAAATATTTCAGATTATATTTCCCTCTTGGATGTCTTTGTGACTTTTATAAGGAAAAACACAATTCGGGTCGGCGAGTCCCGGATCAATCGGCTTTTTTGTTTTCACTGAGAGAAGAATCTGTTTTGAAATTATTTTTTTTGATAGTCTATTGAGGTATTCATTTATGAAATTGATTGAACTTAGACAACTATTCAGTATAGTATCGCTATTTTTTGTAAGTTTTTTATTACATTAATCGTACAAACTTGGATTTTTGTTCTTGTTTGTATTCTGTGAGTACAAACAAAATGGCGGACTCCAACTGTTTTGAATCTGTTGAAGAAAGCTCGTCAGTAGGCAGAGGCTATGAGTCTGACTTCTCCACACGAGGTATGTCTGATAATTCTGTAGAAAGAGAGAGCAAGAAACGCAAATTTGCAAACTCTAGTCCAAATAAAAGTTATTCACACGCAATCCAAACCCCAGCCACAGTCCGATATAGACCATTACGCAATGCCTCTCGACCTTCTGTCCCCGATAACCAGCATATTATTATTAGTGCTAGAGATGTTCGCCTAGCAGAAGAAAATCCAATCAAAATTAAAAAAAATATTTCAAAAGAGTATGGAATAGTTAAAAATATTAGACCAATAAGATCTGGTAACATTATGTAAACTGTATAGATGGTATGCAACTAAAACAATTGATGAAAGCGACTCAGCTAGTTGAATGGCAAGTCAAGTGCTCTAAACCACAAAGTATTCTGAGCTCACAAGGGTGCATATATAATGTACCTCAGGAATATTCTGAGGAAGACATTAAATATACATTAAATGAATATGAGATCACAAAAGCCAGAAGGCTTACATATTATGACAAACAACAAGCTATAAGAGCACCATCTAGAACTATAAAATTGTTCTTTAGAATACCACAAATGCCAACATCTGTATTCATTGGGTTTCTTAAGTACAGAGTTAAACTTTTTGTACCCAAGCCAATCCAATGCTATAATTGCCAACAATTTGGCCATGTTGCCACAAATTGTAAAAGGGATAAAGCATGTGTTAATTGTAGTTTAAGACATGAAGGACAGTGTAATACTGATACATCAGTGTGTGTAAACTGCAAAGGTCCTCATCAGGCAAACTCCAAATATTGTCCTAAAAGAGTAGAAAAACAAAAAGCTCTCAAAAAGAGCAAGGAATTAAAAATATCAGTCGGTGAAGCCACCAAAATTTTAAAAGGTGAAGACACTAAGTCCTTTGTTGCTGAGAAAGAATTAGATATGCAAAATATCAGTAAAACAAAAACCCACAAAAAAACTATATTGGGTGAAGTAAATACTACTGTTTCCCAAATGGTATCAATAATGACTATTGCAATAACTCATATAATTAATGCTCCAAAAGAGAGAATTACAGTTGAGAATGTAGCAAAGTACATCAGTGAAGTGGCCAAATCTCTTAACTTGTGTAATGTTGACACAGATCAAATAAATCATTTTATTGAGAAAAGCTAGTCCATATTAATATATATACTTTAAGAGTATTCATTTGAAGAACATCATTACTAACATCATGTATTTTATAATTATATTATTAACAATAATGACTAGTTCATTTGTTATACATCAGTGGAATTGCCATAGCGTTCATAACAATGGTCCAGAATATATATGGAATTTATCAAATTCCTCTACTTAGATATAGGAAGATGTGGTGTGAGTGCAAATGAGACAACTCTCCATCCAAATAACAATTTAAAAAAGTAAACCATTATAGGTCAATGTACGGCCTTCAACTTATTCAGATGTAATATGCATATGCCTACAAGAAACTACAAGAAAATGATCTTATTGAAATTAACGGTTACACAGTTGCAGATTTCTCAGTTATAGATGGTATAAAGGAGGGTGGCACAGCTATATATATATATATCAAAGTAGACATCGCATACTCTAAGAAAGAAATAACTTCAAAATTTGGAACTTCTGTTGCTCAAATATTAATAAACAGTGATATGGTCACCATTAATAGCCTATATGATGCATCAACAGACACAAAAAATGATGATTATATAAATCTCTTGAATCAAATTGAAGGTAAATTTATTATCTGTGGTGACCATAATGCTCATCATTATCTATGTGGTAGTAATAAAACTGACACTAACGTTAACTTATTGCACAACGAGTAGGAGTAGGTCTAATGAAATTGGCGTCAATAGAACTTTAAGTGGACAAACTATCTATTATTCACCACCGTCATATATGACACCAAAATACCAAGCTAATGTCCCATCTGGTATCCAGGCAGTATCTACTAACAACCAGAAGATACCATATATGCACCCACATTACAATAGTACATTACCATCTACAGTACAAAACAAAATATGTGTGGAGCCTCATCCCTTGACTCACCATAACCAGCATACCTGGCAAGGCAGTCAGCAAAACAGCAACAATCAAAATATTCTACGAAAAGACCATTTTTTAGGACACAGCCAGCCACAATACAGCAGACCATAGCATCAGAAAGTAGTAATCAGAACTCAGAACAAGGCAATAGCAAGAAATTGAACATTTTATCTTTTAACTGTAAGAATTTAAAGACCAGTGGGAACTTTATTAGGGAAATGGAAAAGGAAATTGATATATTTTTAATACAAGAACACTGGTTATTTCATTGTGAATTAAATATGTTATCAGAAATTCACGACAACATTGGGGGAAGTGGTAAAGCCGTAGATTCCGATGATCCAATATCAGCCTCATTCATGCCACGTGGTTTTGGAGGAGTAGCAATTTTATGGAATACAGCCATTGATAAATATATTAAACCTATTACGGACGGTTCTACTCGTATTCAATGCGTTGAGTTATCAACTAGCAAACCAACTGTCATAATGTCCGTATACTTACCAACTAAATCAACAACAGACAGCAAAATTATCTTTGATGACTGCATTGACCAACTATATGAGATAGTCCAAAAATACAAAGAGACACATGATATAGTGATTGGAGGGGACTTTAATGAAGACATTGTCAAAGAAACAAATAACTCCAAACGTAAAATTGCACTTCTTGAATTTATGAAAGAATGTAAATTAACAACAAACCATAAAGGACCAACTTTTATTAACACATCCGGTGCAGATATATCAGAAATATATTACTTTCTACACAGCAATATAGAACTACAGCCATCTAAGAGAATTACAGACCATCCAGTAAATGTATCTGACCATCACCCAATACTTCTCCAAATGCAATGATATTTAATTCAACATGCTCAACAAACATCAAACAATCAGAAACTGAAAATTAAATGGGAAAAATTAGATAAACAACAGCACACTGACATCATTAGCAAAGAGATCATCAAATATTCAGATATGCTAGAAAACGATAATGAGAGCATAGACCAGATCATTAAAGATACAACAAATTTAATGTCTGAAACAGCGAAAAATGTTAGTAAACAGAAGACATATGGCAAGAACAAACTAAAATTAAATATCTGGAACAAAGAAATTGCTGACGCATTAAAAGCCAATAAGCATGCATACAAGATATGGAAGGACAATGGACGTCCAATGAACATCGACCATCCATTAATTATTGAAAAGAAACTGACAAGGAAAACATTTAGGACGGAAATCAGGAACGAAGAGCTACGAAGGAAACATAACGAGAGGAACATCTTGATACACTCGAATAGTGGCGACAAAAATCTTTTCTATAAACTGATACGTAGGCTAAGACAAAATGGCAATACCTTCATAAACGACCTAAACGTTGATGGCGAAACTTTCGAAAGAGATGACATCTTATCTGGATGGCATACTCATTTTAACAAACTGGCAATACCAACTGAACATCCATCATTTAATTACCATCATTTACAACTATGTGAAATGGACTATGATACAATCTTAGAAATAAGTCGCCAATTTACACCAAAAGAAGTAAGCCTGGATATCATTCAAAAAGCTATTAAATCCATAAATAAAGGAAAAGCAGAAGACATATATGGCGTTTCCATAGAAAATTATTTATATGGAGGGGACCTATTTTTGAAATTTCTACATAAACTCATTAATACTATGTTTCAAAAAGGCTGATTCCTGATTTTATAAAGATGGGTCTATTATCACCAGTTTACAAAAACAAAGGAGACAAATATTACTCCAAGAACTACCGTGGTATAGTTGTTTTACCAATATTATTGAAAATAATTGAGTACATACTACGTGATGATCTAAGAAAACATTCTCTCGACCTACAGTCAATACTACAGAGAGGCTTCACTGCAAATGCGTCACCACTGAATGCAGCAATCATAGTAGAGGAAGTATATAGAGAATACATGGACAAGAAATCGCCATTTCTTATAGCTTTACTGGATGCGAAATCTGCCTTCGATGTTGTGGTCCTAAAAATGCTTCTACGGAAAGTACACTTCACCGATGTCAATCCAGCGACTTGGATATTAATTGATGAAATACATAAAAACACAGAAGCATGCGTCAAATGGGCAAATGATTATTCAGAAAAGTTTCCAGTCCAACAGGGAGTTAAACAGGGAGGTGTTCTCAGTGCAGATCTGTATAAAATATATATTGAAGATTTACTTCATAATTTTGAAAATGTTGCACAGGGATGCACAATTGGAGAAACCTCTGTTAATGCAATAGCCTGTGCGGACGATGTTGCCTTGATGAGCGAAAATCCAGCAGAACTACAACTTCTCATAAATATAGCTGCTGAATATAGTCAAAACCATCACTATCTACTACAGCCTCAAAAAAGCGTTGTCTTACAAATAGAACCATCTAACCGCAAGAAACAGTCTAAATCAGTCAATTTAACTTTGAACGAAAATCCTATGCCAATCGTTGACAAATCCCCTCATCTAGGAATTCTTAGATCAACATCTTCAAAAAACTCTCAAAATGAAACCACTGACCAGAACATTACTAAATCTAGGAGAGCCGCCTACAGTCTCATGTCAGCAGGACTGCATGGTGAGAATGGACTTGATCCGATTACCTCACTACATCTGATCAAAACCTTTATACAACCTATTCTTACATACGGCTTAGAAGTTATATTACCTACTTCATCAAATCTACTAAAATTAGAAAAGTTCCAAAAACAGTTGCTTAAGAGAATTATGTCTTTACCGATATGTACACCAGATCCGAGTATTTACATCCTATCCGGATTCTTACCTATAGAAGCACAAATCGACCAAAAAGCGCTAATATTATTTAATAACATATGTAGGCAAGACAACTCAAATTTAGAAAAGAAATTGGCTATTAGACAATTAACCGTCAAAGATCAATCGAGCAACAGCTGGTTTATTTCAATTAAGAAAATGATATTTAAATATGGACTACCATCTCCGTTACAAATTCTAAACTGTGCGCCAAAAAAGTTTCAATGGAAGAGAACTGTCCAAATTGCCGTTTATAAATACTGGAAAGAAGCAATAATTTCATCCGGAAAAAGCTATATGTCTCTTCGACATCTCAATATAGACGCATACAATCCTGGGGAATTTCACCATCTTTTGGACATAAATACAACTAACGATCCGACCAGAGAAACACAAGACTGGCAATTAAATTAAAATTAGTAACTGGCACTTATATATTACAGAATAAAAGATTTAGATATACAGAAAACGAAACTCCGATCTGTAAATTATGTGATCAAGGCGATGAAGCTCTCTGTCACTTCCTGTTGGACTGTCAAATTCTAGAACCTATCCGACAAAAATATTTTCACCAGATTGATGAAATATTACATTTAATATCGAAAGACAACCTTAGAACACTTTCCAGTCATGATAAAATCCAAATAATTGTGGACTGTACGTTGCACTTTACTGGACTAAAAGGAAATAGTGAAAATATTGTTAAATTAGATGCAATATGCAGGCAAATGTCGTATGCGTTACATATAGCAAGATACCGATCTTTAGATATTAAAAGGAAATGAGGATATTTCATTGTTATGAACTGATAACATGTTCCGAACATCGGTACTCCCGTATTTATACTGTTGTTGTGCCGAGAGCATACCTGTCAAATAGTGAACTGTATATACTCGTATAATGTGGAAATTATTTTAAACATTGCTAATTCAGTGATGCATGGAGGATAATATGAAACATTGATATCTCCGTACTCAAGTGTATTATATAATTACCGATAATGTGTGTAAAATAGTGTACATTGATGTGGTGGTGGAATATTGACTACTCAAATGAGGTTGTCCCGAAGTGGACGGAGAAAGATTTCCTGGTAAGGTAATGCTATTAGTACCAATAACATTATAGTTTTAAATGATGAATCAGGTACTAGACAAAACCCCTCCGATCTCCAATTGTCATGTATTGATATATCAATGTATAGCATACAGTTAGAACACCAAATAACGTGGACTGTAAATACTAAATCCTTATATTGTAGTGACCATTTTGTAATACAATTAACATTGAATCAAACCTCATCTTGTTAAAACAGCGAACAAGAGTTGATTTGGAACTATAAAAAAGCTGATTGGGATGGGTTCGCCAGCTCATGTCATAAACAATTTAGTGAGAGCATGGTTACTGACAATATTAATGAATCATGTACTCATCTCACTAACACTATCATTAAAATTGCTGGTGAGCACATCCCTTCTAAGAAAAGAAGGAAAAATAATAAACCAGAAGTCCCCTGGTGGAATGAAAACTGTACATTGGTGGTAAAAGAACGCAATAAAGCTCGTAACAAGGCCAGACATACGGGGGGGGGGAGGGGGGGGGTGGACATGATTATTTATTATACAAAGAAAAGGAAAGGGTATGTAGAAATACTATTAAATTAACACAGCAACAATATTGGAAACCTTCTGCAGTGGCTTGAATAATAAAAATAATATAGGGCAAGTATGGAATACAATTAAGAGAATGATGGGTAAAACAATTAATTATTCTCCAATTATGCCTACTTTGATGTGCAAAAATAAAATATATAATCTACTAAAGAAAAGACTTATATATTAACTGAAGCATTTGCTAATGAAAGTAGTTCAAGTAACTATCACATAAAGAGCATATTGAGGGGGAAAGATTCAAGTGACCCACATGCATATAGACCAATAGCTTTAACATCTAATTTTGTTAAAATTATGGAAAAGATGATTAATAACAGACTGAGGTGGTACCTTGAGAAAATCATATTTACTCACTTTATCAGAGAGGATTTCGTCAAAATAGAAGTACATGTACGATCATGGAACAAATAATTAGACTTGATAACGATATACAAAAATCATTTTTAAAGAAAGAATATTTAGTTGGAGTATATATTGACTTCCAGAAAGCATGTGATATGATATTGAAGTTTGGACTTAAAACAAAATGGTTAAAATTGGGATAAAGGGTAACATGTTTGGTTGGGTTAATAGTTTTCTTACTAACAGAACAATACAGGATCCAAAATGGTACCCCTCAAGGAAGTTGCATCAGCCCGACATTATTCAATATTATGGAAACGACCTCCCTTCATGTATAAATAATTGTTCTATTTCCCAATTTGAAGACGATAGTGCAATATGGCTGTGTGATAAAAATATTGGTTATATACAAAGGAGAATACAGAAAGATCTTGACAATATCAAATCATGGTGTGATAAATGGGGATTTCTCATTTCCCCTTCTAAAACTGTAGCTTTTGTGTTTAGTAGAAAGAAAAAGTCTGAAAAGTTATTATTAACGTTAGGTAACAGTTTATTACAAGTAGTCACTTAGGTGAAAATTTTAGGAATAATTATTGATAGTAAATTTACTTGGTTAAAGCATATACAATATATAGAGGCAAAATGATGTAAAGTCTTAAACTGCACGAAACTTCTAACAGGTACTAAGTGGGGAGCCAACAGACATTCTCTTTGAAACATATATATTGCAC